>NW_027507758.1:572364007-572964007 GCF_037356315.1 Lithobates pipiens | reverse complement strand
CAGGGAGATCGTTGAGGCAACATCTCCTGGAGAAGAAGGAGAAGAAGAAGAAGAAGAAGAACGGGCGGCGGCGGCGATAGAAGACCGGGCCACCACCTGTAAAAGAGCTATAAGAAGGAGCGGTGGCCCGGCAGAAGAACCGAAGAGGGGGACAAGACCCCCGAAGTCGGAAGAAGAGGCCGGCGGCGAGGAAGAAAGCCGGGCTCCTCCACTAGCAAAAGAGCTACAAGAAGATAGCGGAGGAGTCCGGCGAGAAGACCCCCGAAGACGGAAGACCCCCGGAGCTGTGCAATAAAATATTTTAACCCTGTGTTGTGTTTTTTTTTGTACTTTTTTTCACAGGTGAATGGGTAGGGGTACATTGTACCCCATACTCATTCACATAGGGTGGGGGGGCCGGTATCCGGGCCCCCTTATTAAAGGGGGCTCCCGGATTCCGATAAGCCCCCCGCCCGCAGACCCCGACAACCAACGGCCAGGGTTGTCGGGAAGAGGCCCTTGTCCTCATCAACATGGGGACAAGGTGCTTTGGGGTGGGGGGGGCCGCACGCCCCCCCTCCCCCAAGGCACCCCCCCATGTTGAGGGCACGCGGCCTGGTACGGCTCAGGAGGGGGGGGCGCCCGCTCGTCCCCACCCCCTTTCCTGGCCGGCCGGGTAGCGTGCTCGGATAAGGGTCTGGTGTGGATCTGGGGGGGACCCCCACGCCGTTTTTTCGGCGTAGGGGGTTCCCTTTGGAATCTATACCAGACCTAAGGGCCTGGTATGCTCTCGGAGGGGGAACCCACGTCAAATTTTTTTTCAGAAATTTGGCGTGGAGTTCCCCCTTCAGAGCTCATTCTCTGATTGGCCACGGCAAAAGTCGCCTGGCCTGGGGAAACCTTTCTGGCTGTGAAAGCTTTTTGCATTCATTCAGCTAAATGCATGAACATTCTCAACAAAGTAGAAACTAGAAAGCCTTTATGCAGTGACTCACCTGTCTCACTGTCTGGCAGCTCCACTCGGGCTAAGGAACGGAGCTGCCAACGTCACTTCCGGGTTTTGTGAAGCAGCCGAAAGCCGGAAGTGACTGCCTGTCTAAGAATGACAATGCTCCCGCCCGTAGAATCACAGTGATTTTACGGGCGGAAGCTAGTCGGCGTTCTGCAGTGCGCCGCAAGGCGGGTTTTTAACCCGCAAATGAAGCGCCATGGATGCAATCTTGTGATTGCATCGACGTGGCGCTTCTCATAGTGCACTGTGACCGGCACCACAGTACACTATGTCAAATTGTTAAATGACATTATTTTTTTTTTTAAATGTCTTAAAGGGCCCGTTTTTTATTTATTTATTTATTTTTTAACTTTTTTTTTTTTTTTAACTTTTTTTTTTTTTTTACACCCTATGTGCGGGCCGCCACTGCCACTGGTATAAAAAAGTGTCCATTTATCTTTTCAGTTTGGCCATGTATAACACTTATGTTCTTTATCAAAAATCTACAGAGAACCCCGTATCCTATTTGTACTACCAAGAAGAAGTTATTTCAGCCCTTTTGTACCCTGAAGGCCCACCAGAAACTATTCGCTCTAATTGTGTGAGCAGACTCCACGAGCGCCACTTTCCTGACAAAATCCCCCAAAGCCCCCCGTGAAAAAGGCTGCAGACGTCAGAAAAAATGCCGGGTGTGCTCCAGAGGAGGAATTAGAAGAGACACCACATTTTATTGTCCCGATTGTCCTTCCCAGCCAGGCCTCTGTATAGGTGAATGCTTCCGCCGTTACCATACTTCTCTACATTATTAGGGAAGTATGGTAAACGTAATTCTCATTTCCTGTCATTTTCCTCCACACCCCTTATGCCACTGCACTGAACTGTACATACCTCTGCCTTCTCCGGAACCGACCCTGGCCTGTTATACGACCAAGCTTTTGCTTAACGCTAAACATACCTCTGCCTTCTCCGGAACTGACCCTGGCCTGTTATACGACTACGCTTCTGCCTAACGCTAAAGTGTACCTGCCTCTGCCTTCTCTGGAACTGACCATGGACTGTTTGACCACGTTTTTTGCCTGCCTCTTGGATTGATCTTTTACCCTGCTATGCTAGTGGGAACAAAAGTGGTCTCACATATGTGAGGGGCTCCAGAATAGTTTTTCTGGATGAGGAAAACTAATTTTTTAGTTTTCTTATTCCCGAATTAGGGACTGGAGACTCAGAGGCTTCAAAGAGATTTGGGCGGGAGAAGCCTCTACCCCTTTCCCCATTATTTCATAGCCTGCTACTTGGACTATGTTCCTGCTTACTACCAGGATGGACAATATTCCTGCCTGCTGCCTGGACAATTCCATTCACTGTCGCTAACCACGTCCCTGCCTGCTGCCTGGATCAGGGCTCTCCTGTGGACAATTGGACTACTAAAATCACAGGTAATTTTTTGTTTACCCCTTACTTGGTATGTACGTGCTATGTTAGAAATATGAAGGGCCTTCAAAAATGTGATAGATTGTAAGGAAATTGGATGCGCAAGTTATGTTCCTAGAACACCTGATGATGCTTCTTAGATGTTGGGCCTTTATGTGGCCAGGCTGTGTAAAAGTTTCACACATGTGGTATTGCCATACTCAGGAGGAGTAGCAGAATATATTTTGGGGTGTCATTTTTGCTATGTACATGCTATGTGTTGGAAATCTCTTATAAATGGAAAACTTTTTGTAAAAAAAATGCATTTTCATTTTTTTTCCACATTTTCCAAAAACTTTGGTAAAAAAATTAACCATTCAAAGGACTCATTATGCCTCATAGATTATACGTTGGGGTGTTTGCTTTCCAAAATGGGGTCATTTTGTGGGTGTTTCTATTGTCCTGGTGCTCCAGGGCCTTCAAAAGTGTAATAGGTGGTTGAGAGATTAGATGGGTAATTTATGCTCCTAGAACGCCTGAAGTTGCTACTTCAATGTTGGGCCTGTGTATGTGGCCAGGCTGTGTAAAAGTCTCACACATGTGGTATTGCCGTACTCGGGAGGAGCAGCAGAATATATTTTGGGGTTTCACTTGTTGAATGTACATGCTGTGTGAGAGAAATAACCTGTTATAATGACAATTTGGTGTGAAAAAAAATTAAATTTAAAAAAATCTTCATTTTGCAAAGAATTGTGGGAAAAAAATGACAAGTTCAAAAAACTAACTGTGCCATGTACTAAATACCTTGGAATGTCTACTTTCCAAAATGGGGTCATTTGTTTTTTTTTTGCACTTTACTGGCTTGTTAGGGTCTCAAGAAATGAGATAGGCTGTCAGTATATCAGGTGTGATCAAATTGATACATTTTCAGCGATTGGCACCATAGCTTGTACACCCTATAACTTTCACAGATAATAAAAAATTTCCACTAATTTGGGTTATTTTTACTAAAGATATTTAGCAGTATACATTTTTGGCCAAATTTATGAAGAAAAATTACTTATTTACAAAAAATTATTAGAAATGAAGAAAAAAGTATTTTTTCATATTTTCATATGGGTACAGTGTTGCATGACTGAGTAGCTGTCATTCAAATTGTGAGAGCACTGAAAGCTGAAAATTGGTCTGGTTATTAAGGGCGTTTAAGTGCCCAGTTGTCAAGTGGTTAAAATAGCGTCCACCCATGCAACAGGGCCAAATTACAGTACCTAAAAATCTCGATAGGCAACGCTTTTAAAGTCTTTACAAGTTACCTGTTTAGAGCTACACAGGAGGTCTGGTGCTAGAATGATTGCTCTCACTATGTTTGCGGCGATACCTTACACGTGTTCTGCTATCGGCATTTACATATGCATGCGGGACATGCATATGCATTTAAACATGAGCATGGGGAACTTAAATTTGTTTTTATTTTTTTGAATTTTTAAATTATTTCATTTTACATTTTTTCAACACTGCACCTTTTAAACTTTTTTTGCTATTAGAAGGCATGAACAACATCCCTTGTAATAGCATGGGCCGTGACAGTTCCTGTTTATGGAGAGATCTGGGGTCTATTAGACACCAAATCTGTCCTCTGGCCTCCAATGGAGCCAATCAGTCTGATCGGTAATGGCCAAGTAACCGAAGAGCCAGAACAGGAAGTGACTAAATGCTTGCTTCTTGTTTCTGATGTCACACGGTGAGAGGAACAACATCTGTTTCTCTCACTGTGTGCCTAGAGCTGGATGCCACCAGTTGCATGCTTACTGGGTTCCCCAATCACACAGGAGAGCCTGGTGAAGGCGGCGGTGGGAGGGGGCAGGGCTGTCTTTAATGTTGATCGGCCTTTGGGAAAACATCTTCTTGGGGCCCCCCAACCGCTCTTAGCCCTTGTACACACGGTCGGAGAATCCGACTGAATGTGTCCAATCGGACCGTTTTGTCAGATAATCCGACTGTGTGTGGTCTCCATCAGACTGTTTCTGTCGGAGTATCTGACGGACCAAATTTTCCAACTTGTCGGTAACATTTTCCCACAACATGATCCGATCGGACTTTGTCCGATTATGTGTAGAGAATTCCGATCGGACAAAGTGCCACGCATGTTCAGATCAAATTCCTACACCAAAGCTATTGGCTACTAGCCTGAATGTAGTTCCGTCGTAACGAAATAATGTCATCACGTTCTGAACGATCGGATTTTCCGACAACTTTGTCCGACCGTGTGTATGCAACAGTTTTGGAAAAATCCGACGGATTTGGCTGTTGGAATGTCCGACCGTGTGTAGAAGGGCTAAGAAATTTAACATATAGCAGTAAGACTCAAAATCAGTTTGCTGCAGAAGATAAGGCAGCAATTGCAATTGGTTGCCAGAGGATGCAGCATATTATTACTGATCACTGACTGGTTGTTAGAGGTTACAACACATAATTTCTGCTTCCTCATTCATTTCTAGAGGATACTGCACATCATTACTGCTCACTGAGAAACGTACGACAGGAGAGGACCAGAGACTGCGGATCTAATACAGGAGATGACCAGAGGCTGCGGATCTAATACAGGAGATGACCAGAGACTGCGGATCTAATACAGGAGATGACCAGAGACTGCAAATCTAATACAGGAGATGACCAGAGACTGCGGATCTATTACAGGAGATGACCAGAGACTGCAAATCTATTAGAGGAGATGACCAGAGACTGCGGATCTAATACAGGAGATGACCAGAGACTGCAAATCTATTACAGGAGATGACCAGAGACTGCGGATCTAATACAGGAGATGACCAGAGACTGCGAATCTAATACAGGAGATGACCAGAGACTGCGGATCTATTACAGGAGATGACCAGAGACTGCGTATCTAATACAGGAGATGACCAGAGACTACAGATCTAATACAAGAGATGACCAGAGACTGCAGATCTATTACAGGAGATAACCAGAGACTGCGGATCTAATACAGGAGATGACCAGAGACTGTGGATCTAATACAGGAGATGACCAGAGACTGCAAATCTAATACAGGAGATGACCAGAGACTGCAAATCTAATACAGGAGATGACCAGAGACTGCGGATCTAATACAGGAGATGACCAGAGACTGCGGATCTAATACAGGAGATGACCAGAGACTGCAAATCTAATACAGGAGATGACCAGAGACTGCGGATCTAATACAGGAGATGACCAGAGACTGCGGATCTAATACAGGAGATGACCAGAGACTGCGGATCTAATACAGGAGATGACCAGAGACTGCAAATCTAATACAGGAGATGACCAGAGACTGCGGATCTAATACAGGAGATGACCAGAGACTGCGGATCTAATACAGGAGATGACCAGAGACTGCAAATCTAATACAAGAGATGACCAGAGACTGTGGATCTATTACAGGAGATGACCAGAGACTGCGGATCTATTACAGGAGATGACCAGAGACTGCGGATCTAATACAGGAGATGACCGGAGACTACAGATCTAATACAAGAGATGACCAGAGACTGCGGATCTATTACAGGAGATGACCAGAGACAGCGGATCTAATACAGGAGATGACCAGAGACTGCAAATCTAATACAAGAGATCAGTGGCGTAACTAGAACCTTCAGGGCCCCGATGCAGGAAACCTTGGAGGGCCCCCCCCCCTGACCTCCGGACAGGGCTCTTTTCTCCGAGCCCGATGGTGGAACACCAGGGCCCAGTCCCAAGTGGGTGGCCGCATATAAAGGAACCGATTTAAAAAACATCAATTAAAGCCACTGTGCCCATCAAACACCACCACTGTACCATCAAATGTCACCACTGTGGCCATCAAACTCTGCCGCTGTGCCCATCAAACTCTGCCGCTGTGCCCATCATCAAATGCCACCGCTGTGCCCATCAAATGCTGCCAGTGTACCCAACAAATGCTGCCACTGTGCCCATCAAATGCTGCCACTGTGCACATCAAATGCTGTTGGTGTGCCCATCAAATGCTGCCACTGTGAATCCCCACCACCCGCCACCTGTCTGCCCGCCACTTACCCTGTCTGGGTGGGGCAGCGGGTAACGGCCATGAGCGGGGTCCTCCATGCATCTCCTGCCATCCTCATCTCCTGTCCTCTCCTCCTGATAGGCGTCCAATAGCTGCGCCTATCGTTTCAGCCAATCAGGTGATGGGTAACAGACCCGCACACCTGATTGGTGGAGAGGCGGTTCAGTGTTAGGAAAGTGAATATTAATTCACTTTTCTAACACACCTGGGCAGACTGCGAGCGTCAAGCATGGCGCTCGCAGTTCACCTATTTTGAAGCCTATTAGAGCCCATGGCTCTAATCAGGTGCTGCAAAAACACCCCCCGCTGCTGTAATTCAGGCACCCGACACCCCAAAAGGGACCAGACACCTAAATATGGGGGTGCCAGCGGTGGCTATGGATAGATTCATGCTATGCTATGCATGAATCTATCCATTGGTCATAGAGGGTGTGGCTGGAGAGAGGGGGTGGCACCTGTGCACCCTTTTGGATGCACCGCCACGGATAAACACATGCACATTCACATACATACATATGCATACATGCACGCTCACATACATGCGCACACAAACATGCATACATACACATACATATATGAACACACACACACACATACATGCTCACACACATACATGCTTACACACACATGCATGCTCACACACATACATGCATGCTCACACACACGCATGCTCACACACACATACAAGCATGCTCACACACACACACACACACTTACAAGCATGCTCACACACACACACATACATGCATGCTCACACATGCACATACAAGCATGCTCACACACACACATACACACACACATACAAGCATGCTCACACACACACATACATGCATGCTCACACACGCACATACAAGCATGCTCACACACGCACATACAAGCATGCTCACACACTCACATACAAGCATGCTCACACGCACACATAAAAGCATGCTCACACGCACATACATACAAGCATGCTTGCTCACACGCACATACATACAAGCATGCTCACACACACACGCACATACAAGCATGCTCACACACACACGCACATACAAGCATGCTCTCACACACACACACACACATACATGCATGCTCACACACACACATACATGCATGCTCACACACGCACATACAAGCATGCTCACACACGCACATACAAGCATGCTCACACACGCACATACAAGCATGCTCACACACACATACATACAAGCATGCTCACACACACACATACAAGCATGCTCACACACACACACACACATACAAGCATGCTCACACACACACATATAAACACAAATGCAGTACCTAGTCTTATAAAAAAAACGACAGACATTTACAGTACCTTGGCTCTTCCTGCCGGGTACTGCACTGTAGGGGGAGACAAAGAGCACACACTTTACCCTAATGTGAGGAGCTCCCGCACAGAGTCGATTTCAGTTCGGCTGATGATAGAGGAGCTCCTCTCAGCCTCCCCTCCTACGGAAGAGTACATGGGGCCTGAGGGCCCCCTGCAGCAAGGGGCCCGTCGTCATGGCGATCTTGGCGACCCCTATAATTCCGCCACTGCAAGAGATGACCAGAGAATGCGGATCTATTACAGGAGATGACCAGAGACTGCGGATCTAACACAAGAGATGACCAGAGACTACAGATCTAATACAAGAGATGACCAGAGACTGCAGATCTATTACAGGAGATGACCAGAGACTACAGATCTAATACAAGAGATGACCAGAGACTGCAGATCTATTACAGGAGATGACCAGAGACTACAGATCTAATACAAGAGATGACCAGAGACTGCGGATCTATTACAGGAGATGACCAGAGACTACAGATCTAATACAAGAGATGACCAGAGACTGCGGATCTATTACAGGAGATGACCAGAGACTGCGGATCTATTACAGGAGATGACCAGAGACTGCGGATCTAATATAGGAGATGACCAGAGACTGCGGATCTATTACAGGAGATGACCAGAGACTGCGGATCTATTACAGGAGATGACCAGAGACTGCGGATCTAATACAGGAGATGACCAGAGACTGCGGATCTAATACAGGAGATGACCAGAGACTGCAAATCTAATACAAGAGATGACCAGAGACTGCGGATCTAATACAGGAGATGACCAGAGACTGCAGATCTAATACAGGAGATGACCAGAGACTGCGGATCTAATACAGGAGATGACCAGAGACTACAGATCTATTACAGGAGATGACCAGAGACTACAGATCTATTACAGGAGATGACCAGAGACAGCAGATCTAATACAAGAGATGACCAGAGACTGCAGATCTATTACAGGAGATGACCAGAGACTACAGATCTAATACAGGAGATGACCAGAGACTGCAAATCTAATACAAGAGATGACCAGAGACTGCGGATCTATTACAGGAGATGACCAGAGACTGCGGATCTAATACAGGAGATGACCAGAGACTACAAATCTAATACAAGAGATGACCAGAGACTGCAGATCTATTACAGGAGATGACCAGAGACTGTGGATCTAATACAGGAGATGACCAGAGACTGCGGATCTAATACAGGAGATGACCAGAGACTGCAAATCTAATACAAGAGATGACCAGAGACTGCGGATCTATTACAGGAGATGACCAGAGACTGCGGATCTAATACAGGAGATGACCAGAGACTGCAAATCTAATACAAGAGATGACCAGAGACTGTGGATCTATTACAGGAGATGACCAGAGACTGCGGATCTAATACAGGAGATGACCAGAGACTACAGATCTAATACAAGAGATGACCAGAGACTGCAGATCTATTACAGGAGATGACCAGAGACTGCGGATCTAATACAGGAGATGACCAGAGACTGTGGATCTAATACAGGAGATGACCAGAGACTGCAAATCTAATACAAGAGATGACCACAGACTGCGGATCTAATACAGGAGATGACCAGAGACTGCAAATCTATTACAGGAGATGACCAGAGACTGCGGATCTAATACAGGAGATGACCAGAGACTACAGATCTAATACAAGAGATGACCAGAGACTGCAGATCTATTACAGGAGATGACCAGAGACTGCAGATCTAATACAAGAGATGACCAGAGACTGCGGATCTATTACAGGAGATGACCAGAGACTGCGGATCTAATACAGGAGATGACCAGAGACTGCGGATCTAATACAGGAGATGACCAGAGACTGCAAATCTAATACAAGAGATGACCAGAGACTGCGAATCTATTACAGGAGATGACCAGAGACTGCAAATCTAATACAAGAGATGAGCACAGACTGCGGATCTAATACAGGAGATGACCAGAGACTGCAAATCTATTACAGGAGATGACCAGAGACTGCGGATCTATTACAGGAGATGACCAGAGACTGCGGATCTATTACAGGAGATGACCAGAGACTGCGGATCTATTACAGGAGATGACCAGAGACTGCGGATCTAATACAGGAGATGACCAGAGACTGCGGATCTAATACAGGAGATGACCAGAGACTGCGGATCTAATACAGGAGATGACCAGAGACTGCAAATCTAATACAAGAGATGACCAGAGACTGCGAATCTATTACAGGAGATCAGGGGCGTAACTAGAAATCACAGGGCCCCATAGCAAAATGTTGTATGGGCCCCCCCCCACCAAAAAAAAAGAACTAATGCCATTAAACAACAGACTACCACACCCATGTGGCACAGTACCCAGGCAACGGCTTATATTAATTTTGAACAACAAAGTATGCAGTATACTCTATGCAGCCCCTGAAGGGAACACATTGCTGACCTCCAGGCCTTTTAACCAATTTCTGTTCTGTTATATAAAATGAAATAGTTCAACTCACCATAATGCAAAATCAGTGGGATCCCTGAGCGTGTCACTTGCCATCATCGCCTGCCACCAGATGCAGATTGTAACTTGTCAAACGTTGCGGAATGTCACCTACCACATGTTGCGGATTGTCCACTTGCCACATCCCAGATTGTCACTTGCCAAGTCACCTGCCACACATTATGGATTGTCACTTGCCATGTCCTGGATTGTCACTTGCCACACATTATGGATTGTCACATGCCACGTCCTGGATTGTCACTTGCCACGTCACTTGCCACACATTATGGATTGTAACTTGCCACGTCCTGGATTGTCACTTGCCACACATTAAGGATTGTCACTTGTCACATCACCTGCTACACATTGCAGATTGTCCACTTGCCACGTCGCCTGCCACCAGATGCAGATTGTCACTTGTCACACGTTGCAGAATGTCACCTGCCACATGTTGCGGATTGTCCACTTGCCAAGTCCCGGATTGTCACTTGCCACATTACCTGCCACACATTAGGGATTGTCACTTGCCATGTCCTAGATTGTCACTTGCCACGTCTCGGGTTGTCACTTGCCACGTCACCTGCCACACATTACGGATTGTCACTTGCCACGTCACCTGCCACACATTACGGATTGTCACTTGTCACATCACGGATTTTCACTTGCCACGTCACCTGCCACATGTTACGGATTGTCACTTGCCACATCCAGGTTGTCACTTGCCACGTCACCTGCCACACATTACGGATTGTCACTTGCCACGTCCTAGATTGCCACACATTACAGATTGTCACTTACCACATCCTAGATTGTCACTTGCCACACATTATGGATTGTCACTTGCACGTCCCGGGTTGTCACTTGCCACGTCACCTGCCACACATTACGGATTGTCACGTCACAGATTTTCACTTGCCACGTCACTTGCCACATGTTACAGATTGTCACTTGCCACATCCAGGTTGTCACTTGCCACGTCACCTGCCACACATTACGGATTGTCACTTGCCACATCCTAGATTGCCACACATTACAGATTGTCACTTACCACATCCTAGATTGTCACTTGCCACACATTATGGATTGTCACTTGCACGTCCCGGGTTGTCACTTGCCACGTCACCTGCCACACATTACGGATTGTCACTTGTCACGTCACGGATTTTCACTTGCCATGTCACCTGCCACATGTTACGGATTGTCACTTGCCACATCCAGGTTGTCACTTGCCATGTCACCTGCCACACGTTACGGATTGTCACTTGCCACGTCCCTGGTTGTCACTTGCCACGTTGCCTGCCACACATTATGGATTGTCATTTGCCACGTCATGGATTTTCACTTGCCACGTCACCTGCCACACGTTACGGATTGTCACTTGCCACGTCCTGGGTTGTCACTTGCCACGTCGCCTGCCACACATTATGGATTGTCACTTGCTCTGCCACTTTCCTGCTGTGTCACAGAGTCAGGCAGCAGATTATCAGTCAGGCAGCAGAGAGATAATGTCATCTCTCTGCTTCCTGGCTGCCTGCACAGTGAGGGGGGAACTGCACTGCAGGGATGAGAGGGCGGCGAGAGATGATGTCATCTCTATGCTCCCTCGCCCGTCAGCTCCCTGATTGGCCAGCCCGCTCACGCCCACTCTCTCACCAGCGGACCGGCCACTCTCATCTGCCTCCCACTATCACCCGCGGAGCCCCCCGCAGAGCCCCCCGCGGACCCGCGGACCGCCCGCTCTCACCCGTGGAGCCGCCCGCGGTCCACCCGCGGAGCCGCGGACTACCCGCGGACCACCCGCGGAGCCGCGAACTACCCGCGGGCCGCCCGCGGACCGCCAGCTCTCGCCCGCGGACCACCCGCGGAGCCGCGGGCCACCCGCGGAGCCGCCCGCTATCTCCCGCGGAGCCATAGCGCCTGTCCTCACCGGGCCCCATTTGACTGCAGGCCCCATAGCGCCCGCATGTGCTGCTATGGCGGTAGTTCCGCCACTGCAGGAGATGACCAGAGACTGCAAATCTAATACAAGAGATGAGCACAGACTGTGGATCTAATACAGGAGATGACCAGAGACTGCAAATCTATTACAGGAGATGACCAGAGACTGCGGATCTATTACAGGAGATGACCAGAGACTGCGGATCTATTACAGGAGATGACCAGAGACTGTGGATCTAATACAGGAGATGACCAGAGACTGCGGATTTAATACAGGAGATGACCAGAGACTGCGGATCTAATACAGGAGATGACCAGAGACTGCGGATCTAATACAGGAGATGACCAGAGACTGCAAATCTAATACAGGAGATGACCAGAGACTGCGGATATAATACAGGAGATGACCAGAGACTGCAAATCTATTACAGGAGATGACCAGAGACTGCGGATCTATTACAGGAGATGACCAGAGACTGCGGATCTAATACAGGAGATGACCAGAGACTGCAGATCTATTACAGGAGATGACCAGAGACTGCGGATCTATTACAGGAGATGACCAGAGACTGCGGATCTAATACAAGAGATGACCAGAGACTACAAATCTAATACAAGAGATGACCAGAGACTGCGGATCTATTACAGGAGATGACCAGAGACTGCGGATCTATTACAGGAGATGACCAGAGACTGCGGATCTAATACAGGAGATGACCAGAGACTGCGGATCTAATACAGGAGATGACCAGAGACTGCGGATCTAATACAGGAGATGACCAGAGACTGCAAATCTAATACAGGAGATGACCAGAGACTGCGGATCTAATACAGGAGAGGACCAGAGACTGCGGATCTAATACAGGAGATGACCAGAGACTGCGGATCTAATACAGGAGATGACCAGAGACTGCGGATCTAATACAGGAGATGACCAGTGTGAAAGGGATCTCTAAGAGAGACTGACCACTTTTATTTTTTATTTACTGCTGTGGCTAAGAGAACCGGATTTGATTCGCACCGCACTGCAGTGCAAATCACATCCGATCGATGTGCAATGCGAGTTCAGCCATACAGATAGTATGGCTGAATTCGCATCGCACCCGCCCCAAACTTGCACAGGACCCTTTTTTTGGTCCGCAGCAGAATCAGATCGCATGGGTGTTCACACCATGCGATCCGATTCCTGTCCGAGTTTGCCGATCGCACTGAGATATGCGAACTGATCTGGGGGTGTCATTAACTTTTCACTGACACTCCCAGCAGTTCGCATAGGGCAGTGTGAACTGCCGCCGGGAGGCATGCGATGCGGGAACCCGCCGCGGGTTTTTGCGGCGTTACTGCATCGCTGCAGTGTGAACCCAGCCTAAAGCATTGCCAGGCATGAAAAAAAAAAAAACACTATCAGCCAAGATACAAAAAACACAGTGGCAGGCATGATAAAAAAAAACACATTGGCAGGCATGAAAAAAAAAACACATTGGCAGGCATGAAAAAAAAAAAACACATTGGCAGACATTGAAAAAAAAAACACATTGGCACAGGCATGATAAAAAAAAAAAAAAACACATTGGCAGGCATGGAAAAAAAAAAACACATTGGCAGGCATGGAAAAAAAAAACACATTGGCAGGCATGGAAAAAAAAAAAAAATACATTGGCAGGCATGATTAAAAAAAAACAAAAAAAAAACACATTATCAGCAAAGATGCATAAAAAAATATACATATGAGGCAGGCAATAGTGTCACTTCCCTTTCTAGCAGTTGCAGGTCCTTTTACGACACTAGGCAGATGAGGTCTCCTCCAACTCCTCCCCCTTCAGTCACATGGCCTCTTCTTCATTTCCGCCTCAGGTGAAAGGCTGGCCGGATGGCCGCGGAGGTGGCCGAGGAGATGGTTGTGGTGAGCGGCGCTGGCACAAGGAGCAGTCCAGCCCGCAGCCCGCAGCCTTTGACTCTGGCAGAAATAAATGCAGCCGTCTCCGCGGAGTCGGCCGCGGAGCCGGCCGTGGAGCTTGTTGCAGGACCAGCTTTGCAGTGACATGCGGCCCGGCGGTCCGCTGCCCACCGGGCAAATGCCCGGTGTGCCCTATGGCCAGTCCGGGCCTGATAACAACCATGGTGCCGGGATGATTGACACGCTAACACAGATATGGAGTATCTTTATCTGCTGATTGTGACATTTTCTGGAATACATATATTGCTGTTGTGGTGTAGGATCTGGACCTACTGTCCCTCCACCCCCCTTCTTTCCTTCCTTCTCTCTCCTTCCCTCCCTATTTCTTTCTCCCTCCATCCCTCATTCATCTCAGACTTGAACCATACCCCATTTAAGCCACACCCACTATTAAGGGTAAGCCACGCCTGTTTTTCATCACATTTTCCTTTCCCCGCTACACCATGCCTAAAAACAAATTCCCCACCCCTAATTATAATAAGACTCCGCCTACATACAAAAAAGTGTCCCTATACATTTTTTTACAATCTTGGCAACTATGCATATGGGTGTGTCCCTTTTTCCCCATTGAAATAATTGAACAGGGGTCCTATAGGCTTTCTTTCTTCTATTTCCCTTGGGGATCTAGCCAGTAAATATGTTGTTTTTCAAAAGAACAAGCTCTCTTCCCGGTGTATCTGTTTAAAGTAATGAAACAAAACATTTACCACTGACAGGGGTGCTTACAATAATCAGTTTTTATATGTTCCTGTAAAACCTTTATCCCAAAAGGGAAAAAAACAAGTTGCTGTACCTGATTAGAAAGTGTGAGCTGGAGTTTGGCTTCAATTTGTTAATGTATTTAAATCTGCTAGTCCATCTAACACTCTCTTCAGTCCAGACTGTACATATACAGTATACTTGTTGCTTGCAAAACATTTTTTTTTTCATGTCCTGGTATCTTATAAAAACATCCACAAGTTTCAGATTTGCTCTCATCATTTTTATTTGTATAAAGCCCGGCACAGCCAATGTGATTGCATTTCTATTTGCATCATAAATTCAAATACATTATTTTCTACTATAAATGAAAGAGTATTTCTATCACTTTTATATACACAGCTCTTGAATGTGATTGCAAGCATGGCAAATTCCACAGAAGAAGACAATTATGAAAGCATTCTAGGAGAGAATTTGTTTCTGCCTTCCTTGCTTGTAATTTTAGTATTGGCAGGTCTGGCGGTGCAATTATTTATTGTGGCTGTTAATGTCACTGACTGGCGAAAGGGAAACTCAATGACAGGTGCTGACAAAATTATCACCTCTATTGGGATATCAAGGATCTGCTTTCACACTATACAGCTGCTGGAAATATTTTTAGTTTTTTTCTTTAAGGAGTTAATTTATTACTCTACAGAGAATTATTTATATAATACGATTTCATTTCTTGAGCAATTCTCAGTCTTTTCCAACATCTTGCTATCAATTCTGCTGTCCATCTTCTTCTACATCAAGATCTCCACTTCTCACAATGTATTTTTCTTAAGTCTGAAGGCCATCATGTCCAGAAGAGTCACCTACCTGATTATTGCCTGTGTGACTTTGTCATTAGGATACACAATCATGGGTGCTTTTCCTGTTATATATTATACTCATTTAACACAAAATAACATTTCAGATATAGATTACGGTCACATAAAACCATCTTATACAGTTTCAATGAACATGTTACCTCTCATCGTGTTTTTCATAACTTCAAGTTTTCTTATTATTTTGCTTTGTCTACACACAAGTAGAATGAACAATTGTGGAAATGTAGACATCTACCACAGGACTATAATATTCACTGCGTTATCTTTCCTGGTTTGTAGTTTTTTACTTACAGTAGATTTATTGCAAGTGTATTGGTTATTATTGGAAAAATTAGATTTGTTCGATTTGTATTTTATAAATAACATTTTTCCAGCTCTACACTCTATTTTATTAATTTATGTAGCAACAAAATTAAGAAATCAGTTCTTCAGAATTGTCCATTTTGCAGCTCACTGCTTGTTCATCAGGAAAGCTCCTGGACCTCACACTAGAGAGCCGGTGGAGGTGACCCGTCTCTGACTGAAGGAACGGGGATGGACAACGCCTTCATTTTAAACAGGCTCCTAGAATATTGTAATTTTTATTTTATTTTTTATTTGTGCATTTATTAGTCAAGTGGAGTGATTTTAATGACATAGAAAATCATATATAATACATAGATAGGGAAAAGCAGTAAACACAATACTACTCATTTATAATTGTATTTACTTTTCATGTCTAATTTTTTATTTTGTAAAGCTTTATTTTTTGTGCATATTAATTAGTAATTTTGAATTACATATTACAGTTAATTTACTAAAGTAGTTCAGCAGTTAATAAATTGAAATAAAATTTGGATTATCCAGTCTTATAAAAAAGCAAGAATTGGGTTTTTGCCCTGATACTGCACAAAGGACTTCACATCTCAGGACACTGTATTGTGCGGCCCTAACCGGCGGTTGCCGCCTTGGACCCACCCATGGGGTCAGACAAGTTTATAGCAAACACCAGGCTGTTATATGTATGTGCAGGTACAAGCCTGTCCAATGTGGACATTCCAGCCTCAGTGCCGTCCCCTCCACTCCCATGAGTTCTGCCTGATGCAGCCTCCTGAATTGGCCTCACGGAGGCACAGCCTTGTCAGTGATTAAAGTGTATGTATAAGCCCCTGACATCACGGATATGTGCTGCGTCTGCGGTCAGAGGGATCCAAGTGGGGGTAATGGGAGAAAAGATATCCTTATATGTAGACGATGTGACCCTTTTTGTAAGTGATGTCCCCTCTTCCTTCCCAGCAGCTCTGCATATAATAGACAAATTTGGCTCCTATTCTGGAGTTAAGATAAATTGGAACAAATCTTTACTGTACACTTTACACCCCTCTCACCCTCGCCCTCTTCTGCCCACCCCTCTTGCCTGGGTTTATGGTTTTAAATATTTAGGGATACAATGCGGGGGGGGGGGGCGATAACTACCTATTTTGACTTGAATTTTCTTCCCCTCCTGAATTCATTCTCTCATATGACTTGGGGTTCACTTCCTCTCACCCCGATAGGGGGAGTTAATTTAATCAAAATCATTTTTCTCCCTAAATTTCTTTACCTATTTGGAAATTGCCCTGTTCTTCTCCCAATGTCGTTTTTTAACGTGTTCTGTTCTGCGCTATAGCAGAATGATGGCTACAGCAAGGACCTGCTTTGCCGGGAGTACGTCTATTGAGGTCTATTGACGTCCTGAAGGGCACGAAAGGCGCGCTCTGTGATCAGCAAGTCTATGAGACTCGCTGGATCACAGATCGGAGTAATAGGTCAATCTCGACCTCTTACCATGTGATCAGCTGTCAGCCAATGACAGCTGATCATGTGATGTAAATAGAGCAGGTAATCGGCTACTTTTTCTCCTCGCGCTGACAGCGTGAGGAGAAAAAAAATGCGATCACCGGTGGCTCATCTGTGCCCACCTGTGCCACCTGCCAGTGCCACCTAGCAGTACACCACAGTGTGGCTACGAGTGCCCACAGTGCCACCCATCAGTGCTCACAGTGCCACCTATCAGTGCCCACAATCAGTGCCTCATCAACAGTGATACCCATCATTGTCACCTACCAGTGCCCATCAGTGTCACCTACCAGTGTTCATAAGTGCTGCCCATCAGCACCACCTATCAGTGCCATCTGTCAGTGGTACCTATCAGTGCCCATCAGTGCCACCCATCAGGGCCCATCAATGCCATCTTATCAGTGGCCATTAGTGCTGCCTTATTTGTGCCCATCAGTACCGCCTTACCTGTCCCCATCAGTGCCACCTTATCTATTACTCTGCCTATCAGTGCCCATCAATGCAGGATATCAGTGCCCACCAGTGCAGCCTATCAGTGCCACCTCATCAGCACATATCAATGAAGGAGAAAAATTACCTGTTTTCAAAATTTTAAAACAAACTATGAAACATGTTTTTATTTTTTTCTACATTTTCCATCTTTTTTTGTTTGTTTAGCAAAAAATAAAAACCCGAACTGTGATTAAATACCACCAAAAGAAAGCTCTATTTGTGTGAAAAAAATGATAAAAATGTAATTTGGGTACAGTGTTGTATGACCGCGCAATTGTCATTTAAAGGGCGTCAGAGCTGAAAGTTGAAAATTGGTCCGGGAAGGAGGGGGGTTTAAGTGCCCAGTAAGTAAGTGGTTAATAAACTCAAGGCCATTGTTGCCTCCTTCATATGGTCAGGGAGGGTGCCTTGTCTGGCACTGATTACTCTACAACTACCAGCTACCCGGGGTGGACTGTCACTCCCAAATTACCAGATTTAATGCAATTATTCTTGTAACAGCACGGTGGTGGTTTTCTCAACACAGAGATAACCCTGCAGTGATCTTGGAGGCAGCTATAATGGAATCATAGGCTACCTTAAGTAATCTGGTGTTTTGGGGGTGAAATCCCATCCTAGGGTTACAGGCTTAATGTGTATGGCTATATCGGTTTGGCACTAATCTAGAAAGGTGTGTCGCTCCCCGACGACATCGTCCCCTCTTATCCCTTTGTGGCGTAATCCATCACTACCACACATGCGTAGTATACCGGACCCTCAGTTGTGAGCATCTAGGGGAGTCTTGGGGTTGAAGCATCTGGTGGCGGATGGTAGGTTGCATACCTTTTCAGATCTTAAGGATGCCTTTTGTCTTTCCAACTGGATGCTCTTTAGGTACTTGCAGGTGAGGCACGTCTATCAATAATAGTTCCCCAATCATATTACCCTACAATCAGACCTAGTGGAGCATTTATTAATGGCAAAGGTCCTGAAAGCACCTTTGTTATTACTGGTGACATACAGAAGAATAATAAAGTTCTTTTAATTTGTAAAATAAAGAGTATGTATAAGATTTTTTTTTCTGGATTTTTCTTCACTTCCTGTTGTAAGGACATGATAGGATAAGAGAGGAAATCTTGACAGTGAAACAAATTAATATGGACTTTACATCACTTTGGGGAGGATTGACTAAAACTGGAGCACATAGAATCAGGTGCAGCTGTGCATATCAACCGGTCAGCTTCCAGGTTTTATTACCTAAAGCCTCATAAACAATCAGATTGTTGGCCAGCAAAACCATGGAATCTTGTCCAAAGGGCCTTGGCCCAAACTCGTTTTGCATACACACAGCCACACAAATGTTGGCCAACAATTACGAACATAGTGATGTTCTAGACGTACTACGAGACGATAAAAAGGAAGTTCAGTAGTCATGCGCCACCCTTTGGGCTCCTTCTGCTAATTTCGTGTTAGTATAAGTTTGGTGAGTGTTGATTCGCACTATTCATTTCACAATTTTCATTTCACACTTTTCAGTTAGTTTCTGAATGGCCATTCGTCAAACAGACATGTTTCGGAATCAGAGGAGATAATTTGTTATTTATTATTGGCCTTGGAGTTATTGCTATGACATTATTTTTTTGGTGGAATAATGATTTGATTTGGTATATTTTCTATATTTTTAGTTGCATAGAATGTTCTTTTTGGTTAAGTTTTATTGGCAGATAGTATGTCTAATTTTATTTGTTTTCTTTTTTTAATGAACAATAAAAAAAATTTGTAGAATAATACTTGGCTATGTGTTTTACTTCAAATGACATTTTGGGAGTAGGCAGTTACATTTAAAAAATACAATGTAAAATTGACAAGGGACAACAAAATAGTTGTATCTTTGATCTTAAAAACTACTAAATAATGGTGTTATGGTAACTTAAAAAAAAAAAAAGAAGCATAATAATATTATTCTTGATATCACTAGAAAAAAAAAGCCTTCGAATTAATAACTCCATCAGTATCACCAGCAAATCAGCTTCATTATTAACCCATTAACCACTTAAGGACCAGGCCTCTTTTTCAGATTTGGTGTTTACATGTTTAAAACAGTTTTTTTTGCTAGAAAATTACTTAGAACCCCCAAACATTTTATATTGTTTTTTTTCTAACACCCTAGAGAATAAAATGGCGGTCATTGAAATACTTTTTTTCACACCGTATTTGCGCAGCGGCCTTACAAGCGCACTTTTTTTTGGAAAAAATTAACTTTTTTGAATAAAAAAATAAGACAACAGTAAAATTAGCCCAATTTTTTTTTTATATTGTGAAAGATAATGGTACGTCGAGTAAATTGATACCCAACATGTCATGCTTCAAAATTGTGCCCGCTCGTGGAATGGTTTAAAACTTTTAGCCTCAAAAATCTCCATTAGTGACATTTAAAAAATTCTACAGGTTGCATTTTTTGCATTACAGAGGAGGTCTAGGGCTAGAATTATTGCTCTCGCTCTACTGATCGCGGCGATACCTCACATGTGTGGTTTGACCACCGTTTTCATATGCGGGCGCTACTCACGTATGCGCTCGCTTCTGTGCGCAAGCTCGTCGTGACGGGGTGTTTTTAAAAATCTTTTTTTTTTCTTATTTATTTTAATTGATTTTATTTATTTTTACACTGTTTTAAAAAAAAATGGATCACTTTTATTCCTATTACAAGGAATGTAAACATCCCTTTAGAAAAAATAATAGTAATAGAAAAAAGCATGACAGGTCCTCTTAAATATGAGATCTGGGGTCAAAAAGTCCTCAGATCTCATATTTGGACTAAAATGCAAAAAAAAAATCGACATTTAAAAAAAATATATCTTTAAGAGGTATTGGCGGAAGTGACGTTTTGACATCGCTTCCGCCCTCCTATGGTATAGAGACGAGTGGGGGCCATCTTAGCCTCACTCGTCTCCATACTTAGCTAGCGAAAGGACCCGATCGCCTACGCCGCTACCGATGGCTCCGGTAAGCGACGGAAGGTGCGGGAGATATCCATCTCTTCAGGCGCTGGTCGTCTGTACGATAACGGTGGTCTCCGTGGTGCATTCGCCGCGAGATCACCACTATCGGCGGCGGGAGAGGTGCCAACCCCCCTCCCGCCGCCGATAGCGGTGATCTCATGGCGAATGCACTGCGGAGACCACCGTTATCGTACAGACGACCAGCGCCTGAAGAGATGGATATCTCGGTTGTGGCAGCAGCTGCTGCCGTTACCGAGATATCCCTCTTAAAAAATAGGACGTAAATCGGCGTGCGGCGGTCGGTAAGTGGTTAAAGAAGAAGAGAATGTGCGCTGCATTTTGAGATTTCATAATTTGCCACGTCACAAATGTTAATTCTCCATTACGAACACTAGTTTACAAGACTGACCACTTCTGGCTCGTCCTTGCTTCTGAGCATGCGTGTTTTTAGCAAGCAAAAAACTCACCCAAGCTCTACCGCTATATAGTATAGTTGATGTGTAGAGTAGTCGGTGCTCTGGCTAATTAAGCTCATAAAAGATCCAAAAGATCCGGCAACTCGACAGCTTCTACATAGAAAATATTGATTTGAGCATTACAGCAATAACATCATCCAAAAATGCTGACGTGTTTCGGCCTTAGGCCTTCATCAAAAGCTTAAAAATATGACATTGAAAACAAGCATATATATATATATATATATATATATATATATATATATATATATATATATATGAATGAATGAATGAAATACTTGTATAGCGCACAATGCGAACTGAATCGCCTCTAGGCGCTGTGGCGAGCTTTGATCATCTGCTAAAAGAGGAAGGTCTTGAGTTTTTTCCTAAAAGCCAGGTGATTTTCTTCCAGGCGGATGTTGATTGGTAGAGCATTCCATAGCCGAGGCCCTTGGACAGCGAATCTCCGATCACCCTTGGATTTATACCGGGCTTTGGGCACGAGGAGGAGGTTTTTGTTGGCTGATCGAAGACTGCGGTTTGGTGTGTAATGATTTATTTTCTCCATTAGGTATTGCGGAGCTTCTCTATGCACGCATTTGTGGGTGAGGCAAAGGGTCTTGAACGTGATCCGATTTTTTACGGTTAGCCAATGTAAGCTCCTCAGTGAAGGAGAAATGGATTCCCAGGGTTTTTTTCCTGTTATCAGCCTTGCCGCGGTGTTTTGGATCAGTTGTAATCGCGCAAGTTGATATTGTGGTAATCCTATGTAAAGCGAGTTTGCATAGTCCAGTCGTGAATTAATGATTGTTCCAACTACCACTGCTTTGTCATTCTTTGGGATAAAAGGGATGAGTCTGCGAAGCATGCGCAGCAGATGGTGAGATCCACTGACTACAGATCCTATTTGCGCATCCATTGACATTTGTGCGTCTAAAATAACCCCGAGACTCTTCGCTTTGGTCTTTGGGGAGATAGTCTGCCCAAAGACGGTTGGTGGAGACCAGGAGGTTTTGGTTGCGGGCTTATGATTTGGGTGTAAGATAAGAAGCTCTGTCTTTGATTGGTTCAGCTGGAGGGAGTTGGTGGTCATCCAGTCCTCTATTGATTTGAGGCAGTATTCAAGTTGTTGTTGGTGATCTTTTTTTCCATTGATCCGGAAATAAAGTTGTGTGTCGTCAGCGTAAGAGTGGAAGCAGAGATCTGAGCATCTGATGATTTGAAGGAGTGGGCGAATGTAAATGTTGAAGAGAACGAGTGACAACGGAGAGCCTTGAGGGACTCCGCAGGTGACTGCCCGAGTTTCGGAGAGGAAGTTTCCTAGTTTCACTGTCTGTGACCGATTTCCTAGGAAGGACGCGAACCATTGGAGATCTATGTCTTGGACTCCGGCTACTTCTGTGAGGCGGACGAGTAGAGTATTGTGATCTACTGTATCAAACGCTGCACTTAGGTCTAGCAGTACGAGGAGACACGGCTCTCCGTCATCTGCTGCTTCGAGGGCATCATCCCAAATCTTGAGGAGAGCTGTTTCTGTTCCATGACCCGGGCGGAAGCCTGATTGCAGCGGGTCCAGGAGTTTGTGAGTATCCAGGTGAAGTTGTAGCTGATGTACTACAGCTTTCTCTATGATCTTAGAAATGGTGTTGAGGCTTGTAATCGGCCTACGGTTGTTTGGATCCTGAGGGTCCAGGTTTGGTTTCTTGAGTAGAGGTTTGACGATGCCTTGTTTGAGGATGCTGGGAACAATCCCTTCGTGGAATGATCGGTTTATGAGGTGGGTTATGGTTGGAGCCACGATGTCGGAGCATTCTTTCAGTAGTTTTGTGGGGATGATGTCAATAGGTGAGGTACTGTCACGCAGTTTATTAATGATGTTTTTTGTGGTGTCTACGGTAATTGGGGATAGTGAAAATTTTGGCGGTTGCGGTATGTTGGTGCAGACATCCTCTTTATGTATTTGCTGGCTGAGGTTGGATGTTTTCTTCTGACAAATTGTTTCCCTGATGGTTTTGACTTTATCGATGAAAAAATCTGACAGTTTGTCACAGTAATCCTGGGATTCGCTTTCTGGGGGTTCTAGGCACACCGGATTCATTGATTGATTAACCAGTTTAAACAGTTCCCGTGGTTGGTTTGCTGCCGTTGAGATTATATAGGAGAAGTGGTCCTTTTTGGCTTTGAAGATTGCTTTCCGATAATTCTCTGTCAGACCTTTGTAGTTAAATAGGTTTTCCTCGGTGGGATTTCTTCTCCATGTTCTTTCCGCTCTTCTGCGTTCTTGCTTTAGTACGGAGAGGGAGCTATTAAACCATCCAGCATTTTTCTTCCTGATGAGTGCCCTGCATTTTGGTGCTACCAAGTCTGCTGATTGCAGTAATGCCTTGTTCAGGGAGTTGAGTGTTTCCTCCGTAGAGTGGTTTAAGGTTATTGTAGATATCTTTTTGGACAGAGTGGTTTTGAAGGCTTCGGAGTACAGTTTTTTATGCGATCTGGTCCAGTGCGTTGTTACAGGTTTCCGTTTTGTGTTGGTGATGTTGGTAGTGATTTTGAATTTGATGGCGTGGTGATCCGTCCATGGCAGAGTTATGTTGTCGAGTATGTTGACGTCGATGTTCTGTTTGAAAATGAGGTCCAGGGTGTGTCCTGACCCATGCGTGGGATTCTTTATCAGTTGCTGTAGACCCAGTTCTTCTAGTTGATTGATGCAGGCAGTCGCGATGGGGTCTTTAGGCTCGTTTGCCCAAAGGTTGAAATCTCCGAGTGCCAGGAAATTTTTGAATTTTAGGGTGTGCATTGCAAAGGATTCCGTGAGGGGTGAAAGAAGATTGGACTTTGGTCCCGGTGGTCTGTAGCACAGTAGAATATGAGTGGTGTCATGGGGTGTTGGTTGAAGATGTAGCATCAGGGTTTCCATAAAAGGAACTGGGTTCTGAGATGATGGTTTAGTGAGATCCAGGTGACCTTTAAAGATCACTGCTAGGCCTCCTCCTTTTTTCCCTATCCGGTGTTCGGTTAGGATCCTGTAGTTTTCCGGCACCAATTCGGTGAGGATGGTGTTGCAGTCAGAGGTTAACCAGCTTTGGGTGATGAAGAGGCAGTCTACATTGTTCTCGATGATGAAGTTGTGTACTTCCAGTCTATGTTTGACTGCAGACCTGGCGTTAATCAAGGTGCAATCTAATTGTAGTGGTCGAGTAGATGTCTTCCTGTGGTTGGGAGCTGGTTGTCGTCCGGTTTTTAATAGTTGTTCTCTTTGAAGTATTTTTTGTATGGAAGATGGCAATGTGGTGTTGATGTTCCTTAGTCTGTGCAGAACTTCAGCTGAGTATTTGAAGTAGCACATGGTTTGTGGATGCTGTTGATGGTACTATGGGCCTAAGATGATGATCCTGATCAGGGTATTGATCCTGAGGTGGGGCTAGGTATCAGACTTGCCGCCGTGCTTGAGGCTATTAGCGCGCAAGTTGATCAGGGGATGCCTATATGGATGCGGAAGGAGTTGTTGTATTCGGTTGCTGGCTGTTCCCGCTACCTTTACTTAAGGTGGAGGTCTCCGCTCAGAAAAGAAGTCTGGCTGTGATCTGGAATAGTCGTCCTAGGATAGCGTAAAAAATGGAAAGGAGGCCGGAGGTAGGGGTATGCTAACCTATGGTTGTTCCAGAGGAAGGCGAAAAACCCCCTGACAGTAGCAGCCAAACGCACCAGTGGGGCAAAAATTCCTTCCTGACCCCCGTAGGCGGTCGGACGGAGTCCCTTGAACAATCACTGGGGGGGGGGAGTGGAGGTGCAAGCTTACCTGGCTGCGGTTGTCCCCTTTAAACACTCTGGTTCCGGTGAATCTGGCTTGCTGTCAGCCTGACGTTTCTGGAAAGCTGTCTGGTTGCCCCTTGCAGTGGGATCTTTAAAATGGAGGGGAGGATGGAGGTAGGATAGAGGTTAGAGACTCCTGTCTTAACTCCTGTTTTCAACTCCTGGTTATTAACTCTCCACTTGTGTCCACAAAATCCACATGCAAGCCACAATCAGGGAGCAAGCTCAAGGGGGAGTTTGTATAACTACCTTTATACACCTGTGAACAATTAACCCCTCCCCTAATTTGGCAGGAAGAAAGAGGGGAAAAAAAATGCTGTTTAAAAAGTGTCAGAAAAAAGGTCTTTTAAAAACTGCTAGCAAATGTATCAAATAAAGGAGGGGAGAAAATAAAACACCCCCAAAAACAACACTTGCAAGCAGAAGCAGTCAAGCAGAAGCAGTCAAAGCACAACTCCTGGTTATTAACTCTCCACTTTAGTTCAAAAAATCCACTTGTGTCCACAAAATCCACATGCAAGCCACAATCAGGGAGCAATATATATATATATATAAGGGAAGCAGTCCCTGTGAGGTCTGAAGGGCATAAATCACTTAATTAAAAAATCAACCCATTTAATTGGTTACAGGTGGAGATGGCCAGACCTGGGCCAAACAAACACACACAAAAACAAAGAGCACGAAATGTTAACCATTGCAGTCCCACTGATAAAACAGTGGAAGATTTTCAATAAAAAAATCATTAATTGCTACACTTCAGAGCATTATTTCAAAAACAGGCTAACATCCATCCTATTCTTCATACCCAACGGCATTCTGGTATTTAACGTGTGTATCCACCACTAGGGATGAGCCGAACACCCCCCGGTTCGGTTCGTACCAGAACTTTCGAACGGACCCCACGTTCGTTATGAACGTTAGAACCCCATTGAAGTCTATGGGACTCGAACGTTCGAAATGGAAAGTGCTAATTTTAACGGCTAATATGCAAGATACTGTCCTAAAAGGGGTTTGGGGACCTGGCTCCTGCCCCAGGGGACATGTATCAATGCCTAAAATGTTTTTAAAAATGGCCGTTTTGGCGGGAGCACTGATTTTACTGACAATTAAAGTGAAAAAAAAAGTGAAATATTCCTTTAAATATGGTGCCTGGGGGGTGTCTGTAGTATGCCTGTGAAGTGCCACATGTTTCCCGTGTTTAGAACAGTCCCTGCACAAAATGACATTAAACGGAAATAACACCATTTAAAACTGCTTGCGGTTTTAATGTTATATCTGGTTCCTGCAATATGGTTGAAAATCATTGAGAAAAATGGCATGGGTAGCCCTCCCTGCCCATTACCAGCCTATTTGGGTCTTGTACGCATATTAAGGGAAACCCTGTACCCATATTAAAAAAAGGAAATGCGTGTGGCCCCCAGGCCCTATATACTCAGAACAGCAGTATACAGGCGGTGCAAACAAGACAGGGTCTGTGTAGGTTTGTTGTGTTAAGTTGAATCTGTTTGTAATTTTCAACTGGTACATTTTTAAAGTGTAGCTCCAGTCAAAAAAACTATTTTTAAGCTTTTTGGAAAACATAGGGAAGGGTTATCACCCCTGTATAATTTGTTTTGTCGTCCATCTTTTTTCATCTCACTTGCTGCTGTCTCCTTGCGTTTGCAAGTAGGAGATGTTTGTAAGTTGGATGTTTGAAAGTAGGGGCCTGCCCTATATGCTCTGCAGAAATGGCGGAACAAGGTGTTGGTTTTGCCACAACATTGTAAGCCCTCAAAGTGACTCTTGGTGGGCGCTGGAGCGCCCTGCTGTGAACGATTATATCAAGAATTGTAATTACATGCCATTGTTGAACAGTGGTAGAAAAATTGACTTTTGGTGGTTGTGGTGCTGGTGCCACAACACTATAAGTCCTCACCGTTACTCTGGGTGGGCACAGGAAGGGGCCCTCCTGTGAAATATTATATCAAGAATTGTAATTACATGTCCCTGTTAAACAGGGGCAGAAAAATTTGGCCTTAGGCACTGCTGCTGGTGCCACCACACTGCAACCTCTTCCATATACTCTAGTTTTTTTGCTGGAATTAGCCCTGCTGCAAAGCATTGCATCAAAAATTGTAATTAAACGCCCCTGTTAAACAGGGGCAGAAAAATGGGGCCTTAGGCACTGGTGCTGGTGCCACTACACTGCAACCTCTGCCATATACTCTAGTTTTATTGCAGGAATTAGCCCTGCTGCAAAGCATTGCATCAAAATTTGTAATTAAACGCCCCTGTTAAACAGGGACAGAAAAATTGGGCCTTAGGCACTGGTGCTGGTGCCACCACACTGCAACCTCTGCCATATACTCTAGTTTTATTGCAGGAATTAGCCCTGCTGCAAAGCATTGCATCAAAAATTGTACTTGAACGCCCCTGTTAAACAGGGGCAGAAAAATTGGGCCTTAGGCACTGGTGCTGGTGCCACCACACTGCAACCTCTGCCATATACTCTAGTTTTATTGCAGGAATTAGCCCTGCTGCAAAGCATTGCATCAAAAATTGTAATTAAACGCCCCTGTTAAACAGGGGCAGAAAAATTGGGCCTTAGGCACTGGTGCTGGTGCCACCACACTGCAACCTCTGCCATATACTCTAGTTTTATTGCAGGAATTAGCCCTGCTGCATAGCATTGCATCAAAAATTGTAATTACACGCCCCTGTTAAACAGGGGCAGAAAAATTGGGCTGCTGGCATCACCCAGAACAAAAAATGTTCTTCCAACATATCAGCGGAGGAGGAAGAGGATAGACAATCAACATAACAGGACAGTCACTCAGCATCAGCATAGGCAGTCTTGAAGGGATGTGGTATTTCCAAAAAAAATTATTCGGTTACATCAGCTTCAGGTGCTTGGTAGCTGTGGGTGATCCAAGACTGATTCATCTTGATGAAGGTCAGTCGATCAACTGATTCGGTGGACAGGCGCACCCTGTGATCGGTAACAAAGCCACCAGCAGCACTGAAGGTGCGTTACGAAAGAACGCTGGATGCAGGACAGGCCAGTAGCTCAATTGCATACTGTGCAAGCTCTGGCCAGTGATCCATCCTCAAGACCCAGTAAGCCAGAGGATTTTCGGTGGGAAAGGTGTCCAAGTCTGACCTTGCCCCTAGGTATTCCTGCACCATGTAAATCAGACGCTGGCGATGGGTGCTGGAACCAATCATACCTTGGGGCTGCGGACTAAAAAATTGTCTGAAAGCATCAGTCAGATGGCCACCTTCTCCACCGCTCCTTCTGACCGATGCCTCAGCAACACGTTGTCCAGGACCAGGAGTTTGTAACCTCCCAGTCTCTGGGAACGCGTTGCACAGACCTTTATGCAAGGCCTCCCGGAGATGTCTCATCCTCTGCTCCCTCTGCGATGGCAAGATAAGGTCGGCAACCTTACCCTTGTACCGTGGATCAAGGAGAGTGGCCAGCCAGTAATGGTCCCTCTCCTTGATCCGAAGAATACGAGGATCCTTCCGCAGGCTTTGCAGGATCAGGGAGGCCATGCAGCGTAGGTTAGCTGAGGCATTCGGTCCGGAGTCCTCTGGGTCACTAAGGACAACATGATCCGCAGCTACCTCCTCCCAGCCACGTACAAGTCCACGTGTTTCTTGGGACTGTAAATCATCCCTACAAGACTGCTGCTGCTGATGCTGATGCTGATGCTGAGTGCCAGCCTCCACCTCCATGCTGACACAATCATCCTCCTCCTCCTCTTCCTCCTCCTCATCCTCTTCCTGTGTGATAGGTGGCACAGCAGAAACACTGTCTGGATAAAGGGGGCCTTGAGAGGCAAGGAAGTCCTCCTCTTCCTGCCTCTGTTCTGCCTCAAGTGCCCTGTCCATTATTCCACACAGCGTATGCTCCAAGAGGTGGACAAGAGGTACAGTGTCACTGATGCATGCACTGTCACTGCTCACCATCCTTGTGGCCTCCTCAAACGGTGACAGGACAGTGCATGCATCCCTGATCATGCCCCACTGGCGTGGTGAGAAAAATCCAAGCTCCCCTGACCCTGTCCTGGTGCCGTAGTCGCACAGGTACTCATTGATGGCCCTCTGCTGCGTGTACAGCCGCTGCAGCATGGCCAATGTTGAGTTCCATCTGGTGGGCATGTCACATATAAGGCGGTTCTTGGGCAGGTTCAACTCCTTTTGGAGCTTAGCCAGCCGAGCACAGGCATTAAATGATCGGCGGAAATGCACACAGACTTTCCTGGCCTGCTTCAGGAATCCTGTAAGCCGGGGTACCTGCCCAAGAACCGCTGCACCACCAGGTTAAGGACGTGAGCTACACAGGGCACATGGGTCAGTTGTCCCTGTCGGAGGGCGGAGAGGAGGTTGGTGCCATTGTCGCAAACCACCATTCCTGGCTTAAGCTGGCGTGGCGTCAACCACCTCTCGGCCTGCCCCTGCAGAGCTGACAAAACATCCGCCCCAGTGTGGCTCCTGTCCCCCAAACAAACCAGCGCAAGCACGGCATGGCATCGTTTTGCCTGCGTACTTGCGTAGCCCCTGGAACGCCTACGGAGCACCGCTGGTTCTGAGGACAGAGCACTGGAAGAGGCCATGGAGGAAGAAGAAGAGGAGGGGGTGGAGGAGAGGGGTGTGTCACAACCAATAGTAGCATTTTGGAGGCGTGGTGGCGGAACAACCTCCAACACTACTGCACCTTGTCCTGCATCCTTCCCAGCAGCCAGAAGAGTGACCCAATGGGCCGTGAAAGACAGGTAACGTCCCTGTCCATGCCTGCTGGACCATGAGTCAGCGGTAATATGCACCTTACCGCTGACCGCCCTGTCCAGCGAGGCAAGGACATTGCCTTCCACATGCCGGTAGAGAGCCGGAATCGCCTTCCGTGAGAAAAAGTGGCGTTTGGGGACCTGCCACTGAGGAACCGCACATTGTACAAACTCACGGAAGGGGGCCGAGTCTACCAACTGAAAAGGCAGCAGTTGAAGTGCTAGCAATTTAGCCAAGCTAGCATTCAACTGCTGGGCATGTGGATGGCTGGGAGTAAACTTCTTCCGCCGGTCCAGCAGCTGGGGCAGGGACATTTGCCTGCTATAATCGGACGTGGGTGTACCACTAGCAGAGTTCCCGGAAGCACTTGGCTGTGACACACCTAATTCTACACCTTCATTCCTCTCAGAGCAGGTTTCAGAGAGGACTGAAGGTCTAGTGGGGTTGGAGATGCCAGCTGATGAGGAGCAAGGAGAGGTCCGCTTTGTTCTTTGGTGTGGGTCTTTGAGGTATGCTTGCCAACGAGCTGCATGGCAGGTCAACATATGTCTGGTCAAGCATGTGGTGCCCAAGCGGCTGATGTTTTGGCCACGTGAGATACGCTTGAGACATATGTTGCAAATAGCAGTGGTGCGATCTGATGCACTCGTCTCAAAAAAGGCCCACACCAAAGAACTTTTAGAATAACGCGCAGAGGCAGCGCTCTGCACAGGCGGAGCTCTGCGGTGTGATTCAGTCGGTGTGCTGCCCCTAAGCTGGCCCCCGGAGGGCATCCTGCCTCGTTGGACATGTGCCTCCTCCTCCCTCCTTCCAGGCACCCACGTGGAGTCAGTGCCCTCATCATCCCCTCCCTCTTCATCGCTGTAGCAAACCTGGCAGTATGCTGCAGCTAGTGGAACATGACTGCCAGATTGCTGTCCTTCTTGAGCATCCCCTCTCTCTGCGCTCACGCTACTGCCTTCCTCTAGCTGAGTGTCATCATCAGAGCCCACCAAACACTGGGCATCCTCCTGGAGCATGTACCCAACACTGTGCTCAAAGAGTTCAGGAGACTCCTCAGGAGGACATGGTGGGTCTAGGGAAGGAGTCACTGATGATGACATTGAGAGGAGGGAAGACGGTGCGTTGGTAGCTGCTTTGCTACTACCCTGAGACTGGGTGAGAGAGGATGAGGAGGATGAAGAGGGCTTGGTCATCCACTCTACCAAGTCATTGGCATGTTGCGGTTCAACATGTCCAGCTGCCGAAAAGAAGGACAAGCATGTCCCATGGCCACGTGCTGATGACAATGCACCGCGTCCACGACCAGCACTGTTGTCTCTAGACACAGAGCCTGCTTGCCCTCTTTTATCGGCTCGCGCCTGTCTGCCTCTCCTTGCTGGCCTTCCAGACATGGTAATGGCCTGAAGGGAGTTTGGTAAAACAGCAGTTGGGTAGTTTATATTGTGCTGGAGGCACACAACACCCACTAACTCCTGCAGATGCCTTTTTTATAGAACACCAGAGATAAAGGGGTATATACAGATGTATACTGTGCTGTGCTGGAGGCACACACAACTTCCAATAACTCCTGCAGATGGCAATTGGGCTCAAATAGAGAACAGCTATGTAGGTGGATTATAGTGGTATGTACTGGGTACAGAGCACGCAGACAGCACGCACTATCTCCTAACACTACTGACTGCAAGCTCTATTATTAAAGATAGATCACTAGCTATATAGGTGAGGTGAATATCGCGGTGTATACTGCGGTCAGGGCACGCAGACAATAACCAGAAAACAGCAGAGATAAAGGGGTATATACAGATGTATACTGTGCTGTGCTGGAGGCACACACAACTTCCAATAACTCCTGCAGATGGCAATTGGGCTCAAATAGAGAACAGCTATGTAGGTGGATTATAGCGGTATGTACTGGGTGCAGAGCACGCAGACTTATTAAAGATAGATCACTAGCTATATAGGTGAGGTGAATATAGTGGTGTATACTGCGGTCAGGGCACAGACAATAACCACTACACAAGAGCAAGATAGGAAATCAGCCAAAAACGATCGGTGTGTAACTGTGTTGAAGGTACACAGAACACCCACTGCTTCAGATGCCAACACACTACACGAGGCCGCCTCAATGGCGGCCTTATATAGTGTGGGGCGTGCACTACACAGCCTGACCTATGATTGGCCACAGGCATCCTGCCTGTGGCCAATCATGGCTCTCCTCGCTGCTGGCGCTGTGATTGGCCAAGCATGCGGGGTCACAGTGCATGCTTGGCCAATCATGAGCCAGCAATGCACTGCGCCATCGCAGTGCATTGTGGGCCGTGAGCGGCACACGAATTTTGACGCGAACGGACCAAGTGTTCGGATTTCGCCGAATGGACGAACAGCCAATGTTCGAGTCGAACGTGCGTTCGACTCGAACACGAAGCTCATCCCTATCCACCACACCTCCCGTTGGAGCAGGGTGCGATGGGTATCCCCCCTCGTGTAGACCATTTAACATGTTCGAAACCAAAGAAAGAAAAAGTATCAAGGTTTCCTCCATGCACTGTCTTGAAATGTTTAGATACATTAGAAATATTTGTGGCATTTGGATTGACAGTGTCATTATAGTGTTCAGAGACTCTGGTTCCTAGGTGGCGAATGGTGCAACCCATGTACTGTATCTGACAAGCACTACATAAACCACTGATTTAGAGCTGCAATTAATAAAATGTTTATGAGTGTAGGCTTTGCCTGTGTCTTATACATTGTCTACATGTGCTGTGCCACAAGGAAAGGATCCAGTGGTACTTAGCTATGTTTTTATTGAAAATTTTCCACTGTTGTATCAGTGAGACTGCAATGGTTAACATTTCATGTTCTTTGTTGAAATCCCCTGTTTTTGTGTGTGTTTGTTTGGCCCAGGTCTGGCCATCTCCACCTGTAACCAATTAATGGGTTGATTTTTTAATTAAGTGATTTATGTCCGTCATGCCTCACAAGGGCTGCTTCCCTTATATATACTTGTTTTTAATGTCATATTTTTATGCTTTTGATGAAGGCCTAAGGCCGAAACGAGTCAGAATTTTTGGATGATATCATTGCTGTAATGTTCAAATAAATATTTTCTATGGAGAAGTTGTCAAGTTGCCGGCCTGTCTATAGATCTTATGCGTGTTCGTACTTTGGATTTTTGTCCGATTGACTTGTGTACACACGCTCGGAAAATCCGACAACACACATTTGTTTGAAAACATGCTAACCAAAATTTGTTCGTGGAAAATCTGACAACAATTGTCCGATGGAGCATACACGTGGTTGGATTTACCTCCAACAGCCTGTCTTCTAACATTTCCCGTTGGAAAGTCTGATCGTGTGTACGAGGCTTTAGCTTAATTAAAGAAACTGATGTTAGAAACTGATTGGTTACTTTGCACAGCAGCACCAGATTCTGTGTGCTTCACTTTTAGTAAATCTCTCTATGAAGTGTACTCTATGAAGTAAAAGCTGAAAATAAGGAAAACTAGTTTCTAGCTGTACATACACTTTAACCTTTTAATACATTTTATACATTGATGACTCTTTTCTAGAGATGGGCCAAACAACCCCCGGTTTGGCTTGCACCAGAATTTGAACATCGCTAAAGTTCAGAGCCGAACAATGAGCCCCATTGAAGTCTATGGGACCCGAACGAAAAAATAAAAAGTGCCCATTTTGAAGGCTTATATGCAAATTATAGGGCATAAAAAGGGTATGGGGGTCTGGGTACTGCCCTGAGAGACATGTATCAATAAAAAAAAGTTGGTAAAAAAGATCATGTTTAAATGAGCAGTGATTTACTGACGCTTAAAGTGAAATTAAGTAAATATAGTGCCCAGGGGTCCCCCTAGTCTGCCTGGAAAGTGTTGCATATGCACCATGCACAGAACCTGCTGCAGCAAGAATTATATTTATAAAGCCCAAAAAAATGACATTTTCCCTACAAGCTTTCTTTATTTTATAAACAACAGCTTGGGGAGCCAGTCTGTATGATGAGGCCACATTTAGTGAACTCGGAACAAAATGAGAGATTTTTTGGATAAATTCTGGTGTCTGTCTCGCAGACTTCGCATAGAAGTAACAGGCGTGGAAAAATTGGTCTTTGGTTGTTGGTGGTGCTTTCACAACATAACCCTATAGAGGTATTGATCTTGCTGTCAAAAATTTTAATTATATGCCCCCGTCCAACAGTGGAGGAAAAATGGAGCTTTGGGAGTGGGGGGTTGACTTCACACTAAACCAATAAATACTCCCGCTATGTTACAAATGTGAAAAATATATATGTGATCAAGAACTTGCGGCTGCTGCCCACAAGGTGCTAAAACCTCAGAAATCAAGCAAGGAAAAACAAAATATATGTATATATATAAATATATATCTATATATACAGTATCTCACAAACGTGAGTACACCCCTCACTTTTTTTTGTAAATATTTATATATCTTTTCATGTGACAACCCTGAAGAAATTACACTTTGCTGCAATGTAAAGTAGTGAGTGTACAGCTTGTATAACGGTGTAAATTTGCTGTTCCCTCAAAATAACTCAACACACAGCCAATAATGTCTAAACCGCTGGCAACAAAGGTGAGTACACCCCTAAGTGAAAATGTCCAAATTGGGCCCAAACTGTCAATATTTTGTGTGGTCACCATTTTTTTACAGCACTGCCTTAACCCTCTTGTGCATGGAGTTCACCAGAGCTCCACAGGTTTCCACTGGAGTCCTCTTCCACTCCTCCATGACTACATCACAGATCTGGTGGATGTTAGAGACCTTGCACTCCTCCACCTTCCACCTTTTGAGGATGCCCCACAGATGTTCAATAGGGTTTAGGTCTGGAGACATGCTTGGCCACTCCATCACCTTTACCCTCATCTTCTTTAGCAAGGCAGTGGTCATCTTGGAGGTGTGTTTTGGGTCATTATCATGTTGGAATACTGCCTTGTAGTGCAGTCTCTGAAGGGAGGGGATTATGCTCTGCTTCAGTATGTCACAGTACATGTTGGCATTCATGGTTCCCTCAATGAACTGTAGCTCCCCAGTGCCGGCAGCACTCAAGCACCCCCAGACCATGACACTCCCACCACCATGCTTGACTGTAGGCAAGACACACTTGTCTTTTTACTCATCATCTGGTTCCCTCCACACATGCTTGACACCATCTGAACTAAATAAGTTTATCTTGGTTTTATCAGACCACAGGACATGGTTCCAGTGATCCATGCCCTTAGTCTGCTTGTCTTTAGCAAACTGTTTGTGGGCTTTCTTGTGCATCATCTTTGGAAGAGACTTCCTTCTGGGACAACAGACATGCAGACCAATTTGATGTAGTGTGCAGCTTATGGTCTGAGTACTGAGGGGCTCACCCCCATCCCTTCAACCTCTGCAGCAATGCTGGCAGCATTCATAGGTCTATTTTCCAAAGACAACCTCTGGAAATGATGCTGAGCATGTGCACTCAACTTCTTTGGTCAATCATGGCGAGGCCTGTTATGAGGGGAACGTGTCCTGTTAAACCGCTGTATGGTCTTGGCCACCGTTCTGCAGCTTAGTTTCAGAGCCTTGGCAATCTTCTTATAGAATAGGCCATCTTTATCTAGAGCCACAATTCTTTTTTTCAGATCCTCAGTGAGTTCTTTGCCATGAGGTTGAACTTCCAGGGAGCAGTATGAGAGTGAGTGAGAGCGATAACACCAAATTTAACACACCTGCTCCCCATTCACACCTGAGACCTTGTAACACTAAAGAGTCACATGACACTGGGGAGGGAAAATGGCTAATTGGGCCCAATTCGGACATTTTCACTTAGGGGTGTACTCACCTTTGTTGCCAGTAGTTTAGACATTAATGGCTGATGTGTTATTTTGAGGGGACAGAAAGTTTACACTCTTATACAATCTGTGCACTCACAGGCACTAGGAAAGATTAGATAGCTGACAGTCATGAAGGGTAGAGGGGGAGGTGCCAGGGAGGCCAATCCAGGGCTGGAGGATTCCAATAAGTATGCTCCATTGAGTGACATTGGTGAAACCACTCAGGGAGCAGCACTGCTGGAGCTGAGGGACACTCCTAGCTGCCAGGGGGAGAACTCCTCTAGTGAGAGTGGGGGGGAGAGGAAGTGAAGGGAAAGTATAGAGATTCTGGTGGTAGGAGACTCAATTCTTAAAAGGACAGAGAGGGCAATCTGTAACAAAGACCTAAAGCGCCAAACTGTTTGTGTCTACCTGGCGCTTGGGTTCGGCACATCACAAGTCCTGTGGACAGATTATTGGGAGGGGCTGAGGAAGACCCGGCAGTCATAATGCAAGTTGGCATCAATGACAAAGTCAGAAGCATATGGAGTGTCCTAAAGAACGATTTCAGGGACTTGGGAGCTAAATTGAGGAAAAGGATCTCCAAGGTAGTATTCTCAGGAATACTATCGGTACATCGAGCCACACCAGAAAGGCAGAGGGAGATTAGGGAAGTAAACAAGTGGCTGAAGAGCTGATGTAGTAAGGAGTGGTTTAGGGTCCTGGAGGACTGGACTCACTTCTCAGTCGATAACCAGTACTTTAGAAGGGATGGTGTCACGGTCGTTCCACTATCCCGGTCTTTCAAGGAAGACTTACCCGCAGGTTCCCCGTACAAGGGGATCGTCGGTGCCTTCGGACCTAACGTACGCACGCTAACGAACGCACGCGAGTGTACATAGTCCCCAACAGGCGCACGCGGGTGCGCGTTGACACGAGCGGGTGCACGCGGGTGCGCGACGAGCCGAACGGGCGTACGCGGGTACGCGGGGTCACGAACGGGAGCACGGCTACCCGCGGGGGTACGCAAACGTACCGTGCGACCGTTCGTGGCGCCCAATTGCCTATTTAAGGGACCTGCTCCTGCTCCTCAGTGCTGTCCTGTCTACAGCGTTCCCGAGACTCCTGCTATCCGTTCCTGTGTGTGTGCTCCTGATCCTGTACCCGGCCTGTTCCTGGACCTTGCCTGTTTGCCGCCTGCCTCCGACCCTTTGCCTGACCTCGCTTCTGCCTTCTGCTCTGTACCTCTGCTGCCCGATTGTTGCCGACCCAGCTCGTCCCTGACCACGCCTGCCTATCTACCTGAAGTCCAGCACCGACTACTTCTGCGGTTCCTGCCTGTTCACCTGTGCCAGCTGTCCAGCAGTTCCAGTCCAGCACCCAGCGCTGGTTGCACCTGCCGTTCCAGTCTACCACCTGTTCCGGCTTGCCTACTATCAGCTATCAAGCCTGGCACTTGTGTCCTCCGGACTCCTGAATCCCTGTTCCCACCTCCAGGGGCTCTCGAGCCGGAGGCTTACGAGGCACCGCTCCCTGCACGCTTGGGCTCTCCAACCAGGTACGTGACAGATGGACTGCACCTAAATGAGGAGGGTACAGATCAGCTGGGATTGAATATGTGCAAAAAGTTAGAGGGGTTTTTAAACTAGGTAATGGGGGGGAGGGTCCAGAGGTAGACATAGTCACTGCTGAACATATTTCAGAGGGTAGTATTGGGACATTAGAGATAGGTTGACCAAAGCACATAAACCCAAGGTAAGTATAGTAGCAAGTCCTACTTTCAGTCTCAGAACACCTAATAAGAGGATAATATGTGACCGGTCTAAACTACGTGGCATGTTCACCAATGCCAGGAGCCTGACGGACAAGATGGGTGAACAAGAGATACTGTTGTACGAGGAGGATTTGGATTTTGTGGGAATTTCAGAGACCTGGTTCAACAGCTCTCATGATTGGCTGGCAACCATTCAAGGGTATACCCTTTAGAATAGAGAGGGTAAAAAAGGGGGAGGTGTATGCCTATATATATCAAGAATAATGTACAAGTGAGGGGGGGAGGTGGAATCCTTATGGGTAGAACTCCAAAGGGATGAAGCTAAGGGGAAAATAATACTGGGAATATGCTATAGGCCTCCTAACCTGAGGGAGGAAGGGGAGACAGATCTCCTATCACAAATTAGATTAGCAGAAAGGATGGGAAGTGTTATCATAATGGGGGATTTTAATTATCCAGACATAGACTGGGCGGAGGGAACCACGCATTTATCTAAGGCTCGCCAGTTCCTAAATGTCGCAATTTTATGGGTCAGATGATAGAAGCACCAACTAGAAATAAAGCGTTACTGGATCTACTGATTACTAACAATACAGACCTGATCATGGATGTGGAAATATGGGGCATTTTAGGTAATAGTGATCACAGTTCAATTGGCTTCAGTATAAATCACACAAATAGTAAACAAAATGGGAATACAGGGACACTGAATTTCAAAAGAGCCAACTTCCCTAAACTACAAACCTTGTTAGAAGGCATAAATTGGGATAAAATATTAGGAACAAAGAACACAGAGGAGAGATGGGTTTGCTTTAAGATCATATTAACCACTTGCCGCCCGCCCTATTACAAAAAGACGGCGGCAAAGTGGTTTGATAATCCTGACCGGACGTCATATGACGTCCTCAGGATTATGAGCCGCTGCGCGCCCCCGGGGGCCAGGGCTCAAGTCCTGCGGGAACGTACTTTTTTCACAACAGGAACTCAGTTCCCGTTAGTAGCCATGTCCTGCAAGACTTTGAAGTATGCAAGCTGTGTGGCAGGTGCTACACCAACAGCTGTAGATAGAGCTCGCAATAGTAAGTGCCGCACACCTGACCATTCAGGCATTGCCAGTAGGGGGCCCCATGACAGCTTCCGCTTCGATCTACCTGTCAATCTGTCAACAGCTAGCTGACGGGTAGATCAGGTCTAGGTCTAGCTGATGGGTAGATCAGCTATTCTGCTCACAGGACATGCAGGGAGAGAGGTGAGCTGAGGGAGGAACATCAGTTTGGGGTGGTAAGCACAATACCTGGCAAAGTTTAATGCCAGGAAGGAGGTTTATGTGGAAATATGTGAAGGGTTGGAATAGAAGTGAGTGTGTGTTGGAGCCCTGCAGAGTTTGCAGCCCCCCAAACTAACATACATCTCCTAAGCAGGAACACATCACTATCTCCCCAAGCTTTCTGTCCAGATAATGTACAGTTCATTTATGACCTTTTCGTTTAACCCTGTGTTATCCAGACTCTGTTCAATGAAAAGTGTAAACTCACCACATAAACACTCTATATACAAAATAAAATTCCCCAATAAAGATCAGAACATGATGTTCACATTTGCATGGAAGCACAATTGAATGAATGCTGATTATTCAGAGAATTACCGCATTTATGTTTATTGAGGATTGTTTTTTTGTATGTACTAACAGTTAAGCTTCATACACACAATACGAAAATTGGATGAAAAATACCACTTTTGAATTGTTCGTGCATATGAGCGTATCATTTATTTTTTTTGGTGGGGGAGTGGATCTTGGGTGGGAGTTCCCACACTTTTTTACCCAGGACTTGACCCCTGCCGGGGGCGCACATTGCGGCGATCGTTGTTGCGGGGTGTCAGTCTGACACCCGGCAACTACGATCTCGGTAAAGAGTCTCCGACGGAGACTCTTTACCACATGATCAGCCGTGTCCAATCACGGCTGATCACAGTGTAAATGGGAAGAACCGGTGATCGGCTTTTCCTCACTCGCGTCTGTCAGACGCGAGTAGAGGAGAGCTGATCGGCTGCTCCTCTGACAGGGGGGGTCTGTGCTGATCGATTATCAGCACAGCCCCCCCGAGGATGACCACACTGGACCACCAGGGACGCCATCAGACCACCAGGGAAAAGGTAATCCTCCCTAGACCACCAGGGATGCCAATGATCAGCACAAAGGATGCCAATCAGTGCCCATAATGGATGCCAATCAGTGCCCACAATGGGCATCACTGATTGGCATGCATTATTGTTTAGCACTGATTGGCATCCATTAGTACAGTATAACACCAATGCCGCCTATGAGTGCCCACCTGTGCCGCCTATGAGTGCCCACCTGTTATGAGTGCCCACCTGTGCCGCCTATGAGTGCCCACCTGTGCCGCCTATGAGTGCCCACCCACGCCCATCTGTGCCGCCTATCCATGCCCATCTGTGCCGCCTATCCATGCCCATCTCTGCCGCCCATCCATGCCAATCCATGCCAGCTATCAGTGCCAATTTGTGCCACCTATCAGTGTCCATCCATGTCGCCCATCCGTGTCACCCATCCGTGTCGCCCATTCGTGTCGCCCATCCGTGCCGCCTATCAGTGCCGCCTATCAGTGTCCATCAATGCCACCTCATCAGTGCCACTTCATCTGTGCCCATCAGTGCCGCCTTATCAGTGCCCATCAGTGTAGCCCCATCAGTGCCCATCAGTGAAGGAGAAAACTTACTTATTTACAAAGTTTTGAAACTGAAACAAAAAAAAACATTTTTTTTTTCAAAATTTTCGGTATTTTTTTATTTGTAGCGCAAAAAATAAAAACCGTAGAGGTGATCAAATACAACCAAAATAAAGCTCTATTTGTGGGGAAAAAATGATAAAAATTTCATTTGGGTACAGTGTAGCACGACCGCGCAATTGTCATTCAAAGTGCGACAGCGGTGAAAGCTCAAAATTGGTCTGGGCAGGAAGGTGTTTAAGTGCCCTGTATTGAAGTGGTTAAATAAAGGCATTAGCCAATGCATCCCATTAGGTAATAAATTTAAAAGAGCGAACAAAAGTCCTGAATGGCTTAGCCCATAATATTGCATATGAAAGCAAAGGAGAAGGCCTTCAAGAAATACAAGGTTGAGGGATCATCATCAGCATTCAGACATTATAAAGAATGCAACAACAAATGTAAGGGTGCAATAAGGACGGCTAAGATAGAATATGAAAGACATAGCGGAGGAGAGCAAAAAAAATCCCAAGAAACTCTTTAAGTATGTAAACAGTAGGGATGAGCCGAACACCCCCCCGCTTCGGTTCGCGGCAGAACATGCGAATAGACAAAAAGTTTGTGCGAACATGCGAGCACCGTTAAATTCTATGGGACTTAAACATGAAAAATCTAAAATGCTAATTTTAAATGCTAATATGCAAGTTATTGTCATAAAAAGTGTTTGGGGACCCGGATCCTGTCCCAGCAGACATGTATCAATGTAAAAAAAGTTTTAAGAATGGCAGTTTTTCGGGAGCAGTGATTTTAAGAATGCTTAAAGTGAAACAATAAAAGTGTAATATTCCTTTAAATATCGTGTCTGGGTGGTGTCTATAGTATGCTTGTAAAGTGGTGCATTTTTTCTTGTGTTTAGAACAGTCCCTGCAAAAAATGACATTTCTAAAGGAAAAAAAGTAATTTAAATCTGCTTGCGGCTATAATGTAATGTTGCCCCCCCCCCCCCCCCCCCCAGCCCATTAACTGTAGCTCCAGCCCAAAAATCTATTTTTTAAGCTTTTTGGATAATATAGGGAAGGGTTATCAGCCCTGTAACATTTGTTTTGCTGTCTGTACCCCTGTTCAGAAGATTTCACTTCACTTTCTGTCCCAATGACAATTGAATTTTGAAAATTTGGGGTTATTAGGGAAACAAGGATTGGTGATAAAGCATCAGTGGAGACACCTTTTCCCCATATTAACTCTTACAGAGAGAATTTCCCTTCCTACGGGTAGATTTCCTCTCACTTCCTGTTGTCTCCCTCCATTTGTAAGTAGGAGTCGTTTTTTAAGTCGGATGTTTGAAAATAGGGGACCGCCTGTATATACTATACGGCCTGTCCTATACACTCTGCAGAAAATTAGGTGTTGGTGGTACCAGAACACTGTAAGCCCTCACAGTTACTCTTGGCGTGTGCCGGAATGGGCCCTGCTGTGAAATATTATATCAAGAATTGTAATAACATGTTTCTGTTAAACAGGGGCAGAAATTGGGCCTTAGGCTGTGGAGGTAGTGGTGGTGGTGCCACAACACTGTAACCCCTCACAGATACTCTTGGTGGGTGCAGGAACGGGCCCTGCTGTGAAATATTAAATCAAAAATTTTAATTACAATACAGTTCAGCCATAGTGCAGTTGCTACTACTTTTCTGGTGGTGTACATAGTACAAAATACAGTGCAGCTGTAGTGCAGTTGCTACTACTTTTCTGGTGGTGTACACAGTACACAATAAAGTGCAGATGTAGTGCAGTTGCTACTACTTTTCTGGTGGTGTACACAGTACACAATAAAGTGCAGATGTAGTGCAGTTGCTACTACTTTTCTGGTGGTGTACACAGTACACAACACAGTGTAGTGCAATGTTGCAAAACAAAATATACATCATGTCCAGAAGGCCACCAAGGAGAGGCAAATGCTTACAGGCCACTAAAAGAGGGCAAGCAGGCTCTGTGTCTACAGTCAACACTACTGGTCATGAACATGGTGCATCCTCTGGTGCTGGCCGTGTTATTGAGCCAGAACATGCAGAAGAGTTGGTGGAGTGGATAATAAAGCCGTCCTCATCCTCTGTCACCCAGGCTCAGAGTAGTTTTCCTTTCTATGCAGCTGCCAAAGTGGCCTATTCCACCAGCTCCTTGTCCACAGTCACTCCTTCTGTAGCCCCACCATCATGCACGCAGGAGTCCCCCGAACTATTCGACCACAGTGTCGGGTACATGCTTCTGGAGGATGCGCAATGATTTTAAAGCTCTGATGTTGGTTGCCAGGTTGAAGAAGGGAGTATAGTGAGCCTAGAGAGAGGGAGTGCACAAGAAGGACAAGAAACTGTCAGTCATGTTCCCCCAGCTGCAGCATAGTGCCAAGTTTGCTCCAAGTTTGCTGCAGTGACGAAAAGGGAGGGTCACTGAGGTCACTGACTCTACTTGGGTGCCTGATAGAATAGAGGAGTAGGAGGAAGCACAACTCCAACAAGGCAGGATGTCCTCTAGGGGGAAGCTTAAGGGCAGCCACACTACTACATCACATTGCACAGCTCCGCAGGTTCAGGACACTGCTGACTCCCTGCTGATTTTGAAAAGTTCCTTGGTGTTGGCCTTTTTGGACACGTGTGCAGCAGATCGCACCATTGCTGTTTGTAAGCTATGTTTGAAGAGGATCAAGCGTGGCCACAAAAGCAGCCGCCTGGGCACCACATGCTTGACCAGACATATGACGACCTCCCATGCAGTCTTTTTCCTGTATACTATATTTGAGATTTAATATCTCTCAGATATGATTTGGGTTAAATGAGAGTTCTTTGACCATGAGTGAAAGCTTTAACACAATAACAACATTTATTGGTAAGTAGTTGAAAGTCTATCTAATCTATCTATAGTCTACACCAGTGATGGGGAACCTTGGCACCCCAGATGTTTTGGAACTACCTTTCCCATTATGCTCAACTACACTGCAGAGTTCATGAGCATCATGGGAAAGGTAGTTCCAAAACATCTGTGGTGCCAAGGTTCGCCATCACTGGTCTACACCAAGGAAGAAAATATTAGGTTAAAATTAGAGAATTACATGAAGGAATACAGAGTATATTCCTGAAAACATTATTCTAAAAACATATTTAGTTACAAGTAAAATGCAGACCTTTCCCATAATTACCCTTTGCACCAAAGTTCCGATGGTTGCTTTCCCATAAAAGTGTGTGTTTCCCTCCCATCTAGTCTGTGTATATCATTACATGCTGATGCCTCATTGGTTGGCATAGCGTGGCTCTGATTGGTGAGCTTCCCTATTCTTGGTTAAGGACTGGCTACATCTCCAATCCCTATACTTTGCATAAGTCAGCCCCCTTTAATGCACATCCTTGTGACTATTCTAAGCAGGAGCTTAACTTGAATTTTGCCAGGAAGTTAAGTATTGATTACGGGTTGTCCTCCCTTCATTGCATATCCCAGCATGAGATCCTTTGAAGTGGGTATGTGTAAAACAATGAGGTTTGGATCCCATTGTTTGTATACACAAGCCTAGGCACCGACTTGTCTGGTCTACCAGAGATTTCTGTGAAGATAATATGTTCCGCCCTACATAGATGAAAGCTAAATTAAGGGGGGCGTGGCCTAACGTGAAGGCGGAAGGTCGGGTTTTCTCTGAGCTCCGCAGGCCGGCTTTAAAATCCGGAGCCATCCTGCTCCTGCGGCCCGGTTTTTAAGCCACAAACACCTCGGCCGGCCATCCGAGGACCTGACAGTCTCTTCCCCGCAGTTTTGGAGACCCGCGGACACCGGATAGGCCCGTGATCAGGCCCGGAGCCATCGCCAGCCACCAGACATTAGCCGCCATCTTGCGGCCTACAGGAGCTCCGGAGCCGCCACGCTCGATTGCGGAGGGGGGCGGCCATCCTTCAGGCACGAACCGGAGACGATCCGCTCGGCCTGTCCGCGGATTTGGGGACCCGCAGGCGTTCCGATCGGCCCGCGACCAGGTCCGGAGCCGCCGCCAGCCACCGGACTCCAGCCGCCATCTTGCGGCCTACTAAACCTCTGGAGCCACCGCACTCGATTTCCGCGAACAGAAGAAAGCGGCCACCCATCCAGTGCTCACCGGAGACGATCCACTCTGCCTGGGGGCAGTGCTTAGAGGACACCTGGATACAGCCGACCACACATAGCAGAAGGGAGCACTCCGTGGATAGAGGTAGGTGGTGGCCATCTTGGTGCACCCAAACCTCTCCAGCAAGCCCCTCATCCCCTGACCAGAGCCAGAGCCTAACCCCCTCTAAACCATACTAATATCCCACTTGGAGGACATGACCCGGAGGGGACCCGACATGGCCATATAAAGGGCCAGCTCCCACATACGGAGGGCATCCTTTAGCATTTCAGGGGGCCTAAGTGACACCTCAGCAGCATGGGAAAATCCAATAAAAGTGCATCAACACCCCGCTCCCAAAAGGACCCAGGTGCCCACCTATCTGGAAATATTCCGGAGCTATTCAGAACCCGCCAGGCAACGCACCACGAGGCATCGCAGGCGTCCCAAGCGGCACGAGCCTTATCTTCCGGCCATGCATAGCTGCTCCGCCGAGTCAATTATGGACGAGGATGACAGTGGACTGCGTACCCCTCACCCCAGCCTTCTGGACATCCAAAGAGACCTCCAAAAGGTTGCCTTGGACATCAAACACACCTTGTCAGAAGCTATAGCTGACCTAAAAGCTGATATCCATGAAATGAACAATTGACTCACTGATGTAGAGGAGAACTCCCGGATACAGGCCACAGCGATCAGGCAAGTCCAAAAAACCTATGACTCACACTTACCTCACATGTTTGAACTGCACAGACAAGTGGAGGACCTGGACAATAGGGGACGTAGGCATAACGTGCGAGTAAGGAGAGTCCCGGAGAGCATAGATCAGGCCGCACTGCCACAAGCCGTCTGCTCCATCTTTAACGACTCCCCCATTGAGATGGAACGGTTACATCGAGCACTAAGACCCCCTCCCCGGGACTCGGAACCTCCCAGGGACATTGTTTGCTGCATAGTGAACTTCCCCCTTAAGGAAGAAATCCTCAGAAAGGCTAGGGACAGGGGTCGGGTACTATTCAACGGCGCTGAGATAAAACTTTTTCAAGACCTGTCTCAGATCACACTACAGAACAGACGCAGCCTGCGCCCCCTGTTGGACGTTCTCCACGCTCGCAATATCCAATATCGCTGGAAATTCCCTTTCTGCCTCTCGGCCACGAATAGGGGCCGCACGGCACTACTCCAGACCCCAGAGGACCTGCCCTCCTTCTGTGAGCAGCTGGACCTGCCTCTGGTGGACCTGCCTGATTGGTGTTCCTTCTACTTCCCCACGGAGCCATGGAAGCCAGTAGCCCACAACGCCTCACCTAAAGCGCAAAGACCCCGATCCAGACGTCGCCGGCTTGACCCCACGTCACCAGGAGACAGATCTTTGCGCCGAGACTCCTCACTTCGCAGCCCAGGTCCGGCAGTTACACCACGTAGAAGTCACCCAATGGCTTAAGACAGCAAAGCCACGGACCGCGTTGCGCTCACACAGACTATCCTAACTTTTATTTTTATTTTTTTGTATGCTCTTTTTTTTTTGTATACTTTTTTTTGTATTTTTGTTTTCCCGGATTCCGGTTGTTCCTGCTGCCATCACCACACAGGGACCCGGACCACCTTTGGACACTTCTCCAGGATCCAGCGAGATATCAGGTACTCTCTTGCCCCCCAGTACACTTACTCCAAGACCAGTGGACGTGTCTCCTTTTCTTCCCCTCGGCGTCTACTGATGCTTGATCTGGCACACCCTAAGGGACCATAGGGGAAGGGGGGTTTTCAGATTCCCCCCCCCCCTTTTTTTATTCTCTTTTTCTCTCTCTCTCTTTCTCCCCCATATGTGTCCTCCTTATATGTCATCAGAAGGGTGAGGGAGTCTTACACGGTAAATCCGGGGGAGCCCCATATTGCCTTCCATACCGCGTACATTAGCCACACTACCACTTCTCTCTGGAGGAGAAGACATTTAGCGGGGGAGTAGTCCTAGCCCTAGGTAGCTGCTACGGTGACCCCCCATGTGCGGGACCGATAGTGTACTAAATCGGGGTTGGTCTCCCTTTCTAAAAAACTGATCACACGACTGCCCCCAGTAAACGTTAGGTCTCAACCTCCCTAGCTGATAGGGTCCATTGTACGCGTCAGGCCCCTTTGACTCTCTGAGTCTTTGAATCTCTTTATATTGCACTCTCTGAACAATCTAGGTACTGTTCAACTACTCTGTATGCTTTCTGGAATACTCAGGATAACCTGTGTGAGGTTTCTGTGCCGCAGAGTAGCGTTTGTTTTGTTTTACATGGTTTCACTTTTCACTTCCGGTTTAGTTCTTGTTTAGTTCTCTCAAAGTGGGGGTGTGTGTTTTATTTTATTTTTTTATTTTTTTTTATCGTTTTTATTGTTGGTCTTGCTTTCCAGCTGTATCTTTGTTTATGACCTCAATGCTGCCCCAGGTTTTTACCTGAGGTTGCTGTTCCTAATGTTCAAGGGCTAATCCCTTCTATGTACCCCTTGCCCTTCCCTATAAGGCAATCCTTACCTTTCGACCCCCCTCCATTGTTCTGCTATTGAAAGCCTGCCCTCTCCAATGTCGGAGCACTAGTCCACCCTCGGGTTTACAGTCACCCCACAGCTGCCCCTACGGGCCTTAGCTGACACCCCAGCCCTGACCTCCTATTCAGGTGGATTGGAGCCTCCAGTTCCACCTCTGGTAGATAGGCACACAGTATCTGTGTGTACCCTGTAAGATTAGACGCACACAATCCACTCCGACCTGATCTTCCACCCATCCCTCCCTCCACATCCACCCCCCCCCCCCACCCCCACCCTAACACCTTTTTTCACAGCTCGCCCCTCTCCTTCGTTCCTTCCCCTCCTCCCCCTTCTTCTTCTTACTCTACCCATTCTTACTCGTTTCCCCCTATAGAGGTGGGAGCCGCCCCCTCCCCCGGCCAGCCTCCCGGCCTACCCGCCGACCTCCAGTGATCCCTACGAATTCTCTTCCGAAGTAGAGGGACTTGAAATAGAAATAGTAGTAACTGATTCCCAGACAACGAGTGGCATTAGCTCCCTCAGCCGTAGTGTTGAACACAACCCTCCTTGATCATGCAGCAACAACTAACCCTGAAATGCGTATCGCTAAATGTCAAAGGTTTAAACCTTCCAGGGAAAAGATCGCAGGTACTAACAGCCTTGATGAAACACAGAGCCCACTGTCTGCTCTTGCAAGAAACACACTTCCGTACCGACGCTATACCCAAGCTAGCAAACCACATTTACAATAAGGCGTTGCATTCCACTAATCCTGAAGCTAAAACTAAAGGGGTTTCTATCCTTATTGCAAAGCACGCTGACTTTCAGCTTAAAGAGACCAAAATAGACCCAGAGGGGAGATATCTCTTTATCAAGGGCACATTTGCGTCTAAACCAGTCACACTGGCCAACCTTTACTGTCCCAATGAACATCAAATATCCTTCCTCAGAATGGTTTGCGACTTACTGGCCTCCTTCCAAGAAGGCATAGTGATACTGGGGGGAGACTTCAACGTTCCAATGAATCCTCTCCTAGATACCTCCATGGGAACGTCCTCACTCCCATACCGCGCGCTACGCCAAATTAAAAAACTATTTCAAAATCTGACCTTACACGACACTTGGCGGACCCTATACCCGACTGTCAAAGACTATACTTTCTTTTCCTCACCACACCAAAAGTACTCTAGATTAGACTATTTCTTCCTATCCCAACGCGACCTGGACTACCTCTCCCAAGCGTCCATAGAGCCAATGTTTCTATCGGACCACCATCCTATCTCAATGACTCTCACTTTCCTGGAGTCAACCCCCAGATCCAAAATCTGGAGGTTGAATCCATCCCTTCTAAAAGATCCGACAACTCTGCAACAGATACGCACGCGACTCCAACTGTATTTCAAAGAAAATCTAACCCCCGACATGTCGCCCCTTACCATTTGGGAGGCCCATAAATGTGTCATTAGAGGGAAACTAATCTCCCTAGCAACCGCCTCTAAAAAGAAAAGCCAAGAACAGATCAAGACCCTTATTGAACTGATACACAAACTCGAAAGGACACACAAACAGGCCACTTCACTATCAACGTTCCAGGATCTTACGCAAGCGCACGCCACGCTCCTAGACGAGCTAGGGAAACGCACCAGGAGGCGATACATCCTGGGCCAAAAAATATTTTACGAGCATGGTAATAAAAGCGGGAGACTTCTAGCCCGCACGATACAGGCGGCCAAGTCCCAAACTACAATCCACCAGATACGTGATGGCAAGGGCAACATACTCTCTAAAATCAAGGACATTGCCAAGCACTTTGAAATGTTTTATTCTAAACTCTACAATTTACCAGGGGACAAGTCAGGGACACTTAGGGCCGGCGACCGTATCGACAAAATAAAGGACTTCCTATCCCAATACTGCCCCAAACCAATCTCACCCCATCGAGCGCAAGCTCTGGAGAGCCCTCTCTCTCCGGAGGAACTCCTCGTGGCAATCAAGCAAATGAAGGTAGGTAGGAGCCCAGGGCCAGATGGCCTTCCTCTTATGTACTACAAGACCTTTGCAGATGAACTGTCGCCTCCCCTATTACAATCTTTCAATGCGCTAGCTAACCCCAACGCCTCTCCAGGCCGCATGCTGGAAGCACACATAACAGTTATCCCCAAAATCGGTAAGGACCCAACGCAAGTGTCAAACTATAGACCCATATCTCTACTTAATGTGGACATCAAACTCTACGCAAAGATGCTTGCCAACAGACTGCTTCCGCTTATCCCTGACCTCATAGCATTGGATCAAGTGGGCTTCATCCCCGGTAGGGAAGCCAGGGATAACACTATCCGTATGCTGAATATACAGCACTGGCTTAACTCAACACGGTCCCAGGGGTTCTTTCTGTCCCTTGACGCTAAGAAGGCGTTCGACAGGGTGGCATGGGACTACATGAGGGCTGTACTGCAAGGAGTGGGACTCCCTCCACGCCTGTGCTCCCACATTGACGCCCTGTATGCAAACCCTTCAGCTAAAGTAAAGGTCAATGGCCTCCTGTCGGACGCCTTCTCCATCAGCAACGGAACTCGGCAGGGATGCCCCTTGTCGCCCTTAATCTTTGTGCTGACACTTGAGCCCCTGCTAAACAGACTTAGAGCCAACCCTGACATAAAAGGATGCCGTGTAGGGGATAGGGAATTTAAGTTGGCAGCCTTTGCTGACGATATCCTGTTGTCACTACAGGCCCCGCGTATTTCCCTACCGAATCTTTTCAGCGATTTGAAACACTTCGGGGAGTTGTCAAACTTAAAAATCAACTACTCTAAATCATACGCCCTTAACGTCTCGTTGCCGCCACAAGAAACTGCCCACTGTCAGGACTCCTTTCCTTTTAGGTGGCAAAAAGATAGCATCACGTATCTAGGTATACAAATTACTAGTCAACTGTCAGAGTTATATAAGCAAAACTTTGTGCCCGCTCTCACCAAAATCCAGACGGAACTAAATGACTGGGCCAACCTGAATGTTTCCCGGTTCGGCAGGGCGGCTTTAATAAAGATGATTGTACTCCCCCGACTCCTGTACCTGATGCAAACAATCCCGATTCACCTCCCTCCCTCATTCTTTGCAACGTATAAAAAAACATGTACCACCTTTATCTGGAAGAACTCTGCCCCCCCGTATTAAATACTCCCGCCTAAATCGGGCGAAAACAAAAGGGGGGATTGAACTTCCAGACCTCCCCAAATACCACCTAGCTTGCCACTTAACCAGAGTAGTGGACTGGCGGATACACCAATCCAGAAAGGCTTGGATTCCTCTGGAGAATCATTTTACAGATGGCCTGCTACACTCCCTTCCCTGGCTTACCCCGAATCATTGGAACCAAGCCACCAAATCACATTCACTCATTTTCCCCTCTCTATTGGCCTTCAATCAAGCCTTGCGTCTCTTCAAAATATCCTCGCGACCGGGACCCCTGACCCCCATACGCAACAACCCAGATTTTCCCCCGGGAGAATGTTCTTCGTTCTTAAAAAGAGAGTGGCCACACGAGGAGGTGTTAGCGCACCAATTTTTCCACAAAGGTAGACCACGCCCATATGAAAACCTAGCTGCACTCTCCTCGACCCATGGTTTCCCTTTATGGTCCTATAGACAATTGAGGCATTTCCTTGCCTCAGACGACCCAGCCACCATTTGGTGTAGACAACTTCTCCCATTCGAGCGCCTATGTACAAGCAGAACCCCGCTGAGACATCTGATATCAAGCATATATGAATTGCTTCAAGATGGGCCTAACCAGACGGCTCACACACTGAGCTCCTGGGAAACAGATTTACAGATTAGCCTTACAAATGATCAGAGGGAAGACATATTTACGTACGCCCACAAAGGCTCAATGAATGTAGCAATTCAAGAAAACGGGTATAAGATCGCAACTAAATGGTATAGGACCCCTGCTAGGCAACATAAATTCTCCCCTGCAATTCCCAACATTTGCTGGAGATGCAAGACAGCGACAGGCTCCATGCTACATATCTGGTGGGAATGCCCCCTAATCCAACCCTTTTGGCAGGAAGTTCACGCCATCATTTCACAGGTCACCACCTACACCTTGAACTACAACCCCGCACAATATCTCCTCCACCTTACGACTCTCCCTAAACAGACCTATCTTAAATCCCTAGCCATGCATATGGTTAACGCTGCCAGGATGTGTATCCCTACACACTGGCGATCGACTGATGTTCCCTCCATTCGGGAATGGCTGTCCAGAGTTGCTAAGATAGAGGAGATGGAGGAGCTGATATATACCTCACATGAACGTTTACAGAAATTCTCGACGATCTGGGCCTGCTGGAAACACTTCCAAACCACAGACAAATATAAGACGTTCTTTCCCCCACTACGTAGGGACACTTCAACTAACTTACAATGCTAAGAGATGAGAGGTCGGTGGGGAGAGGGGAGGCCGGGAGGGGTGCCCATCCCATCTCTCTGCCCACCCCATCTCTCTTTTCCCCCCCGAAACCCCCCCCCCATTCTTCCACCCCCTGACCCTCTTTCCTTTACCCCCTCCTGCCTACCCAATCAAACATTGAATATGTTGGTCGACATATTATGACGATATTTGTTTAGCGCAGTTCCTTTAGCCACGACCATCTCAGCATTGAATATGTGTTACCTTGTTTGCGATTTGAAAAGGTCGTGGCAGCATGTTCTATATTTGATGTAAAACCTGTTTCACTTGTGTGTATGCTATGCATCTTTCAATAAAACCTTTTATGGAAAAAAAAAAAAAGCTAAATTAATTATATTCATAATTCCAATATTTTACAGCTATTTATGTAGATTTCACATAAACTCATAAGGCAACAAGTCCATTGGCAACAGCACTTGAAAGACCCACATCAAAGAAGATTTCCAACCCTACTATACCACCAGTCCTCTGGAAAACCTGCACTCAGAGGAATGAAGGTATAGCAATAGGTGTCCCAAGTACTTGCAGCCAATCTGCTAGCAGTACACCACCATGTGATTTTAGCAGACAAATATCCCTACCCAAGTTGCTAAACCGTAAAAATAAATTTGGTCACAGCCATCCACATGCTCAGCGTCTGAATGCTAGCTTGGCCAAATTACTAGCACTGCAACTACTGTCTTTTCAGCTGGTAGATTTTGCCCCCTTTCGTGAATTTGTGGAATGTGCTGTACCTCAGTTGCAGGTTACAAAAGGCGATTTCATGAAAGGCCATTCCAGCTCTCTACCAGCATGTAGAAGGCAATGTTTTTGTCTTGTCAGGTCAGCAGTAAGGTGTATATTACCGCAGACTCATGATCTAGCAGGCATGGGCAGGGATGTTACCTTTCCTTCATGGCGCACTGGATAACTCTGCTGGCAGCTGGGAAGGGTGCAGGACAGGGTTCAGTATTGTTGGAGCTTGTTCCGCCACCACGTCTCCAAAATGCTAGCTGCGATTCTGCCACTGCTCTCTCCTCCACCCCCTACTCTTCTTCTTCCTCTATGGCCTCGTCTGCAGATATGTTCTCTTAACCAGTGGTGCTTCGTAAGCGTTCAAGGGGCTACGTAAGCACTCAGGCAAAAAGATGCCATTCGGTGCATTAGTTACAGTCAGTTGCATAGTAGGTGAGGTTGAAAAAAGTCCAACAAGTCCAACTTATGCATGTGATTATATGTCAGTATTACATTGTATATATGCTGCGATAATTCAGGTGCTTATCTAATAGTTTCTTGAAACTGTCCATGCCCCCCCTCCCCCCCAGCTGAGACCACCACCTGTGGAAGGGAATTCCACATCCTTGCCACTCTTACAGTAAAGAACCCTCAATGTAATTTAAGGTTAAACCACTGCTTAAGGGACAGGAGCCACACTGGGGCAGAGATTCTGTCAGATCTCCAGGGCAGGCTCAGAAATGGTTGACGTTATGCCAGCTTCAGCCAGGAATGGTTTTATGTGACACTGGCACCAATCTTCTCTCCGCCCACCGACAGGGAAACTTGACCCATGTTCCATGTTTGACACGCATCCTGAATTTGGTGGTGCAGAAGTTCTTGAGCAGGTACCCAGGCTTACAAGATCTCCTGAGGCAGGCCAAAAAGTCTGTAGTCATTTATACAATGCCAGTGCTTGGCTGGCTGACATTGAAAGGGAACGTAACCTGTCTACCAACCGCCTCATTTGTGACATGTCACCAGGTGAAACTGAATGTTGGCAATGCTGCAGCAGCTGCACATGCAGCAGAGGGCCATCAATGAGTACTTGTGTGAGTGTTTTGGATTCAGAACAAAAGTCCAATATTATTATATCTACTCCTGATCAGATTGAATATAAAAGCATACACGCTTTGAAGTGATTAAGCTGACACTCAGTTCATAATAAAAAAACTTCTGTTTAATATTTCCGCTTCTCAATATTTTTATACAATTCCATTAAAGAGTAAGAGATACGTCAACAAGACTGGCAGATACAAACCACAAAAATAAAAATACATTAAGACAAAGTTTTGGCCTTTAGCTGGGATGTCCATGAGGAAGTGGCCATGTTCTTGCTTCTTTTTTAAACCGTTGGTGTTATGTTGTTATATTTTGAATGTATTCTCAGAAGCAGGTGCAAACTTTTCGTTAACTGTTGACTGTCAGTCCAGTTCCTAAGCTAGGGAAGAACAAATTGAATAGGCCTCGTAGCAAGTTAATGATAATGTGCAAACAGATATATATATGTACCATCATCCGAATCAATTGAGAAAGAATGTTTGGGAGTCAGGACCCCACCCAAGACTCACCAAGAGAGAGAGGCAAGCGGACTATCTCAGTACAAGTAAAGAAAATATATTTAAAAAATACAAAGTAAATTAAAACAAGTTAACAAAGCTTATTCATACAAAATATAAAAAGTATACACATAGGAGCTAAAAAGCTACACAGATGATGATGGAGTTTTGTGGGTTTACCGCTTCTTCAGGAAATACATCTGTGAACAGAAAGTACAGTAATATATGGAAATGTAACATATATATATATATATATATATATATATATATATATATATATATATATAGTGAATACTTTTACTACATAATAAATGGGGGAAACAATGAAAGAGTTTTTATACCAAATATATAGGGCAGCTTACCCATGCCTCAGTGCATGCAAGGCATATGACACACCCAGAAAAGCCTCCCGCAGCGATTGGGAAGGATATATATAGAGGGAGTCACCAGGCAGCTGGCGTCCAGATGAGATAAAATATGCATAATGGTGTAGTGTCAGACAAACAATCAAAGATGCTCACAAAGGGTGAAGAAAAGTGAAAAGACGAAGAAGAAAAAAGGTGAAGAGTTCACTTTCACGCAATTTTTTTATTTTATCATCTCAATTCCTTGTCTTTTCGCTTTTCTTCACCCTTTGTGAGCATCTTGGACCACATTACAAAGGTAAGGTTGCAGAACTCATCCTGCCTTCGCAGAGGGAGCAGAGGATGAAACATCTTCAGGAGGCCTTGAAGAAAGCTTTGTGCAATGCATTTCCAGACCCTGTGAGGTTACAATTTCCTGGTGCTGGACAACGTGTTGCTGAGGCTTCGTTCAGTCAGAGGAAGAGCAATGGAGAAGGTGGCTGGCTAACCAATGCCTTTAGACAATTTTTCAGTCCTCAGCGCCAAGGTCTGATGAGTTCAAGCAACCATCGCCAGTGTCTTCATTACATGGTGCAGGAATATCTAGGGGCAAGAGCAGACTTGGAGATCTTTCCAACAGAGCATCCACTGGGTTACTGGGTCTTGAGGATGGATCACTGGCCAGAACTAGCTCAATATGCAATTGAGCTACTGGCCTGTCCTGCATCCAGCATTCTTTCTGAATAGTGCTGCTGGAGGGTTTGTAACCGATCACAGGGTGCGCCTGTCCACCGACTCGGTTGATCGACTGTCCTTCAACATGAATCAGTCTTGGATCACCACCAGCTACCATGCACCTGAAGCTGATGTAACTGAATAATTTTTTTTGAAATGTCACATCCCTTCAAGACTGCCTATGCTGATGCTGAGTGACTATCCTGTTATGTTGACTGACTATCCTCTTCCTCCTCAATGATCCTGCTGATAGCTTGGAAGAACATTTTTGGTTCTGGGCACCACCACCAGTGGCTAAGGCCCAATTTTTCAGCCTCTGTTTAACAGGGGCATGTAATCATAGAGGGCACCTGTGCACAGACTCCATTGATGGGCTCACATTCATAAAAATCAATCAGTCTTGGATCAGCAGCAGGATGTGGGATCCCTTGAAGACTGCCCATGCTGAGTGACTATCCTATTCCTCCTCAATCTTGATGATGCTAGATTCCAACAATATTTTTGGTTTAGGGCACAACCACCACTTTCTAAGACCCAATTTTTATGTCCCTGTTTAACAGGGGCATGTAATTACAATTTTTGATCTAATATTTCACAGCAGGGACTATTCCTGTGCCCAACAAGAGTATCTGTGAGGGGTTACAGTTTTGTGGCAACACCACCACCAATTTTTTTGCAGAGTGTCCCAACAGCAGAAAAAAAGGACATACATACCCTATGGCCACCTGCAGAAGATGTACCTTGACGAGCACTGTGAACAGCAGACACAAAGCCTGCTTGCCCTTTTTTAGTGGCCTGTGAGCGTCTGCCTCTCCTTGCTGGCCTTCCAGACATGACTGGGATTTTGTTTTGCAACACCACACTACACTGTATTGTGTACTGTGTATACCACCAGAAAAGTAGTAGCAACTGCACTAGGGGTGCATGGTACTGTGTACACCAACAGAAGTGTACAATAACAACTATGGGTGTACTGTATTATGTACAGCACCAGAAAAGTAGTAGCAACTGCATTAGGGGTGCACGGTACACTGCCTGTATATATATATATATATATATATATATATATATATATATATATTTATATTAAATACACTGCAGCTAACTGAATAACTGAATAACCTGCCTGCCTGAAGTATATTAGAAACAATACATCAGGAATGACCTGCTGACCTGCAGTTAGATATAGCTAAACTGTATGCAGTATATATATATATATATATATATATATATATGTATATATATATATATATATATATATATATATATGTATATATATATGAGACTGTCTGTGTGTGTGTGTGTATATATCTATATATATATATCTATATATATATATATATATATATATATATATATATATATATATATATAGATATATATATATATATATATATATAGATAGATATATATATATATATATATATATAAAATACACTGCAGCTAACTGAATAGCCTGCCTGCCAGAAGCATATTAGAAAATGTACACCAGGCCTGCAGTCAGATATAGCTAACCTTTATATAGTGGATGTATATATATATATATATATATATATATATATATATATACACAAGACTGTCTGTGTGTATATATATATATATATATATATATATATATTAAATACACTGCAGCTAACTGAATAAACTGCCTGCCTGCTCAATCTAAATTACACTCTCTCTCCGTCCATGCCAACAACACACTACAGAGGGCCGACGTGCAGGCAGCCTTATATAGTGTGGGGTGTCGTCTTAGTCCCCCTGAGCCATGATTGGCAAAAGGCATCCTGCCTTTGTAAATTATGGCTCTCTTAGCTGAGGGCGCTGGGACTGGCTAAAGCATGCAGGTCATGGTGCATGCTTTGGCCAATCATCATACAGCAATGCACTGCGCTCCCGCAGTGCATTATGGGCCATTACGCGCTGCTCAAAGTTGGCACGAATGGCCCATAAGTTCGGTTTACAATGAACGGGCAAACAGCCAATGCTCGAGTCAAACTCATGTTTGACCCAAACAGAAAGCTCATCCCTAGTAAACAATAAAAAAGGGAGGACAGACCATATTGGCCCCATAAAGAATGAGGAGAGACATCTGGTTACAAAGGATGGGGAGATGGCAAAGGTATTGAATTTCTTCTTCTCCTCAATCTTCACAAGGGATTCGGGGGGCTTCAGTAACCAAAACTGCAGTATTTATGAAACATCACAGGAAGCATCTCTATGGTTAATAGAGGACAGAATTAAAATTAGACTGGGGAAACTTAACATTAATAAATCAGAGATTAAGGGACCAGATGGCTTGCCCCCAAGAGTACTTAGGGAACTCAGTTAAGTAATTGCCAGACCATTGTTCTTCATTTTTACTGAGAAACTACTGACTGGAATAGTACCAGCTGATTGGAGATAAGCCAATGTAGCACCAATATTTAAAAAGGGCCCAAAATACATCCCTGGGAACAGGCCCGGACTGGGACAAAAAATAGGCCCGGGCAATTTAGACTGAGCAGCCAATTTTCCAGCAACCGCCCGTTCGCGAGGGCAGTTGGTGACGGAATAATCACAGAGTCAGTCCTCTGCACTTTAATGTAATGGGGGCACTGTGATATAAAGGGGACTGCACTGTAAATGAAACTGTAATGATTACAGTCCCCCTTAACAGTGCAGTTCCCTTTTCATCACAGTGCCCCTACCAATCACAGCCTTCCATTACAGTGCCCCTTACAGTCATGCCCCCTCATCTTTCTCTGTAATCACAGTGGCCCCTTTTACTCTCTGCCTCCCCTGCACAGTCCTACCTTTGGCAGGGCAGAGGCAGGATTCAGCCTGTGTGTTCTCTACTGTCTCTCCCACCCCTCCAACGATGTCCTCCTATAAGCAGAGTAGGCGGGAGGAGCTGTAGATCAGGATTATATTAACGGGTGATTACCTGCTTGTTGATATTAAGACTGCCACTTTATTGAACCTGTATTACCATTGATTAGGTCTTTCTGCACCAAGGCTTTGTTCTCTTCTTTTTTCACCTATATTTTTTTAGGTTTTCCCATTTTCCATTTTTCTTTTTTTCCTTATTCCGGTTTCTTACTCTTCGTGTTCTTTCATTTTTATCCTTTATTATTTTATCCTTTATTATTATTTTTTTCTCCTTTTTTTCCTTTTCTTTTATTATTATTTATATTTATTTTTATATTTATGTTTTATTATTTTTTTCCACACTTTATTTATATATTTATTTTTTATTACTTAGTTAATTGTCTTTACTTGTTTTTTTTTTTTTAAGTGTATTTTCATCCATTTTTCTCAGTTGCACCTTATCCTCTTAAATTGTCTCCTTTTCCCACTCATTTCTTCCTTTTTTCCTATTTTCATTTCTCTATATTCTTTATCCTTTTTTATTTTTGACTCATATTTTTCTCATTTTCCTCTCCTTTTTCTGTTTATTTTTTTCCTTGTTTTTCTCTTTATATATCCCCCCTTTTTTTCTCTATCTGTGCTTCTTCCTTCCTTCCCCTCTTCTTCCCCCTTTCTGCCGCCATTCATTTTTATCTATTTACACTTTCCTGTGTCCTCCATTACTCCTTTTATCGTTTACCTGTTTTCCTTCTGTGCCTCCTTTCCTTGTCTCCTGATCTGATGGCTTCACTTCTCTGTATGCACGTTTACTTTCTTCTCACTCCTGTTGGTTTTTTTTAATGGACGTAATCTGCCTGGGTGGGCGGGGTCTCCAGACGTCATACGTTTCCATTACATGAGCGGCCCCAGCCCTGGCAGCGTCCCCGTTGCCTAGCTATCGCCGGCAGCAGTGCGCGTGCGCGGACAGCAATCGCTGTTTTGATTGGATCCGACCTGCTGCCTAGCAACCACGGATCCCTGCACTCATGCTGTTCAGTGTCTCCGGCTCCTCCTGCCCCTGCTCTGCTGATAAATTACATTGTCGGCAGGGCAGGAGAGCCTGGAAAGGAGACACAGGCACAGCCGCACAGCGGGAGGTGACCGCGGCCTGTGTTAACCCTCTCCAGGCCGTGGTCAGCGCTTACCCACCGCTGTGCGGCCCGGTAATCACCAGATGTCGGACTGCGGCCCCAAGGTTGATCCCGGCGGGCCCGGCCCACCGGGCAAATGCCCGGTGTGCCCTATGGCCAGTCCGGGCCTGGGCGGGGAATTACAGACCAGTTAGGCTAACATCAATAGTATGTAAACTCTTGGAGTGGATGATAAGGGACTATATACAAAATTTTAGTAATGAGAATGATATCCTTAGCAGTAATCAGCATGGATTCATGAAGAAATGTTCTTGCCAAGCCAATATATTAACCTTCTATGAGGAGGTGAGTTGCCATCTAGATAAAGGAAGGCCCGTAGACGTGGTGTATCTGGATTTTACAAAAGCATTTGACACAGTTCCCCCTAAACTTTTATTGTACAAAATAAGGTCCCTTGGTGTGGACCATAGGATGAGTACATAGAATGAAAACTGGCTACAAGGGTGAGTTTAGAGGGTGGTGATAAATGGGGAGTACTCGGCATGGTCAGAGGTGGATAGTGGGGTCCCCCAGGGTTCTTTGCTGGGATCAATCCTGTGTAATTTGTTCATAAACGACCTGGAGGATGGGGTAAACAGTTCAATCTCTATATTTACCGACGATACTAAGCTAAGCAGGGCAATAACTTCTCTGCAGGATGTGGAAATCTTGCAAAAAGATCTAAACAAATTAAAAATGTAAAATATTGCATTTGGATGGCAAAAATATGAATTCAAGCTATACACTGGGGGAGAACCTCTGGGGGAATCTAGGATGGAAAAGGACCTGGGAGTCCTAATAGATGATAGGCTCAGCAATGGCATGAAATTCCAAGCTGCTGCTAACAAACAGAATATTGTCATGCATTAAAAAGGGGATTCATTCCAGAGATATAATACTAATTCTCCCGCTCTACAAGACTCTGATTCGGCCGCACCTAGAGTATGCTGGCAAGTTCTGGGCACCAGTCCTCAGGAAGGATGTACTGGAAATGGAGCGAGAACAAAGAAGGGCAACAAAGCTAAGAAATAGTCTGGGGGATATTAGTTATGAGAAAGGTTTGCGAGCACTGAACTTATTCTCTCTAGAGAAGAGACGCTTGAGAGGGGATATGATTTCAATTTATAAATACCGTACTGGTGACCCCACAATAGGGATAAAACTTTTTCGCAGAAGGGAGTTTAACAAGACTCATGGCCACTCATTAAAATTAGAAGAAAAGAGGTTTAACCTTAAACTACATAGAGGATTTTTTATTGTAAGAGCGGCAAGGATGTGGAATACCCTTCCACAGGTCTTGGTCTCAGCAGGGAGCATCAATAGTTTCAAGAAATGATTAGATAAGCACCTGAAGGACCACAACATACAGGCATATACAATGTAATACTGACATATAATCACACACATAGGTTGGACTTGATGGACTTGTGACTTTTTTCAACCTCATCTACTATGTGACTATATGTAACTATGATGTCCAGCAGTATCTCATAGACTAGGGGCAAGCCAAAGAGGCTCAGAGTCTTTTCAGATTATCAAACTATAGAATAAAGACTTATCTTACAGTTAGTTTGTCTTATCAATTTATTTACCTTTAACCACTTGCCTACCAGGCATTTACACCCCCTTTCTGCTCAAGTCATTTTTCAGCTGTCAGTGCTATCGCACTTTGAATGACAATTGCGGGGTCGCGCTAGACTGTACCCAAACAATTTTTTGGTCATTCTCTGTCTTCACACAAATAGAGATTTTTTGGTGGTATTTAATCACTCTTGAGAAGAGGAGAATAAGGGGGGATATGATCAACATGTTCAAATATATTAGGGGTACATACAGTGAACTTGGTGTTGTTATTCTCTGTACAGTCAACCCAGAGGACACGGAGGCACTCTTTACATCTAGAGGATAAGAGATTTCATCTTCAAGTATGGAAAGGTTTCTTCACAGTTAGAGCTGTGAAAATGTGGAATAGACTCCCGCCAGAGGTGGTTCTGGCCAGCTCAGTAGATTGCTTTAAGAAAGGCCTGGATACATTCCTGAATGTACATAATATAACTAGGTACTAACATAGGTAAAGTTGATCCAGGGAAAATCCGATTGCCTCTTGGGGGATCAGGAAGGAATTTTTTCCCCCTGCTGCAGCAGTTGAAGTGCTAGTAATTTAGCCAAGCTAGCATTCAACCGCTCGGCATGTGGATGGCTTGGAGTGAAATTCTTTCAATGGTCCGGCAGCTGGGGCAGGGAATTTTGCCTACTACTATCAGACGTTGGTGTACTGCTAGCAGAGTGCCCGCAAGGGTTGGACATCCCAGCTGATGAGGAGCAAGGAGAGGTCCACTTTGTTCTTTGGTGTGGGTCTTTAAGGTACGCATGGCAGGTCAACATATGTCTGGTCAAGCATGTGGTGCCCAAGCGGCTGATGTTTTGGCCACGCGAGATACTCTTTAGACATATGTTGCAAATAGCAATGGTGCGATCTGATGCACTCATCTCAAAAAAGGCCCACACCAAAGAACTTTTGGAATAACGCACAGAGGCAGTGCCCTGCACAGGTGGAGCTCTGCGGTGTGATTCAGTCGGTGTGCTGCCCTTAAGCTGGCCACAGGAGGACATCCTTCCTCGTTGGAGATGTGCCTCCTCCTCCTCTCTCCTATCAGGCACCCACGTGGAGTCAGTGACCTCATCATCCCCTCCCTCCTCATCACTGGAGCAAACCTGGCAGTATGCTGCAGCTGGTGGAACATGACTGCCAGATTGCTGTTCTTCTTGGGAATCCTCTCTCTCTGGCTCTCTGGGCTCATGTTATTGCCTTCCTCTAGCTGGGTATTATCATCAGAGCGTTCAAAACGCTGGGAATCCTCCTGGAGCATGTACCCAACACTGTGGTCAAACAGTTCGGGGGACTCCTCAGGAGGACATGGTGGGGCTAGGGAAGTTGTGACTGATGCCATTGAGCCAAGAGAAGAGGCTGCTTTGGCAGCTGCTTTGCCAGACAAAGTACCCTGAGCCTGGTTGAGAGAGAATGAGGAGGACGAGGATCGCTTGGTCATCCACTCTACCAAGTCTTCGGCATGTTGCAGCTCAACATGGGCAGCTGCTGATATAAAGGACAAGCATGTCCCACGGCCACGTGCTGATGAGGATGCACCGTGTCCATGACCAGCACTGTTGCCTCTAGACACAGAGCATGCTTACCCTCTTTTATTGGCTCGCGACCTTTCCTTGTTGTCCTTCCAGACATACTAATGGCCAGCAGGGAGATATAGCTGCACAAAGCTGGGATATATATATATATATATATATATATATATATATATATATATATACTGATTATACTGCAGCTAGCAGAATCAACTGGCTGCCTGTAGTATTATTAGTATGAGAACACCAGCAATTGTCTTCAGTTAGCTTTAATTGCACACTGTGCAGAGGAAGGACACAGTCCACTAACTGAAATACTGCAGCTCCCTGTCTGTGGTATTAGTATGAGAACACCAGCAACTGTATTCAGGTAAGCTTTAGGTGCACACTGTGCAAAGGACACTAAATCAAAATACTGCAGCTCCCTGCCTGTATTTGTATGAGAACACCAGCAACTGTATTCAGGTAAGCTTTAGGTGCACACTGTGCAAAGGACACTAAAACAAAATACTGCAGCTCCCTGCCTGTATTTGTATGAGAACACCGGCAATTGTATTCAGCTAAGCTTTAGGTGCACACTGTACAAAGGACACAAAATCAAAATACTGTGACAGTGATTGGTACTGATCACTCTTGTGTCAATTGATAAATGAAACATAGTAAACTATGTTTACTATGCTTCAGTTTATGAATGAACAGCACAGACCATTCATTCCCCATTCATTCACTATCCAGTGCAAGTGAGGCTGCAGAGAAAGGAACGAGGGAATCTCTGTCCTTGGTCCCTTTCTGTGTCCTAAAAGTGAGACATCAGCGATTTGTTTCACCAAAGTCCCCCAACGGGGCTCCTAAATAAATTATAATAAAAAACTGTTGTGAAAAAAATACAATTGTAAAAAATTATTTAAAAAAATAATAAAAATAAAACACTACTGACACCATCCACTGCCCTACTGACATCATCCACTGCTCTACTTACACCGTCCTCTGCTATAATGACAGACACTGCCCTACTGTTTTAATACTGTAGCATAGTCTCTGACCTCTTCCGGTCTAATGGGTACCTTCAAAGCCATAGATACCTGATATCCTTCAATATGTGGTGGGTTGTGAGGCATAGTGGGTTCAAAGGTGGTAAAAGTCATTGTGCGCCAGACACTTCTTGGATGTTAAAGAGGTTTTATTTCTTTGACAGTCCTTTTTATATTTTGCAAGGGAAAGAGGGTAAGGGCCAGGACACCCTTAAGTAGTTGCAATTTCAAATGGCAGATTCAGAGACTTCAACAGGAGGACAGCCGCACAGGTAAAGGCCCCAGCAAGGTGCCACTTCTGCACATGCAGGATTGCTGTCTCCTATAGCAACAGTACTTAAACAGTACAGTAAACTCAATGTAACAGTTCTCTCAGCTGTACTACAACTTCTCCTTGTAGTTAATTAGCCCCCTTGAACACTTGGTCTCTCATTGGACCCTCTGATTCACTAACTCTGAATCCTGTGAGCTCCTCAAGGCTTTTGCGGTGAGATCTTCCTCAAGCATCACCCACACTTCCCTGCTGGGTTCCTGGCTTAACAATTTGGACACCTTTACGCTTCACCCCTGCTGACTGGCTCAGTCCCTATCTTGGCACATAAGGCTGCTCTGGAAGTGTCACCAACGCTGGTTGGATCCCTGAATTGGTCTCCGCCTGAAGTTTTCTGATTCCACACCGTGCCTGTTCAGTGAGAATACTGCTCCAGTACTTGCTTCAGTTACTCACTGTGGTCCCTGGTAAAGGTGGTTGGACCCTTAGTGGTCACAGCTTCCCTTTGTACCTCTGACCATGACAGGTTCTCTGGCCGGCAGAACCGTCACTTTTGGTTGGACTGCAAGTCGCAGTCCCAACTCTGTGCTGCCCTCTTACTTCTGGATAGGCCCTCATACAGCCTGGCAGCCCGATGCCCCCGGGATAGGCCCATCTCCGGCCTAGCAGCCCAGGTCAGATGACACACACCCACCCAGTCTGGGTGGCACACAAGAACACAAAATCACCTGACCTCTCCCGAATATATAGGCTCTCCCAGCAGGCTAAGGGATTCAACAAAATCCCTGCACATTGGCTGAGATACCCCATATACCCATAACCTGACCTTGAGTTATCCTTCTCAGTCTAATACCTCCAAGTGTCATTCATCTGGTGGTAGAAGAGCAAAGTACAACCAGGCCAAACTTAGGGAGAAGTCAATGGATCCTTAGTAATTAACTACAGTATCTACTCCTGACAAGGAATTTGGCGAGGAGCTCCCTGACTAAACCCCAGGGTGCTACGATAGATGTTAAAATATTTGTTTACATTTATTTATAAGATTGTGTGTGTGTAGAGACTATATATATATATATATATATTATATAGTTATACACGCACATGAACTTTAATGGCATCCCCACTTAGTACATAGTGTTCAATATTGGTCAGTGCACAACTAAGGTCCATAAAGTCATGGAGTTTGGACATGGAGTTTGGGGTGCAGGCACTTGACTGGCCTGACCTCAACCTGAGAGAACACCTTTGGGATGAATTACAGTGGAGACTGTGAGCCAGGCCTTTTCATCCAACATCAGTGCCTGACCTCACAAATGTGCTTCTGGAAGAATGGTCAAACATTCCCATTGACACACTCCTAAACCTTGTGGACAGCCTTCCCAGAAGAGTTGAAGTTGTTATAGTTGCACAGGGTGGGACAACTTAATATTCAACCCTACGGACTAAGACTGGAATGCCATTAAAGTTCATGTGGATGTAAAGGCAGGTGTCCCTATACTTTTGGTAATATAGTGTGTATATATATATATATATATATATATATATATATATATATATATATATATATATAAAATCAATGGCGGCCCATCCATCCAAAACTGCCCCTTTAAGAAAAAAGAAACAAAAAAAAGTCCTTTAACTAAGTGCACTTCGGGCGCCGGATGCAATGCACTATGGGAAGCGCCACATCAATGTAATCACAATATTGCAGACACGGTGCTTCATTTGCGGGCTCTTAACCCGCCTTCCAATACAAAGCTCCGAGTAGCTCCCACCCGTAAAATCAGTGTGATTCTACGGGCGAGAGCATTGTTGTTTGAATCGAGAGGTTACTTCCGGGTTTTGTGAAACAGACGAAAGCCGGAAGTGACATTGGCACTCCGGTCTGGACCCCTACACCTCAGATCATAAGACATTTCATTGCTCCGCAGCACCCTTCCCCAGACCAAGGACTCCTTTTGTCCAGCCTATCCCTCAGGTGCATGTGTATGTATGAGAATGGCGAAGGGAGAGGGGCAGTGCTCGGTGCAGACTCCAGAGTGTACAGCAGCTGTTGGTGGAGCTCCCGGCCGGCGAGTGATACTGTGGAGCTGCATGGCAGGAGTCAGGACTCTAGAACAGTATCCAGTGCTGGGGAGAGTTCTCATCCAAAAGAAGCGATAGAAAGGTGAGCAGAATGCACCGAATGACATTGTAAAAGTGTGGGGGGAGTAGTGCAGGAAGTAGGAATCCGGTAAGTCAGTGTAGCGGACAGGTAGGTCAGAGTAGTGGGCGGGGGGTAGGTCAGTGTAGTGGGTGGGTAGGTCAGTAGTGATGGACGAACTTCCGACGGGACGTTTCGCGAACGCGGACCGCGAACGAGGCCGACCGTTCGCGAAACCGAACGTTCGCGGCGGGCCCCATTGACTTCAATGGGAGGCTAACTTCGCAAACCTTTAGGTCAAATTTGCAGCCACAAGATAATTATTAGCTGGGCAAACATAGTCCCACCACATGGCCAATGACATAACACATGTATGAGGTGAATTTGGGATCGATAACTACAAGCATTCTTTTTTTATATGGGAAATTGTTCTGACAATTCAGGACTGTGGAGCGCATGAAGGCAATGGAGGAGAGGGAAGGTCAGGGACCAGGGTAGGCAAAGAAGAGGGTGCAGGAGATGATCACCAGCAGCGTGACATACAGCAATGACACATGCACCGTGATAGAGTCATCTGACAACAGCACCGTGATAGAGGGCACTGACATCAGCAGCGTGACATAAAGCATTAACACCAGCACCGTGACATACAGCATTGACAGCAACACTGTGATAGAGAGCACTGACATCAGCAGCGTGACATAAATCACTCACACCAGCACCGTGATATACAGCACTGACAGCAGCACCGTGATAGCGAGCACTGACATCAGAAGCGTGACATACAGCAATGACACCTGCACCGTTATAGAGTCATCTGACAACAGCACCGCGATAGAGGGCACTGACATCAGAAGCGTGACATACAGCACTAACATCAGCACCGTGATATACAGCACTGACAGCAGCACCATGATAGAGAGCACTGACATCAGAAGCGTGACATACAGCACTGACATCAGCACAGTGATATACAGCACTGACAGCAGCACCGTGATAGAGAGTACTGACATCAGAAGCGTGACATTAAGCACTGACATCAGCACCGTGATATACAGCACTGACAGCAGCACCGTGACATTAAGCACTCACACCAGCACCGTGATATACAGCACTGACAGCAGCACCGTAAGCAGCCCCAGGAGTAAGTCAGCACAGCACAGGGATGGTGTGATCCCCTCATAATAAGCAGGCCCAGGAGAAACTCAGCACAGCACAGGGATGGTGTGATCCCCTCATAATAAGAACCCCCAGGAGTAAGTCAGCACAGCACAGGGATGGTGTGATCCCCTCATAATAAGCAGGCCCAGGAGAAACTCAGCACAGCACAGGGATGGTGTGATCCCCTCATAATAAGAACCCCCAGGAGTAAGTCAGCACAGCACAGGGATGGTGTGATCCCCTCATAATAAGCAGGCCCAGGAGAAACTCAGCACAGCACAGGGATGGTGTGATCCCCTCATAATAAGAACCCCCAGGAGTAAGTCAGCACAGCACAGGGATGGTGTGATCCCCTCATAATAAGAACCCCCAGAAGGAAGTCAGCACAGCACAGGGATGGTGTGATCCCCTCATAATAAGCAGGCCCAGGAGGAAGTCAGCACAGCACAGGGATGGTGTGATCCCCTCATAATAAGCAGGCCCAGGAGAAACTCAGCACAGCACAGGGATGGTGTGATCCCCTCATAATAAGAACCCCCAGGAGTAAGTCAGCACAGCACAGGGATGGTGTGATCCCCTCATAATAAGCAGGCCCAGGAGAAACTCAGCACAGCACAGGGATGGTGTGATCCCCTCATAATAAGAACCCCCAGGAGTAAGTCAGCACAGCACAGGGATGGTGTGATCCCCTCATAATAAGCAGGCCCAGGAGAAACTCAGCACAGCACAGGGATGGTGTGATCCCCTCATAATAAGAACCCCCAGGAGTAAGTCAGCACAGCACAGGGATGGTGTGATCCCCTCATAATAAGAACCCCCAGAAGGAAGTCAGCACAGCACAGGGATGGTGTGATCCCCTCATAATAAGCAGGCCCAGGAGGAAGTCAGCACAGCACAGGGATGGTGTGATCCCCTCATAATAAGCAGGCCCAGGAGAAACTCAGCACAGCCCAGGGATGGTGTGATCCCCTCATAATAAGAACCCCCAGGAGGAAGTCAGCACAGCACAGGGATGGTGTGATCCCCTCATAATAAGCAGGCCCAGGAGAAACTCAGCACAGCACAGGGATGGTGTGATCCCCTCATAATAAGAACCCCCAGGAGGAAGTCAGCACAGCACAGGGATGGTGTGATCCCCTCATAATAAGAACCCCCAGGAGGAAGTCAGCACAGCACAGGGATATCATAAGCAGCCCCAGTAGAAATATGACACCGCTCAACCTCTTCAAAGAGGAGGGTAGGGGCATATAGTACGGTGTGCTTTTTTGGGACAAGGAAGTGAGCCAAATGAAGAAAGAAGGTCTGTGTGCTTGATTAAAAAAATTGTTTATAGACATATACATGGTCTACTGGTCACATGTGTTGAATTCCTCCGAGATCCATGCCTCATTCATTTTTAGAAATGTGAGGTAGTTAACACTGTCGTGAGCTAGGCGAGTACGCTTATCGGTCACGATCCCCCCTGCTGCGCTGAACGTCCTTTCGGACAGGACACTGGTGGGCAAGCCAACAGTTCGATTGCAAATTGGGCAAGCTCTGGCCAGAGGTCAAGCCTGCCCACCCAGTAGTCCAGGGGTTCATCGCTCCTCAGAGCATCCACATTGGCCGTTAACCCGATGTAGTCGAACACCTGACGGTCTAGGCGTTCCCTGATGCTGGATCCAGATGACACCTGTCGATGGGTCAGCTGAAAGAATGACCTCATATCCGAAGTCACCAACACATCTTCAAACCGGCCTCTTCTTGCAGGCGCTGTTGGATTGGTACCCGCAAATCCTTCTCTGGGAGTGGGAATTGCTCCTCTGCCAGCGCACGCAAAAGCAGAATGCAGCATTTCTCAAAGCAAGGCCTGGAAGTGCTGCATTCTGACAGCCCTCTGTGACAGCGGTAACATTTCCGCCATTTTGTGTTTGTACCGGGGGTCTAAGTACGTTGCCACCCAGTACTGGTCCTTGACCCTTATGCTTTTTATACGGGGGTCCCTATTAAAACACTGGAGCATGAAGGCCCCCATTTGCACTAAAGTGGAAGCGGTGTGGTGGCCTGGCTCCTGCTCATCATCCAGGATAATGTCGTCCTCTTCATTCTCCTCTCCCCATCCACGCACAACAGGGATCCCAGAAAGGTTTAAAGCATGCTCTTCTTGCTCCTCCTCATCCGCCCCGGCACCATCCTCCTCTGACTCCTCTTCAGACTCCTGTTGTTGACTTGTCTCAGATAGAGTAGCCCCCCCTGGGAATTCATCCAGCATTGCGACTTCCTCATCTTCCCGATCCTGCTCCTCCACAGCCTGATCAATGACACGACGCAATGCACGCTCCATAAAGAAGGCATAAGGTACCATGTCACTGATGGCGCCATGGCTGCGACTGACCAGTTTGGTGATCTCCTCAAATGGCTGCAGAAGTCTGCATGCGTCGCGCATGAGCAGCCACTGACGTGGTGAAAAAAACCTCAGCTCCCCAGAACCATTTCTGCCGCAGAGTTCATACAGGTAGACGTTAACTGCACGTTTCTGCTGGAGCAGCCTATCAAGCATATAGAAGGTTGAGTTCCATCGCGTCGGGCAATCGCAAATAAGACGTCTGACCGGCAGATTTTGTCGCCGCTGAATGTCAGCAAGGCGAGCCATGGCCGTGTAAGATCTTCTGAAATGGGCCGAGATTTTCCTTGCCTGCCGCAAGATGTCCTGGACCCCAGGGTATTTGACAAGGAATCGCTGCACGACCAAGTTTAAGACGTGTGCCATGCATTGCACATGCGTGATTTTGCCCTGTTTCAATGCGCTAAGCAGATTGGCACCGTTGTCACACACCACTTTACCAACTGTCAAATTTAGCGGTGTTAGCCACTGATCTGCCTGTGAACGCAAAGCTGAAAGGAGTGCCGGGCCAGTGTGGCTCTTGGCTTCCAGGCACAACAGACGCAGCACGGCATGGCAACGTCTCACCTGGCATGTGGAATAGGTTCTGGGGAGCTTGGGCGGTGCAGCGGAAGAGACGCTAGCAGCAGAAAAGGAGGAGGCAGCTGAGGAGGAGAGGGAGGAGGATGGAGTAGGAGGAGGAGGAGAAGAAGAGTCAGGCCTGCATGCAATCCGTGGCGGTAAAACCAAATCTACACGGGTGCCACGGGTTACATGCTTGACGGCCGTCAGAAGGTTCACCCAGTGGGCAGTAAAAGTGATATACCTTCCCTGCCCGTGTTTGCTAGACCACGTGTCTGTGGTCAGATGTATCTTGGCACCGACACTGTGTGCCAGAGATACATTCACTTGCCGCTGAACATGGCCATATAGCTCTGGGATGCCCTTCTCCGAGAAATACTTACTTCCTGGGACCTTCCATTGTGGTGTTCCAATGGCCACAAATTTGCGAAAGGCCTCCGAGTCCACCAGTTTATATGGCAGTAGTTGGCGGGCTATCAGTTCTGACAAGCCAGCCATCAACCGTTGGGCAAGAGGGTTATCCGGCGTCATCATTTTTTTACGCTCGAACATTAGGCCCACGGAAGCCTGCCTTTTTGCAGAAAAACGTGAGCTTGGCGTGATGGAAGGTGGAGTGGAGGACAATTGTGAGGAGAGAGGAGAAGGAGAAGTAGAAGACGAGGCTGGACGGTGAGAGCCTGCAGTGTGGCTTTGTGTGTTCCGTTGCTCCCACTCGGCTCGGTGATGGCTGCTCATGTGCCTTCTTAAGGCGGTCGTCCCTAGGTGAGTGTTGGGCTTACCGCGACTAATGCGTTGACTGCAAAGATTGCAGATGGCAACGCTATTGTCAGCAGCGGACACGTTAAAAAAAGCCCACACTGCGGAGCCATGTGCCGGTGTCCTGGGAGCGCCAGATGTGACCGTACATGGTCGATGACTCGCTCCTAATACATTTGCAGTCTGCTTTGTCCCTCCTGTGCAATGTAAGTTATTCCTGCTTCTCCTCCCTATCTGCTGGTCCATATCTCCCTCTGAACTCCCCTCCTCTTCCTCTCTTGTGGGCACCCACGTGACATCACTAGACACGTCATCATCAACGTCACCTTCCCCACCGCTATAAGTAGAGATCTCGGAGTAGGCAGCAACACCGGGACCAACCTCCTCCTTGGGCTGATCTGGGTACTGTCGTCAGACTGCTGAGTAGCGGTTGTTGCTACCTCCTCTTCCTGATCCAATACCAAGAGTGGCTGCGCATCAGAAATGTCCTCTTGATATGGATCGGAAAATAATTCCTGTGACTCAAGCGGAAGGTATGTGGTGGTGGTGGTGGTGGTGGTGTTGTTGGTGGTAGTGTCTTTGGGGGTGCACATAGCAGAGAGTGAAGAAGAGGGTGCAGATCGAGAGGATGAGGAGGGTGCAGAAGAGTAAGGCTGAGTGAGCCTCTCAACCAAGTCTGGTGCGTCCTTTAAAGTAATTGAACGCACCTTCTGCAACTTCCCACTTTGGCTCAAGGCTGTTGCTCCTGCCCTACCCCTACCACCCCTGCGGAAGGGCCTGCCTCTTCCTCTGCCTGTCATTTTTTAAATCACCCTGTGACCAAACTCTTAGTCCCTATACCGCTGAAGGACTGCTGCAGTATAGGGCAGCGGTCAGCAGTGGTGCACCTCAACCCTATCTATTGTGGACCGATAACGGTCCTTACAGAACAGCAGACTGTACCGCACTCAACCCTATGTACTGTAGCACCCTAGACCAAGTTACCAGTCCTTATAAGAACTTTTGTGGACCAAGCAGGTTGTGTGTAAGTGATTAGCAGACTGTACGTCAGTCCCTATACCAATGAAGGACTGCTGCAGTATAGGGCAGCGGTCAGCAGTAGTGCACCTCAACCCTATGTATTGTGGACTGATAACAGTCCTTATAGAATAGCAGACTGTACCTCACTCAACCCTATGTACTGTAGCACCCTAGACCAAGTTACCAGTCCTTATAAGAACTTTTGTGGACCAAGCAAGTTGTGTGTTAGTGATTAGCAGACTGTACGTCATTCCCTATACCAATGAAGGACTGCTGCAGTATAGGGCAGCAGTCAGCAGTAGTGCACCTCAACCCTATGTATTGTGGACCGATAACAGTCCTTATAGAATAGCAGACTGTTTCTCACTCAACCCTATGTACTGTAGCACCCTAGACCAAGTTACCAGCCCTTATAAGAACTTTTGTGGACCAAGCAGGTTGTGTGTTAGTGATTAGCAGACTGTACTTCAGTCCCTATACCAATGAAGGACTGCTGCAGTATAGGGCAGCGGTCAGCAGTGGTGCACCTCAACCCCATCTATTGTGGACCGATAGCGGTCCTTACAGAACAGCAGACTGTACCGCACTCAACCCTATGTACTGTAGCACCCTAGACCAAGTTACCAGTCCTTATAAGAACTTTTGTGGACCAAGCAGGTTGTGTGTTAGTGATTAGCAGACTGTACGTCAGTCCCTATACCAATGAAGGACTGCTGCAGTATAGGGCAGCAGTCAGCAGTAGTGCACTTCAACCCTATGTATTGTGGACCGATAACAGTCCTTATAGAATAGCAGACTGTACCTCACTCAACCCTATGTACTGTAGCACCCTAGACCAAGTTACCAGTCCTTATAAGAACTTTTGTGGACCAAGCAGGTTGTGTGTTAGTGATTAGCAGACTGTACGTCAGTCCCTATACCAATGAAGGACTGCTGCAGTATAGGGCAGCGGTCAGCAGTGGTGCACCTCAACCCTATCTATTGTGGACCGATAGTGGTCCTTACAGAACAGCAGACTGTACCGCACTCAACCCTATGTACTGTAGCACCCTAGACCAAGTTACCAGTCCTTATAAGAACTTTTGTGGACCAAGCAGGTTGTGTGTTAGTGATTAGCAGACTGTACTTCAGTCCCTATACCAATGAAGGACTGCTGCAGTATAGGGCAGCGGTCAGCAGTGGTGCACCTCAACCCTATCTATTGTGGACCGATAGCGGTCCTTACAGAACAGCAGACTGTACCGCACTCAACCCTATGTACTGTAGCACCCTAGACCAAGTTACCAGTCCTTATAAGAACTTTTGTGGACCAAGCAGGTTGTGTGTTAGTGATTAGCAGACTGTACGTCAGTCCCTATACCAATGAAGGACTGCTGCAGTATAGGGCAGCAGTCAGCAGTAGTGCACCTCAACCCTATGTATTGTGGACCGATAACAGTCCTTATAGAATAGCAGACTGTTTCTCACTCAACCCTATGTACTGTAGCACCCTAGACCAAGTTACCAGCCCTTATAAGAACTTTTGTGGACCAAGCAGGTTGTGTGTTAGTGATTAGCAGACTGTACTTCAGTCCCTATACCAATGAAGGACTGCTGCAGTATAGGGCAGCGGTCAGCAGTGGTGCACCTCAACCCCATCTATTGTGGACCGATAGCGGTCCTTACAGAACAGCAGACTGTACCGCACTTAACCCTATGTACTGTAGCACCCTAGACCAAGTTACCAGTCCTTATAAGAACTTTTGTGGACCAAGCAGGTTGTGTGTTAGTGATTAGCAGACTGTACGTCAGTCCCTATACCAATGAAGGACTGCTGCAGTATAGGGCAGCAGTCAGCAGTAGTGCACTTCAACCCTATGTATTGTGGACCGATAACAGTCCTTATAGAATAGCAGACTGTACCTCACTCAACCCTATGTACTGTAGCACCCTAGACCAAGTTACCAGTCCTTATAAGAACTTTTGTGGACCAAGCAGGTTGTGTGTTAGTGATTAGCAGACTGTACGTCAGTCCCTATACCAATGAAGGACTGCTGCAGTATAGGGCAGCGGTCAGCAGTGGTGCACCTCAACCCTATCTATTGTGGACCGATAGTGGTCCTTACAGAACAGCAGACTGTACCGCACTCAACCCTATGTACTGTAGCACCCTAGACCAAGTTACCAGTCCTTATAAGAACTTTTGTGGACCAAGCAGGTTGTGTGTTAGTGATTAGCAGACTGTACTTCAGTCCCTATACCAATGAAGGACTGCTGCAGTATAGGGCAGCGGTCAGCAGTGGTGCACCTCAACCCTATCTATTGTGGACCGATAGCGGTCCTTACAGAACAGCAGACTGTACCTCACTCAACCCTATGTACTGTAGCACCCTACACAGACCAAGTTACCAGTCCTGATAAAGAGCTTTGTGGAACAAGTGAGTTGTGAATGATTAGCAGACTGCAGCAGAAGGGCAGCAGTCAAGTATAATATTCTTTCTATATTTGGAAGAAAGAATATTATACGTTGTGACAGAGCGAGGCTCTGTCCCTATGAAATTGGAGGAAAACGAGACGCAGACACAGAGTTTGCATATCTCCAGCCCTGTGTCTGGGTCTTGATGTTAACGAGCAGGGTGTGTGCCCAGCTGCATATAAGCCATATAAATGAAGGGCTGTTGGTGTGGAAGGTGGAGGAGTGTGAGCAGCTTGCTGCTGGTTGAAGAGTGGTTTGCCCTGTGGGAGACTGTAGTCCGTGTAAGGGACTGGGAAAGGCTGACAACCTTGAGAGTCAGGAAGACTAAGGAAGTTGGTGAGTCCAGGGGGCTGGAAAGAGTTGACAAATCTGTTGGGAGCAAGCAGAGGAACTGTTGACAATTGAGAGCCAGGTGGCTTGGTATGTTCATTTGTGTGCTGAATGAATTTAAACCCCTGCGTGGGATTACTGGATGAACTAAATATTTTTGTTTTCTTATAATAAACGTGGGCTACCAGGCCCTTAACCATAAAACGCCTGCCTGATGTAGACTAAAACGTGCATCTACCAATTGTGCTTAATCACCCCAACATTACAAGTGGTGTTCGAATGCGGGCATGTAGACGGTGGAATCCGGGTCCTTGCTCCATGGTGAGTCGCATCAGGAACTACTGCTAGCTGTGTGTGGCAGCCAGGCGAACAGCATTGTGTATACGTTTATTTGATGGACTGTGTTGCATGCAGGTTGTGTACCTGTGAAGGAAGAATCAAACATCAGATTTTTTTTTTTTTTTTTTTTTGTCCTTTGCTGAGAACTTTTACAAGCTGCTGTGTGCATGTGATTGCAAGGATGAGGCAGTCAAAAAGCAAGTTCATGTTTAATCAAGTTAAAGAGGATGTGAGCTCAGCATGGCCTGGGAAGATGTCTCCACCTTGTAGGGCCAGTCAAAAGGGGCCAGTGATTTGTGAGACAGTGAATGCATGGTTCAAGCGGAATCACAAAGAGTGGGGCGCAGTGCAAGGAGCTGAAATCTTGGCCTCTGACTATATGCAACCCATGCTGCCTACAGAGGAGGTGGGAGACTTCCTTGTAAGATTTGAAAAAGTTGCTGTAAAGAGAAAATGGCCTAGGGACCGGTGGCCAAAACTGCTGCAAACCTTATTGCGGATAGAGTTCCGGTCGGTTTACCATTTGATGGATGGGGGCCAGGATGACTATCGCAAGTTTAAAGAGGAAATCCTTCTTAGAGGAGAGTTCCATCGTATCATGGGCCGCTAGCAATGCTCCAGGATGGGAGAAGTGTCGCCGGAAGTCCTAGGAATTGGAAATCCGGAGAAACGTAAGGTTTTCTGTCATGGCCGCTTAGGAAAAGGGGTCAGTCCAGAAAGGAGAGTATATCAGCCTGAATCCTGCATGAGGTATAGCCAACCAGCTTTGGAGCGCAAGTCTGCAGTTACCCCTAGCAACAAGGATCTTGTGTTACCTACAGGGGGCGTCAGTGGGTCCAGAAAGGCTGCAGTTTTGCTCCATGGCCACATGGGGGAGTCAGCCTATGGAGACACCACACCAGTGAGACAACGCACTCAAGTGAAGGCTATGACATCAGCTGCAGGAACTGGTAAGACTGTTTCAGTTTATGATGCTGAATCCAGTGAAGTGGGAGTATGTCCAGTGGGGAGATCCGCAGTACAAATGGACATAGACTTTCTGCATTGTGCTACCCAGAGCAGTGGGGAGGCGCAGCGTAAAGCCCAACTAGAGGCAGGGCTAAAGACTGAAAAGGACATGGGGACTCTGCATATGCCTGCTATGATCCAGCAGATGGCTGGGAAAATTGAGCTAGGGGTGACCAAAACAGTGCTGGTACCATGTTCCCTAGTGACAGCTGCTGCAGGGTTGCCCAGGGAAACTTCCAAGGAGCTTGCAGTGTTAGAGCAGAGAGTTTCCCAGGTCAGCTATGGAGCTGCCCAAATAGGCAAAAGTGCCCCTTTACAGAGAGCAGGTGCTGTGAAGAGTCGCTCAGAGGTTATGGTGGCTCATAAACAAACCACAAAAACAGCAGTTGTGTCTACATGTAATGAGAATGCTAATGATCGTACTAACAAAAGTGATACTATTGCTAAACGTGATGAGTGTAATGACATTGAAACATGTATTTCTTGTAATGTCATATCTGAGAGTGAGGTTGGTAATGTGTTCACTACCAGTGATGAGAGTAGGAGATCTCCCATGACAGGCAGAGGCACAGGATTGTCCATGGAAGTCTCATGGGGTCTCCATGTGTTGGAGTCAGAGGCTGTCCAGGATGGCTCTGGTGCTATGCTGGTGGAACAAGGGGGGACTAATTCACACAGTGAGAGCGTGTGGGCGCAGCCCCACAACCCTACGTGTAGCCCAGTGGGCAAGGGGTTAATTCAGCCTGCAAAAGTTGAGGGTACAAAGCTGAATGTGTCTGTAATGCCACCAGAAAAAGGTGTTCAAAATGGTGTGCTGCACCAAGCTTTAGGTGATGAAGCATCACCCCAATGCAACGTTGATAAAAGTATGGTGTTACAAAATGATGTATATAGAAATGACGAATGTACAGTTAAAGCTAATGAATCCCAGGTTTCTGTGCGGCTTTCTACAGCAGGTGATGCAACACTGTGGAACGCCCATGGTGGAACCACAATGGACTGGGACAGCTGGGCCAAACAATTGCTAGCCATGCTGGATAGGGCTAGCTTAAGTAACAAGGGTGTGGACACAACTGCTATGCCAGACAGGGGGATCACAGAGCCGCTGGTGGTTGAGGGCGTCCTGGTCCCTGCAAATTTTGCTGCCCTCCCCTCTGAAGAAACAGTTCAGGGCACTGGCATCGCAGATGTGTTGTCCACAGCTCCACAGCTAAATGATATTGAGTATCAAAGTGATAGTGTGACTTGTAATGACCTGCAGAGGCTCACCAACACTGGTGCAGAAGGGATAAGTGTGAGACATGTGTCTGACAGCTCTCCAGGGGAGAAACAAGCTGTGATGATGAGTACCTCCAAGGAGGATGAGGTCTCTTCAAATGTCTCACCCTCTCAACCTGCAGTCGCTGAGCCCCTCCATGTCTTGGACAGGGTAGAAAACCCTAGAAAGTTCTGGTGTTTAGACATGGGATGTTTAGAGATGACAGAAACCTTACTGGAAATGCTAGAGTTGGTAAAAATGAACTTACTGTATACTTGGGTATCTCCACCGCAGTTGGACCAGGTGGTGCTGCGTAGCACCAATGGGTGGAGCCAAGTGGTACAGGCAGTGCTGGGAAACCTTGACCAACAGTGGAATTGGTGGGACCAATGGTTACCCATTTGGCACAGGATCTCCAGATTCTCTGTGAGCGTACTTCTAGTTATTGATTGGTATGGAAGGCACGCGAGAGAACTGCTTGAGATATCAGAGGTCTCTCCGTCTGATGTGATGACTAGAAACATCTCTGCTGGTGTGGTCCGAGGTGCGGCGGAGCAGTGGTCAGTAGAGGGCGCAGATACTGCCTTACCCGCTAGGCCTCATGAGAAGGAAGGGCCCAGAATGGACTCAGCAGTAGCAGAGATGCTTTCTGTCACTGGCCCAGGGGTACAAGTTAAGGTGCCCGGAGATACTATGGGAGAAAGTGTTAATGTTGGTTGCCATAACAATGTAATGTGTTCACATGGAAAAAATGGTTTATGCTTGGGTCAGGGTAGTTTGTTAGAACAGGTACCCATGGAGTGTTGTACAACGGGTGAGATGGAGCTGTGCTATGGTCCCGTCGGATGTAGTCCCTCCTCAGGTCTTCTTCTAACAAACACTGAATTGGAAAGCTGTGATCTGTTAAGAGTTTGTTCTGTAAACAATGATTTGGTTGCAGTGGGTACCAAGAGAAACTGTTTTGAACCAGAAATACAGATGGTGAAGGGTAAAATGGGTATTTGTAAGTTGAAAGGAGGGCTCAAGGAAGGCAGAGTTCCCCCAAGAAAAGTGAATAAGCCCAGGGACCCCAAAAGAAGAGGAAGGCTGAGTATAGGAAAATATAGGAACCTGTTAAGATCCAGGGGGGAATGTTCCTGGAAGCGCACCCGGAAAAAAGGTTGGGCCTACGTGGCTGACAGCCAGCACAGAGGTGTCCCAACCATCGTGATGGGTGCTGGTGTTCCTCCCTCCGGATCGAAACAAAGGGGGGGGATATGTGACAGAGCGAGGCTCTGTCCCTATGAAATTGGAGGAAAACGAGACGCAGACACAGAGTTTGCATATCTCCAGCCCTGTGTCTGGGTCTTGATGTTAACGAGCAGGGTGTGTGCCCAGCTGCATATAAGCCATATAAATGAAGGGCTGTTGGTGTGGAAGGTGGAGGAGTGTGAGCAGCTTGCTGCTGGTTGAAGAGTGGTTTGCCCTGTGGGAGACTGTAGTCCGTGTAAGGGACTGGGAAAGGCTGACAACCTTGAGAGTCAGGAAGACTAAGGAAGTTGGTGAGTCCAGGGGGCTGGAAAGAGTTGACAAATCTGTTGGGAGCAAGCAGAGGAACTGTTGACAATTGAGAGCCAGGTGGCTTGGTATGTTCATTTGTGTGCTGAATGAATTTAAACCCCTGCGTGGGATTACTGGATGAACTAAATATTTTTGTTTTCTTATAATAAACGTGGGCTACCAGGCCCTTAACCATAAAACGCCTGCCTGATGTAGACTAAAACGTGCATCTACCAATTGTGCTTAATCACCCCAACATTACAACGTGTACAAGCCTATTACCATACCACTGATACCAGTCCTGAAAAGAACCTTTGTGGAACTAATAGTAACAGCAACTCTTTAAACTGACCCTCACTGCCTGACACACTGCTTCCTTCCTGTCCCTATACAAAGTGGCAAAAAAGAGGAGACTGGAACAATTAGTGGTTACTGGAATAGCTCTTTTGTGGACCTGATAGTAACAGCTAATGATGATGATGATGATGATGATGATGATGATGATGACTAAACTGACTCTCCCTGCAGCACACACCGTCCTGTCCCTTTCTCTAAACTGACAAAAGACACTCAGGCTGCTGCAACAATCAGTAGCACAGCAAACCTATATACACCTAACACCTATACCAGTCCTGAAAAGAACTTTTGTGTACCAAATAGCTAGCGATTTATCTCTCCCTACTCCACACAGCAACCTTTCCCTATAGTGACAGAAGAAAGAATGTAAAATGGCCGCCGGATCGGGTGTATTTATAAGTTAGGGGGAATGTCCAAGTGTCCATGTGCTGTCATGTCTCAATTGGCTGTCCTGTACCCCATGATGGATGTGTCATCATAGGTCAAAGTTCTTTTACACATTAAACACGTAAGTCCGCCGGGGCGAACGACGCCAATAGTCAAGCGAACGAGCGGACCGCGAACGGCCGAAATTCGCCGCGAAACGACCGCTGGGCGAACCGTTCGGCCATCACTATAGGTCAGTATACTGGACAGGTAGGTCAGTGGGTGGGCAGTGTGAACTGCCGTGCAAGTAGGGTGCGATGCAGGAACCAGCAGTGGATTCGCAGGCGGGGTGGTAATTGTGCAGATGGGGGCATAATTGTGCAGACGGGGTAATTGTGCAGATGGGGGTGGTAATTGTGCAGACTGGGTGGGTGGTAATTGTGCAGACGGGGGGGGGGGGGGGGGGTGGGGTGACAATTGTGCAAATGGTGGGGGGGGGGGGGGAATTGTGCAGGATTTGTGACAAATGCTATATTCCAGACTTTGTACGAAATGCTATATACCAGGCTTTGTGAGAAATGCTATACAGTATGCCAGGCTTTTTGAGAAATGCTATATGCCAGGCTTTTTGAGAAATGCTATATGCCAGGCTTTGTGAGAAATGCTATATGCCAGGCTTTGTGAGAAACGTTATATATCAGGATTGTGCGAAATGCTATATGCCAGGTTTTGTGAGAAATGTTATATGCCAGGTTTGTGAAAAATGCAATATGCCAGGCTTTGTGAGAAACATTATATATCAGGATTGTGAGAAATGCTATATGCCAGGTTTTGTGAGAAATGTTATATGCCAGGCTTGTGAGAAATGCTATATGCCAGGCTTTGTGAGAAATGTTATATGCCAGGATTGTGAGAAATTCTATATGCCAGGCTTTTTGAGGAATGTTATATGCCAGGCTTTGTGAGAAATGTTATATGCCAGTCTTGTGAAAAATGCTATATGCCAGGCTTTGTGAGAAATGTTATATGCCAGGCTTTGTGAGAAATGTTATATGCCAGGCTTGTGAGAAATGCTATATGCCAGGCTTTGTGAGATATGCTATATGCTAGGCTTTGTGACACATTCTATATAATATGATGTGCGAGGCTGAGCTATATACTCTGTCCTGTGATGCTGGGGCTATATACTCTGTCCTGTGATGCTGAGCTGTATACTCCTGACACTACGGGGCTGATTTACTAAGATGAATGAGCTGCGCCGGTTCATAACTCCATTTGTGCGCCAGGTACATTTTAAAGTGAGCGTATGAACCAGCGCACGCATAAGCGCAACACATAATATGCCGGCGCAATTCATAGTAGCGGGCACCGTATCATTAACAGTGCATTCACACAGGGGCAACACGACTTCCAGCGTGACTTTGGGAGACAACTTGGACACCACTTGAGTGTGAATCACAGCGCGACTTGCGGCGACTTACAACATGACTTTAAGTCGCCCCAGGCAACTTTAATAAAAAAAAAAAAAAACAGCATGGGTTCCACTCCAAGAGCATACCAGGCCCTTCAGGTCTGGTATGGATATTAAGGGGAACCGCGCGCCAATAAAAAATAAAATGGTGTCGGGGTCCCCCTCAAAATCCATACCAGGCCCTTCAGGTCTGGCATGTATATTAAGGGGAACCCCACGCCCCAAAAAAATGGCGTGGGGGTCCCCTCAAAATCCATACCAGACCCGTTAGGTCTGGCACGGATTTTAGGGGAACCCTGCGCCAAAAAAAAAAAAGTAAATGGTGAGTTGCTCCCCCTGAAAATCCATACCAGACCCTTCAGGTCTGGCATGGATTTTAAGGGGAACCCTGCGCCAAAAAAAAAATGGCGTGGGGGTCATGCAAATGAACCTATGTGACTTGACATTTACTAAGATTTTGCAGGCGCAGTGAACCAGAGCACTTGAACGGGAGCAAATGCCGTTTGCGCATGCGCAGTGTATAAAATGATTTCACGCAGTTCCGAGTGTATTTGCAGGCGCAGCAAGTTTGCTCAGAGAAAGTTAATATTCCATCCTAATTTGGCCATATTTGTTACTTGGACAGTCATATCTATACTTCCTCACATCACCCCACATCACCCCCATAATATTCGCACTTCTAGCTTCTTTTAATTCTGAGTTGAAGATGGCGTGAACCAGATCTATAGCGGCGCACAGAACGCGGCCGCCCATGCGCCAGCAACATGATAGTAAATGGGGAATTGCACTGTGTTACAAATGCAAATGCAAATGCTTTGTGAATGCAAAAACGGCCATTGCGCGTCGGTGTGCGCCGCTACTCATGGCGCAAATGCTTTGTAAATCAGCCCCTATGAGTGGAAGCAAGTGGAATACAGGGGCCGGAGTGGGTGGATTCTATAAGGGGTGGGGCTTATGAGAAGTGGGATGGGTCAACCGGGAAGGGTGGGTTCTGGCGCCTCCCCCCATCTTAAAACTTCACCAGCCGCCACTGATATATATATATATATATATATATATATATATACTGAATACACACACAGACACAGTTGTAGGCTGCACACACCTATGCCAACACTATAATACTAAACAGGCATAAAGTACATTGCAGGTTTAATATTGCAGGAACAACAACATGAGAACTTATTGCCCAAAGATAAATATTTATATAGACATGCAAGCTCATGTACAGTATACAGAAAACATCTATAAATGTACACCCTTCAGAATATATTATAGCCCCCCATGCATGGTGCTTGCAATAAATAAAGAACATTTTCATGCCTGGTGTTCTGCTTTCCTAAAACAACATCCAGCAGTGATTTACAAGTGTCAGGTTTTCTCGCATCTTCTTTATTTGTATAAAGATCAACACATCTAATGTTTCAGTTACCATTTGCATCATGAATTCAAAGACATAATTTTCCACAGTTTTTTTTAAAGACAGCTCTTAAAAATAAAAGCCAAAAGATTTAAAGTGAAACTAAACCACAAGATCAGATGAAAAAAGTTGAAAGATGAAAAGGCCCCAAGAAGCTTTTTTGCCATAATATGCTTGTATGCATGGCATATGAACCACACAGAGAAGAGGGAAGCGCCATCTAAGTGCAGTTGGTAAAAACATTCATTAAAGCATTTGTGATAAAAAAACTTACAAGATGGTAGACATACAGTTGTGCTCATAGGTTTACACACCCTGGCAGAATCTATGATTTCTTGGCCATTTTTAAGAGAATATAAATGATAACACAAAAAAACTTTTCTTTCACTCATGGTTAGTGTTTGGCTGAAGTCATTTATTATCAATCAACTGTGTTTACTCTTTTTAAATCATATTCACAACAGAAACTACCCAAATGATCCTTTATCAAAGTTTGATCAGTTTACATACCCCAGTTCTAATAATGTGTATTGCCACCTTTAACATCAATGACAGCTTGAAGTCTTTTGTGGTATTTGTGGATGAGGCTCTTTATCTCCTCAGATAAAGCTGCCCATTCCTCTTGGCAAAAAATCCAGTTCCTGTAAATTCTTGGGCTGTCTTGTATGAGCTGCACGTTTGAGATCTCCCCAGAGTGGCTCAATGATATTGAGGTCAGGAGACTGAGATGGCCACTCCAGAACCTTCACTTTATTCTGCTGTAGCCAATGACAGGTCGACTTGGCCTTGTGTTGTTGTGGATCATTGTCATGTTGGAATATCCAAGTACGTCCCATGCGCAGCTTCCAGGCTGATGAATGCAAATGTTCCTCCAGTATTTTTTAAAAACATACTGCATTCATCCTGCCATCAATTTTGACCAAAATTTCCTGTGCCTTTGTAGCTCTCACATCCCCAAAACATCAGCGATCCACCTCGGTGTTTCACAATAGGAATGGTGTACCTTTCATCATAAGCCTTGTTGACTCCACTCCAAATGTAGCGTTTATGTTTGTGGCCAAAAAGCAAAATGTTAGTCTCATCACTCCAAACGACTTTGTGCCAGAAGGTTTGAGGCTTGTCTATGTGCTGTTTGGCGTATTGTAAGCAGGATACATTGTGGCACTTGCATAGTAATGGCTTTCTTCTGGTGACTCGACCATGCAGCCCATATTTCTTCAAGTGCCTCCTTATTGTGCATCTTGAAACAGCCACACCACATGTTTTCAGAGAGTCCTGTATTTCACCCGAAGTTATTTGTGGGTTTTTCTTTGCATCCCGAACAATTTTCCTGGCAGTTGTGGCTGAAATTTTAGTTGGTCTACCTGACCGTGATTTGGTTTCAACAGAACCCCTCATTTTCCACTTCTTGATTAGACTTTGAACACTGCTGATTGGCAATGCAAGAGTCTGTGAGGATTCCAGAAACTCACTGACCTTTTATACACATGTAGCCCTGACCCCTGAAGGAGCGGCTGAATTTAATGGGCTTACCGTTACCTTCTTCACTTCGATTTGCGTCTAAGGGTTTCCCGTGGTAGATGGCCCAGAAACTATAGAGACTGACCACAGATCCACTTAAAGGGATTTTTATTTGCAAAAACGTAGTTAACAACAGTCTCTCAATATAGGATCAGAGGGTTTATGTGGAAAGTCCAGGTACTCTTAGTGTCAAAGTCAGTATAAAAGAACTCTCTTACTTTGAATAAATCCAGAGAATAGCTATTCACAGCTGGATTTTCACTCTAGTTGGACAGTCCTTCTCTCACAAGGCCTAGCAGCCAACAGGGTGCTTGAGTCAGGAACAAGTCTCTGCCACAGACCTTGTTATAGAACATGAACAAGGAAACTTGAAAACTTGTCGAGCACTCGTGTGGTACCAGTATCTTGCAGCAGGTCCAGCGGTACCGCACGAGATTGGATTCACTTAGGTCCTTCAGCTTTTCCAGGCTCTTGCTGAGAAGCCAACCCTTGTGTGGCCTTCTCCCGAAGAGTCCTCCCCTGGATAACTACGAAGTTGCTGGGCCTCTCCACAACTTGAGATGGCACCGGACCACCTCTGAATCCTCAGTTTAGTTTCCTCGCCTCGGGCTAGCCAGCCCCGAGACGTAAAGTCGGGTGGATCCGCACCCCTGGCCATAGGCATCCTGGGGGCTGGTCAGGAGGACCAGGACCATGCAGTGAGAACATACTTCTGGACCAGAACCCCGAACCACGTGACATCCGCATCTTAAGTACCCTCTGCCAGAAAGCACAGCAAGAGTGACACTCCCACTGGGCTGGCTCCGAAAGAAAGTAACCTTAAAGCACCCAACCAGACTGTGTTTCCATGCCTGCCAAAGTGACAGCGCCCCCTATGGTCAGACCGAACACCTTGCAGTCCAGTCAGACTGATGCTGAGGTCAAAATTTTGAATAATTAAACCCAAACCAAACTGCGGTTTAAGGGTAACATTACATTTTCAAAAACACATAGCGTGTGCTCTTCAGGAGCCGGTGCTACACACACGCACTAATTACAAGCAAACAGACCACAGGTGAGGATGGTTACCTTTAATAACCATTCAAACCCCTTTGTGTCAACTTGTGTGCATATTATCAGGCCAAAATCACCAGGGTATGTAAACTTTTGATCAGGGTCATTTGGATTTCTGTTGTGATTATGATTTAAAAAGAGTAAATACAGTTGATTGATAATAAATGGCTTCAGCCAAACAGTAACCATGAGTGAAAAAAAATGTTTTTGTGTCATCATTTATTTCTCTGAAAAATGGCCAAGAAATCATAAATTCACAACTGTAGGTGTGTGCAGCTGATTGCATTAGGGTGTGCACCCGAAAGCTCAAACCCCTTCTCTGCAACCTCAGCTGCACAGGACAGCGAATGATTGGGAAGTGTTCTGTGCTGAGCGACTTTCTTTTCATTCACAAACTAAGGCATAGTAAACATAGTTTACTATGCTTCAGTTATGAATGAACACAGTGAGTGTGTTCATTTCAAAATGGAAGGCACTGGTAAATTACATATTTACTAGCCCCTTCCTCCATCCTGAAACATCACCTGCAGCAGCTGGGGAGAGAGGAGAAGAAGCCAGCAGCACTGCGGGGCAGGGAATACGTGGGAAGCCAAGGCAGTAGGGGGAAATCGGAACTGCGTGTAGTGACTAGGGTGTGCCCATTCACCCCCTGCACACACCTATGATGGTAGATATTAACATGCCCATCATATACAGAATGGAGTCTCCGTTTTCTCACCCTGTGTATAGTCCTGCAGTAATGGAAGGGCTGGTGGCAGTGCAGTGCCAAGTCAAGGACGCTGAATGCGAACCTGGAAGAGCCTCTGACCAGTGTGAGGTGCATACTGAAAGGAAATGACATGAGGAAGTTGGCAGGATGCTACAGGCTACACCCTTGGCCCTCTGATGGGCACATTGCCTATAGCAGCCGGTTAACTTCTACCTGTCACTGACGTCATTTCCCTTCAGTGTGCGCCCCACGCTGGTCAGAGGCACTTCTGGGATCCCATTCAGCATTGGAGGTGACAGACATAAACTGTCCTGAATGACTGCCGATGACACTGTTCTGGTCCCACAGTCAGCTGGGTTGAGTTCAGTGAGAACATGATGCCATTGACTTGGTAGAGAGAATCTCTTAATACGTTCTACCTTGTTATTGATGTACACATAAAACAGTTTTGTTTGGTTGTGTATATAACCTAGTACTACCTTACACTGTATAAAAGTGTCCATTTCACTTAGTATGACTTCAGCAATTTCTACTGCTAGGACAGCTGCACAGAGTTCAAGTCTTGGTGTGGTATGTGCAGGTTTGGGAGTGAGTTTTATCTTGCCTAAAACAAAACTACAGTGTGATTCTCCATTAATTTCATTGATCTTTAAATAGGCTACTGCAGCAATAGCTTCAATTGATGGATTGGAGAAAATATGAACCTCTTTCCGGTCAGCAGTTGAAATGGAAGCTGGAACATAGCAACGTGAGTTTGGAAGTTTTCTAGTGACCTCAAAGAATATCTCCACCTTTCCCCCGTGTGTTGATTCTCACTAGGCAAAGAGTATCCCAGTCTATGTTCTCAGTAGAACTAGTAACTGTGTAGTGTAGTAACTGTTTTAGCAGAATCTTACCTTGAATGGTAACTGGAGCAATGAAACCTAGTGGGTCATAGATGCTGTTCACCACCAACAGGACTCCTCTCTTATTGAAGGGTTTGTCACAGTTGACAATTGGAAGGTGAATGTGTCTTGTTTGATGTTCCACAACAAACCCAGACCTTCACTGCACAGGAGGCACATCTGTACCCAAATCGAGTTTTTTTGGACTAGTGGTATAGTCCTCAGAGTGAAAGGCATTCATAAGTTCCTACAAGCCACTTCATGAAGACGTCAATATACGAAACGGACGTAGAGTGAGACAGGGGCACTGACGGTATCGCATTTTTGAGTGGTTGGAGCCCGTGTTGTGTGATACAACTGCAGCACCACCACCGACTGAGATGAGGGTATTTGGCACCTGGAATATGTGAGTGGATTTCGTATTTTGTTTTATGAATGCCTGTCTGAATTGCGGTATGCTATGGGAAGCATTTTTTTCTTGTATTGCATGGTGGGATATACATCAGACTGAATACAGCAGAGCATAGCAGAGGCTATTGGAAGGCTCATGGTCCCAGCTGTCAAGATCTTTGAGAGATTGGTGAGGGAATCACTGTTTGAACACTGGTGGTTGGTGGCTTGGTTAGCCTTCACATCATTGCAATATTTCATCTCTCACTTACGATCATTAATATATTTTTTGGGACTTTCTAATATTGCTTGTTTTTTTTTATATATTTTTTCATATATATATATATATATATATATATATATATATATATATATATATATATATATTACAGACCAAACAAGACAAGAGAGCGCCCCCCCTCCTGAACCGTACCAGGCCACATGCCCTCAACATTGGGAGGGTGCTTTGGGGTACCCCCCAAAGCACCTTGTCCCCATGTTGATGAGGACAAGGGCTTCATCCCCACAGCCCTGGCTGGTGGTTGTGGGGCTCTGAGGGCGGGGGGTTTATTGGAATCTGGAAGTCCCCTTTAACAAGAGGACCCCAAGATCCCGGCCTCCCCCTTGTGTGAAATGGTAAGGGGATTTTAAAAAAGTGACAAAAGTTTTAAAAATGACAAGAGACAGTTTTTGACAATTCCTTTATTAAAGTCTTCTTCTGTTATCTTCTTTCTTCTGGTCTTCTTCCTTCTTCTTTCCTTTATCCTTCGGTATCTTCTTCCATCTTCTTCTTCCTCCGATCCTCTGCTTCCTGCTCCGGTGTTCTTGTCCGGCATCTTCCTCCATGGCATCTCTTCTTCCTCGCTTCCTTCTCGGGCTGCTCCGCGCAATGGGAGGCTCCTGCTGTGTGACGCTTCTCTTCTTCTGACAGTTCTTATATAACGGAGGGCGGGGCCACCTGGTGACTAAATTGTCAATTGTCTCTTGTCATTTTTAACACTCTTGTCACTTTTTTGGTGAAATGGTAGGGGTAGTTTTGTACCCCCTTACCATTTCACACAGGGGGGGAGGCCGAGATCTGATGGTCCCCTTGTTAAAGGGGGCTTCCAGATTCTGATAAGCCCCCCGCCCCAGACCCCCACAACCACCGGCCAGGTTTGTGGGGATGAGGCCCTTGTCCTCATTAAGATGGGGACAAGGTGCTTTGGGGGGTACCCCAAAGCACCCTCCCAATGTTGAGGACATGTGGCCTGGTATGGTTCAGGAGGGGGGGCGCTCTCTCGTCCCCCCCTCTTTTCCTGCGGCCTGCCAGGTTGCGTGCTCGGATAAGGGTCTGGTATGGATTTTGAGGGGGACCCCCACGCCATTTTTTTTTCTTAATTTTTTGGCAAGGGGTTCCCCTTAATATCCATACCAGACCTGAAGGGCCTGCTATGAAATTTCGGGGGACCCCCACGCATTTTTTTTTTCTTAATTTTTTTTTTCTTAATTTTTTTTTTCTTAATGCTAACATGACCTGTGTGCAAATAGCCTTAAAAAAAACACATAGAAGTGAACCAGCGCAAAAAAAAAAGTCAAGTTGAGGTGAGGTGAGGAGAGGTGCGCCTGATCAACTTATACAAATGCATCTATGTGACTTGACATTTACTAAGATTTTGCCGGTGCAGTGAACCAAAGCACTTGAACGTGCGTAAATGCTGCTTGCACATGCGCACTGCATAAATTTACCTCGTGCAGTTCCAAGTGTATTTGCAGGTGCAGCAGGCTTGCTCAGAGAAAGTTACTTTTCCATTGTATTTTGGGCATATTTGTTACTTGGAAAGTTATAACTATACTTCCTCACATCACCCACATCACCCCCATAATATTGGCACTTCCAGCTTCTTTTTATTCTGAGTTGAATAATGCGTGCGCCATGTCTATAGCGGCGCACAGATCGCCGCCTCCCATGCGCCGGCATGCTAATAGTAAATGGGGAATTGTGCTGTTACAGGCGCAAATGCTTTGTGAATACGAAAACGGCCGTTGCGCATTGGCGTGCATCACAACTCATGACGCAAACTGTTTGTAAATCAGCCCCAGTATCTCACAAAAGTGAGTTCACTCACATTTTTGTAAATATTTTATTATTTTCATGTGACAACACTGAAGAAATGGTACTTTGTTGCAATGTAAAATAGTGAGTGTACAGCTTGTTTAACAGTGTAAATTTGCTGTCCCCTCAAAATAACTCAACACACAGCCATTAATGTCTAAACCGCTGGCAACAAAAGTGAGTACACCCCTTAAACAAGATGTACATTCACTACTTTGCACTGTAGCAAAGTGTCATTTCTTCAGTGTTGTCAGATGAAAAGATATAATAAAATATTTACAAAAATGTGAGGGGTGTACTCACTTTTGTGAGATACTGTATATAGCATGTATTGCTGCCATTGCCGGAAAGCGTCAAGGCTCGGTGGGGGTTTAAGCCCCATTCACACCCAAGCATAGCGTTTTCAGGCCGGGTTCACACCGCTGCGATGCGGGAACGCCGCGAATCCGCGGCGTTTTCCCGCATCGCATGACTCCCGCCGGCAGTTCACACTGCCCTATGCGGACGGCTGGGAGTGTCAATGATATGTTAATGACACCCCCAGATCCGTCCGCATATCGCAGTGCGATCTGCCGACTCGCACAGGAATCGGATCGCATGGTGTGAACACCCATGCGATCCGAATCTGTTGCGGACCAAAAAAAGGGTCCTGTGCGAGTTTGCTGCGGGAGCGATGCGAATTCAGCCATACTATCTGTATGGCTGAACTCGCATCGCTACGGAGATCGGATGTGATTTGCGGTGCGAATCACATCCGGATCTCCCCCCGCAGCAGTGTGAACCCAGCCTCAGGCAGAAAAGCGTGTGATTTTACTGCGATTTTTGCTGCATTTTTTACAGCGTTTTGCCACAATTTTGTGCAGGGCAAAAGGTCACCAATGTAAAAAGAAGGAAAACGCCCAAATCTGCCTGGAAAAAAAAGGTTCCAGAACTTGTTTGAGCTTCAGGCGTTTTGTAGCTTCTGGCTTCAGGCGTTTTTGGAGTGGAGATGTGAACAATCTCCATAGAGAATAATTGATTTTTTTCCCTTCAGCGTTTTGTAGCTTCAGGCTTCAAGCTACAAAACGCTCAGGTGTGAATGGGGCCTTAGAGCATACCCAGCAGCTGGTCCTGTTTGCCGTTTTAGCCAGTTGGAGGTGCAAGCTGGGATGCTTTTCATTGTCACCCTTGCTAATATACACTAAACTAAAGTTATAAATAAAAAAGATACTCCTCATTCTTTCATGTAGTTGAGCAGCTTCTTGCAGTGGCGTGGATCCAGTTGTCCCATTCATCAAACTTTAGAGAGGTTGGCGTGGTCAGCTGAACCTAGAATGGCCCGAGGTATCTCGACTCTAGTCCCGTCCTCTGGTGTTTCTTTACCACGACCCAGTGACCTGGTTGGATAGAGTGTAATTGAGTCAGGGTCTGGAAGAGACTCGTGAACTCTGTTGTGGATTTTTTTGGAGCTCATGTTGCAGTGACTGCACATACCCGTCAGCTGAAAATGTAAAGACGACAGCTTCTGAGGAAAATACAACTCTGTTTTTGTCTGACTTCCAAACAAAACCTCATATGGAGAAAACCTGTGAGGTCGTTTAGGCGCATTTCTGATGGAGTAAAGAGCTATGGGGAGACGTTCGGGCCAAGGTTTCCCAGTATCAGCTATTATTTTTGAGATTTTTCAAGGATTCCATTTAACCTTTCAACCTTACCTCTACTTTGGGGACGATAAGGGGTGTGTAATCCCTGATTGATTTGGAAGGCTTTACACACTTCTGCAAATATCTAACCAGTGAAGTTGGAGCCTCGATCTGACTCGATAGTTTTGGACTTCTTGGCTGTGGCCTTTGGGCAGGATCTTCTTGGCTTTCTCCAGCCAACCTGAAAACCTATCTTCACAGACCAAGATGTGTTCATACGGCCCACTTCTAGGCAATGTAATGTAGTCTATCAGGATGGGCTGAAATTGATATTCTGGACAGGGGGGAATGTCGTTTGGGTACTGGTACCATCCTACCTGGGTTGTGCAATGCACAAACCAGGCAGGCTGCTGCAAAATTAGCAGCTGTGGTAGTAAATCCAGGGGCGATCTGATGCTCATCCACCTGCGCACATATAACCATCTTTGACTGATGCCCTGGATAATGAGCCGAATGGGCCATGGTTGGAAAAAGCAATCTTGGCAGACACCATTTATTACCAAGACCCCAGATGTCATCTGGACCACTTGTGGCCCCTAGTGCTGTCTCTAGTGCTGTCTCCTAAATTCTTCCAGAGACACATCAGAGGGGATATCTAGCATAAAGGTTTCCCCAGGAGGGTTCAGAGCACCTTCCTTAGCAGCTCTATCTGCCAGGGCATTCCCATCGGCCTCCAAAGTCCTATCAGTTGTGTGGGCCTTAACTTTTAGAATGGCTATCTCACGTGGCAGGTTGAAAGCAACGAATAACCTGTTGATTAACTGCGCATGTTTCACAGGATTCCCCAAACTAGTCAGAAACCCTCTTGCTTTCCAGATAGGACCAAAATCATGAGCTATCCCAAAAGCGTACCTGTAATCTGTGTAGATATAGATTCTTTGACCCTCTTGGGTCTCCCCAGGGGCGGCTCCAGACAATTTTTTTGGGGGGTGCTGTGTGGGTGCTGGGAGAAAAAGTGGGGGAGCTCATGTGGCGCCCTCAGTGCACCGCAATCCTGTGGGCAAAAAAGGGCACCGCGTTCCCGTGGCATGGCCAAAAGTCATCAAAGGTAAGCGTGGCTGAAAAGTGGGTGTTTCTTCACAGTCTTTTCCCTTTATATAGACAAAATAGGGACTTGGGGTACACAAATTGATTGTTTGAGTAAAACAAGCCTAAATGGGACTAGCAATAATAATCCCCAGCAAGTGTCAGGGTCAGCAATAGATCCTCAGCAAGTATAAAGGCCAGATAATCCCCAGTACATGTCAAGGCCAGCTATAACACCCAACACAGCATAACAACTAACCCCCTGGCTCAGAACAAAAATAATCCCCCCAGTGCAGAACAAGCATGACATAATAGTGAACCGCAAAGCATGGCAAAATATGAAACCACAAACATGGCCTAATATTAAACCATAAGCATGGCACACAAATGAACCCTTTAGCATGAACGCCAAGCATGGCACAATAATAAACCTCCAGCATTGCACAATAATTAGCCCAGTAGCATGGCAGAACAATTAAATCCCAGCATGGCACAATAATGAACCACAGCACAGTAATAAGCCCCAGGAATGTGCATTATTAACTACCAGAACTATGCAAGAGTTAACCCCCAGCACTGTACAATAATTAGCCTCCAGGATTATAGCAGTCAGTGGGCCCCCTTTGTTGTGAAACATACAACAGAGAATATACATAGAAGAGGTCAGTACTGTGTGTGTGGTCACCAGAATGGTGGTCAGTGTGCCCCCTGTGCAATGCATACAGTGGAGGAGGGGGGTCAGTGAGCAGAATTCAGTGGATGAACAGTGAGCAGCAAATAACTTGGGGGGGGGGGGGGGTCAGGAATTACCCTTTAGATTGCCCATATTAAGAGTGACCCCTTAAGAGTGGCAAAATCAGGATTGACCCCTTAGAGTGCCTAGATTAGGAGAGCCCAGAGTAGAAGTGACCCTTTAGATCACACTGCCCATATAGATCAGAGTTTTTCCTTAGAATGCCCAGAGCAGGAGTGCCCCCCCCCCCTCAGTGTGTCCACAGCAGGAGAGGGGCCCCTCTGAGTGCCCAGAGCAGGAAAATGCCCACTTAAAGTGCCCAACACAGGAGTGTCCCCTCAGAGTTCCCACAGCAGGAGTCACCCCTTTGATCAGTGCCCATATAGACCAGGCTTCCCTTTAAAGTGGCAAAATTAGTAGTTCCCCTTTAGGGTACCCAGATTAGGCGTGACCCCTTAGAGTGCTCAGAGCAGGAGTGACCCCTTAGATCAGTGCCCCTAAAAACCAGGTCTCACCCCTTAAATGTTCCAAGATTAGGCGTGCCCAAATCAGCAGTGACTCCTTATGCCGCGTACACACGTAGCGGACTATCCGGCAGACTTAGTCTGGAGGACTTCCCGCCGGACTGTCCGCCGGACTTTCCAAACGAGCTACTTGCCCACACACGGCACTTTTTCAGTGGACTAATACGGCGTACTAAGTCCGCCGGACTATCCGCCGTACTTTTGAAATGAATGGACTCGCCCACACACGTGGAGGAAAGTCCGCTCATTTTGAGCGCGTCTCCAGGTAGCCGGGACCAGCGAAGGAGGCGTCGCTAGCCCCGTCACCTGGTATGGACTTATAGGGGAACTCCTACACTGAAAAAAACAGCGTGGGGGCCCCCCTAGGTCCATATCAGACCCTTATCCGAGCACGCTACCCAGCCGGCCAGGAAAGGGGGTGGGGACGAGCGAGCGCCCCCCCCCCCTCCTGAGCCGTACCAGGCCGCGTGCCCTCAACATGGGGGGGTGCCTTGGGGAAGGACAAGGGCCCCCTCCTGCCAACCCTGGCCGTTGGTTGTTGGGGTCTGTGGGCGGGGGGCTTATCGGAATCCGGATACTGCCCACCCACCCTATGTGAATAAGTATGGGGTACAATGTACCCCTACCCATTCACCTGTGAAAAAAAGTAAAAAAAAAAACACAACACACAAGGGTTAAAATAGTTTATTGCACAGCTCCGGTGGTCTTCTGTCCGTCTTCGAGGGGTCTTCTCGCCGGACTCCTCTGCTATCTTCTGCTAGCTCTTTTACTAGCGGAGGAGCCCGGCTTTCTTCTTCGCCGCCGCCCTCTTCTTCCGACTTCAGGGGTCTTGTCCCCCTCTTCAAGGGTCTTGTCCCCCTCTTTGGTTCTTCTTGCCGGGCCACCGCGCCTTCTTCTAGCTCTTTTACAGGAGGTGCCTCGTCGCTGCCTCCGCTCACAATGGCAGGGACGCGGCACGCGGCGACTTATATAGGGACATCCCAGATGATGTCCCCGCCCATTATGATGTCACAGTGCCAGAGGATTTCATCCCACCCGGATCGCTACAAAATCCCCAGGCTCCAGGTCCCAATGAAATCCTCAGTCCTGGGCACGGGTTTTGCAATCCACCAACATACTGACTGTGTGTGCTGGGCTATTTTTAGACACCTGACCGTTGTTCTGGGCTCCACCCTCCTGAGGAGTCCAGGCAAGCAAGGGAGAAGTGTGCATATCTGCACAGTTCTGTCTGTCAGAGCAGACAGAGGGTCCAAGCCGGTGGGCTGGAACAGCAAGGAAGCTGTAAAAGAGTGCTGAGGTACAGGTTGTACAGGAACTCTGTTATAGAGCCAAGAGGGCCTGAAGCATAATCCTGAGCAGCAGTGCTGCTAAAGAGAACCAGGTGGCTCTGTATTTTTCATTTATTTCATTATTGCTTTGAAGTTGAAGCCCCTGCAGGGGAATTCTGGATTGACATTCTCTTTCTTTAACCACTTAAGCCCCGGACAATTTTGCTGGCTCAAGACCAGAGCACTTTTTGCGATTCGGCACTGCGTCGATTTAACTGGCAATTGCGCAGTCGTGCAACGCGGTTCCCCAATAAAATTGACGTCCTTTTTTCCCCACAAATAGAGCTTTTTTTGGTGGTATTTGATCAACCCTGCGGTTTTTATTTTTGCACTATAAACAAAAAAAGAGCGACAATTTTGAAAAAAAGCATTATTTTTTACATTTTTGCTATAATGAATATCCCCCAAAAATATCCCCAAAAATGTTTTCCTCAGTTTAGGCCGATACATATTCTTCTACATATTTTTGGTAAAAAAAAATCACAATAAGTGATTATTGATTGGTTTGCGCTTACAAAATAGGGGATAGTTTTATGGCATTTTTATTAATTTTTATTTTTTTACTAGTAATGGCGGCGATTAGCGTTTTTTTTTTATCATGACTGCGACATTATGGCAGTCACATCGGACATTTTTGTCACATTTTTGGGACCATTGTCATTTATACAGCAATCAGTGCTATACAAATGCACTGATTCCTGTGTAAATGACACTGGCAATGAAGGGGTTAACCACTAGGTGGCAGTGTAGGGGTTCAGTGAGCCCTGGGGGGGGTTTCTAACTGTGGGGGGGCATGGCTGTGTATCACATGTCACTGATCTCTGCTCCGATATGCCGTTAGTGGCAGCTCCCATGGGCATGCGCGGGAGTGACGTCATCGCTGCTTCAGTGCTGAGTGTGGCCGGAGCAGCGATATCCAGAAGAAGATGGACGCTCCGTACTACAGGGGACAGCGGTGACATCGCTGGCTCCTGTGTCAGGTAAGTGACACATAATGGGCTACTGTGCGATGCATAGTAGCCCATTATGCTTTACCTTTGCAGGGAGACAAAGAAGAAGTAAACCTATCAGGGTTTACTTCCTCTTTAAAACCTAGCGCCTCTGCAGAGCACTGGGCCTGGGAAGGGATCACTTCACCACTGATATGAGTGCACTAACCAAGCCCCTGCTGGGACTCACTGAAGATCAGCGGCTTATGCGGCTGAGCTGTGATAATCCTCCTCTAAATAAAAGGGTTCCCAGACCTTTTTTGTCACACGGGGCATGCAGGTAAAATATTCTTAAAAAAATTATGTGACATTATATTGGTAATTCAGGTGTGTAATTTTTGGGGATGCTATGAGGGTGCTTAAAGAATGTTTGGGGGTTCTTTAGCACACCCAAGTACCCACCTGGTGCTGCCCCTGGTCTCATAAGCTCTTGCCAGTGCCCACAGCTCAGCTTTCGATGCAGGCATGTTGGAACTCAGTGAATCCTTTTCCACAATTTCACAGACTGTAGTCACTGCATAGCCTGTTTGTGGCTTATCATCTACGGTGTAATACCTGGAACCATCGACAAAAAGGTTCTTATCGCCTGGGATGGGGGCCTCTTTCACCGGACTGATGGTTTCAGACTCAAGTTCCATCAAAGAAGCACAGTCGTGGTGATCATCAACATGTTGCCCTTCTAAATTTCAAAGTTGGTTAGAGGTAGAGAGGTTAGAACTGTTAGTCTGGAAAGTTTGAGTGTTGTCAATTTTCCCACCATTGTTCAAAATTGTGCATTGTCTTAAAGTCTGGTTAGTTGGGAGTTAGCAGAGCCACTTCGTACTTGGTTAATCTGGCAGCAGAGAGGTATTTTGTCTGGACTTGATTTAGAATCTCCTGCACTCAATGGGGAGTATAGAGGGTCAGTGGGGAGTCCAAGACTATGTCACTTACCTTCTGTAACAATACAGCGCAGGTGGCTATGGGTTCTGATGAGCTTTGAATGACTGGATATAAGACAGTCGATAGATACATGATGGGTCAATACTTGGACCCATGTAGTTGGGTCAGTACTCCAGTGACGTGGCCTTTGCTTTCATAGCAGAAAAGGTAGAAGAGGAGGTCGTAGTTACGTAGACCTAAAGCACATGCTTTGGAAAGTTCCTGGATCAAGTTCTGTACGGTTGACCAGTTATCATCAGTCAGTTGAAAGGATGTTTGAGATGGGATTTCGTAAAGGGGTCCTAAATGGATGAGATGTTGGGGATCCAGTCTCTACAGTAGTTGATAAGACCGAGAATGGCTCTCGTTTGACGTACGTTTCGGGAAGTCTTTCAGTGTCTAAATTCTCTGGGTTGTCAGGTGCCAAGTACCCTGAGATATACAATGTCCTAAAAAAGGTGACCTTCTCCCTGCAAAACTGAAATTTCTCCTTGCTAGCATTATTTCCCATGGACGCCAGATGGTTAACCACTTAAAGCGGGGTTCCACCCTAAAGTGGAACTTCCGCTGATCGGAACCCTCCCCCCCTCCGGTGTCACAATTGGCACCTTACAGGGGGGAGGGGGGGTGGAGATACCTGTCAAAGACAGGTATTTACACCCACTTCTGGGCATAAACTCCCGTGGGAGTCTATGTAATTTCCTGTCCTGCCGCGCTGTCTGCTGGGACACACTCGGGTCCCAGTGACAGCGCGGACAATTCCTATTGCGCTGCGCGACTCGCGCATGCGCAGTAGGGAACCGGGAAGTGAAGCCGATTCGCTTCACTTCCTGATTCCCTCACCTAGAATGGTGACGGCAGCAGCCGAGAGCCGAGCGATCGATCGGCCTCGGCTGCCGGCATCGCTGGAACCCGGGACAGGTGAGTGTCCATTTATTAAAAGTCAGCAGCTGTAGTATTTATAGCTGCTGGCTTTTAATATTTTTTTTTTTAGGTGGAATCCCTCTTTAAGGACCGAGCCTCTTTCTAAGATTTGGTGTTTACAAGTTAGAAACAAATTTTTTTCTAGAAAATTACTTAGAACCCCCAAAGTTTATATATATTTTTTCTAACACCCTAGAGAAAAAAAAGGCGGTCGTTGCAATACTTTCTGTCACATGTCGTGTTTGCTCATCGGTCTTCAAACGCACTTTTTTTTTTAAAAATTCACTTTTTTGAGTTAAAAAATAAGACGACAGTAAACTTTGACCAATTTTTTTTTATATTGTGAAAGATAATGTTACGCTGAGTAAATTATCCAACATGTCACGCTTCAAAATTTCGCCCGCTCGTGGCATAGCGACAAAGTTTTATCCTTAAAAATCTCCACAGGTGACGTTTAAAAAAATCTACAGGTTGCATGTTTAGACTTAAGCTGGCCATACACCTATAGATTATTTGCAGAATTTCTATGGTTAGATGGAAAAAGTTAAACAGATTTCTCATTGTTCGCTAAACTGTGTGGATGGAGGAATCTCCCACTTTTTCCACCTAACCATAGAAAATCTGCAGATAATCTATAGGTCTATGGCCAGCTTAACAGAGGAGGTCTAGGGCTAGAATTATTCCTATCACTCTACTAATCGTGGCGATACCTCACATGTGTGGTTTGAACACCGTTTTCATATGCGGATGCTCTGCTCACCAATGCATTAGTTTCTGCATGCAAGCTTGGCGGGATGGGGCGCATTTAACCTTTTTTTTTCCCTTATTTATTTTACCTTTTATTTTATTTTTTTACAAAAAAAAATGGTGTCACTTTTATTCCTATTACAAAGAATGTAAACATCTCTTGTAATAGAAAAAAATATATAACAAGACCTCTTAAAAATAACATCTGGGGTCAAAAAGACCTCAGATCTCATATTTACACATTTTATGTCATTTTGAAAAAAAAAAAATTTGTACAAAAAGTCCCTTTAAGAGCTATGGGCGGAAGTGACGTTTTGACGTTGCTTCCGCCCTGCAGTGGTATGGAGATCGCTGGGGGCCATCTTCCCCTCACTCGTCTCCATGCCAAGCCAGGGACAAGACACGATTGCCTGAGGGCTCCAGTAAGCGGAGGACACCAGAGAACGGAGGGAGGGGGCCCCCCTCTCCCGCCGCCAATAAAAGTGATCACATGGTGAATCTGCCACAGAGACCACTTTTATCTTGAAGCAGACCGCCCACTGAAGAAGAGCAACATAAAGTGACGGTAAGTGGTTAAGCAATGAGACAGTATGCTGATAACAAACATCCCTTGCGGAGCAACAGAGCAACAAGTCATCAACATACTGTAACAGCACCACCTCTGGATTCATTGGCATCCACTGATCCAACACTATTTTAAGTTTGCAACTGTACACCGAAGGACTAGTCACAGACCCCTGAACGAGACGTGTCCAAGTCAGTTGTCGACCCTGGAATGAAAAAGCAAAAAGGTACTGGCACTGGGGGTCCAGTGGTACCGGAAAAAAAATTCACTTCAATTCTTTCTTAATACTAAGTGGAATTTATACCACTTGTTGCACCTTTGTACATTTGGACATTCTGAAGCGTCGCCTTATTTATGGTGTGATTATTATTGTTTTATGAGTTGTAAAGGACTTTCAGCCACTTTATTTTGATCGCTTGCACCTTAATTTGTTTGCACTATGTTGCACATTTGGACATTCTGAACCTATATTGCTATATTTATACCAAATTTTATTTTATTTTTTATTTTAATTTTTTTTCATTGTATTTATGCTAGCTGTTAAGTACTCTTTATCTATTGTACTTAAATTCCTATTTTGCTTTTTTTGCACATTATTGATCACGTTTTTATTATTTTACCTATATATTTATTTATTTTTGTCCCATATCCGTGTCCACATTGTAAGTGGGTATTTATATTATCACAGTTCACATTGGAGAGCAACACCATCACTTGATTGTTTTTGCATATTTTTTTGGGGGGTAGTGTTTGGCCCATACGGTGGTTGCAGCACCATTGACCATTATTTATTCATATTCCATTGGAGTGCAGGAATAACTATTCTATTTATAGAGTATGAGAACTGTTACACTATTGAATTCCGTACTCTGGCAGCAGAGGTTGCTTGGAACAATGAGGCCCTCGTGGCTGCTTTTTCTCATGGTCTCTTGGATTCCATCAAGGCTGAGATACCAGCCGAGATATACCCACTGAGCTGGAAAAGTTGATCAGGTTTGCCATCCTCATTGACTCCAGACTCAGAGAAAGACTCTTTTAAGGAGCTCTTCCGGAAACCTCCTGTACATTTTTCTTTAAGCGTTGCAGTCCCATCCTTGCCATCCATCCCATCCTTGCCTCCCTCACCTCCCATGCCTCCTGGTACAGAGTCGGTCAGTGAAGGTAAACCTATGCACTTGGGCTTCACGTCAGGTTTACCCTTTGTCGGTCTTGGAGGATATGGCCAAGGAGTATGTTGCAGATGCACTTTCTTGAGTTTTCATCCGCAAATCCTTGTCTCCTGCTGGTGCTGGTTTCTTCTTTATGAAGAGGAAGAGTGGTGAACTGAGATCTTGTATTGATTATAGGGGTCTCATTATTTTCACTATTAGGAATGCTTATCCGATTCTGATTCTGCCTCAAGGGAGCAACGGTTTTCAAAAAGCTTGATTTGAGAGTGGCATACAGTATTGTGAGGATTAAGGAGGTTGACGAGTGAAAATGTGCATTTAATACCAGAACAGGCCATTATGAGTACCTCATAATGCAATTTGGCCTTTGTAATGCTCCGGTAATTTTCCAGGAATTTATTAACGATGTCCTCCGAGATTTGTTGCAGTTATGTGTGGTGGTTTATCTCAAAGATATCCTCATATTTTCCAAGTCCCTGGAGAGCCACCACACAGATGTCTGTCGTGTGCTTCAGAAACGAAAAGAGAACAGTCTCTATTGTAAACTGGAGAATTCAATCGTAAACAGGTTAAATTCCTGGGTTATGTCATTGCTGGCTTTTCGATTGGATTCAGAGAAACTTTCAGCAGTCCTACAGTGGCCCCGACCTTTGGGTTTACATCCTCTGCAGTGTTTTCTTGGTTTTGCCAACTCTTATCGGAAGTTTATTCATAACTTCTAGTCTCTGGTCAAGCCCCTGATTGATATGACCAGAAAGGAAGGTAACCCACAGTGTTGGTCTCCGGAGTCCATTAAGGCCTTTGAGCGTCTCAAGGCTGCCTTTGTTTCTGCTCCTGTCCTGGTACATTCTGATCCTACGTTACCCTTTATCTGTAAGGTTGATGCTTCTGAGATTGGAATTGGCGCCCTTGTGGCTACTTTTCCAAGAAATTGTCACCAGCAGAGTGCAATTACGAGATTGGGAACAGAGAGCTGTTAGCAATCATTTTATCCCTGAAAGAATGGAGACATCTTCTTGAAGGTACCACTGTGCTGGAATGGGGAGATTTATTATAGCAAAAAGTACAAAATATTGTGTTTTTTTTCAAAATTGTCACTCTTTTTTTGTTTATAGCGCAAAAAATAAAAACTGTAGAGATGATCAAATAACATCGAAAGAAAGCTCTATTTGTGAAAAAAAAAAAGGATGTCAATTTTGTTTGGCTACAGCGTCGAATGGCTGCACAATTGTCAATTAAAGCGATGCAGTGCCGTATTGCAAAAAATGGCCTGATCATTGAGCAGCCAAATCTTCCGGGGCTGAATTGGTTAACCACTTTATTGATTAAAATTGCAGTTTACATTTTCACCAAGGGTCCATTCCCTTAGAAGAGACCTCTGGTAGTCATATGCTCTCTATGGCTCACATCGTGTCAATATAACCAGTAACCTATGTACGCTCATGAAATGCACCGCACACCAGTGACGTCATCTCTCCGCGTCTGCTGCTCACCGTGCTCCAAGCCTTGTTCTGAGATTCTCTCCACTGCGGCCGGCAGTTCCATCGTGCGGTGTACACAACAGATGGCCTTTGGAGCTCAGCAGAGAGGAAGAGCCTCTGACGAAATCTGAAGATCTCCCCCTGATGGATGATTTTTAAACTGACATGCTCATGATGACCGTATCAAATGTGAGTTGCCTGTGTATATATTACTTATAAATAAAATTGTGTGTTATGTCTATACCCAGAGGCACCCCTTTCTTTGCATTTTTCTCAGAATTTCTTGGAACCTGGTTTCAGTTCCCCTTCGGAGGCAGCCCTACATGTGGTCTACATTTTTCCATTTCTCCTTCCCTGTATCTATTGACTGTGGACTTGTATGGATTTTTTTATAGTGTCTTTATTAAATAGATATATATTGTAGCCCTTCCTTCCCGTTCCCCTCGCCCCTCCCTTTTTTCAATATAAACAGTTTTTTTGGCAGTAAATTTTTTTTTTTTACGATATTTATTACCAGTTATTTGCGCCTTTACTTATGTATAAATACACTAATAGGTGGCACTGATGACACGTGACACTGATGTGGCACTAATGACAGACGGCACTAATACGTGGCACTAATAGTTGGCACTGATGACACGTGACACTGATGACAGATGTCACTTTTACGTGGCACTGATGACAGATGGCACTTATACATGGCACTGGCAGTTGACACTGACAGGTGGCACTGGGGACAGGTGGCACTGGGGACAGATGGCACTGACAGGTACTGTGGGCACTTTATTTTCCCTTTTTTTTTCTTACACTGACAAGCTGCAGCCGTTCGCTCTCCCTCCTCACGCGCCATCTCTGTGTGAGGAGGGAGAGCCAGCAATGAAAGATGATCTCATATATTTACATATGAGATCATCTCTCATTGGACACTCAGATCGAGAGCTAAATGGCCACTGTGATTGGCCATTTAGAATGATCTGTGATTGGCTGTGTCCAAGGTACACGGCCAACACAAAATTTCCCCGATGCGTGCCCGCGGCAGCGCGCATCGGGGAAGTAAACAGGAGAACGTCCAGGGATGCCCTCCCGGCAATTGGAGTGCGCGCTGTAGCCGTCTTTGGGCTATAGTGAGACACCTAGTGGTTAAAGTGCAAATGTACAATTGTAGAGTGTGCAAAAAAGAAGTCAATGAAAGGGGGAAGGACTTCTCTCTGAAGCATGCAATCCAGCCACCATAAACGATAAAACATCTCCGTATAGTGTAAACCATTGATACAAAGTTTATCAAAACGTGTAAATCACTCACATTTAGGCATACAGAAAACTGTTTCATCAAACTCTCTCCCAAACTTGATCATAGAAGCAATGTGGAGCGCAATGATGTGGATGAGATTCGACTCTCACGTGGATGAGATTCGATTCACGTTTTGGATGCACAGGACCACCCCTGGATCAGTAGGCCCCAAGACATTCCTGGGCCTACACTATCAGTTGCGAAGCCTCGGGCCAGCAGAAAGGCACAGATCCATGTGACACAGGCCCCAGGCCAGGAGGGACATGGGGTTGGGATCACGGACCCCGGAAAACGAACCCAAAAAAATGGCGTTGGTACCTTAAATACCCTCTCCCAGAATGCACAGCAGGGAAACCACACCCACTGAACTATTTTCGAGCAAGAGATGGTATTCAATGCATCCAGCCTGCTGCTGTTCCACACCCACCGCTGGTGACAGCGTCAGGAACACTGATTGTAGCAGTAGGTTTATAAGATGTAGGCCCGGCCACAGGAGCAAATGTAGCTCGTAGCCCAGTCCATCCGATAGGCACGAGGTGGCACAGTAGGCTGCTCCACTGCGAACAGGTACTCCCCGCAATGCAGACATTGAACAAACAGACAGGGGTTTGCGACCAGTCCCTTCCATCTGTTGCACAGCATGCCCAAGGCCTCAACATCTCCTGTAGTATACAGGATGAAACGCCCCTGTGGTCTCAGGCGAATCCCTGTATCAGTCAGCAGAGTTCCAGGCAGTCTGATACTTGTAGTCCCCAGAAAACATCCTGGGTCCCATAACAGATGGTGGTCCTGGCACTCAAAACATTTTCTCAACAAAAAGATGAACTCTTCCCTTCAGCGTCCCAACACAGACACGCGGTGCCTCGTGCAGTAAGTATTGGCTCCTCTGGTCACGTAACTCGTGGGCTTTTTCTTGACTCCGCCCACAGCTCACGCACCAGGTAGTGACCCGCAATTAGCTCCTTATGAAGAAAATATGTCACAGTCCAGAACCCTCTATTGTGTAGACTTCAAAACAGTTTCCTTGAATTGCGAGAGTAACGGCAAATCCCGGACATACGAGCCCGCACATGTAGCACTAACCCCCACAGGAGCTGCTGGTTTTATTCAGGCTTACCGTTACCTCTCGTGCTCGCCTCTTTGTCTTAGGTGGGTCCTGTTGGAAAATAACCCAAATGATGATAGATCAGACACGTAGTGCTTTTTGAAGATTTATTTATGGATAACACCAAAGAAAGACAGAAGACACAGTCCTTCAAAAGAGGGTTAGAGGATAAAGGGGAGTTCAGGCACCTAGTAATTGTGGGTTGGAGGTATTAGTCAGATCCAGAGGACAAACAGCTCCACAGACTGGATCCAGCAATCACTGGATAGGCCCCTCTCACTTGACCTAGCAGCCGATGAGGTGCTCAACAAAGTCTCTGCCACAGACTTGTCACTTGAACTTAAAAATCTTGAGAGTTTTTAGGAAGAACTACCATACAGTACCAGATTATTTCAGCCGTCCCAGCGATACTGTAAGGATATTGATCCAGGTTGCATCCTCAAACTGAGTTTCTAGGCTCCTCCAGAGACACCAGCCTTGCACTCGGTCCTCCACTTGAGAAGTCCTCCCCTGGATCCTCCAGCTTTCTTGGCTTCTCCCCGCAGGCGAGACAGCACAGGACCACCACTGGATCAGTAGGCCCCAAGACATTCCTGGGCCTACACTCTCAGTTGCAAAGCCTCGGGACAGCCGGCCGCGAGGCGCAGGTCCATGCGACACAGGCCCCAGGCCAGGAGGGCCGTGGGGTTGGGATCACGGAACCCGGAAAACGAACCCAAAAAAAATGGCGTTGATACCTTAAATACCCTCTCCCAGAATGCACAGCAGGGAAACCACACCCACTGAACTATTTCCGAGCAAGAGATGGCATTCAATGCATCCAGCCTGTTGCTGTTCCACACCCACCGACGGTGACAGTGACACCTACGGTCAAGTGGGAATCAGTGCAACCCACAGAAACCAGAACTTTTAGAGAAATTAGTCTGAGCCAAACTACAACTTTAGACAATTACATTTGAAAAAAACAATAGCGTCTGCTCATCAGGAGCAGGGCGCTACATATATATAATTTTTTTTGGTTTGTTTCATAAAGTTTTTATATATTTTTATGCTGCTCAAGTAGCCAGTTCTCTTCTGCTGCACCTTCCTCCATCGCAGATGGTGGCACTACCCATAGGAAAGCATGTGACCTTCTACCAAGCACTATTATGTCTCCAGTAGAGTGATAGCACCACTCCCTATGGTTTCTGGCACTGGCAATGTCAGTGCTGGTGGCTGTGATGTAGGAAGGGAGGGCAATGTAGGAAGACACAACGAGTAAAGAAGGGCAAGACAACAGTGCCACTTTAAATGGAGTGCAGTGCTCTTTGAAATTAAGCCTAAAACTTCACCTCCTAAATAATGCAAATATCATAATGATTACTGTAGATGAAAACAAGGTGGATCCATTTTTTTCTCAGCTCATATGGTCTTTAATGGCTCATGTGATCTTAAGTGTACAGATAAAATTTGAAGTCACAAGCAAGTTTCTGGGCTGTAGCAAACTGAAAGCTGATTTAGATCATTGTCTTTTCTGTGAAAAACCATCTCTTGTGTTTTTTAACCCTTTTGACACTTCTTTTGTGAAATGGTAGGGGTAGAGTTGTACCCCATTACCAATTCACACGGGGGGACGGGATCTGGGGGTCCCCTTGCTAAAGGGGGTTTCCAGATTCCGATAAGCCCCCCGCCCGCAGACCCCCACAACCACTGGGTAAGGGTTGTGGGGATGAGGCCCTTCTCCCCATCAACATGGGGACAAGGTACTTTGGCCACTACCCCAAAGCACCCTCCCAATGTTGAGGGCATGTGGCCTGGTACGGTTCAGGAGGGGGGAGCTCTCTTGTCCCCCCCTCTTTTCCAGCAGCCTGCCAGGTTGCGTGCTCGGATAAGGGTCTGGTAAGGATTTTTGGGGGCACCCCACACCATTTTTTTAAAAATGTTTACGCGGGGTTCCCCTTAATATCCATATCCATACCAGACCTGAAGGACCTGGTATGGAATTTAGGGGGACCTCCATGCATTTTTTTAAAATCTTGGTTTGGGGTTCCCCTGTGGGGAAATTCCATGCCGTTTTTATCAATGAACTTTTATGTGTATTGTTGGACCGACAATTCATTATAGCCGCGAGTAGTTTTAAATTATTTAGAAATGTAATTTTGCTGTCAGACAGTTCTAAACACGGGAAACATGCGCCCCTTTACAGGCATACTATAGACACCCCCCCCCCCCCCGGGTATGAAATTTAAAGGAATATTACACTTTTATTGTTTCACTTTAACCACTTGCTTACTGGGCACTTAAACCCCCCTCCTGCCCAGACCAATTTTCAGCTTTCAGCGCTAACTCACTTTGAATGACAATTGCGCGGTCATACAACACTGTACCCAAATGAAATATTTATCTTTTTTTTTTACCACAAATAGAAATTTGTTTTGGTGGTATTTAATCACTGCTGGGATTTTTATTTTTTGCTAAACAAAAAAAGATGGAAAATTTTGAAAAAAAAATCATGTTTCATAGTTTGTTATAAAATTTTGCAAACAGGTAATTCTTCTCCTTCATTGATATGCGCTTATGAGGCGGCACTGGTGGGCACTGATAGGCTGCACTGGTGGGCACTGATAGGCTGCACTGATAGGCTGCACTGATGGGCATTGATTGGCACAGTTAAGGTGGTACTGATGGGCACAGATAAGGTGGCACTGATGGCTACCGATGGGTGGCACTGATGGGTGGCATGGATGGACACTGATAGATGGCACCGATGGGCACTGATAGGTGGCACTGATGGGCAGCACTTATTGGCACTGGTAGATGACATTGATGGGCACTGATAGCTGGCGCTGGTGGGTACTGGTAGGTGTCACTGTTGCCTACTGCTAGGTGGGGCTGGCAGGGGGCACCAGTGGGCACTAAGGATCTGCAGCAGCTAGCCATGATTGGGACATCAGCCGCCGGTGATCGGCTTTTTTTTTTCCTCATGCTGTGAGTGCGAGGAGAAAAAATAGCCGATTACCGGCTCTTTTTATGACAATACAATGCATATAAGCCTTTAAAATGAGCACTTTTGATTATTCATGTTCGTATCCCATACTTTAACGACTTTAACGGTGTTCGCCTGTTCAAACTAATTTTTTGCCTGTTCGCATGTTCTGGTACGAACCGAACAGGGGGGTGTTCGGCTCATCCCTAACCACCATCACCCCCCTGAACCATTGATACAAGGCAGGATGGATCCATGCTATCATGTTGTTTACACCAAATTCTGACCCTACCATCTGAACATCACAGCTGAAATCGAGATTTATCAGACCAGGCAACGTTTTTCCAATCTTCTATTGTTCAATTTTGTAGCCTCAGTTTTCTGTTCTTAGCTGACAGGATTGGCACCCAGTGTGGTCTTCTGCTGCTTCAAGGTTCGATGTGTTGTTCAGAGATGTATTCTGTATACCTTGGTTATAACGAGTGGTTATTTGGGTTACTGTTGCCTTTTTATCATCTCAAACCAGTCTGCCCATTCTCTTCTGACATCAAAAAGGCATTTTTGTCCACACAACTGCCGCTTACTGGATATTTTCTCTTTTGCGGGAACATTCTCTGTAAACCCAAAAGATGGTTGTGTGTAACAATCCCAGTAGATCAGCAGTTTTTGAAATACTCACATCTGGCACCAACAGCTATGCCACGTTCAAAGTCACTTAAAGCGGAGTTCCACACTTTTTTTGTTTATTAAAAGTCAGCAGCTACAAAAAGTGCAGCTGCTGACTTTTAATAAACACTCACCTGTCCCACAGTCCAGCGATGCGGCCGCCCAAAGCCTCACTTCTCTCCCCCTCCTGTCTGTGGTGCCAGCATTGCAAGTGTGGGCACCTGGCTGACAGCTTGCAGCTTCACAGACGGATGAGCACTGCGCATGCGTGAGTCGCGCTGCATGTTCTGGATGGCCGGGGCAATCTTCTAGGACCTGTGATGTGCCCCAGAAGATTGCAGGGAGGGAGGGGGAGAGGAGGAGTCACCTAGGCAGCCAAGCGGAAGTGGAAGCTGGGTACCTATCAAAACTAGGTAGTCACTCCCCCCCCCCCCCCAAAAAAAATGCCTTGCCCTAGAAGGGAGTTATAGTCTTTAAAGTGGAAGTTCCACTTTTGGCTGGAACTCCGCTTTAAATCCCCATTCCTCCTCACTCTGATGCTCAGTTTGAACTTCAGCAAGTCGTCTTCACCACATCTTGATGCCTAAAGGCATTGAGTTTCTGCCATGGGATTGGCTGATTAGCAATTTGTGTTACCAAGCAATTGAACAGGTGTACCTAATAAAGTGTCCGGTGAGTATGTTCAGCATTTATTTTAATAAATGTTTCAGTTGAGAAAGTAACCACTAGATGGTGCCTTACACACAAGTTTACTTACATATGACTTGAAAGTGCATCTAAACGAAAAACTAATTTAACCACTTCAATACCAGTCACTTTCACCGCGCAGGCCATTTTTCAACTTTCAGCACTTTCACAATTTATCCGAAAATTGCGAGGTCATGCAACGCTGTACCCAAACTAAATTGTTATCATTTTGTTCCCACAAAAAGAGCTTTCTTTTGGGTATATTTAATCATCATTGCATTTTTTATTTTTTGCTAAAGAAACGAAAAAAAAAGCAATATTTTTTTTTAACCACTTTAACCAATTAGAACAAGCCTCTTTCTAAGATTTGTTGTTTACAAGTTAAAAACATTTTTTTTTGCTAGAAAATTACTTAGAACCCCCAAACATCATACTTTTTTTTTTTTTCTAACACAATAGAGAATAAAATGGCTGTTGTTGCAATACTTTCTGTCACACAGTATTAGTGCACCTTTTTTTTGAAAAAATACACTTTTTTTAAATTTAAAAAATATGACAACAGTAAAGTTAGCCCAGTTTTTTTTTATAATCTCCATAGGCAACGACTAAAAAATTCTACAGGTTGCATGTTTTGAGTTACAGAGGAGGTCTAGTGCTAGAATTATTGCTCTCGTTCTAACGATCGTGGTAATACCCTGCGTGTGCTTTGAACACCATTTTCATATGTGGGCGCTACTCACGTATGCGTTTGCTTCTGCACGCGAGCTCGGCGGGACGGGGCATGTTTTTTTTTTTTTTTAAATTCTTATTTATTTTACCTTTTATTTTTTATTTTTACACTGTTCTTTAAAAAAAAAAAAAAAAAAAGTGTCACTTTTATTGCTATTACAAGAAATGTAAACATCCCTTGTAATAGAAAAAAATCATGACAGGATCTCTTAAATATGAGATCCGGGGTCAAAAAGACCTCAGATCTCAAATTTACACTAAAATGCAATAATAAAAGAAAATTAATGAAAAAAAAAATTTTGCTTTAAGAGCTATGGGCAGAAGTGACCTTTTGTAAAAAATTATAAAGCATCGTCTATGGAGATTTTTAAGTATCGTCGTTTTTCACCATTCCACATACGTACACAATTTTAAAGCATGACATGTTAGATATCTATTTACTCGGCATAACATCATATTTCACATTATACAAAAAAATTGCAGTAATTATTTTTTAGTTCAGTGTATTTTCTCCTCCAAATAAATTGCATTTGAAAGACTGCTGTGCAAATACAGTGTGACATAAAATATTGCAAAAGCCGCGATTTTATTCTCTAGATTCTCTGCTAAAAAAAAATATATATAATGTTTGGGGGTTACCTTGGATTGCGAGTAATGCAGTTTACGAGCAATTTAGCAATACGAGCTATTATTTTTTTTAAATCCTGACTCGGATTGTGAGCGTTGTCTCGCAAGACGAGCAGGATTCAAGCCTCTGGCTTGTGCAATACCACATTTGGCCAGAGGTGAGGGGGTGCCGGTGACACTCGGAGCTGCTCGGAGACACTCAGAGCTGCTCGGAGACACTCGGAAACACTTGGAAACTCTCTGTTCCTGAATGTCTCTGAGCCACTGAGGGTCTCCGAGGGTTTCCGAGTGTCCCCCCGGTGCCCAGCCCCCCAACTCTGGCCACATGCGGTACTGCATAAATTAGCAGTCACTGTGGAACTAATTATCTGGGTTTCCATTGACTCCTATGGGGAAACTCGCATTGATATACGAGTGCTTTGGATTACAAGCATTCTCCTGGTACGGATTATGCTCATAGTTTAAGGTACCACTGTAATTTTCTAGCAAAAAATTACTAATTTAAACTTGTAATCAAAAGTTACAGAAAAGGCCTGGTCAGCAAGTGTTGTGAGGAGAGGAGGATAGTAGAATGTTGGGGGGGGGGGGGGGGACACGTGAATGGATGTGGTAAAGGACAGAAGGAAGGAAACAAGTAAAGGAGACTACAACGTAATGTGAGAAAGGGTAGAAAGAAAAGAGTAATGCCCCGTATGCACGATCGGACTTTCCGACAACAAAACCGTGGATTTTTGTTCAAAGGTTGTTGGCTCCAACTTGTCTTGCATACACACGGTCACACAAATGTTGGCCAACAATTACCAATGTAGTGACGTAAAAGACGTACGTGATATCTCCATTACGAACTCTAGTTTTATAAGACCGAGCGCTTCCTGCTCGTACTTGATTCCAAGCATGCATGGACTTTTGTGCGACGGACTTGTGTACACACAATCGGAAAGTCCGACAACAAAAATTTGTTATAAAAAGAAAAATGTTGCGCTCCAATACTGAAAAACAAAGCAAGAGTCCACTAGAAGTCCCTCCTGAAAGGTGTTGGGCCACCGGGGCTCAGAAATCAATCCTGTACAAGGGGAGTCAACGGTCAGCTGTACTTGAAGGAGTAGTAGCATCCAAAACAATCGAATGTGACTAAATACTCTTACCAGAGTTGGTGGACCTGTATGTCAGCGACACCAGATCTTATAGGCATAAAACGATAATCACTTGGAGAAAGCTGGCTGTATAAGGTCTTTTGCCGTCCACAATCATCCGGGAGGTTCGACAGTCCAAAGCGCAGGCACCAAGGAGCAAGTAGCATGTAGAGACATAAAAAACAGGCTCCCAATGGTGTAGAACTGAGAGTACAAATTGCCGTTTTTATTTGCAAAAAAATGCCAAATATACAAATTGTAATAAAATAAAAGATAAAAAATTGTGATCACATGGGTTTAAAAAGCAATATGGGAAGCATAAGAAGCAGCCCTACGCATTTCGTTTTGGATGTTACTACTCCTTCAAGTACAGCTGACCGTTGACTCCCCTTGAACAGGATTGATTTCTGAGCCCCGGTGGCCCACCACCTTTCAGGAGGGACTTCTAGTGGACTCTTGCTTTGTTTTTCAGTATTGGATTTCACATTTTTTAGCGCTACATTTTTCTTTTTATTACACATATGAGTTTTTGTCACATTCGTATGTAGCTGCTACATACCATTATAACATTATTGTTTCACTGCATTTTAGCGCAGTAATTACCACTTTTTCTAACAAAAATTTGTTGGCGGAAAATTTGAGAGCCTGCAAGCCAACATTTGTTGGCGGAAAGTCCTACAACAAATGCTCGATGGAGCGTACACACGCTTGGACTTTCCACCAACAAGCTCACATCCAACATTTGTTGTCGGAAAACCCGATCGCGTGCACGGGGCATTAGACTAGCCACAAACCGGCAAATGTGTCCTTTAGAATGCGGGTGAAGGGATCATTATCTCTAATCCAGGGACTGTTGCTGTTTATCATGGGACTTCTCTGATGACAAGAAGAGGAAAGAATCGTCCAGATCACCAGGAAAATTTTCAGTACAATGAAAACTGTCTATAAGCAGTAACTAGTACTCATTATCACTTTCTAGGGTAGGCCTAAATGGACCTACCTGTCAGATCAGGTCATTCCTACCTAGATTTACAAGAGAGATGGGGAGATGAAGAAAACAGGAACGGTGGAAGGAAAAGATTGCTGCTTAACCAAGGAGAGAGAATAAAATGGGGAGCCAGAGGGGAATGGAGTGGGTGAGGGAATAAGACAGACATGGATTGATTTCTGAAGCTACTGTCTCTATGACTTTGCTTCTATAATCACTTGATCCTGCACCTTTTATAGTGCTAAGGGTTCTGGTTACTGTTTTCCAACTCTTAATGGTTCTTTTTTATTATTTTGTAAAGTTGAAGCTGTTAATAATTTACAGAGTACGCCATGGAACTCATACAGATCCGGCTATATTTAGCTGACTTAAACTTTCACATTAATCCCATAGGGAGAGCCAAATAGCTTTTCTGACAAACCGAAATGTTAATCAGCACTTCCCTCCTAGATGGTATCTTCAGCCTCTGAACTCCGCTATTAGAGGACAACCAACTCGGAAACAACAGAAGACTCTAAATGGAACTGAATCTTGTGATTTGCAAAAATCCCTCCAGCTACAACACACGTGGGCTACTTAGCCAGGAAAGGGGACAACAAAGACCAATATTATTTCTCATTGTAAAGATTGTAGCATTCATATTAACTTTGTATAGGTATGGAGTAGTTGGGGGATTATGGGCCTGTTCCCGTTGCACTCATTTAAAACAAAAGTGTAGGATGATATAAAATCTATACTGTATCTAAAAGTCCCTACAGCACAACTACAGCCATTTTCGCTTTTCGGACAGAGTGGAGAAGGGTTAGAACCTCTGCCAGATTGTATAAGAAAACACACCTTTGTGTCCTACATCCCGTCTCTCTGGGATCTTCCAACTTTGGGAGCAGTCCATCTGGTGAGAGGCTTGGGTGACGTCTGTTATAGAGTCATATTATATGATATGTAAGTGGAATGGTGGATCCCAAAACATTTTGTTTGCTGTTTTGCTATTATGTTTAACAATGTTTATTATTACAAACTTGATTTGTAAATTTATCTTTGTATTTGACAGAGTAGCAATACATCCCCAAAGAAGAAATTACTGTAAAATAACTCGAAACATGTTGGATGCCCTGTGGCTGAACAAACAAACTGCCGCCTACACATGACTGGACTTTGACAGACTAGTTCCAACGGTCTTCCCGACGGACTTTCGGTGGAGGTCCGACGGACTTTCTGAACGAACGGACTTGGCCACACATGACCATAAAAGAGCAGGTTTTTAGATCTTCTTCTGAGGTCTTAGGTCTTCTTGCCTTCAATGCAGCAGCTTCAATGGTGGGGCTGCTGCATTGAGGCAATGGTGAGGCTGATGCATTGATGGCAATAGTGAGGCTGATGCATTGAAGCAATGGTAAGGCTGATACATTGATGGCAATGGTGAGGCTGCTGCGTTGATGGCAATGGTGAGGCTGTTGCGTTGAAGGCAATGGTGAGGCTGTTGCGTTGAAGGCAATGGTGAGGCTGCTGCGTTGAAGGCAATGGTGAGGCTGCTGCATGGAAGGCAATGGTGAGGCTGCTGCATGGAAGGCAATGGTGAGGCTGCTGCATGGAAGGCAATGGTGAGGCTGCTGCATGGAAGGCAATGGTGAGGCTGCTGCATGGAAGGCAATGGTGAGGCTGCTGCATGGAAGGCAATGGTGAGGCTGCTGCATGGAAGGCAATGGTGAGGCTGCTGCATGGAAGGCAATGGTGAGGCTGCTGCATGGAAGGCAATGGTGAGGCTGCTGCATGGAAGGCAATGGTGAGGCTGCTGCATGGAAGGCAATGGTGAGGCTGCTGCATGGAAGGCAATGGTGAGGCTGCTGCATGGAAGGCAATGGTGAGGCTGCTGCATGGAAGGCAATGGTGAGGCTGCTGCATGGAAGGCAATAGTGAGGCTGCTGCATTGATGGCAATGGTGAGGCTGCTGCATTGATGGCAATGGTGAGGCTGCTGCATTGATGGCAATGGTGAGGCTGTTGCATGGAAGGCAATGGTGAGGCTGCTGCATTGATGGCAATGGTGAGGTTGCTGCATTGATGGCAATGGTGAGGTTGCTGCATTGATGGCAACTGATGAGGCTGCATTGATGGCACTTGTGAGGCTGCAGATGGGCATTGATCAGGCTGCATTGATGGCAATGGTGAGGCTGCAGATGGGCACTGACCCTTATTTTGCTTCAACGTTCCTTATTTAAAGTTTACGTTTTTTTCCCCTGAAACTTCCCTCTTAAAATGAATTTGCGTGTTATTGGCCGATAAATACGGTATATACAGTATATTTACAGTACTGTGACAAAGTATTTGCCCCTTCCTGATTTATTTATTTTTTGCATATTTGTCACACTTAAAAGATTTAGATCAAACAATTTTAATATTACCCAAAGATAACCAGAGTAAATACAAAATGCAGTTGATAATTGATGATTTCATTTATTAGGGGGAAAAAAGTTGTCCAAGCCTGCCTGGCCCTATGGGAAAAAGTATTTAGAGTGATTTCTTCCAAACAAGGCACATAATATAGGCTCTGCCTGCATACATGCTTCCTGTTAAGAAGGGAATGATCACTTTTTCTATCCTTGGGGGCAGGAAAGTACCCAATAGCTACAAACAAGTTAGGGCCACATCTTTTTGCAATGTAATAGAGCAGGACATTCCTATCTGACAACTAATGTAGGCCATACATGGGTCAAATTCCGAACAAATTTTCTTTTGAAAATCAGAAATTTTGTGCAACCAAGCCTTCAATTAAACCTCAATGTTGCTGTTGAAAAGAAATTTGTGGCTGGGGAATCTTTTCTTTCCAGGTCATGCACATTTATTTTTTGATTATATTTCTCACACGATCCTCTTATCATTGATTAGCAACTAGTTTTTTGTTCAAAAATGTCCAACATGCCCGATCACTCAAATTTGATGTGCGCATAAAAATGGTAATTGCTGTAGGCCATTGATGGTGTCAAATTAGAACAAAAATTCGTATTTCCGATTTTCTAAAGAGAATTTTATTCAGAATTCAACCATGTAAGACCGGTGTTCTGACAGATACCGTCCACCTATCGAAAAGTGTCCGCTCTGAACTGCGCAGGCGCAGCGCTTGCGCAGTATGGAGTACAAGGAGATTCGGAAAATCTCCAAAGATGAATGGCGCCTGCACCGTGAGTCCAGGTGCAAGCCCACCATCCAAGTGGACATAGATCTGCACATATTAGAGGGCCCCTTACAGGCTCGCTATGCTTCGGGCACGGCCTCGCTTCACTCGGCTCTTTTTATTCTAACTCTATGTCCACTTGGATGGTGGGGCTTGAACCTGGACATGGCGCAGGCGCCGTTCATCTTCGGATATTTTCGGAATCTGCTTGTCCTGTGTACTGCGCATCTGCCTAGTGACAGGACACTGATCACAGCTCCCTGTGATCGGGAGCGGTGATCAGTGTCATGTCACAAACAGCCACTCCCCCACCACAGTTAGAATCACTCCCTAGGATACACTTAACCCCTGCAGCTCCTCCACCTGGTTAACCCCTTCATTGTCAGTCACATTTACACAGTAATCAGTGCATTTTTTATCGCACTGATCACTGTATCAATGTCAATGGTCCTAAAAATGGGTCAAAAGTGTCTGATGTGTCCACCATAATGTTGCAGTCCCAAAATAAAAAAAATGCAGCTGGCCGCCATTACTAGTAAAAAAATAATAATAATAAAAATGCTATAAATATTTCCCTATTTTGTAGACATGGGCGCCGTCAATAAATTTGTTTTGTTCTGTTCCGTTACGGTTCGTATTAAAATTAATTCGTACTTCGTATTTCGTGTCCAAAATCCCGTTTCAATTTGTACGAAATACGAATTGTCATTAGGTTCGTTAACTTATACGAACGTTCGTTACGATAAATTTAACGGCAAAAATATACCTCAATATGACAGTCGATGCTGATGGAAGTTTGGTTTTAATCCGAAATACAAAATTCCGTTAAAGAATTTTCTATCCGAAATACGAATTTTCGTTAGATGAGGGGCTCCCACCATCCCTGTGCTGTGCTGACTTCCTCCTTCGGATTCGTAAGCAAAAGTTTGTATTTTGTACAGAATTCGGACGCATGGCAATTCGTATTTCGGATCCTCCCAAACGTACGAATTTAGGAAAATTCGTACCAATTTGAGATTCGTGCGAAACGAATCGCACATGTCTACTATTTTGTAGATGCTATAACTTTTGCGCAAAGCAATCAATAAACGCTTACTGGGATTTTTTTTAACAACAAATATGTAGAAGAATACATATCGGCCTAAACTGAGAAAAAAATTAGCTGTAAAAAAAAAAAAAAAAAAAATGGGGATATTTATTATAGCAAAAAGTACAAAATATTGTTTTGTTTTCAAAATTGGCACTCTTTTTTTGTTTATAGCCCACAAAATAAAAACCCCAGAGGCAATCAAATACCCCCAAAAGAAAGCTCTGTTTGTGGGAAAAAAAGGATGTAAATTTTGTTTGGGTGCAGCATCACACGACTGCGCAATTGTCAGTTAAAGCGACGCAGTGCCGTATCGCAAAAAATGGCCCGGTCATTCAGCAGCCAAATTTTCCAGGGCTGAAGTGGTATGTGAATGTGATAAATGTAATGATTATACAAGGATGTTTTATTTCGAACTAAGAATTCCACTTTAAGAAAGATCTTACAACTTGCAGTAACACACAGACTTGGGAAACCCACGAGGGCCCCTGGCTGTGTTTTGAGGCAATCAGGCTTGACAAGTAGGTGAGCAGAAACCTCAGGAAGGCTAAAGGTCCAGTCAGAAGAAAAGAGGGGACAAATTACATGGTGACTGCAGGATAAAAGAGGACCATTCCTTCAATCTAAGATGATAAAATGAAAAGTGAAAACATGAACGGTGCTCTCACAGCTTGATGCCTCCTATTCACACCAGTGTCAGTATAAACAAAGATTGGTGCCCCTGCCTGCCCCTATAAACACATAGTCTACTGAACACTACTCAGCTTAACATGGGAAGTCTTAAAGGAAACCTATTATTAAAAGGTGCATTCTGGGGGCAGGATATTAGATGCACCTACACTATGTCAAAAGTATTGGGACACCTGCCTTTACGTGCAATTTAATGGCATCCCAGTCTTAGTCCATAGGGTTCAATATTGAGTTGGTACACTCTTTGCAGCTATAACAACTTCAGCTCTTCTGGGAAGGTTCACAAGGTTTAGAAGTGTATCTATGGGAATGTTTGACCATTCTTCCAGAAGCGCATTTGTGACATCAGGCACTAATGTTGAACGACAAGAGCTGGCTCGCAGTCTTCACTCTAATTCATCCCAAAGGTGCTCTACCGGGTTGAGGTCTGGACTCTGTGCAGGTCAGTCAAGTTCCTCCTCCCCAAACTCGCTCATCCATGTCTTGTGTCTTTGTCTTGTGACAAAGAATTGGTAACATTGCTCTTTAGAGACCCACTAATATCCTGCCAGTCAGAAGTTAAAGCGGAGGTCCACCCTAAAGTGGAGCTTCCGCTCATTGGAACCCTCCCCCCCTCTGGCGCCACAATTGGCACCTTTCAGGGGGGAGGGGGGTGCAGGTACCTGTACAGTACAGGTATCTGCCCCCACTTCCGGCGTAGATTCTGCAGACGCTACGCCCCTTTCCGCAGAATCTACGCCCCTTTCCGAAGGTCCCCCACTGCCTGCTGGGAAACACACGGATCCCAGAGACAGCGGGGCCATCCTTATTGCGCAGCACGACTCGCGCATGCACAGTAGGGAACCGGGAAACTTCCTGATTCCCATACCCAAGATGGCGGCAGCAGCACCCGAGAGACGATCGAGAGATCGGCTTCGGGTGCCGACATCGCGGGCGCGCTGGGCGGGTAAGTGTCATTATTTTAAAAGTCAGAAGCTGCAGTATTTGTAGCTGCTGGCTTTTTAACTGGTTCCCGACCAGCGCACGCCGATGTACGTCGACAGAATGGCACGGACAGGCATATTGGCGTACATGTACGTCCAATCTTCAATGCCGCCCTGCCATCGGGAGCGCGCCGCCGGCGGCGCGCTCCCACGCTGGTCGAGACCCCCGTGAGTCCGGTCGTGGGACCCGCGGACTCGATCGCCGCGGGCATACCCGCGATCTTCTCACGGGACGGCTGAATGGAGGAAATGCCGTGTAAACAGCATTTCTCCATTCTGCCTAGCAACTAGTGACACTGATCTCTGCTCCATGTGATTGGAGCAGAGATCAGTGTTCACTAAATTAAAGCCCAACCCCCCACAGTTAGTAACACACCCCTAGGAACACTTAACCCCTACACTGCCACCCACTGGTTAACCCCTTCACTGCCAGTGTCATTTACACAGGAATCACTGCATTTATATAGCAGTGATTACTGTATAAATGAAAATGGTCCCAAAAATGTGTCAAAAATGTCCGTTGGGTCCCCCACAATGTCGCAGTCACAATAAAATCGCTGATCGCTGCCATTACTAGTAAAAAAAAAAAAAAAAAAAATTATTAATAAAAATGCTATAAAACTATCCCTATTTTGTAAATGCTATAACTTTTGCGCAAACCAATCAAAATTCGCTTATTGCGACTTTTTTTTACCAAAAATATGTAGAAGAATACGTATCGGCCTAAATTGAGGGAAAAAATTTTTTTTTATATATTTTTGGGGGATATTTATTATAACAAAAAGTAAAAAATAATGCGTTTTTTTTCAAAATTGTCTATTTTTGTTTATAGCGCAAAAAATAAAAGCCGCAGGGGTGATCAAATACCACCAAAAGAAAGCTCTATTTGTGGGAAAAAAAGGACGTCAATTTTGTTTGGGAGCCACGCCGCACGACCGCGCAATTGTCAGTTAAAGCGTTGCAGTGCCGAATCGCAAAAAGTGGTCTGGTCTTTGACCAGCAAAATGGTCCGGTCTGTAAGTGGTTAAAAAACCCGCTTTAAGGTCTCTTTTTCTTTAGGATTTAAGGAGCCTTGATAATCCCATACTATGATACCAAGCCTGAAACATGACAGGCTGGATCTATGCTGTGCATGGAAAACAGAGACAATTTTATTATTTACATTTTTTCACCAAGAATTTATAAACTTTTGATTTATATCTCGCTCTATCCCAATACCAATAATCAGTAAAAGTTCACCAATCAGCCATACCATTATGACCACCCACCATAGCCCTTTTGCCACTAAAACAGCCCTGACACATCAAGGCACGTGGCATGGACTAGACAGCATTACACTGGCTCCGTCAGTTTGCCTTCTTCCCATAGTCCATTATGGCATCATCTCTTCCCTAGGTAACTGATGTAGATCCGCCATTCATATGATCTAAAAGAAAATGTTATTCATCAGACCAGGCCGCCTTCTTCCGTTGCTCTGTGGTCCAGTTCTGATGCTCAATTGCCTATTGCAGGTGCTTTTGGCTGTGAACATGGGTCGGGATGGGTATCCTGACTAGTGGGGGCTGGTGAAGTTTTAGGATGGGGGGGCACCAGACCCAACCCTTCCTTTTTGACCCTTCCCACTTGGTGAAAATGGGCGTGGCTCTAAGGTGGTTAGTGTCTGAGATGAATGAGGGATGAGGGAGAGGAAGAGAGGGATGGAGGGACAGCAGGCTCAGATCCTATACAACAATAGAAATATATGTATTCTAGAAAGTTTAACAATCAGCAAAGATATTCCAAACACCTGGTCTTAGCACTTTCCATTACTTACCTTGCTGTGTGTTGTCTTCTCCAGCGGTGTCTCCTGAGGAGAGGATGAGATCCTCTCATACTTCCTGTTTCTTCTCTCTTGGGTGCAATTGGAGAGAGAAACAGGAAGTGACATCAAACTGAGATGTCAAACAAACCGCCCGGCCATAGTAATAGATACTATGAGCGCAGGGAGGAAGCTAATCTGTGCTTCAGAAAACACCCGCAAATGAAGCACCATGTCTGCAATCTTGTGACGGCGTCTGAACACAGTGCACTTAAGGACCTTTTCTGTATTTTTTTTAACGTTTTTTTGTGACTGCCTGGAGGGGGGAGGGCAGTGCCCAGGCGCACCCTATGGATGGGCCGCCACTGATCCTGACCAGTCTGTGACTACTCAGCCCCATGCACAGCAGACTGCGATGCACTGTGTTCTGACACCTTTCTATTGGAACCAGCATGAACTAGACTTCACTCCCCAGGTGCATCAATGAGCCTCGGTTGCCCATGACTCTGTCAAACCAGTTTTTCTTCCTTGGACCACTTTTGTTTGGTCCTGACCACTGCAGACCAGAAACATCCCACAAGAGTTGCAGTTTTTGGAGTTGTTCTGTTGGACCCGGTCATTGAGCCATTGCAATTTGACCCTTGTCAAAGTTGCTCAACTCCTTATCCTTTCCTATTTTTTATGCTTTTAATGCATTAACCTCCCTAGCGGTAATCCCGAGTTTGGCTCGTGTTGGGATTTTAGTACCCTAAGCGGTAACCCCGAGCCAGACTTGGGATTGCATCGCTGGATATAGGGAGAGGTTACTTACCTTGTCCCCTGGAACCAGCGATGTCCTCCGTGCTGTGTGAGCGAGCCGTCCTCCGCTCGATTCACACAGTGCCCGTATGCCGCCGAGCTCCGTTCCCTGCGACGTTACAGTGCGCGGCAGCGGAGATCGGTGCCAAATTCAAAAAAGTAAAAACACACAAAACACACACAGTACTGTAATCTTACAGATTACAGTACTGTATAAAAACATTACACACCCCCTTTGTCCCTAGTGGTCTGTGCAGTGCCCTGCATGCCCTTTATATTATAAATACTGTTTTTTCTGCCTGGAATTTGGAGATTGCCCATAGCAACCAAAACTGTCCCTTTATGTCAAAAGTGATTTTAGACCAACTAGAAAACAGCGATAATATATTATAATCACTTGCAGAATTGAGCGATAGCGATTTGTGGGGAAATTCGTCGTCAAACACTAAATCTAATGACAGCGACAATTCTGCAAATGAGCAAATTTCAGTGTTTTTGGATTTGATTACATTATTGAATAATTTTTATTATTATTTAGTATATTATAAACTTTTTCATACCTGGGATGTCTGCTATACTCTGGTTTAAACAGATTTAAGAGAGTTATTCCTAAGCCCTTGTACACACAGTCGGAGATTCCGACAACCAAATCTGTCGGATTTTGTCCGTCGGATTTTGTCCGTCGGATTTTGTCCGACGGGATTTTGTCCGAAACTGTTGTATACACACGGTCAGACAAAGTAGTCGGAAAATCCGACGTGATGACGTTATTTCGTTACGATGGGACTATGTTCACGCTAGTAGCCAATAGCTTTGATGTAGGAATTTGATCTGAGCATGCGTGGCACTTTGTCTGATCGGAATTCTCTACACATGATCGGAGTATGTCCGATCGGAGCATTTTGTCGGAAAATATTTCCGGCAAGTTGGAAAAGTTGGTCCGACGGATATTCCGATGGAAACAGTCCGATGCAGACCACACACAATCAGAATATCCGACAAAATGCTCCGATCGGACACATTCCGACGGAATCTCCGACCGTGTGTACAAGGGCTAAGAATTACAGGACTACAATATAAAACGCCAAATTTCTATGCAAAATTGTACCGCTTTCAGCACCTAAAACCAGAACTAATCATACCACCAGGGGGGTTAACTTCAGGGACAACATGTTAACTTGCTGCCTATTATATCCCACCCCACTTTTATAGGCCATTGTAACAATGACCTATAAATTCCCTTTACCTCTCAGTGTTCGTGTATGAGTTTTTCTTGGGGAGGAGGTGGTTGTTTTATGCTTCCTTTTCATTTTCTAGTGGTCTGAGCTCTTTATGCACTTTAAAATATGCCCAGAAAAAAAGAAGATGATGAAAATATAGGAGGAAAAAAGTGTTTTTTGATGGACGTGTAACTACTTGTAGGCAACAGTCTGATGAGACAAACAATACGATATACTCTTCAGGAAAGGAGCGAGTGAGTTGAGGATCACCTATCCTACAGCAGAGGCTTCTCTAATGGTAACTATAATACGTCAAGAATTCTCTTTCAGATGTTACCCTGTAAGAACCTCAGACGGCTTTCACAAATCCTGGGCAATTATCTTCTCTCTTTGTTTGCCCTATTCTTTTGTCGCCATGCCCATTAAATTCATCTTTATGAGAAAACTGTCACCCTCAGCAGTTTAAAAGGGGTCTAGAACATATCAAATGTGGTTTATGGGTGATAGCTATACAGCAGAGGCACAGTCTTCTCTAGGTAGTAGTCATGTTACTGCAGAGCTGGAATTTCTCCAGCCAGAAGCTCCCCAAATGGGTCTTATATGCTTTTTTTCCCCATGGATAAAACTTCTGGGCCTCATGCTTATTACTCGTACTACCTGACACAACTTGCCATGGACAGGTATATCTGCATTCAACCAGTGCCTGTCCCATGTTTTTCTCTGAGTTTCCCTGAGGGAAAACTCGGATTCTCAAATGAAGGCCACCATATTCAGGTGACCTCACCCACATTCTCTGGCTCTTGCTGCTTCTCCGGACCAACTCTGCACTCTCTACCTCTCTATAGCCATTGAAGTATTAATATTATATTCAGACCATGTTTTTCTTTTAAGGCTCTTCCTCTTCTTCTTCCTCTGGCAGTGTGAGGGTCCTGAATGATGCTGGGAGAAGCCCAACATAATTCTCTCTGCTGCATTCTCTAGTGAATCCAAGGTGGGTGGCTAGTCCTTGACAACCTGGGGTCACAGGAAGTGGGTTGAATGGTGACATGTCATTCAACCCCAAAAAAGCACCATTTAGTGGTGGAGGGAACTTAGTGCAGGAAAGGGGAGGTTAGTATTGCAGCACCTTTTTTTCCATTTCAAGTTTTCCTTGGGAGCTATTTTTTTTTTTCTTCTGAAACTAAAACTGGGCTTTAAGTCAAAGGCATCAAAAATAAAGAGTGTTTGCAATTTCCGCTGTGTACTCTACCACTTTGTCATCTTGCCGCATTTATGAAGTAACATTTTAATGACTTTTAATTATTATTTGCAAAGCTTAATATAATTAACTGGGTGTTACAGACCAAAATGAGATATTAATTGTAATATAACATGTTAGAGCAGTAGTAGCTTGCAGTATATACCGGTAAGTCTCTTTTACTGTAATTAGACAGCGTTATAGACGCCCTTTACACATGTATACATGTGGTGTTTACAATGTAATGAGATGACTGATGTAATCCTTATTAGTTAGGTGCTTTACCCCAAAGCGAATGAACCATAGATTTTAAATATTTAAAGTGTATATAAAGCCCAAATTTTTTAAAGGTATAGGATAGAATGTGAAAGTATTACCTCTTTGGTTTACATTGCTATAACCATCCGGAACCAGATCCAGAATGTCACTGTATAGGAATGCACAGCCAATGGTGAAACTGTATCATAGCACAAAGATTAACAATAGCTTGCACTTCGAGCCAAGAAACAAAATTGTAATGATTTTACCATCTCAGAAGTAAAGATGAAAGTTAAAAAGCTATATTGCACCAATGTTTCGGGGCCTTACAGGACCCCTTATTATAGTGATAGACCAGTCTGTTATACTGATAAATGGGTCCTGCAAGGCCCTACAACGTCAGTGGGGTATGGTTCTACTTTTGAGATGGTAACCTTAATAAATGATTGATGTTTGGCTTGCAGTGCTGGCTAATTTTGTTCTTTGCACTTTCTATTGCTGTCTGTGTGTCTGTGTTAAAGTTGGGCGAACAGTTCGAACCGAGATGAGCAAAAGTTTGGCCCTAAAATTGCCTGTTCGCCCGTTTGGCAAACACCGAAATTTGCACTGTACAGTGCGATAAAAGCTTTGTCCAATCAGGGAACAGTGAATTGCTGGTTGTTAAGGAGCGGACTGGGAACCCGGCTGCAGTGTCCTTAACAACGGTTGAGTCATCGGCTGTCAATGGGCTTCCCCCGCTGACAGCTAAATGAAGAAAAAAAACATTGCCGGCAATAGAAGAATGTTAAAAAAAAATAGTGTGCCCCCCCCCCCCCCAAAATCCACACCAAGCCCTGAGCATGTCGCATGGAAGGCCACAAAGGGGGGGGGGGGGACAAGCGAGCATTACCCCCTCCTGAACCATACCAGGCCACATGCCCATGTTGATGGGTACTAGGGCTTCTTCCCCCAAAACACTGGGCTGTGGTTGTGGAAGTCTGCGGGCAGGGAGCCCATCGGAATCTGGGAGTCCCCTTTAAGAAGGAGGCCCCAGATCCCACCCCCCCATGTGAATAAGTATGGGGTCCATTCACCAAAAAATAGTGTCAAAAAGAAATAAAAAACCCAGAAATAGTTTTTGACAATTTCTTTATTAAAAATAAAAAACAATGTCCTCGATGTAGATTCAACATTGATCACGATGCCCTTACCTATATAAGAACCGTCAAATGGAGGAGCCTGCAGTTAGCGGTTTAGCCTTCTTCGCAGGGGGAGCTTTTTTTCTTTGGGTCTGGCAGTGGTGACGGGCGCCGTGATTGTTGATGGATCTACATCGGGGACATTGTTTTTTTATTGTGAATAAAGGAATTGACAAAAACTGTGTGTGTGCGTATTTATTTATTTTTGACACTTTTTTGGTGAATATGTAGGGGTACTATGTACTTCTACTCATTCACATGGGGGGGGGGCAGGATCTGGGGGCCATGGAGACAACATGGAGACAAGGTGCTTTGGGATGGGTATGTTGAGGGCACGTGGCCTGGTATGTTTCAGAAGAGGGGGGGGGGGGCGGTCGCTTGCCCCCCCAGTTCTTTCCTGGCCTGCCAGGCGGCATGCACTGATAAGAGTCTGGTATGGATTTTGAGGGGGACCCCATGCCATTGTTTTTTTAATTTTGCTGTGTGGTTCTCCTTAAAATCCATACAAGGCACAAAGAGCCTGGTATAGATTGGGGGGAACCCCCATGCTGTTTATTTTAACTTTTGCTATTGCCAACAATGGTATTGTATTTCTGGCAATTTAAATGTTTTCCAGTTTTGCTGCAGCAGGTTCTATACATGGTACAGATGCGCCACTTTACAGGCAGACTAAGGGGACCCCCCAGGCACTATATTTAAAGGATTTTTTAATTTTTATTGTTTCACTTTAAGCATCATTAAAATCACTGCTCCTGTAAAAACAATCTTAAAAAAAAAAACATTTTGCATTGATACATGTCCTTTGTGGTGGTACCTTGCCCCCCATACCCTTTTTATGGCCAATAACTTGCATATACCCTTTCAAAATGGACACTTTTGATATTTCAATTTCGGGTCCCATGGACTTTAGAAGGGTTCGGAGTTCAGGTCCGAACTTTTGTGATGTTCGAGAGTTCTGGTTTGAACCAAACCAGGGGGTGTTCAGATCAACTCTAGCCTTTGTCCTCGCCCTTTCTGTTTGCCCTGGTGATCATTGTGACTGATACAGAAAGTGATGGGAAATCTGAAATGTTGCTGTTGTCACAGGAAGGGGCAGGAAATCTTTGAACAGGTAAGCCTGTTCTGGTGTCAACTGTCTAATTACTTTAGAGAGATCACATCTATGACATAAAATTAAGTAAAATCTCCCAAAGAGTACACAGACAGAAAAAAATATTAGTAACAGGTGTTTTAAAGTGGTAAAACCCATTATTCATGCGGTGCCACTTATTACAGGTGTGATTGAAACCGCATGCAAAATATGACTGATTTGCTGCTGGCACCTTGAATGTGTTCCCACATTGAATACAAACAAAAAATAAAAATAGTGCAGCACTACTGAAATATATGTGTCAAACACAAATAATGTGTTAATATATGGCAACAATAACACTTAAAGAGGAAGTAAACCCCACCAAAAAAATTCTATTTTTACAATATTTCTATGTTTATTAACATATCCAAGCAAAAGATATATTAATAACTCCAAAACGAGCGCTGGAAGTACCTTTTTTTTGTAGTTTTATTTTTTGTATCTTCCGGGTATCGTCTGCGCCATTCTTTGTGCTGTTTTCAGAAGCCGATACGGACGTCATTTCCGCCCTTAGTTCGTATCCCTGCCGAAATCTCGCGCATGCGCTGTAGCATCGTAACCAAGCCTCGTTCTCAATTGCCGTTACTACAGCAACAGAGCATTGTTCAGTCACAAGGGGGAATATCAGGAAGACCAGAATAATTACTGCATCGCGAGACTTCTCCTCTGTGCCATTCAGAGGAGAATCTCACGCACAGTAAAATCAAGGCAAGCAGGAAAGACAGAATTGGCATTATATACATGCCGCCTTTGAAAGTGCATACTGCGCAATCGCGCATGACGTCACGAACATTAAAAAGACGATTTATATCATATTTACACAAGTAAGTGCACTTTCACAGGCAGCGATCAGCTGCCTGTGTTATGTAGTATCTGATAAGCTTAACTTGTATCTGAGGGTTTACTTCCTCTTTAACCACTTCAATACAGGGCACTTTCGCCCCCTTCCTTCCCAGCCCAATTTTCAGCTTTCAGCACTCTAGCGCTTTCAGTGACAATTGCGCGGTCATGCTACACTGTACCCAAATGAAATTTTTATCATTTTGTTCGCACAAATAGAGCTTTATTTTGGTGTTATTTATTCACGACTCCGTTTTTTATTTTTTGCGATATAAGCGCAAAAAAGCGGAAATTTGGAAAAAAAAAACAATATTTTCTTTTTTCTACTTCAATAAAAATCCAATAAAATCAAATTTTGTCATAAATTTAAGCCAAAATTTATTCTGCTACATGTTTTTGGTAAAAAAAAATCCGTTAAGTGTATAATAATTGGTTTGTGTGATCACGGACATATGTACGCAAATGATCATGTACATATGTGTGCAGGTGATCACGTACATATGTGTGCAGATAATCATTGGGACATGTGATTTTAGTGGGACATATGTGGGGGACATGTTTTTATTATTAGGGACATGTGTTTTTATTATTTGGGGACATGTATGTTTTGGGGACATGTGTGGGGACATTGTGTTTATACTGTGTGATGTGTTTACTGTGTGGTGTGTTTACTGTGTACACTAGACTGGTGATCAGTGAGTAAAAAGCTGTAAAAAGCAGCTCATACTCACTGATCAGCAGCCGGCTGCAGCGATCTGCTCTCCTCTCCACAGCGATGACTTCTGTGTGAGGAGAGGAGGAGCCGATTGCCTAGCAACCGGCTGTTTGTTTACATCACATGACGGCCGTGATTGGACACGGCCGTCATGTGATCAGGAGGGCCAATCACAGAGCCCTCCTGCCGATCTGAGGTGCGCCGTGTCCGGGTGACACGGGCGCATCGGGATCGCGCCGCTGCGCGGGCGCGCGCGCGCGCGATCCCGCTACTCCTGAATGACGTTCCCGAACGTCCTATCAGGAGTAGGCGGCTCCCACCCGGCCGTATATGTGCATTGGCCGGGTGGGAAGTGGTTAAGACCTGTACAAACGATCAGACTTTCCGACGGGAAATGTTGGATGTCAGGTTGTTGGCAGACAATCTGACCTTGTGTATGCTGCATCGGACAATTGTTGTCAGACTTTCCACCAACAAATGTTGGCTAGCATGTTTCCCACCAACAAATGTGTGTTGTCGGATTTTCCAATTGTGTGTACACAAGTCCGTCGGACAAAAGTCCAAAGTACAAACACGCATGCTCGGAAGCAGAAGCGGTCGGTCTTGTAAACTAGCATTTGTAACTGGGAATTTGTGACGTGGCAAATTATGAAATCTCCAAATACAGCGCACAATTCTCTTCTTCTTTAATGGGATAATAATGAAGCTGTTTTGCTGGTGATACTGATGGAGTTATTGCAAACACATTTTCAAAGGTTTTTTTTTTTTAGTGATATCAAGAATATTATTATTATGTTTTTTTTTTTTTTTTTTTATGCAAGTTACCACAACACCATTATCCTGTAGTTTTTAAGAACAAAGATACAACTATGTTGGTGTGCCTTGTCAATTTTACATTGTATTTTTTAAAATGTAACTGCTACTCCCAAAAGGTAATTTGAAGTAAAACACATAGCCAAGTATTATTCTACACCATCTTTTTATTGTGCATTAAAAAAAAAAAAAAAATTAGACATGTTATCTGCCAATATAACTTAACAAAAAAAGTGCATTATATAAATATAGAAAATATACCAAATCAAATAATTATTTAACAAAAAAAATAAATAAATGTCAAAGCAATAACTCCAAGACCAATAAAAAATAACACGTTATCTCCTCCGATTCCACAACAGGTTAACAAACAGCCGTTCAGAAACTAAATGAAAAGCGTAAACTGAAAAGCACGAAATGAAAAGCGCAAACTGAAAAGCGCTAAATTAAAAAACGTGAAAAGAAAAGCGCAAATCAACACTCACCACACTTCTACTAACATGAAACTAGCTGAAGGAGGCCAAAGGGTGGCGCTAAAGAGCTGAAAAAACACGTAGTACGTCTAGTATGTCACTACGTTTCTAATTGTTGGCCAACATTTGTGTGACCATGTGTATGCAAGACAAGTTTGAGCCAACGGCCTTCAGACAAAATTCCATGGTTTTGTTGGCGGAAAGTCTGATCATGTGTAGGAAGCATAAGTCTAGGTTCACACTGGGACGGCTTCAAAGTTGCCCGTCTCTGAAGCAGCCCCGCACAGCGGGACTTCAGCATGGCTTGCAAACAACTTCTGTAATAGAAGTCAATGCAAGCCACTCCAAATTTTCCCCCAAGTAGTACAGGAACCTTTTTCTGATGCCGCCTACAAACGATTGGACTATCCGGACACTTCGCCCGTGTGTGGGCTCCGGCTGACTTTTTCTTCCCAAAAGTCCGGTGGACTTAGAAAGAAGTCTTGACTCAAAATTGTCTGCTGGACTCGGCAGTCCGGCGGACAATCCGCCCATCTGTGTGCTAGTCCACCGGACTTTTCAAATGAACGGACTTGCCCACACACGGAGTAAAGTCCGTTCATTTTGAACGTGACTCCAGGTAGACGGGACTAGCGAAGGAAGTCAATGTCACCGCCTCCATCTGCGAGATTGACACCTTGCTAGCCCCGTCCCCTGGTATGGATTTTAAGGGGAACCCCTACGCCGAAAAAAAGGCGTGGGGGTCTCCCCAAAGTCCATACCAGACCCTTATCTGAGCACGCAGTCCAGCCCATCAGGAAAGGGGGTGGGGACAAGCGAGCGCCCCCCCCCCCCCCCCCCCCCGAACCGTACCATGTTGATGAGGACAAGGGCCTCTTCCCGGCAACCCTGGGCGTTGGTTGTTGGGGTCTGCGGGCAGGGGGCTTATTGGAATCCGGGAGCCCCCTTTAATAGGGGGCCCCCAGATCCCAGCCCCCCACCCTATGTGAATGAGTATGGGGTACATAGTACCCCTACCCATTCACCTGAGGGAAAAAGTGTTAATAAAAAAAAACAAAAAAAAAACCACAACACAGGTTTTTAAAGTAGTTTATTAGACAGCTCCGGGGGTCTTCTTCCAGCTTCGGGGGTCTTCTCGCCAGGCTCCTCCACTATCTTCTGCTCTTTTACCGCTCTTTTACTAGTGGAGGAGCCCGGCTTTCTCGTTCGTCATCGTCACCGACCGGGCGTCTTCTTCCGACTTTTACTAGCGTTTGCCCGGTCTTCTCGTCGCTGTCGCCTTCTTCTTCTCTTTTTCCGATGTTGACACAATGCTCTCTACGGCCGTAATGTCAGGGATGCGTTGCACGGCGACTTATATAGACAGAATGATGTCACATGGTGACCCCACCCCTTATGATGTCACGGGGGATTTTGTTTGGGTTCTCAGAGTCTGTATGTTTTGTGGAAACATGGATTTGAATCCAAGGGCATCAATTTTGTTTGGGTACAACGTTGCAGGACTGCGCAATTGTCAGTTAAAGCGATGCAGTGCCGTATCACAAAAAATGGCCTGGTCATTAAGGGGGTAAATCCTTCTGTGGCTGAAGGGGTTAAATGAACTGTTGTGCGTTTCTGCAAAAAGCATAGGTGTGAACTGAGTCTAAAGGGGAGTACCTGTACCTATTCTCTGAGAAGAAAAAAGCCCTGCATAAAGGTAATACTAAGACCCTTTTCACACTGGGGCCGTGGCTGCATTAGCGCTATAGCGCTGCTTGTTTTAGCGGTGCTTCAGGGCTGTTTAAGCGGTGCTTTTTCAACCACTAGCTGTCAGGAACCATGAAACAGATAGAGACAAAAGTACAATCAAATCACACTTGTTTATTAATAAAAAATAAAAAGGTAAATAGGAAAAAGCGTAGTCATGCATAGCCAGAGTCCAGTAGCCAGATCGGGTAGTCAGCCAGCCCAAAGTTCATAAACCAGATTGGGTAATCAGCCAGTCCAGACGTCAGGGACCCAATGAGAGCAACTGCAAGCAGGATAGAAGCCAGGAGGGATGTCAGCAAGCCAGTCTTGAAACAAACAGCAGGAGATGGTTCCTAGTGATGTGACCAACTTGAAGGCAAAGGAGAAATAAGCTGGAAGGCTTTAAATAGGCAGATCAGATGAGCATCATTGGGAACAGTTGGTAACTGTGGAAAGAGAAGAGAGCTGGCAGTTAGCCGACAGCTGAGCGGCCAGCCCAGAGAAGGAAGTGCTAAGCCAGCCCTGACACTAGCAGTGCTGTATACACCGCTCCCAAACTGCCCCAAAGATGTTGCTTGCAAGACTTTTCCGAACTTCCTGCAAGTGCACCACCCGGGTGTGAAAGCACCCATTGCAATGAATTGGAGGCAGTTTTCAAGCGCCTTACAGGCTCTATTTCAAGTGCTAAAAATGCCTGAAAACTGCCTCAGTATTAAAGGGGACTCAGGGATACCATAAAACTGTGTGGATCATCAGGGAATCCCCTGATGAAGTCATGTAATTGATGGCACAACACGTTGGGTGGAGCTGGGTGACGCCATTTCACACACTGTAAGTGGAGCCCTGACAGGGTTGGGCGCATTTGATATTTCATTTTTAACGGTCCATGATCCAAAGTTAGGGCATATCTTGCACAGTGGTGAAGCACTTTTCTTGGATGGATGTTTTCTGTGCAGCTCTCGAGTCGTGATGTCACTTGGGGAGCATTATAGAGACTGTATTGTGAAGTCACGGAAAGGGATACCTATTTTGAAATGATGTGATTTGTTCACTTATATTTGATTTCATTGATTTACATATGCACATCATGTTTTTTATTGTGATGATTTGATTTATATCCAGATCATCCAGTTCTCAGTCTGTATATTTCGGGAAACATGGACTTGAATCTGAAGTAAAACTACTTCAGAGGTCCCCCAGGCACACACCTCCCAAAGAATAGATCCCCCCTCAAAAGCCAGGGCCTATAGTCAGTATGCAAGAGTCCACCCTTCAGTCCCCTCCAAAAGCTCCTGTCCTGGTTGGGTCTGTCATAGATATCTATTTTGAATTGCTGTGATTTGTTCACTTATATTTCATTATATTGACCCATGAATGCATACCTCCCAACTTTTTAAGATGGGAATGAGGGACACCTATTAGTAAAAGTATGTAGGCATAGGACACACCCCAGGCCACTCCCCCTTAAAGGAGAACTGTACAAAAAAAAATATGTTTTTATCACTACTATTCCTTTATACTGGGTTTTGAAATTTACAAATATAGCAATTTAGAAATTGGATGAAAGATTTAGCTCTGGGAAACACTTTTTGAAAGATAAATAGTTTATTTTATATACAACTATATAGATCATACCAAAATGGGGAACAAATGAGGGAGAAAGAGGGACAGAGGGATTTTGTTCAAATCAGGGACAGTCGCTAGAAATCAGGGACAGTCGAGAGCTACGCTGCATCTGGAAAGTATTCATAACGCTTCACTTTTTTCACATTTTGTTAGGTTACAGCCTTATTCCAAAATGGATTAAATTAATTATTTTCCTCAAAACTCTACAAATAATACCCCACAATGACAACGTGAAATAAGTTTGCTTGAAATCTTTGCAAATTTATTTAAAAAAAAACGAAAAAAATCCCATGTACATAAGTATTCACGGGTTTGCCATGACACTCAAAAATGAGCTCAGGTGCATCCTGTTTCCACTGATCATCCTTGAGATGTTTCTACAACTTGATTGGAGTCCACCTGTGGTAAATTCAGTTGATTGGACATGATTTGGAAAGGCACACACATGTCTATATAAGGTCCCACAGTTAACAGTGCATGTCAGAGAACAAATCAAGCCATGAAAGTGGTTGTAAACCCTTACAAACCACTTTGACCTACAGGTAAGCCTAGATTAAGGCTTACCTGTAAGTCCAAGAAATATCTCCTAAACCTACACGGTTTAGGAGATATTTGCCAAAACACAGGCACCGCTGTCTACGGCACATGCGCCGTAGACAGCGGTGCGCAGGCGCACTGAGCGGGCCGCTGTCAACGGCGATATGCCGCGAGTGGTGGCTCCCGTGCGCATGCGCGGGAGTGACGTCATTGCGACTTCGTCGAATGACAGCGGCGGAGCAGCGAGACCCATAGTAGTCCATTATGCTTTACCTTTGCAGGGAATCAAAGAGGAAGTAAACCCATCAGTGTTTACTTCCTCTTGAAGTCCAAGTAATTGGCAGTAGACCTCCGAGACAGGATTGTATGGAGGCACAGATCTGGGGAAGGGTAGAGAAAAATCTCTGCAGCATTGAATGTCTCAATGAGCACAGTGGCTTCCATCATCCGTAAATGGAAGAAATTTGGAACCACCAGGACTCTTCCTAGAGCGGGCCGCTCATGAAAACTGAGTGATCGGGGGAGAAGGGTCTTAGTCAGGGAGGTGACCAAGAACCTGATGGTCACTCTAACAGACCTTCAGCATTTCTCTGTGGAGAGAGGAGAACCTTCCAGAAGAACAACCATCTCAGCAGCACTTCACCAATCAGGCCTGTATGGTAGAGTGGCCAGTCAGAAGCCACTCCTCAGTAAAAGGCACATGACAGCCCACCTGAAGGACTCTCACACCATGAGAAACAAAATTCTCTGGTCTGATAAAACAAAGATTGAACTCTTTGCCCTGAATGGCAATCGTCATGTCTGGAGGAAACCAGGCACAGCTCATCACCTGTTCAATACTATTCCTACAGTGAAGCATGGTGGTGGCAGCATCATGCTGTGGGGATGTTTTTCAGTGGCAGGAACTAAGGGACTGGTCAGAATCTATGGAAGGATAAATGCAGCAATGTACAGAGACATCCTTGATGAAAACCTGCACCAGAGCACTCTAAACCTCAGACTGGGGTGAAGGTTCATCTTACAACAGGCAATGACCCTAAGCACACAGCCAAGATAACAAAGGAGTGGCTAGGGGACAACCCTGTGATGTGAATGTCCTTGAGTGGCCAAGCCAAAGCCTAGACTTCAACCCCATTGAACATCTCTGCAGGGATCTGAAAATGGCTGTGTGCCGATGCTCCCCATCCAACCTAATGGAGCTTGAGAGGTCTTGCAAAGAAGAATGGGAGAAACTACCCAAAAATAGGTGTGCCAAGCTTGTAGAATCATACTCAAAAAAAGTCTTGAGGCTGTAATTGGTGCCAAAGGTGCTTGAGCAAAGGCTATGAATACTTATGTATATGGGATTTTTAAAATTTTTTAATTTTTATAAATTTGCAAAGATTTCAAACAAACTTGTTTCACATTGTCATTATGGGGTATTGTTTGTAGAACTGTAAGGAAAATAATTAATTTAATCCATTTTAGAATAAGGCTGTAACATAATAAAATGTGGAAAAAGCGAAGCGCTGTGAACGCTTTCCAGATGCACTGTATGTGAATGCACAATCTATGTTTTTACTGTGATTGTTTGTTTTATTATTTTTCACCCGATTGCAAGTCTTTAGTGTTTGTTATTTTTGCCATATACTGTATTAACATATTAGTGTATGGCATATTTTTCGGTAGCACTGCACTATATTTATTTTTATTTAGGCATCTACTGTAAACCCAAAACAAAAATTTTATATATTGCAGCTGACAAGTCCTTAGATGTAGTGACTGCCTCTTGTCACTTGTTGATCCTGCCTGTCCTAGGTTTTTACAATCATTCGCTGTATCTTTGGAGAAGCAGTATTCTCACCCTAGACCCCAAAGTGTGTCAGAACACCTCCACCCATCCTCTATAACAGGGAGGTGTTTTGTAGTTCACAGAGGTAACCAGGATAGGGATATAATCCTGATTGAGATGAGAAATTTCCGCAGAGAAACTTTTCACTTAATTTCTGTCGGGATCCAAAAATATTTGTACTTATTTTTGCTTGCACTTGTCAAACAGACACAGCAAAACACTTTCAATGCGAGAATGTTGACATACACTTAAGGGGGCACTATGAGCACCAAGAGCCACACAGACTTTGTTGTTTTTTAGAGCCTCTGTGACCTGCTGGGGGTAAATAAGGACATGCTAAACGAAAGCTTGCTGAGCTTATAAACCCTTCACCTAATATATAAATGCTGAGATTATATCATGTTAAGACTGCAATACAGATGTCACCTGTATTATTCCTTCTATGGAAAGTTCATAAGCGTTTTGAATTCATTCTTGAAAGAACACTATTATCTACATTAGATATATAGAACAAATAACTTAAAGGAGAACTACATTTTCAGAAAAGAATACTTTGTTTGCAGATCACTATAAATAAAGTATTTTTTTTCTTAGACAAAATTAACGTTTTCTGCTTACTTTGTTCATATTTTCTTTCCCAGCATTGTGCACATTCTGTAGACTCACACATTCTGTGGGGTGGATTTACTAAAACTGGAGAATGCAAAATCTGCTGCAGCTCTGCATGGAAACCAAACAGCTTTCAGTTTGTTTGTTTATTTTTTGTCAAAGCTTAAAAGGTGATTGTAAATGCAGAAGGATTTATATCTTAATGCATTTCACTGGCGGCCCGTGCACTGTGGGCACATGGGCGCCACCCCCCCCCCCCCCATCCAGGCACCCAACCCCTTTCAGGACGCCAGACGCATGGATTCCAGAGGCTCTAATAGGCTTCAAAATAGTGGGGCTTGGGGTGCAGAGAGTGTGTGCCCTGATCCCACCCAATTGTGTGACCATAGCGAATACATTTTCACTCTAACTTTCCTCGCTGCCAATCAGGAGGCAGGACGTCAGACCCACGGCTGGGCACTTAAAAAGCAACTGACCACTACACTACACTGTCCACTACACTACACTGACCATTATACTACACGACATTACACTTCACTGACCACTATACTGTCCACTACACTACACTCCCAATGCTGTATCTTGGCCTAGGCCAAGAAGGCCCCCCCGCACAATAAAAACAGCCTCCACCCATCTCCCACACAAAAAGAGTCCCCACCGGCTTACACTACATTTTTTGTGTAGCGTCAGTCTTGTGTGGCAGACTGGGTTGGTGCAGTGGCGTATCGTGGGTTGTCAGTGCCCAGGCAAGTAATTTGCACCCCCTAACCAGTAAACTTTTAGCACTGCCCGAGTCCCTTCCTACAATAGTACTGACCAGCCTGATTCATACACTGACCACTACACTAACCTACCTGATTCCTAAACTGACCACTGCACTAACCTACCTAATTCCTACACTGGCCACCACACTAACCTTGTAGTGTTACTAATGGTTTTCTTCGAGACTGTTGTCCCAGCTCTGTTCAGGTCATTGACCAGGTCTTGCCGTGTAGTTCTGGGCTGATCCCTCACCTTCCTCATGATCATTGATGCCCCACGAGGTGAGATCTTGCATGGAGCCCCAGACTGAGGGAGATAGATTGACTGTCATCTTGAACTTCTCCCATTTTCTAATAACTGCGCCAACAGTTGTTGCCTTCTCACCAAGCTGCTTGCCTATTGTCCTGTAGCCCATCCCAGCTTTGTGCAGGTCTACAATTTTATCCCTGATGTCCTTACACAGCTCTCTGGCCTTGGCCATTGTGGAGAGGTTGGAGTCTGTTTGAGTGTGTGGACAGGTGTCTTTTATACAGGTAACAAGTTCAAACAGGTGCAGATAATACAGGTAATGAGTGGAGAACAGGAGGGCTTCTTAACCACTTAAGGACCGCCGCATGCCATTGTATGTCATCACAATGGCATGTACAGGCACAAGCACGTACATGTACGTGCTTGCCTTCCAGCGGGTGGGGGGTCCGATCGGACCCCCTCCCGCTGGATGCAGTGGTCCATTTGGCTGCAGGAGCGATCCGGGATGAGGGGATGGCCGTTGGTTTCTGGCCACCCCCTCTGGATCGCTCCTGGTGAATGAGAAGCTTCCTCCCACTGTGTATAGTAAACACAGGCGGGGAGGAAGTGATGTCATTCTCCTCGGGGCGGTCTTTTTGACCGGACTACGAGGAGAAGTGAAAGTAAGTGTGCACCAACACTACACTAACATGTAGGCACACATAGGCACACAAACCCCCACAATCCCCCCCCACGATCGCCCCCCGATCGCCCCCGCCCCCTCCCAGTCACAGTGTCACTGATTGCAGTGATCATTTATTTACTGATCACTGCATTCAGTGTCAGTTGTGACAGTAAAAACTGTCAGGGCAGTTAGTGTTAGGTCCAGGGTAGCCCCCTACCACCCCCCAATAAAGGTTTAACCCCCTGATTGCCCCTAGAGTTAACCCTTTCACCCCCTTTTGCCAGTGTCACTAAGCGATCATTTTTCTGATCGCTGCATTCGTGTTGCTACTGTCGCTAGGTAGCTAGTTATTTTTTTAGGTTCACCGCAAAAAAAAAAAAAAAATCATACAATGTGATTTTCTGGATTTTTGTTTTAGATTCACAGTTGAAGAGTACCTATGATACAAATTACAGACCTCTACATGCTTTGTAATGAGGAAAACCTGCAAAATCAGCAGTGTCTAAAATGTGTACATATATACAGTATAAAATGTGTGTGTGTGTGTATATATATATATATATAGTAGCTCACAAAAGTGAGTACACCCCTCACATTTTTGTAAATATTTTATTATAGTTTTTCATGTGACAACGCTCAAGAAATGATACTTTGCTACAAAGGCACCTGCCTACAAATATCCGGACTTTTTACTTTTTTTATTGGATATGTTTTATAGCAGAAAGTAAAAAATATTGTTTTTTTTTTTTCAAAATTGTTGGTCTTTTTTTGTTTATAGCACAAAAAAATAAAAACGCAGAGGTGATCAAATACCACTAAAAAAAATCTCTATTTGTGGGAAAAAAAAGGACTTAAACTTTGTTTAGGTACAGTGTCGCATGACAGCGTAATTGTCAGTAAATCTTCCGGAGTTGAAGTAGTTAACAAATGCAAATATTTTTTATATATAAGTTGTTTTGTTTTTAGAATGATTTTGGCATTAACGGTATGCGGCCAGTCTAGCTTTGTATAGTATTTTGTGCTGTTCTAGGTATGACATGATTGGGACATAGGAAATGTCCTCGGTGTGACCCCCCGCAGGGAGGAATGTGACTGCGCTGTGATCCCAATCACTGTGATTGTATAAAGATATAAACAGACATTAAGAACGATGCATAATCACCCCACAGTCAAAATATTCTCCTGTGTCTGATGTGGAAATAGCCTGCGAGGACAGAGGCCTGATGTACATGTTTATCAGCACTTGTCACACAATGCCTCGGTCTGTATATGTTTATACTAGAAATGTTCTATGTGATTAAGGCGGAATGGACATCAGAGAGAAGAGGAGTTATCTGTGGATAACCGCGAAGAGACGCAGGAAGTGACAGAGCGTAGCTGCCAAACTGTCCATGGATTCCTGCGTCCCCATGTCCCTAGAATTTCTTTTTGCATTCTGTAATCTTTAAGGCTTGATTCACACTAGCGCGTTTTTTGATGCATTTTGCAGAAATGCAAGGAAATTTTTTAACATGGGTTCCTATGGAACATGTTCACATCAATGCATTTTTGTGCCTCTGCGTTTTTGGAAAGGGTCGGGGACTTTTTTTCATGCAAAATGCTGCATTTTTGCATGTAATGGAAGTCAATGGACCTGCATCAAAAACGCAAGTACCGCGTTTTTGCCGCGATTTTGCCGCAATTTGAGTTTTGCGTTTTTTTTTTTCTTTTCATTTTTTTTCACTGTATATATCTGGTTGCTAAGCAACCACAGTGTAAAAAAAATGCCAACGCAAAACGCGGCAAAATTGCGGTAAAAACACGTGCCCAAAAACGCGGCAAGCACCGCAAAAAGCACTGCAAAAACGCTCAAAAGCAACATGCATAGATGTGAATCGAGCCTTAGGCTGCATTCATGCTATTGAGCGGTGCTAACATGTGTTTAGCATTTGCTTTCTATTCAAAAAGGTGTGTTTTGCTAATTATTGTGCTGTAGTGCCTCTTATTCTTAACAGCGTAGGGTGTTGCTTTGCGCTGAATGCACTATATTACCAAAAGTATTGGGACACGTGCCTTTACACTCACATGAATTTTAATGGCATCCCAGTCTTAGTCCATAGGGTTCAATATTGAGTTGGTCCACCCTTTGCAGCTATAATAGCTTCAACTCTTCTAGGAAGGCTATCCACGAGGTTTAGGAGTGTGTCTATGGGAATGTTTGACCATTCTTCCAGAAGCGCATTTGTAAGGTCAGGCACTGATGTAGATGAGAAGGCCTGGCTCACAATCTCTGCTCTAATTCATCCCAATGAAGTTCTATCGCAGTGGTCCTCAACCTGGGGTCGGGACCCCCTCGGGGGTTGAATGACGATTTGCCAGGGGTCACCAAATCCTGAGCTGTTCCTGAACCCACACCCCTCTCCCGACCTTTTTGAGGCTGCCCAGCTGAGCTGTTCATGGAACATGCGGCCGCACACTCAGCCTCTTCGCAGAGACCAGAGGTCAGCTGACTGGTGAGGAAAGTGAAGTGGGAGAGGCTGGAGGAGACCCTATCTCCTGATTCCGGCATAGGTGTCACATAGTTGCCAACATTGTAAAAAAAAAAAATTGGGACACTTTTTTGGCAGTAGGCGGAGTTGTAGTATAATTAGGGGGTGGGGCATGCACTTATAGGTGTGGCATAAGAAAAGGTAAAAAATGCGCCGCGCGAAACGCGCCGCACCGAAATATGGGCATGGTTTATGTAAAATAGTGGGGCGTGGCTCAAAGGGGTGTGGTTAGAGTCTGAGATGAATGCGGGATGGAGAGAGGGAAAGGAGGGGGATGAAGAGAGGGAAAGGAGGGGGATGGAGAGAGGGAAAGGAGGGGGATGGAGAGAGGGAAAGGAGGGGGAGAGAGAGAGAGGGAAAGGAGGGGGAGAGAGAAAGGAAGGACAGCAGCCCCCCGATCCTACACCACAATAGCAATATGTGTTTTCCAGAGTTTGACAATCAGCAGATAAAGATACTCCAAATACCTGGTGTTAGCGCTTCAATCATCCCGGCACCATGATTGTTATGGTGTCAGGATGATTGAAGCGCATTATTTCTATTATTACATTGTAATATGAAATGAAATCATTCAACTCACCATAATGCCGAATCAGTGGGAGCCCTGAGCGCGTCACTAGCCACGTTGCCTGCCACCAGATGCCATCAGGTGTCCCAAGCGGAGTCTGTCCTTACATCAGGTGCCCCATCAGAGGTACCTTCCTCACATCTGTGTCCATCAGCGGAGCCCCTCCTTACATCTGGTGCCCCTCTGACATCCACAGACCGCCCCCCCCCCAGATACTCCACAGACTGGCCCCCCGACAGCCACAGACTGGCCCCCCGACAGCCACAGACTGGCCCCCGGCATACCACTGGCCCCCAACATACCACTGGCCCCCCCGACAGCCACAGACTGGCCCCCCGACAGCCACAGACTGGCCCCCCCGACAGCCACAGACTGGCCCCCGACATACCACTGGCCCCCACTTCCACAGACTGGCCCCCACATCCACAGACTGGCCCCCGACATACCACTGGCCCCCGACATACCACTGGCCCTCCGACAGCCACAGACTGGCCCCCCGAAAGCCACAGACTGGCCCCCCAACATCCACAGACTGGCCCCCCAACAGCCACAGACTGGCCCCCCGACATACCACTGTCCCCCGACATACCACTGGCCCCCACATCCACAGACTGGCCCCCACATCCACAGACTGGCCCCCGACATACCACTGGCCCTCGACAGCCACAGACTGGCCCCCCGACTTACCACTGGCCCCCACATCCACAGACTGGCCCCCGACATACCACTGGCCCCCCCGACAGCCACAGACTGGCCCCCTGACAGCCACAGACTGGCCCCCGACATACCACTGGCCCCCACATCCACAGACTGGCCCCCAACATCCACAGACTGGCCCCCGACATCCACAGACTGGCCCCAACCATCCACAGACTGGCCCCTGACATCCTACTGGCCCCTGACATCCCACTGGCCCCCACATTCACAGACTGGCCCCCGACATCCCACTGGCCCCCACATTCACAGACTGGCCCCCGACATCCCACTGGCCCCCACATTCACAGACTGGCCCCCGACATCCCACTGGCCCCCACATTCACAGACTGGCCCACGACATCCGACGACTGGCCCCGCCCCGACATCCACAGTGACAGACACTGGCCCCTCGACATGCCGCCGTTGCCGCGCGGAGAGTGTGGCGCCGCCCCCACTGCACTTTACACATATACACACACTGGCAGCGGGGGTGGGCAGCGCCACAGGTACTCTATATTGTAGACCAACTTTTGGTCTTCTTAAAAATGGCGGCCGGTGGAGACATTGTCTCGGCCGGCACCAAAAAACTGGGAAATTCAATTTCCCGGGACAAACCGAATTTCCCGGGACAAAATTAATTTGGAGGAAATGTCCTAATCCCGGGAATGTCCCGGGAAATTCGGGACAGTTGGCAACTATGGTGTCACTGCTGTGAGACAACACAGAGCTGGAGACACTGTGAAGCCAAAGACACAGTGAGAAATACGACTTGTGATTAGAGTTGCCATTAAAAGTCCCCACTACAGTTTTCAGATCAGCAGATGACCTTGATCGAAATCACCTAAGTTGGTTGATCAGAACTCCCCCCAGCGCTGCCACTCAAAGACTGGTACATCTTAAAATGTACCATAAGGGGTTTTAATACTGTACAAGTGGAAGGGACTCAGCGAGCGCTAAATGTCCATGGGTTAGGGGCACAATTTACTTGTCTTTCCTTGGGTGCTGACAACCCACGCTACGAAAATAATTTTACTGTTTCCCCACAACTTGGGAAATTTTATCAAGGGGTCACGGCATGAGGAAGGTTGAGAAGCCCTTTTCTATCAGGTTGAGGTCAGGACTCTGTGCAGGCCAGTCAAGTTTCTCCACCACCCCAAACTTGCTCATCCATGTCTTTATGGATCTTGCACCCTACTGTGCATTGTGGTGCAAAAAATAAGTGCACCTTTTTTGTTGTGCTTTGTTACGTAAATGATTTGGCTGCCCTAACACTATGCATGTAACACAGCATAACACATGAGCATTACCCAGATAGCAAGTATAACTTGCCACACATTTGTGGCAGTGTTGAATTCATTGTAAGTTAACTTTCTGCACATCTTCCCTGGCAAGGTGTACACTTGCAGAGCACTTGAAGTACAAGTTCCAGTCGACAATTTGTAGCAAAAGGGCATGGCAAGGCTCTAGCAAGAGCAAAGTTGCAGCAGTGAGTCTACAACAAGAGCTATGCAAGTCTAAAGCATGAAAGTTCAGCCACAGTGACCCCTGTGGTAGGATGATTAATGCACAACATTATCGAACCAGAACTTGCAATAGACTTGCAGAATGTTTCCAAAGAAAGTTTATCTGGAGTCATGCAATGTGGACTTGCTGCAGTTGTGCACCAAAACAGAGTGAACCAAGTCTTAAAAAGGACTAGTCCACCCAAAACTGAATGTTCACTGTTTGATAGTTGCTGGAGAGTTCATCTCCCTGACTTCTATTTCTGGAGGACTCAATTGGTAAGATCACTGTGCTGAGTTCCTAGGTCTGCATACCTGCTGTGCCTGTTATGAGCAGTTCCCACCATCCTGGTGATGAGTTCCCATGTTTGAAGGCATACTTGCTGTACCCATTATGATGGGGTTCCCACCATCCCTGTACTGAGTTCCCAGGTTTGCACACCTGCTGTGCCCATTATAAGGGGTTCCTATCATTATTATTTTATGAATATTATTTTAGGAAACCTTATCTTTGTGTATATAATCAGGGCCGCTGATAGGCCAGTACAGCTGACCCTGTTGTACCGGGCCCGACCAGCAGGGGGGCCCGGGCAACCTGAACAGAGAACTAATGTAAAAAAAAAAAAAGAAAAAAAAATCCTCCAGCCACCATGACCAAACGTTGTTCCAACCAACAACAAACCGCCCCTACCCCACCAAATCTTTTTATTTTTTTATTCCAATAGCTCAACGTGTCTATGTAGGTGGCGGCAGGGGAAGGGACTATTTCTCCTATATCGGGTGCGGAAGAATGTCAGAATCTCTCTTCCGTGCCCGCGTCCTCTATAGTGCCTTCCCTGGCCCACGGAGTGATTCCTCCTCCTCTGCTCTGTTCTTCACTTGGCCTGAGAGAAGAAGCAGTGAGGCGAGTGGCGGCGCCGGCGGGGGAGAAGAAAAAAAGAGGCATCTGACCAGAATAGTTTGTGGGCACTTGCAGTTCAGTCCAGGCAGCAGCAGGATCAGGGAGGAAGTGACTCCTGGGGCTCGGCTAACACAGGTATGTGCTTGCTGGGGGGGGGGGAGGATTCAAGATCCATTACTACTGCAGCAGCATCTATACATTATGGCATTGGCGGCATGGGTGGAACTGTCTGCAGGTAGTACATGCATTATGAGCCATAAAGCATGTGCTGCTTGCAGACAGTGCCACCCATGCCGCCAATGCCACAATGTGCTGCAGGCAGTGCCACCCTTGATGCTAATGCCATAACACATGTGCTACCTGCAGAGACAGTGCCCCCCATGCCACCAATGGCATTATTGGCAGCATGGGTGGCACTGTCTGCAGCACAATATGGCATTGGCGGCATGGGTGACACTTTCGTCAGGCAGCACATGCGTTATGGCATTAGTGTCATGGGTGGCACTGTCTGCAGCACATTACAGCATGGGTGGCACTGTCTGCAGCACAATATGGCTTTGGCGGCATGGGTGCCACTGTCTGCAGGTAGCACATGCGCATGTGCTGCCTGCAGAGACAGTGCCACCCATGCTGCCAATGACGTAATGTGCTGCAGAGACCGTTTCAAGGCGGGGTCTGGGGAGGGGCCAGGGGTGGAGTCTGAGGTGGGGCTGAAGGAGGGACCAGGGGTGGAGCTGAAGGGGGCCCCATCAGGTAGGCTGTACGGGGCCCCATGATTTCTATCAGCGGCCCTGTATATAATAGTTTATATACTGTGGTATACACAAAGATAAGGTTTCCTAAAATAATATTCATAAAATAATAAAATAATTCTATCACACAGGACACAATGCACTGTTCTTAGGTTCCTGGAGATATACAGTATATACAGTATATATATACAGTATATACAATAGTTTATATACTGTACATATATACTGTATATACTGTACTGTATATCTCCAGGAACCTAAGAACAGTGCATTGCGTCCTGTGTGATAGAATTACTAGGCAATATTCTGAATTGCGTATTTTAAGGACACTGCAGGAAATTCACATATCTGTCTGGTTCCTTATTAGATATATTACTGTATTTTTTTCATTTATTTTATTTAATTTATTTAAAATCTGGTTTCACTCAATTTCACAGACTTAGTTTCTTTTCCTTCCACAAGACTTTGCTTGACGTTTATGAAGCATAATAAACAGTGACTCATTCTTTGACTTCTGGAAAATATAAGTAGAGGATAAGAGGACATGAGACTCTTCAGAAATCAGAAAACATGGGGTCCCACAGTACATGGTTTGCCAGGTCCCTTACTCACCTACATGTTACATGTGTAGCCATTGCCAACAGTGGACTACAGTGACCTTGTTCCGCAGACCACCAATCACAGCAAATCACAGCGGCGGAGCAGCGATGACGTCACTCCCGCGCATGCGCACAAGTCCGCCAGACTAAGTACGTCGGACAGACGGCTACGTGTGTACGCGGCTTTAGAGACCTTGCGCTCCTCCACCTTCCATTTGAGGATGCCCCACAGATGCTCAGTAGGGTTTAGGTCTGGAGACATGCTTGGCCAGTCTACCGCCTTTGCCCTCAGCTTCTTTAGTAAGGTAGTGGTCGTCTTGGAGGTGTGTTTGGGGTCGTTATCATTTTGGAATACTGCCCTGTAGCCCAGTCTCCGAAGGCAAGGGATCATGCTCTACTTCAGTATGTCAGTACATGGAATTCATGGTTCCCTCAATGAACTGTAAATCCCCAGTGCTGGCATTGGCAGCTATTGAACTTCCTTGTTTAGTCCCGTTTACGTCATCACATTCAAAATGAACGGACTCAGGTTGTGTGTGGCCTAGTCCGTTCATTCATAAAGTCCGTCGGACCTTCGCCGAAAGTCCTTTGGGAAGACCGTCGGACCTAGTCCGTCAAAAAGTCCGGTCGTGTGTATGCGGCATTACTGTGCATTGCAAATATGTGCAGTAAACCTCATCTATTACTGCAATGCACAATTGTAAATAGAGTCGTATTCATACTCGGTGGAAACAAAAAAAATAACAAATACAAGTTTACATGTGTTTTAATTGTGGAATGCTTCTGCTATTTCTAATAATCCAACAAACAAACATGACCTAAGACCCTTGAAAATGTGATGTCGTATTGGAAACTTTCTGTTCTGGCTGTGAGAACAGAGCCTCTTGTCCTCTGAGCATATTTTAAATGTTTAAAAGCTCAAAATGTAAAAATCAATCCAATAATTAGATGTGGAAAGTATCAGACAGGAATGCAGCATAAAAGTGCTAAAAGTGAAATGACAGTGAATCTTCCAAAAAACAAAAAAAAAAACGGCAGTTAGCAAGTCCTGCATTGGCCACCTGCTAAGGCCATGCTCTCCCAGGACACCTCCCTTCATCTTCCTGTAACAGAAATAAGATGGTGTACCAAACCCCTGAATCATGTAGAAATTCTGCCATCTTGGCTACTCACATACCTTAGACCTGAAGCTCTATTCCATGTACAATTGGTATTCTTTGCTAATAAAGGATTGTCCACATGGTTAACCTTTTTAGATGCTTTAGGCAGGCCGTAGACAATCCAAATTGTCCATGGGAGGGCTGAATATACCAAGTTGTTTGTTTAATCAAATTACAGAAAGGTATTTCTCCAAACCCTAATATTGCTGTTGCCAGGCCACTATTTTCCCCTCAAACCCTCCTCCCATCCTGTAAGGGCCATACATTTGCAAAAAGGTGACTCAGTCCCCCAACAATTTCCGGGGGCAGGGCTAACTTATAAAAGACCTTAACCCCCTGCCTACATGATGAGGATTTAATTCAACTATACACTGTATATAAGCATGTAGACAAAACCCAAAATGCCTCTCGTGTGGCCATCATGAGCAGCTGGGTCTCTACTTACAGTACATGAACCACCAACATTCCAACCTTAAACCACACGGTGTAACATGCATGGATGGGAGCCTGAGGCCTCTTCTTACTCTATCCTGGCCCTTGTTGCTTAACTTTATCAAACCCCAAAGTACCAGCCAGGTTTGCACATTCACCTCACAACCATCTTGGCTCTTCACAGTTAATGCACTTCCTTATAAAAAGTATTGGCTATAATAGGCACTTCTCTAGATATTCACTTGGAGGCTAACAGTGGTAAATAAACTTCTTTTACTTTCTTAAGTTAAGTAATGAAACATAACCATCCAGATAGTGGCAAAAGCATAGTCCAAGTATTGGCTGGAGTTAGTTGGCATTCAGTAGTCAAAGGGCATGAGATGTCTTGTGGCTCGTTTCGAATTGCAACCCAGTCCTTCACTTACTCTCTTGATCAGAACCCTCAGAATGGTGCAATATAATCCCCTATAGGGATTATAAAGGAAAAAATCACAACTTTTCAATTTCTGGCTGTTCATTCCACCCATCCTTCCAGAGATAGCTCCAAACATGAGCCCCCCTACCCCCAAAGGGGAGAGCACGAACGCCCTCAGCGGGACTTTCTCTCCTCAACCTTTTCATGGGTAGAACAACCCAGAGCCCCAACTCCACTCAGCTTTAATAGGGCTACCATAAACACTCCACCGGGAGTAGGAGAGGCCCTTAAAGGGGACCCCGGCCTAACCCCACCTGCCTATTCTCTGCCAAGCAGGGAATACAAAACATATTAACATATAACCATTAGATGACCAAAAACACAATATTGAAATATGAAACATCAAGCAATAAAAATGTAAAAGTAACAAAGAAAATGGGAAATGGTACCTCATTGAAAATACAGTAGAATAGAAATCATTTGAAATTCAAAGCACTGCTCTGTTTTTCTTTGGTTGTTTAGCTTTAGAAAACTATAATCAATTGATTGCCCCAGTAATTCTGTACAGTCTCCAGTGTCAAAGGATTATTATGAGGAGAAGATTGGTGTTGTTGTTTTGTTACAAAAGAATGGCACAGTTCAGCCTGGCTTGTGAAGAATAGAACAAGCCCCCAGAAATTACCATCAATGTGTGTGAATGAACAGCGCGGATGAGAGTTCCCGGAAGACTTTCCGCTCTGTCTGCAGCTAATGTTTCACACTGCTGCTACAACATACAGTGAACTGTCATGTAAAATTATCCTTAACACAAAAAAAAGGCAAAACATATTGTCATACCTTTTGAAAATATTACTTATGGTTTGAGTTCATTAACCATTTTTTCCTTTATTTTATGTAACAATAATTATCTCATCAAAACGTTCATTTAAGGCGCATTCACACTATGAGGCTGTGGTAATATGTGGCAAAGCAACTTAAATGCATTGGTGTAATTCATTTAAATGGCACCTGGAAGCCCCTTGGTGACTTGCAGTGCAAAAAATTATCTATTGCTTTTAGGGAAACCAACCCCTACAGGGGAAGCCAGAACACCGACCCCCTTGCTAACGGAAGACCTGTCACCTATGCCAGGTACAGCACTTATTGACCGATGCTATACATTTCCACCAGTTCTTGGTTACCCGTGGCCCTTTGTAGTGGGCTTGCTTCATACCCCATGTGTGCTTTACAGTCCCTGTTCCTTCAATATGCCATGTTCCACTGTGCACCCCTTGAATAACTTCAGACCAGCTCAAGAACAGAAATTTACCGTACTTAAAATGTTTCAGAACCATTACAGCATTTATCTGTTTTTTCATCTAAGTCTGATCCCTAGCTAACTACTTGTGACTGCCCATCCGTAAATGAAAAGTTGAGGTCCCATACAGATATTGTCTATGACTGGTAGGGTCCTCGAGGAGGCAGGTACAGGCTACATTCAGCCTTTGTAGCCCGGCCTTCCCCCTGTGTATATATTGTATATCGACCGGGGCGGCAGGCAGGACCCAAAATGCCCAAAACCCCCCCTACAGGGCCAGAAGAAGAAGGTCAAGGGAGACATGGAGACTACAGTTATTCCTTGCATGCTCTTTACCACCTCGCCTAGGACTTCAGCCATGCAAAGGACCCTTTAGATTAGCATTGCAGGGGACTACTTCTTTACAGCTCTGAGGTGTTTGGGTCTCATGCTCTGCCTACCTAGGCTACACCCACCACTGGCATGTATGTGGACACTAACTCCACCCATTACATCACTGGGTAAGTGATTTCTCTAAAAAGGGAGCTAACATATGATTTTAAAAAATCCTTTACTTACTATAATGGCAACAGAGATGTCTGGTGTCAGATAAGCTCACTGCACCTGCCAACAGTCATGCTCACTAGAAGCATGCCAAAATAATGTGGGGTTCCTTATTTAAAAGGTTCCCACACCCAAGATGGCCACCAAAGTCTCTTAAGAGTTGTGTCCAGACTACTTTCCTCTGGGGCTCCCCTCCCCATGCAGTAATGGCACTAGGCCATTATGGGGGGCAGTGTGAAAAGTGATCACACCAAGCTTTTAGCTTGCAGGATAGCTTGGGGAATCTTCAATGTGTGCGGGAATTACTAGACTGCTTCACAGTCATTAGATTGCACCACATTGTGTGCAATATTTGTAATTGTCTATGTGTGTCTAGTGAAGGCCAGTGTTATTGCAGGTTTTGATAACTGGTTTTATCTTCCCTAAGCAAGTAAACTCTCTCCTCAATCCTCCTTTACAAGGTAAGGCCCTCACCCTAGTTAACACAGTGCCAAGGGCGTGCATCCTTGCTAACTATAATTCTTCTAAATGACTAGTTCTTCTACGAGTGGCAAATGGGAGATGATATAGAGCAGGGGTCTCAAACTGGTGGCCCTCCAGCTGTTGTGAAACTACAAGTCCCATCATGCCTTTGTCTGTGGGAGTCATGCTTGTAACTGTCAGCCTTGCAATGCCTTATGGGACTTGTAGTTTTGCAACAGCTGGAGGGCCACCAGTTTTAGACCCCTGATATAGAGCAATGACCTCCACAGCAAAATTGGACACGGGAGTGAACTACTCAGGCATGTTTCTTTCTTATGAGAGTAAGGATCTAGCTCCACTTCTGTAGTTTATATAAGGAAATGATTTCCCAAGCAGATTTCTTACTTCCTTAAAAAAAATATGTGTGGAGAGCTTAGGACACAGCTGTTGGACTGTGACTCTATACCATCATCTACTTCTTTGCCTGCTGTTCATGGTACGAAAGGGGTGATGTTTATCGAACCTAATAGGGGGAATTTCTCAGTATTCTTCATAAAAAAAGGAATATTTTAAAGCTGGACATTGGACAAAGCTAAGTACACAGCTGAAATACATTCAATGTTGAGGCTGTATGGATGCCTACTATACATCAGCTAGTTGAGTGTGGGACCCAACTCAGCCTTGACCCAACTTTCCCCTCATTCATTTACCACTCTCTTCCTGGATTTTTCTTTCTTCTTTCTTAACCTTTCACGTTTTTCCTTTTTCTATCCAACTTCTAGTTTTAAAATGGATACTTTTATAGTGAAGGTATTCTTCAATAACTCTATACAGATAATAGGGTGATAATCGTGATGCTATTCTTTTTATACTACTTACCTTTTTTGTGATGATATGTTTTTAGTTATATGTTTCTCCTTCAGAGAATACCTAATATCCCCATACCCTGCTAGTTAATTATTCTATGTATTTGAAAGAAATAACGTACAGTTGATCAGTTCTTGGCACTTCCCAGTTGTAACTTATATTTGTGAAACTTGCTGATGTTATGGTTTTTAACTCCTCGTGAAGCCAAAATGTTACCATTTATATGTATCTATATTTTATAATAGCTGCTCAATAAAAATGCATTGAAACTGAAATGCATTTAATGGGAGTTGTTTTACCTGTCTTACTGTCTTGGAAAAACTTAGCCTTTTTTTGGGGGGCACCAATGCACAATTTTGGTCCCATAGACTTCAATAGGAGTGTATGGAAATCAAATGACAATTAATGAAAAGCGTATAAAAATTGCATGATAATACAGGGTGAACCAAGCCTTGAGCTTTGGCTTTTTCAGGCATTTTTGAATTTTTTTTTATGCCTATTCTCATAACTCTTTATCATTAATTTTCAAATGTAAGCATTTTTGTTTAGGTCAATGTCGGAGGAGAGTAGATGCCAGGTGCTAAAATTTGAGAACGAAACAAATGCTAAAACTCTCAATCCTGCCCCAAAGGAGTACCTGTTACTTCTTTGGTGCGAGAAGCGACAACACATCGTTCAGATGTAAATTGGCTCCATAGAATAAAATGGAAAAAGGGTATTTTATTTTATTCTTAAGTGAGTAAAACTGCTCTTCTCTGGACTTAAAGTGATTTTAAAGGTTTCATTTTTTTTGTAAAATAACAAACATGTCATACTTACCTGTTTTGTACCTACCTGCTATGATCCAACTCTTCCGGGGTCCCCAGCTGGCACTCATGGTTCCTCTTGCCTTTGAGTACAACCTGCTTGCTAGGAGGATTACTTGTGCAGGCTCAATCCTGAGCCTTGATATGTGTGCCCCCCCCCTTGCTTGTCACTGGATTTGATTGAAAGCAGCAGGAGCCAATGCCTCAGGCCTCTCTCACTGAGTCCAGTAGGAGGGAGAAATAGAACAGCTTCGCTGCTCTTGGGCACAGCACTGGCCTGAGATTTGGTTCAGGTAAGTAATATAAATAAGTAAATCATAGTTGTTTGAAGTTCATTATGAATTGCTTGATACTAAGTTACAGCCTTCCTTGATTTAGGGAACCGATAGCCCCTAGGCAGGCAAATTGTTGTACCTGTTACATTTATCCAACAGATTGCTGCAGCACATTTATTGTATAACAATATGCTTGACATATTTTTGATACATGTGCTCAAAATGTCTTTTCTCAATAAATCTTGTTTTGGAGCAAAAAAAAAAGAAAAAAAGAAACATAATTTCCTTGTGTGATTGGCTTACTGGTTTTCCCAGAAGACTGCACTAACATACAAGTCGGATTTTTGGCATCCACTGCAACAAAAATGTAATTTTTGGTGAGATACTCCCAATAGGAAATCACGTTTAAAGGGATGCAGACCCTACAATTTTCCACATTAGAGCCCTGCAGGTGAAGTAGCTGATTGATAATTATGAAACCACTTCCATTATATTCACTTGGACACCAACAAACGGCTCTTTCATTAGAATAACAAAAGATAGGAATCTGCAACAAAGTTTGTTAAAATCCTTGCAATGTACATAGATCATCAATGTTTTTTGTTCAACTTAAGTAGAGTTAATGTTTTAAGGTAAAAAAATTGTAGCTTTTACAACCACTTTAAATGACAAATTAACCCTTGCAATTCTGGCAAGCAAGAGTTTTTCATGTTCCTAGGTTCAGCTTTAAGAATACTATGGTTTTATCTGCACGAAAGCAGACACAGCTGGCTACTGAAAGCTTTTTTTTTGCAACTCTCAGGTTCCATAATTAGGAAATCCATTGAAGAAAAAAAGAAAATAAAGAAATTTGTTCTGGGCCAACTGCCCTTTTTGTGTCCTTATTAAAAGCACATTGTCTGACTCAGTTGTTTTCACACAACTTCGCATTGACTGCGATCCAAACGTTTGTTTCCTTCCTCGTCGAAATGCCACCAAATGTCATGATTTATAGCTCTGACGTGAGTTATAATATGCATGAAATTTAATCTCTCCTAACAATAAATAAAATGGCATCGGAATGGGTTTTATATTGAAGTAGAACAGAAGCCAAAAATGCCATCCGTCAACGCACAACGGGAAGTAAGATGGCATGATAAATACCCAGTCATGATTCTACTTGTTGTTGGTGTTTGTGCCAGGGGAAATTGTTACAATATACTTTATAACATGCGGCAGTCTTGGGTATCTAATACACAGAACTGCCCCCCCCCCGGGCACAGAGCCCTGCACTAAGGTCACCGCCGGGGACAACGTTGGCACTATGCTGGCTGAATGAGATTGGGTTACATACACCTTCTGTGGCTCCACCATTATCGATTTCTCAAGGTCTTCAATGTCACTTTGATCCTCTTACACTTCAGAAATATTTGATCTGTTTTTATATGAGTCAGAGATGTAATCATTGTAGATAAAAGAACAATAGGTATATGTTGTATCCTGATGAATATATTGCTACATTTTTCTCATCTATTTTTATTTATTTACAGCATTTGCACAGCAGTGACACATTACACAGTGCAGTTAAATCAACCTGAAGCAAAAACAATTTTAGTTTTAAAAGTTTTTCGAAAACGTATTGCTATTTCACCCCTTTTTGACCCTTAAAATACCATTATCAGATCTAATTAACTCCTTTTTCCAGTTCTCCCCTTAACAATTATTTTCCTGCTGACTTTTTTCTGTTTTTATAACCAATGATATTTAAATATTTTTCTTTTTCATTTATTTTGTTTGTAAATTTTTTAGGTGTAACCTTAAAAAAAGCACAAAAACACATAAAAAAATACTTTATTTCATGTTTCAATAACTTTGCAATATTTTTACCAGAATCATAATTTTAGTGTCATCTTAAAGTGGTTGTAAACCCTCCCCCACCACTTTGACCCATGTAAATCAGAATAAAAATCCCTAATGAACACTGCTTGTAGATATTGCCTTACTTGCATAGTATTGTTGTAATCCTTTTTGTTCTTTAGAAGGACCTCACTGAGCATGCCCAGATCTCCCCTGATTTACGGCACATTCTCTATGTGCTTATCTATCTGTTATCAGGACTTCCTACAGCACACCACTGAACTCCCAGGAGGCTGCAGAATGACTCAGAGCTGGCTCCTACACCCATGTGACCTCACATGTAGTGTAAAGCAGGGCATGGGAAAGTATTACTGCAATCTTATCAGCTGAAGCTGATAGGACTCACACAGACAAACACTAGATAATCGGCACAAGTAAATACCATGAAATAAAACAAGTCAGCTATGAACAGGGAAGCAGGGTTGCCATAGAAACGTTGGATTGAGAAGGAGGCTTGGTTAACAGTACAGGGAGTGCTCAATGTAAGGGCGGAAATACACTCCATTGTGGAAAACAATACTTAAGATGGTGCTGCCTAACCCCTGGAAACAAGTTTTTTAAAGTTTCTTTAAACAGTAAGTAATATGCGATTTGGGCTGGATTACAGTGGCTATTGTCTGATAATTACTTATTATAATGGACTAAATGAAAAGAAGCATCAGAGTGGGAGAGTTTACGTCCTCTTTAATGGCACAAATTATAAGATAAAATGTATACTTGTGCCTACATTAACAATATATTTTTAAAACTACACTGATCACTGAAGTAGAAACAATCATTTGTTTTGCATATGTATTGCATAAAAAATATTACCAAAGGAAAATCTTGTCTGTGCTAAAAAAGTATGTGTATTCCTAAATAATGATAACGTTTAGTGCCAAATAGACAGGCCTATAGCAGATATGTAAAAATTGCTCTTGTCCATAGGCAATGTACAGTTGTTAGAGCTGAACAGGTTAATATAATTTTGTTAGTAGAGGTTAAAAATCTGTAAAATTTAACATAGAGATGCTTGTATTCCATATATTATTTATGAGGCTATAAAATTTAATTTAGGAGTTGCTGCGGAAGCCGAAGACATTAGGTCTTATTTGATGGCTAAACTGAAGGCGCCATGGTGTATAGTCACTCATAGCAGTCACTCTGAAAACACTTTTCAATGGCGATTAAAGGAAAGTCGATAAACAGGTCTGATTTACTAAAACTGGAGATTGCAAAATGTGATGCAACTCTCCATAGAAACCAAGGATTTTGTCAAAGATTAAAGCGGAGGTCCACCCTAAAGTGGATCTTCCGCTCATTGGAACCCTCCCCCCCTCCGGCGCCACAATTGGCACCTTTCAGGGAGGAGGGGGTGCAGGTACCTGTACAGTATAGGTATCTGCACCCACTTCCGGCATAGATATCTGCAGAATATACGCCCTGTTCCGCAGATATCTACGCCCCTTTCCGAAGGTCCCCCGCTGCCTGCTGGGAAACACACGGATCCCAGAGACAGCGGGGACCATCCTTATTGAGCAGAGCGACTCGCACATGCGCAGTAGGGAACCGGGAAATTAAGCCGCAAGGCTCCACTTCCTGATTCCCATACCCAAGATGGCGGCGGCAGCACCCGAGAGACGATCGAGAGATTGGTTTCGGGGGCCGACATCGCGGGTGCGCTGGGCGGGTAAGTGTCATCATTTTAAAAGTCAGCAGCTACAGTATTTGTAGCTGCTGGCTTTTAAAAAAATAAAAATAAACGGCGGACTCCCACTTTAATTGAACAAGCTGAAGTTGGAATTTGATTGGCTACCATGCACAGCTGCACCAGGTTTTGTACTCTCTAGTTTTAGTAAATCAACCCCACAGTGTACCTCTGTTTACCGATTTAATCTGCACATGGCTGAATAATTAAAGTGAACATTTTAATGAAACTTCTTTAGTAAATCAGCCTCTTTGAGTTATTATTGCTTTTCTTGCCCATCGTCCTCCCCAAAGCAACATACCAGGTCTAACACCACACTCAATACTTATCTCCTTCAGCCCTGCTACCACTGAGGAAGTTAACAAATTCATTTCCACGGCCCACCACCTGTCCCCTGGACCCTGTTCCCTCACAATTACTGCGACCACCTTGCTGCTCTATCCTAAACTCTCTAACCGAGTGGTCCTCAATCCTGTCCTCAGGGTCCACTAACAGGCCAGGTTTGCAAGATAGCTGAAATACATCACGTGATATTATTTGCTGCTCAGTGATTGCAGTATTCTAGTCTGCATCTCCCCAAGGTAATACATAAAACCTGGCCTGTTAGTGGGCCCTGAGGACAAGGTTGATGACCACTGCTCTAACCCACATCTGCAACCTCTACCTCTCATCCGGCACCTTTTCCTCCACACTCAAGCAGGTACTGGTTACCCCATACCACAAAAACCCTTGCTGGACTCCACCTGATTTAATAACTTATGCCCCATCTCTTTGCTCCCATTTGCCTTCAAGCTTCTTGAATGCCTTGTCCACAACCGTATGATCTCCTACCTCACTGATAACAACCTTCTCAATCTCCTACAGTCTGGCTTCCACCCACAACATTCCACTGTAACTGCACTACTAAAACCCACCAACGACCTACTAACTGCTAAAACCATTGGCCAATACTCCATACTCGTACTCTTGGACCTTTCTACTGCCTTCCACACAGATGACGACCCACTCCTCCTCAACAAACTCTACTTCATTGGCTTCCATGATTCTGTTTTTTCATAGTTCTCCTCTTACCTATCTCAGCACACTTTCAGTGTCACATTCAGCACCATCTCCTCCCATCCTCTTCATCTTTCTTTTGGGGTATCCCAAGGCTCCGTCCTTGGTCCCCTCCTATTCTCTCTCTATACCTCTTCCCTGGGCCAGTCGATAACCTCCCATAGCTTCCAATACCACTTCTATGCTGACAAAACCCAGATCTACACTATATTGTCAAAAGTATTGGGATGCCTGCCTTTACACAGACATGAACTTTAATTGCATCCAAGTCTTAGTTCATAGGGCTCAATATTGAGATGGCCACCACCAGCTATAACAGCTCAACTCTTCTTGGAAGGCTGTCCACAAGGTTTAGGAGTGTGTTACCATTCTTCCAGAAGCGCATTTGTAAAATCAGGCACTGATGTTGGACGAGAAGACCTGGCTTGTAGTCTCCGCTTTAATTCATCCCAAAGGTGTTCTATCCGGTTGAGGTCAGGACTTTGTGCAAGCCCGTCAAGTTTCTCCACCCTAAACTCATTCATCCATGTCTTTATGGATTTTACTTTGTGCACTAGTCCTGGCTTGCAGTCTTCGCTCTAATTCATCCCAAAGGTGTTTTATCCGGTTGAGGTCAGGACTTTGTGCAAGCCCGTCAAGTTCCTCCACCCCAAACTCATTCATCCATGTCTTTATGGATTTTACTTTGTGCACTAGTCCAAATCATTTGGTGGAGGGGGAATTATGGTGTGGGGTTGCTTTTCAGGGGTTGGGTTTAGCCCCTTAGTTCCACTGAACGGAATTCTTAAGCCCTTGTACCCACGGTCAGACATTCCGACGGAAAATGTCCGATCAGACCGTGTTGTCGGATAATCCGACAGTGTGTGGGCTCCATCGGACTGTTTCCATCGGAATATCCAACCGACAAAGTTCTAGTGCTGGGCTATAAAATTTTCCGACAACATGATCCGATCGGACTTTGTCCGATTGTTTGTAGAGAAGTCCGATCGGACAAAGTGCCACGCATGCTCAGATCAAATTATGAGACCAAAGCTATTGGCTACTAGCCTGAACGGAGTCCCGTCGTAACGAAATAACGTCATCACGTTACGAACGATGGGATTTTCCGACAACTTTGTCCAACCGTGTCTCTGCAACACCAGTTTCGGACAAAATCCGACGGATTTTGTTGTCAGAATGTCCGACCGTGTGTACAAGGGCTAGACATTTAGGACAATTTCATGCTCCCAACTTTGTGGGAACAGTTTGGGATGGTCCCTTCCTGTTCAAACATGATTGCGCACCAGTGCACAAAGCAACGTCCATAAAGACATGGATTAGCAAGTTTGAGGTGGAAAATCTTGACTGACCTACACAGAGTCCTGACCTCAACCCGGTAAAACACCTTTGGGATGAATGAGAGCGAGGCCTTCTCATCCAACATCAGTGCCTGACCTCACAAATGCACTTATGAAAGAAAGATGAAACCTTCCCATAGACACACTCCTAAACTTTGTGGACAGATTTCCCTGAAGAGTTGAGCTGTTATAACTGCAAAGGGTGGCCAACTCAATATTGAGCCCTACGGACTAAGACTGGGAAGCAATTAAGAAGAGAAGAGTTGAAACTTTTATAGCTATTCTATGCATTAAAGTGGTGTTGCCACCAAAAAAAAAAAAAAATAGCTTAAAATTCATTAAAAAAAATAAAAAAAAATTATTGGAAAAAAAATGTTTTACTCACCTGTAAATGCCTGTTGCTAGGGGGTCCCTCGTAGTCTGCCTTCTTCAATGCCCGGGCTGGTGACATCACTTCCCCTCCCGCCGCACAGTCATTTGGGACCTGTCACATGTCCCAGATGACTGTGCGGCGTATCACGGTGCCCGGCGCCGCTCGCGCATATGCAGTGGGTGCCCGGCTGGGAAGCCACAGCCGGGTGCCCACAGTAAGAAAGCCGGCACCGTGAGCGGAGTTGGGAATGAGGGGGGCTTCGTTCCCCCGCAACGCTGGACCCTGGGACAGGTAAATGTCCGATTATTAAAAGTCAGCAGCTGCAGTATTTGTAGCTGCTGACTTTTACATTTTTTTTAAGGGGGCACCCCACTTTAAGGTAAAAAAAACCTTCTCTGTGCAGCAGCCCCTCCGATATTTACCTAAGCCTCCTCTCGAACCAGCGATGTCCACGAGTGCCTTGGCTCTCCAGGGACTCGCACTCCTGATTGGCTTTTGGCAGCCAATTGCTCTCGCTGCTGTCAGTCACAGCCAGTGAGCCAATCAGGGGAGACTTGTATGAATATATGAATAGACACACAGAGCCTTGACTCGGGAGCGTGTCTGCTTGGGTACCCCTCAGAGCAAGCTGCTTGCTGTGAGGGAACCCGGTAGGAGGGAGGGGCCAGGAGCGTCAAAGAGAGACCCTAGAAGTGGAGCATCCTAGCTGCCCTGTGCAAAACCATATCACAGAGCAGGCAAGTATAAAATGTTTGTTATTTTCGAAAAAAAAGACTCCTATCTCTTTAACCACTATAGCCCCGGAAGATTCGGCTGCAAAGTGACCGAGCCATATTTTGCGATTTGGCACTGCTTTGCTTTAACTGACAATTGCGCAAAATTTACGTCCTTTTTTCCCCACAAATAGAGCTTTCTTTTGGTGGTATTTGATTACCTCTGCGGTTTTTATTTTTTGCGCTCTAAGCAAAAAAAGAGCCACAATTTAAAAAAAAAACAATATTTTGTACTTTTTGCTGTAATAAATATCCTCAATTTATTTTTAAAAAAAATCTATTTTTTTTCTCAGTTTAGGCTGATATGTATTTTTCTACATATTTTTGGTAAAAGAAAAATCGCAATAAGCATATATCTGATTGGTTTTCACGAAAGTTATAGCGTCTACAAAATAGGGGATAGATTTATAGCATTTTTATTTTATTTTTTTACTAGTAATGGCTGCGATCTGCGACATTATGGCGGACACATCGGACAATGTTGACACATTTTTGGGACCTTTGGCATTGATACAGCGATCAGTGCTATAAAAATGCATTGATTACTGTAAAAATGTGACTGGCAGTGAAGGGGTTAACACTAGGGGGCGATCAAGGGGTGATCAAGGGGTTAACTATGTTCCCTGGGAGGTGATTCTAACTGAAGGGAGAGTGGATGGACTAGAGGAAATGACGGATCGTGGTTCCTAGCTAATAGGAACACACGATCTGTCATTCCTCTCATAACAAAACATGGATTTGTGTGTTTACACTGTTTTGTCCCTCGTGCTCGCGATCGCTTGTGGCCGGTGATCATTTCGACCGTCGGCCACGAGCATCGGCACCCCCGCTGTGCAGGGGTCAGGTGCCTCCAGTGATGCGCGCGCACCTGCTATCCTGTTCCCGCGAGTCGACGAACAGCTATGACTGTTCGCGGGATCGTGCCGACCTGCCGCTGTATAATGACAGGGGCCGGTCGGTAAGCAGTTAAGTCAATCTTCAAGTAACCTATCCTGGTAAAATATACGTGCATGGGTTCATGTTATCAGAGCAGCATAGCTCACTAGAGCCAAGCAGGACTCATCACCTCCCATTTATGAGTTTGTAATTTGAACAAACTCATAAATGGGTTTCAAAATACAAACCTAATTTACAGCTGTTGTTATAACTTCCATCATGTACCAGCACATTGATCTTTGGGCCTCATTCTCATCTGAGGACTGCCAAGGACAATGTTTTCTGTGAAGGAATAGGAATATCCCAGAATCCTGAACTCGGGTACTTTGCAATGAATTCTAATGATTTTTTTAATTGTTGTTAGTCTCAAAATTGTACATAATTCTAAAGTCCTACTCCAGCCCAGTGGCGTCTGGTGCTCGATTTTTGGGGGGTGCATACTAGCCCCCCCTCCCCATGCAGCTTCCTTGGCTTCTCCCCCCGGCCAATCCGGTTACTTCTCCTTCCGGTCAGTCCGGTCTTAGGACCAGATTCCTGCCCTGGTTGGCCAGGAGGCGAAGCCGGAAAACAATAGCAAATGTTGATTAGCTAGTGTCACACGTGGGTGGGCTCTAATTGGCACTGTGTCCCAAGCCCAACATTTTTGAAGCCAATTAGAGCCTCAAAAAAAAAAAGCCCTTAGAAATCAATGCGTCTGGCATCCTGCATAGAGATTAGGGGCTGGCAGATGGAGATTAGAGGAGCAGTGCCCCTGAACCCCTTATGTACCAGCCACCGCTGCTCCAGCCTAATGCTTAGTACACACGGGCCCAATGTCAGGAAGATATGTACCGGCCGGCATTTGGCCCATGTGTACAACAGCCAGCTCCAACAGGGTCTTGCCAGAAAAAGGTCTGATGACCAGCTCCCTGATCAGTGCTCTCAGCCAATGGAGTGTTCTGGTGGGAGGGCAATCCCCCTGTCAGAACACAATAGAGCAGCAGGGGAGATCGCTGTACTAACATTGGATAGTTGGCACAGCGGGTCCAACCTGAGCTGTCAGGTATTTTTTGAGAGTGATCTTCATCTTCCATAGTGGTGCCCCCTGAGCAAGGGGAAGGACATTTGAGTCAGAAGTGTGGAGAAACAAAAAGTGAGGCTTAAGCCGCGTATACACGATCGGACGTTCCGATGGGAAATGTTCGATGACAGACTGTTGGCGGTAAATCCGACCATGTGTATGCTTGATCGGACAATAGTTTGATTTTTTTCCCGTGGACAAATGTTGACTAGCAAGCTTTAAAATGTTCCATGAACAAATGTGTGTTGTTGGATTTTCCGAGCGTGTGTACACAAGTCCGTCGGACAAAAGTCCAAAGTACAAACACGCGTCCTCGGGAGCAAGGACAAGCCAGAAGCGGTCGGTCTTGTAAACTAGCGTTCATAATGGAGAATTAATATTCGTGACATGGCAGATTATGAAATCTCTAAATGCAGCGCACATTCTCTTCTTCTTTAATGGGATAATAATGAAGCTGCTTTGCTGGTAATACTGATGGAGTTATTGCAAATGTATTTTCAAAGGCGTTTTTCTTTCTAGAGATATCAAGAATAATATTATTATGCTTTTTTTTATTTATTTTTTTTATTTGGGCAAGTTACCACAACACCATTATCCCGTAGTTTTTAAGATCAAAGATACAACCATGTTGGTGTCCCATGTTCATTTTACATTGTATTTTTTTAAATGTAACTGCCGACTCCCAAACTGTCATTTGAAGTAAAACACAGCCAAGTATTATTCTCCACAATATTTTTTATTGTGCATTAAAAAAGAAAACAAGTAAAATTAGACATGATATCTGCCAATAGAACTTAACCAAAAAGTGCATTCTATGCATCCAAAAATATAGAAAATCTACCAAATCAAATCATTATTCACCCAAAAAAAATGTCAAAGCAATAACTCCAAGGCCAATAATAAATAACACGTTATCTCCTCCGATTTTGCAACATGGCTGGTTGACGAATGGCCGTTCAGAAACAAACTGAAAAGTGCGAAATGAAAAGCGCGAATCAACACTCACCAAACTTCTACTAACACAAAATTAGCAGAAGGAGCCCAAAGGGTGGTGCTAAAGAGCTGAAAAAAAACATAGTACGTCATTACATTCGTATTTGTTGGCCAACAATTCCTTGCCGTTTGCATGCAACACAAGTTTAGGCCAACGCCCTTCGGACAAAAGTCCACGGATTTGTTGGCAGACAATCTGATTGTTTGTACGAGGCTTTAGCTAGGAAGAACTTCATGGGGCAATGTGATGAGGAAACTGAGCCTGGCACCTGATAGTAGTGGGAGACTGAATCATGATACAGGTACTATATACTCTTTAGTGCCCTTATTTACAATGAATTGAAATCACTGAATTGTGTTTGTTTTATTGACTATTGCCAATGGTTGGTGGAGTGTTTGGTAAACAGCTCCAGCAGAAGTGTGTCTAATGCAGTTTATTAGCTTTGGAGAAAGATTATTTCAAGTACACTTCTTGCTCTGGTCAGGGAGACGCTAACAAATAAGATGCATATAATTTCACCTGACAGGGGCACTTGAGTGGAAGAGGAATCCAGAGCCCCTCAGCAACCTTCAGCACTCCATTCTGAAAATATAGCATAAAAACTTTGATATAAGCTTTGCAGTTTTTATACTAAAAATGTATTTAAATGAATTAAGTATAATAAATAAGCCTTATACATATTTTATTATATTTATTGTATACTAGTTTATTTTGTTATAGTAAATTCTTTTGCTATACTGTAATTAAGGTTCATAGTCCCCAATTTATGTCTACAGGCTATTCACACCAATTTGACGTGACAATGCATACAATAGTGTAGGTAGCATTCGCTGTTGTGCTGTGATGCTATTCATTGTAAAGCCCCATACACACTATCAGATTTTCTCCTGATGTTTTCCTTCAGATTTACCAAAAAACATATAATATGAGGTCAAACCTTAGGAGTTTCAATGTGTATGCAATCAGGCAGGCCCTTGCACTACATGGTTTTGGTAAATCCGAAGACAAAAATCAGCAGAAAATCTGATAGTGTGTATGGGGCTTAAATGACACTGAACTATAGAAAGTTTGGAGAGCATACCCAATGCTGTGCTGTGCTCACCAAACTTGCTACATGTTCAGTCTTCAGTTCCTTGTGCTGTGTTGGCAGTCCATTCAGGTGAATGGGCTGCCTTAGCCCTTGTACAGACGGTCCGACATTCCAATGGACAATGTCCGATAGGACCGTGTTTTCGGATAATCCAACAGTGTGTGGGCTCCATCGGACTGTTTCTGTCTGAGTATCCGACGGATCAAGTTTTCCAGCTGGGCTATAAAATTGTCCGACAATATGATCCGATCGGACTTTGTCCGATCATGTGTAGAGAATTCCGATCGGACAAAGTGCCACACATGCTCAGATCAAATTCCTAGACCAAAGCTATTGGCTACTAGCCTGAACGTAGTCCCGTCCTAACGAAATAACGTCATCACATTAAGTACGATCGGATTTTCTGACAACTTTGTCCGACTGTGTGTATGCAACAGTTTCGGACAAAATCCGTCAGACAAAATCCGACGGATTTGGTTGTCGGAATGTCCGACCATGTGTACAAGGGAGGAAGTAAACCCGCAACAAAAAAATGAAAAAAAAAAACCCTGCAAGAAAAAGGCATAATTAGCTGGTATGCATAGCATACAGGGGCGGACTGACCAGTCGGTCACTCGGACACCGCCCGAGGGCCCGCGGACATTAGGGGCCCGGACTCGGCATATGAGAGGCCACTTGCAGCAGGTGAATTACATGCCGCGATGCAGATGCTAACTGTGCGCTGATCCCCGCCGGCCCCTCCTTCCCCCCGTCCATCCCAGGCCAGGTGCTTGTACTGTATGCGTCGTGACATCACCTGGGACGGACGAGAAGAGTGGAGGGGCCGGCGGGGAGCAGCGCACCATTAGAAGTGTCTCAGCATCCAGTGACTCGGTGAGTGAAGCCGAGACACCAGGGCCGCCACACGTGATGCGGGGGGGGGGGGGGGCACAGACAGATGCATGGGCCCTGGGTCCCCCCATCCCACAGTGTCCTCCTGGCTGTGTGCATGTCCCCCTGTGCTGTGTAAGTGTCCTGTGTGCATGTCCCCCTGTGCTGTATAAGTGTCCTGTGTGCATGTCCCCCTGTGCTGTGTAAGTGTCCTGTGTGCATGTCCCCCTGTGTGCATGTCCCCCAGTGCTGTGTGCATGTCCCCCTGTGTGCATGTCCCCCTGTGCTGTGTACATGTCCCCCTGTGTGCATGTCCCCCTGTGCTGTGTGCATGTCCTCCTGTGTGCATGTCCTCCTGTGTGCATGTCCTCCTGTGTGCATGTCCCCCTGTGTGCATGTCCCCTGTGCTGTGTGCATGTCGCCCTGTGTGCATGTACCCCTGTGCTGTGTGCATGTCCCCCTGTGTGCATGTCCCCCTGTGTGCATGTCCCCCTGTGTGCATGTCCCCCTGTGTGCATGTCCCCCTGTGCTGTGTGCATGTCCCCCTGTGTGCATGTCCCCCTGTGCTGTGTGCATGTCCCCCTGTGTGCATGTCCCCCTGTTCTGTGTGCATGTCCTCCTGTGTGCATGTCCCCCTGTGTGCATGTCCCCCTGTGCTGTGTGCATGTCCTCCTGTATGCATGTCCCCCTGTGCTGTGTGCATGTCCCCCTGTGTGCATGTCCCCCTGTGCTGTGTAAGTGTCCTGTGTGCATGTCCTCCTGTGTGCATGTCCTCCTGTGCTGTGTGCATGTCCCCCTGTGTGCATGTCCTCCTGTGTGCGTGTCCCCCTGTGCTGTGTAAGTGTCCTGTGTGCATGTCCTCCTGTGTGCATGTCCTCCTGTGCTGTGTGCATGTCCCCCTGTGCTGTGTGCACGTCCCCCTGTGTGCATATCCCCCTGTGTGCGTGTCCTCCTGTGCTGTGTGCATGTCCCTCCTGTGTGCGTGTCCCTCCTGTGTGCGTGTCCCTCCTGTGTGCGTGTCCCTCCTGTGTGCATGTCCCCCTGTGCTGTGTGAGTGTCCCCCTGTGTGCATGTCCCCCTGTGCTGTGTGCGTGTCCCCCGTGTGCATGTCCCCCTGTGCTGTGTGCATGTGTCCCTCCTGTGTGCATGTCCCCCTGTGCTGTGTGCATGTCCCCCTGTGCTGTGTGCATGTCCCCCTGTGCTGTGTGCATGTCCCCCTGTGCTGTGTGCATGTCCCCCTGTGCTGTGTGCGTGTCCCCCTGTGTGCATGTCCCCCTGTGCTGTGTAAGTGTCCTGTGTATATGTCTCCCTGTGCTGTGTGCGTGTCCCCCTGTGCTGTGTGCGTGTCCCCCTGTGTGCGTGTCCCCCTGTGTGCATGCCCCCCTGTGCTGTGTGAATGTCCCCCTGTGCTGTGTGCGTGTCCCCCTGTGTGCATGTGTCCTCCTTTGTGCGTGTCTCCCTGTGTGCATGTCCTCCAGTGCTGTGTGAGTGTCCCCCGTGTGCATGTCTTCCTGTGCTGTGTGCATGTGTCCCCCTGTGTGCATGTCCTCCTGTGTGCGGATTCTCCCTCCAGTGTCCCACTGTGTGTGTGCATTCTCCCTCCAGTGTCCCCCCATGTGTGCGTTCTCCCTCCAGTGTCCCCCTGTGTGTGTGCTCTCCCTTCAGTGTCCCCGTGTGTGTGCTCTCCCATCAGTGTCCCTGTGTGTGTGTGCTCTCCCTCCAGTGTACCCCTGTGTGTGCTCTCCCTCCAGTGTCCCCCTGTGTGCGCGTGTCCCCCTGTGTGCATGTCTCCCTGTGTGCATGTCCCCCTGTGTTGTGTGCATGTCCCCCTGTGCTGTGTGCGTGTACCCCTGTGTGCGTGTCCCACTGTGTGTGCGCATTCTCCCTCCAGTGTCCTACTGTGTGTGTGCATTCTCCCTCCAGTGTCCCCCTGTGTGTGTGCGCATTCTCCCTCCAGTGCCCCCCTGTGTGTGCGTTCTCCCTCCAGTGTCCCCCCGTGTGTGTGCGCTCTCCCTCCAGTGTCCCCCTGTGTGTGCGCGTTCTCCCTCCAGTGTCCCCCTGTGTGTGTGCGCGTTCTCCCTCCAGTGTCCCCCTGTGTGTGTGTGTGTGTGTGCGTTCTCCCTCCAGTGTCCCCCTGTGTGTGTGCGTTCTCCCTCCAGTGTCCCCCTGTGTGTGTGCGTTCTCCCTCCAGTGTCCCCCTGTGTGTGTGCCTTCTCCCTCCAGTGTCCCCCTGTGTGTGTGTGCATTCTCCCTCCAGTGTCCCCCTGTGTGTGCGTTCTCCCTCCAGTGTCCCCCTGTGTGTGTGCGTTCTCCCTCCAATGTCCCCCTGTGTGTGTGCCTTCTCCCTCCAGTGTCCCCCTGTGTGTGTGTGCATTCTCCCTCCAGTGTCCCCCTGTGTGTGCGTTCTCCCTCCAGTGTCCCCCTGTGTGTGTGTGTGTGCGCGTTCTCCCTCCAGTGCCCCCCCCTGTGTGTGTGTGTGTGTGTGTGTGTGCATTCTCCCTCCAGTGTCCCCATGTGTGTGTGCATTCTCCCTCCAGTGTCCCCCTGTGTGTGCCTTCTCCCTCCAGTGTCCCCCTGTGTGTGTGCCTTCTCCCTCCAGTGTCCCCCTGTGTGTGTGCCTTCTCCCTCCAGTGTCCCCCTGTGTGTGTGCCTTCTCCCTCCAGTGTCCCCCTGTGTGTGTGTGTGCGTTCTCCCTCTGGTGTCCCCGTGTGTGTATGTTCTCTCTCCAGTGTTTCCCTGTGCAGGTTTGGCTTGAGTGTGGAGACCAAGGGGGCCCCATGATCTTCTATTGCCCGGGGGCCCCATGAGTTGTCAGTCCGCCCCTGATAGCATACTAGCTAATTATGTATCACTTACCTCAGATCGAAGCCCCAGATCGGTCCATGTCTCCCCCTCTGACCGCCGACATGTTGTCCCGGAGAGACTTCCGGGTATCGCGGATTAACCGGAGCAGCGATGACGTCACTCCGCGCATGTGCGCGGGAACGACACAGTACAACTGAAGCAACGGCATATAGCTCCATTACTTCAGTTGTCTTAAGTGCGCATGTGCCGCATGACGTTGGCACATGCAAATACAGGGATGTCTTCTAAACCATGCAGGTTTAGGAGATATCATTGTTAGCTATAGGTAAGCCTTACTATAGGCTTACTTATAACATAGTTGTACAACCATTTTAATGCAATGTACTCATCCCCCACAATTATAACATTTTGTACCACTTGTCCCCCTGTCCCCCTGTGCTGTGTGCGTGTACCCCTGTGTGCGTGTCCCACTGTGTGTGCGCATTCTCCCTCCAGTGTCCTACTGTGTGTGTGCATTCTCCCTCCAGTGTCCCCCTGTGTGTGTGCGCATTCTCCCTCCAGTGCCCCCCTGTGTGTGCGTTCTCCCTCCAGTGTCCCCCCGTGTGTGTGCGCTCTCCCTCCAGTGTCCCCCTGTGTGTGCGCGTTCTCCCTCCAGTGTCCCCCTGTGTGTGTGCGCGTTCTCCCTCCAGTGTCCCCCTGTGTGTGCGCGCGTTCTCCCTCCAGTGTCCCCCTTTGTGTGTGCGTTCTCCCTCCAGTGTCCCCCTGTGTGTGTGTGTGTGTGCGTTCTCCCTCCAGTGTCCCCCTGTGTGTGTGCGTTCTCCCTCCAGTGTCCCCCTGTGTGTGTGCCTTCTCCCTCCAGTGTCCCCCTGTGTGTGTGTGTGCATTCTCCCTCCAGTGTCCCCCTGTGTGTGCGTTCTCCCTCCAGTGTCCCCCTGTGTGTGTGTGTGTGCGCGTTCTCCCTCCAGTGCCCCCCCCTGTGTGTGTGTGTGTGCATTCTCCCTCCAGTGTCCCCATGTGTGTGTGCATTCTCCCTCCAGTGTCCCCCTGTGTGTGTGCCTTCTCCCTCCAGTGTCCCCCTGTGTGTGTGCCTTCTCCCTCCAGTGTCCCCCTGTGTGTGTGTGTGCGTTCTCCCTCTGGTGTCCCCGTGTGTGTATGTTCTCTCTCCAGTGTTTCCCTGTGCAGGTTTGGCTTGAGTGTGGAGACCAAGGGGGCCCCATGATCTTCTATTGCCCGGGGGCCCCATGAGTTGTCAGTCCGCCCCTGATAGCATACTAGCTAATTATGTATCACTTACCTCAGATCGAAGCCCCAGATCGGTCCATGTCTCCCCCTCTGACCGCCGACATGTTGTCCCGGAGAGACTTCCGAGTATCGCGGATTAACCGGAGCAGCGATGACGTCACTCCGCGCATGTGCGCGGGAACGACACAGTACAACTGAAGCAACGGCATATAGCTCCATTACTTCAGTTGTCTTAAGTGCGCATGTGCCGCATGACGTTGGCACATGCAAATACAGGGATGTCTTCTAAACCATGCAGGTTTAGGAGATATCATTGTTAGCTATAGGTAAGCCTTACTATAGGCTTACTTGTAACATAGTTGTACAACCATTTTAATGCAATGTACTCATCCCCCACAATTATAACATTTTGTACCACTTACCCCACCCTATTAGATTGTAAGCTTTTATGAGCAGAGCCCTCTTAATGCTCTTGTATTTTTTTTGTATTGTAACTGTACTGTCTCCCTTTAGATTGTAAAGCGCTGCACAAACCACTGGAGGTATATAAACCCTGTATTATAATAGTAATAATAATTAACACACCACAGAACAGGAGCCCTGGTGGAATTAAGCATTTGGACATTCAGTTTCCAGTTGTCAGTTATCTGAAATAGTTTAGGTTGCGATAATGCAAAGTAAGTTAAAGTAGCAGTTGAAATGTTGCTATGCAAGAACTCTTACATGATTGCACATACCTTGGTCCTGAGTCTTCAGAACCTGGAGTACTCCCAAACCTTGAGGAACACTAATATCCTTTATTCAGTCAAGAGCTGCCATAACCCCTCCTAGTTTACTCTGCTCTTTTTTTGGCATTGGCCATCCATATCCTCAATCGCAAATTAACCACTTTCAGACCGGACCAATTTGCTGGTCAAAGACCAGACCACTTTTTGCGATTCGGCACTGCGTCGCTTTAACTGACAATTGCGCGGTCGTGCGACGTGGCTCCCAAACAAAATTGACGTCCTTTTTTTTCCCTCAATTTAGGCCGATACGTATTCTTCTACATATTTTTGGTAAAAAAAATCGCAATAAGCGATTATTGATTGGTTTGCGCAAAAGTTATAGCGTTTACAAAATAGGGATAGTTTTATAGCATTTTTATTAATAATTTTTTTTTTTTTTTTTTTTTTACTAGTAATGGCGGCGATCTGCGAATTTTATTGTGACTGCGACATTGTCGGGGACCCATCGGCCATTTTTGACACATTTTTGGGACCATTGTCATTTATACAGTAATCACTGCTATATAAATGCAGTGATTCCTGTGTAAATGACACTGGCAGTGAAAGGGTTAACCTGTGGGTGGCAGTGTAGGGGTTAAGTGTTCCTAGGGGTGTGTTATTAACTGTGGGGGGGTTGGGCTTTCATTTAGTGTACACTGATCTCTGCTCCAATCACATGGAGCAGAGATCAGCGTCACTAGTTGCTAGGCAGAATGAGAAAATGTTGTTTATACAGCATTTCCTCCATTCCGCCGCTCCGTGAGACGATCGCGGGAATGCCCGCGCGATCGAGTCCGCGGGTCCCGCGACCGGACTCACGGAGGTCCCGACCAGCGCGGGAGCGCGCCGCCGGCGGCGCGCTCCCGATGGCACGGCGGCAACGAATATTGGACGTACATGTACGCCAATATGCCTGCCCGTGCCATGCTGTCGACGTACATCGTCGTGCGCTGGTCGGGAAGTGGTTAAATTTGCAAGAGTTGGGATTGGGTCAACCCCTTTTGCCCCATACACACGGCCGGATTTTCCGATAGAAAATGTTCGATGGGAGCTTTTTCCATTGCACAAAATTTGAGATCTGGTTCTCAGATTTTCTGACAACAAAATCCGTTGCCGGAAATTCCGATCGCGTATACACAATTCCCGAAGCACAAAGTTCTACTCATGCTCGGAATCAAGCAGAAGAGCCACACTGACTATTGAGCTTCAATTTTCTCGGCTCATCGTACGTCACTGTGTTCTTGATGTTCAGAATTTTGGACAACATTGTGTGACCGTGTGTATGCAAGACAAGTTATAGCCAACATCTGTCGGAAAAAATCCCATGGATTTTGTTGTTGGAATGTCCGATCAATGTCCAATGTACGGGGCATTGTAAATTTTGAGATTAATTTATTTAGAAACCCTGGGTTTAGAGGCTCTTGGGGTGCTGAATACACACGACTGAGGTATGTGGACAAGCCTTGGATTGCTACAAAACATTCCAGCTGCTAGTTTACATTATGTGAAGTGTCAAGTCCTTAAGGCCAGTTCCTTGCAATGGAAGAGACACCTCTTCAGCAGCCCATGTCTCCTACCTTCCCTGCATTCTCAGCTCTGCAGCTTCAGCCAATATCTTCAACATTCTACTCTTCTGGGAGTGTCCAATGCCTATGTCCCAACTGTATGTTTGGATCCATTCTTAAACACCCACGTTACTGCTATGTCTTGTTGTGACAGAGGGGTCAGTATGAAGAGCCACCAAATGCAGTGTGGGACACGAGAGATTGTCACCTCCAAAAGTGTTGGTTTCTGAAGAAGCTTCAGTCGACAAACCTCTTCATTAGAGCATATGTTCAGCAATGGTCTTAGCCGAAGAGGCAAGTCTTAATTTTCTCCTTTTCAGGGAACTTTGCTATGTCCCAATGGGAACACATACAGCAGTAAAAATCTGACAGAGAATGATACATTTTTGGGGATTTCTTCCACATGAAGAAACTTTCAGGAGTTGGATGTTCTAGTATTTCTGCTGCAATAATATGTAATGCCTTTTTTTGGACTCTTTTGTGCTAATTATAAGTATCATCATTTATTCAGGTGATTGCAGCAATGGTATTATTGATTCATACAGCACTTGATGTGTTCTGAGTGGAGGAGAAGTGAGCAATCTGCATTCCGCACCCTTCAGTTTGGATGGTTTTGGACCATTGCCCCCATGCCAATGTTTCTGAAGGTTACATCTGCTCTGGAATGTGCCCGGTGTGTGCCAGTGCAGCTTAAGAAAGTGTCTTTTCAGCTCAAGCGTCAATGAATGCTTATTGAAATGGTTCTTACAATACAGGAGCTTGACAGAGTCCATATAAAAGCCCACGGAGGGGTTTAGACCATGACCAGCTGAGAGATGCAACACAAAACACAGTCTGTTGTTGTAAAATCAGAATTGTCTCTTTCCCTAGAGAAACTTATAACATTTACTGAACATTTAGGTGGGGGAGAATTTTAGTCACAGTACCTTGGCACAGTACCAGTTAGTGGATTAAGACTTTATTGGGGTCATCATCAACCTCATTTACTTGTTATGTGAATGTTAGTGTTTAAAAATAGGAATAATTGTGGTTGTGTAAAGATTATGTGATATTCTTGTTCTTAAAGACATACCATCATCCCTTTATTTTAACTTACTATATTAGATAAATATAAGAATAAATAAACAAGGAAGGAAGGAAGGAAGGAAGGAGAAGAGGGTGAAATGGAGGAAGGAAGGTAAGATAGAAGAAAGCAAGAGAAGAGAGGGAGGGCGACAAATGAAAGAATAAAGGAACAGAGTTTGTAAGAAAGCAATAAAGGAAGGGAGGAGAGGGAGGAAGGAACACGAAAAGAGGATGACAGGGTGAAGAAAAGTAAGAAGGAGAAAAGAAAGGAAAGAAGAAAATAGGTACAAAGGAAAGAACAAATTAAAGTGATTGTAAAGTCTAGATTTTTTTTCCTTTAAAAATAATAAACATGTCATACTTACCTGCTCTGTGAAGTGGATTTGCACAGAGCAGCCCAGATCCTCCTCTTCTCGGGTCCATCTTCTGCTCTCCTGGCCCCTCCCTTCTGGTGAGTTCCCCTCCACAGTAAGAGGCTTGCTATGGTGACACCTGAGCCGAATCACAGCTCCCTGTGTCCATTCAGATGCAGCCCTGACCCAACCACCTCTCTCTCTCTCCTGATTGGGTAGCTGACTTTGATTGACAGCAGTGGCAGCCAATGGCGAGTCTGCTGTGTCTCAGCCAATCAGGAAGGAGAATTTCGGACAGCTGAGACACATCGCTGAACAGTGATGGACCTCAGGTAAGTGTAATGCCCTGTACACACGGTTGGACTTTCTGATGGAAAATGTGCGATCAGATCATGTTGTCGGGAAAATCCGACCGTGTGTGGGCTCCATCTGACTTTTTCGGTCGGATTTTCCGACGCACAAAGTTTGAGAGCAGGATCTAAAATTTTCTAACAACAAAATCTGATCGCATAAATTCCAATCGTGTGTAGACAATTCCGACGGACAAAGTGCCATGCATGCTCAGAATAAACTAAGAGATGAAAACTATTGGCTACTGGCCCGTTTATAGTCCCGACATACACGTTTGACGTCACCTCGTTCAGAACGATCGGATTTTCCAACAACTTTGTGTGACTGTGTGTATGCAAGACAAGTTTGGGCCAAAGTCCGTCTGAAAAAATCAGACAGATTTTGTGGTCGAAATATCCGACCGTGTGTACAGGGCATTAGAGGGGCTGAGGGGGGCTGCTGCACACAGAAACCTTATGCCTTTACAACCACTTTAAGAAAGAAAGAGAGCGAGGGAGGGAAGGAGGAAAGAAAGGAAGAAAGGAAGGATGGAGGAGGAGTGTGTGGAAGAGAGGAAGGAAGGGGTAAAAGGAAAGGAAAGAAGAGAGAGAGAGGGAGGGGGGAAGGAAAGTATGAAGGAGGAAAGGAAGAAAAGATGAGAGACAAAGGAAGGAAAGAATAAAAGAAGGGAGGAGGGAAGCAAGGAAGAAAGAACGAGAAAATGAACGGGAAGTAGGAAGGATATATCATATCAATATCATGAAATATATATAATTTTTGGCACCTGTTTCAGGGGTTGCTCCACTCAAGAAGAAATCCTCCACATATGGTGAACATCCCCTATGCTCTCCTGGTTCTGGACAAAAGTCCTTAACCACTTCAGCCCCGGAAGAATTTACCCCCTTCCTGACCAGAGCACTTTTTGCAATTCGGCACTGCGTCGATTTAACTGACAATTGCGTGGTCACGCGACGTTGCACCCAAACAAAATTGACGTCCTTTTTTTCCCACAAATAGAGCGTTCTTTTGGTGGTATTTGATCGCCTCTGCGGGTTTTCTTTTTTGCGCTATAAACAAAAAAAGAGCGACAATTTTGAAAAAAAAACATTATTTTTTATTTTTTGCTATAATAAATATCCCCCAAAAATATATAAAAAAAACATTTTTTTCCTCAGTTTAGGCCGATATGTATTTGTTCAGATCTTCTTGCAAGGTCTCCACATCCTGTGGAGAAGTTATTGCCCTGCTTAGCTTAGTATCGTCCGCAAATACAGAGATTGAACTGTTTGCCCCATCCTCCAGGTCGTTTATGAACAAATTAAATAGTATTGGTCCCAGCACAGAACCCTGTGGTATGCCACTACCCACCCCTGACCATTCCAAGTATTCCCCAATTATCACCACCCTCTGAACTCGCCCTTGTAGCCATTTTTCAATCTATGTACTCACCCTATGGTCCATGCCAACGGACCTTATTTTGTACAGTAAATGTTTATGGAGAACTGTCACATGCTTTTGCAAAATCCAGATACACTATGTCTACGGGCCTTCCTTTATATAGATGGCAGCTCACCACCTCATAGAAGGTTAATAAAATGGTTTGGCAAAAATTATTCTTCATGAATCCATGCTGATTCTTGCTAATTTGTGTAATATATATTGAAGCCAATTGACCTGTGATCGCTGTTTCCTAAATTGCCCCTTATTTTCACATCCGTGATCAGGTCTGTGTTGTTGGTAATCAGTAGATCAAATAACGCTTTGTTTCTAGTTGGTGCATCTACCATCTGACCCATAAAATTCTCCTGCAAGACATTTAGGAACTGGCGAGCCTTAGCCCTTGTACACACAGTCGGACATTCCGATGGACAGTGTCCGATAGGACCGTGTTATCGGATAATCCGACAGTGTGTGGGCTCCATCAGACTGTTTCCGTCGGAGTATCCGACAGACCAAGTTTTCCAGCAGGGCTATAAAATTTTCCGACAACATGATCCGATCGGACTTTGTCCGATCATGTGTAGAAAATTCCGATCGGACAAAGTGCCACGCATGCTCAGATCAAATTCCTAGACCAAAGCTATTGGCTACCAGCCTGAACGTAGTCCCGTCCTAACGAAATAACGTCATCACGTTAAGTACGATCGGATTTTCTGACAACTTTGTCTGACAGTGTGTATGCAACAGTTTTGGACAAAATCCGTTGGACAAAATCCGCCGGATTTAGTTGTCGGAATGTCCGACCGTGTGTACAAGGGCTAAGACGAATGCGTGGTTCTCTCCGCCCAGTCTATGTCTGTATAATTAAAATCCCCAAGTATGATAACACTTCCCATCCTTGCTGTTAATCCATGCTTAATGTGCTCTTTGTCATGTTAAATGTTTTGTTGGTTGCCATCATTTCTCTATTTGATATACAACTGCTACTGACTTGCAAGTCATTGATGATAAATTTTTATCCCTATATCTGATTGCAGTTACAAACTGTATTACTTTAAAAAAAATCAATAAAAATGTATTGAAAGAGTAAGATATGTAAGTTATAAGGCATTCTTATGCCATTGTTACTGCCTCTATGGTGCAATCTAAGGAAAGCTGTTGTTACAACTTACCACCAAGTAACATGTAGAATGAGCTACTGTCATGCTACAGGCTAGAGAGAAGAATATAGAAAGTAAGGTCTATATACTTACCACAATTGTGTATTATGTTTTGCAATAAGATGTGTCTTGTTTGACAAAATAGTTTCAGTTTCAAAATTATATTTCACTTGAGGGGAAACATCGACTGGGGGTTCTTTTATCTTTCAAGGAGCCCAACAGAGGTATATCCTCTCAACTAGGAATCTGAAACCTCTGGAGGTAGATTCCATAAAATACTGCAAAAAAAGTGAAGATGAAGCGAATAAGACATATATGTAGAATATATATATATATATATATATATATATATATATATATATATATATATATATATATATATATATTAAATTGTTGGACCAGTTCTAGAGACAGTTTGTCATATTCACATCCCTAGGAAATATTTAAGAAGAAAAAATTGGGAGAACACCACTCTACCGTAAGATGATAGGACTTTAACGGATATGTCACTGTCATTGAGATAAGCACATGCACAGTTTATCATAAAAATATAAATGTATTACAAAAAGCATAAAATATTTTTCACGTTGAACATCACACCATATGGAACCTTGACCACAATTGATACTCAATCCATAAAAACTTGAAAGATGCTTGTGCATGCAGTAAGCCGACATGTTTCGCAGAATCAAAGACTTCTTCTTCTGGGCAGCTCTACATACATCTTGATTGTCAATCAGATTTTAAAAAAAATCATTCAAGTAACGTTAGTATTATTAAATTTTTAACATGTATATATACAGTACAAGACATATATGTAGTTCTGATTAGGAGACCCTGGATGATAACACAGGTTTCCTCAATAGACGCCATGAAATTAGTGATTGTAGCCACCCAGGGACAGAAAGTGTGTTTTTTACAGTATCATCAGGTGAAAATAATGGGAAAAAATAATACAGCCTCCTCATCTAAGGACTGTTAAGCTGCAATATATTGCATTTTTTTTTTGATTCTAAACATGCTTTAATTGCTATTGAGCCCCCTGAAGAGATTTAAAACAAGTATATGGGAACAAACAAGTGTATGAGGAAAAGAGAATGAGATGAGCGTCTATGCACAAAAACATTGTCATCAGATCTAGTTATGGATAACCAATACATGCAAAATGTTCTTATTTTATTGCTGTCTGTGTCCCCATTAAAGAGATTTTTTTATTTTCTGTTGTGATGACACTCTTTACTGGGGCAGGAAATAGGTGAAAGTATCTCCAATGGGGGGGGGGGGGGGGGGACAGGTGTTTTGTTGCTTCCCTACTCTGTCCAAAACGAAGTTTTTGGCTGAAGTAGGGTTTGAAAGCTGACATCTTCAGCTGAAGGGTTGAAAATGTTCATTGTTCCATGGTCTTCTCATTTCAGTGTGAGACCACAGGATTGTCAGTAATATTGGTCTTGGCTACAGCTGGAGTCCCATCACCAGGAGGGAAGGTGCAGACGTTACGGTTCTCTGACTCATGCATTCCGCCGGGGTCTTGTTTGGCAGTGAAATAAAAGATTTTGCATCAGGATGTGAAGACAAAAGCACTTGGGGGTTTTTGCTGTCCTTTTGTTTTTATGACATCATGAGTCACCTCTTAGATTTAACCAGCTGCTGTTAGAATTCAGAATATTTCTATTTATGTTTCTGAAAGAAACGGCTTATTACTTATTAATTAAAACCAAAAAAAAAAAAACACAACTGATCTTAAAGAAAGATCATTACATATTTTCAAAATATTACTGTGACATGATTAATAGTTGTACATGCATGCTGTGCTGTATTACCCATGATATCTCATAACAGATCTGCCTTCTGGGAGATTTCTGTTTGTCAGCCAGTGCACTCAGCATCCTTAACCTGTTGGCGCCAAACGCAAGCAAATATGTGGCTCTCAACGGCCGTGCCTCGCCGCCTGAGTGGCCCCATATTTGCGTGCAACGGCACCAATAGAGCTGTACCGAGAGTGCACGCAGTCAGGTCTGTTTTTAAGGCAGGGCAAAAGGGGCAGCTGCCCTGGGCCCTGTCATTGTTGTGGGGCCCAAATCAGCTGCCTCATATTTGCCAACTACCCCAGTTTAAATTCCCTTGCCCCTTGAAGTTTTAGTCCCGTGCTGTATCCTAATATCTCAGTGTGAAATGCTGCTACTAATGCTGCCCAGCTCTGCTCTATTGTTTTGTACAAATGACTCATTTGCAGACCCTGTGTTTAGATTTAAATAACCGGCAATCATGTATATGTAAATAGCTGCATCCAGCGGCATAGATATGTAAATTAAGGCGGCATTCATATGTATATCATGCCCCCTGCAGTGAGGAGATGATGTGCTGTAATCTCTAGCAACCAATCAGGGAGCAGTATTACTGTACAGTAATCTCTAGCAACCAATTAACAAGCAGAAATCATGTGCTGTAACCTCTAGCAACTTATCAGCGAGTCATAATGTGTGCTGTAACCTCTAGGAACCAGTCAGTGAGTGGTAATGATACAATGTAACCTCTGGCAAACAAACGCAGCCGCTGCCTGATCTGATACAGTAAACTGATTTTAAGTCTAGCTGCTATTTATTGTATGTCTCAGAGCAGGTGGAGAGCAAAATTGTATGGTGGGAGGGCCCAAGAAAATGTTTGCCCCAGGTCCAATCAATATTAAAGAGGGCCCTGCACGCAATGCATGGTCCTGCGACAGTCACTGACAGCTAACGGAATCACTTTTCCAATCATGTGACTGTTGTGACAGCCAATCACGGCGGTCACATGGCCAAGAGCCCTGCCCCGCCTCCTGGAATTCTAAAGCTCTTAAAGGGGTGGTGAGAGCCAGTGCAAAGGGTTTAGAGAACAACAGCACAACGGGAAGCTTGCTATGTGTAAGGTGGAGAGATGAGCTCAAGGTTTGTACTGAACCTTGGCTGTTCGGGTGTTCTGCCATTTTGCTCATTTGGCAAGAACCAAACTTCAGATATATACAGTGTCTTGAAAAAGTATTCATACCATTCAACATTTGCTGAATTTTGTCATGTTACAACCAAAAAATGTAATTGTATTTTATTGGGATTTTATGTGATAGACCAACATAATTGGCACATAATTCTAAAGTGTAAGGAAAATTATAAACAGTTTTCATAATTAAAAAAAAATATCTGAAAAGTGTTGCATGCATTTTATAGGTTATAAAAAAAATCCCAAGCTTTGAACATCTCAGAGAGCACTGTTCAATCCATCATCCAAAATTGGAGTATGGCACAACTGCAACCCTACCAAGACATGGCCATCCACCTAAACTTACAGGCTGGGCAAGGAAAGCATTCATCAGAGAAACAGACAATTGGCCCATGGTAACTTTGAAGGAGCTGCAGAGGTCTACAGGTGGGAGAATCTGTCCACAGGACAACTATTAGTCGTGCACTTTACAAATCTGGCCTTTATGGAAGAGTAGCAAAAAGAAAGCCATTGTTGAAAGAAAGTCATAGGAAGTCACATTTGCAGTTTGCGAGAAGCCGTGTGGGGACACAGCAAACATGTGGAAGAATTGTCAGGGCTGGGCTCGGCCCTTCCTTCTCTGAGCTGGCGCTCAGCTGTCGGCTAATTGCCATTCTCATCTCTCTCCACTAGAGATGGCCTTGCGGTTCGCTCGACGGTCAGTTCGCAGTGAATTTTACTCATTCTCAATTCGCCAAACCGGCGGACTTCTGCCACTGTTCGCGGCGGCCATATTTGTTTACATTGTGAAGAACTTTGATCCATGACACATCCATCATGGGGTACAGGACAGCCAATTGAGACATTTCAGCACATGGACAATTGGACATACCCCCTACCTTATAAATAGACCTGATCTGGCGGCCATTTTACATTCTGTCTTTTGTCAGTGTAGGGAATGGACACTGTGTGGAGCAGGGACAGTCAGTCTATCACTAGCTATTACTATTAGGTCCACAAAAGTCCTTTTAAGGACTGGTATAGGTGTACAGTATATAGGGTTGTAATATACCTATAATATACTTTCTTTCAAGTATATTATGGTGCACTACTGACTGCTGTGCTGCTGAGTGCTTGCTGAACAATTCTGCAGCTGTCTTTTATCAGTGTAGGAAGGGACACTTTGGTGTTTGGAGCAGGGACAGTCTGCAAATCACTAGCTACTAGGTCCACAAGGTCCTTTTAAGGACTGGTATAGGTGTACAGTATATAGGGTTGTAAACGTATAATATACTTTCTTTCAAATATAGAAAGCATATTATACTTTACCGCTGTGCTGCTGAGCTGATTGCTGACCGATTCTGCAGCTGTCTTTTATCAGTGTAGGGACTGAGGGACAGTTTGGTGTTTGGAGCAGGGATAGTCTGCAAATCACTAGCTACTAGGTCCACAAAGGTCCCTTTAAGGACTGGTATAGGTGTACAGTATATAGGGTTGTACACGTATAATATACTTTCTTTCAAATATAGAAAGTATATTATGGTGCACTGCTGACTGCTGTGCTGCTGAATGCTGACCGATTCTGCAGCTGTCTTTTATCAGTTTAGGGACAGTTTGGTGTTTTGGAGCAGAGACAGTCTGCAAATTACTAGCTACTAGGTCCACAAAGGTCCTTTTAAAGACTGGTATAGGTGTACAGTATATAGGGTTGTACACGTATAATATATTTTCTTTCAAATATAGAAAGCATATTATACTTGACTGCTGTGCTGCTGAGCTGAGTGCTGACCGATTCTGCAGCTGTCTTTTATCAGTGTAGAGACTGAGGGACAGTCTGCAAATCACTAGCTACTAGGTCCACAAAGGTCCTTTTATAGGTGTACAGTATATAGGGTTGTACACGTATAATATATTTTCTTTCAAATATAGAAAGCATATTATACTTGACTGCTGTGCTGCTGAGCTGAGTGCTGACCGATGCTGCAGCTGTCTTTTATCAGTGTAGAGACTGAGGGACAGTCTGCAAATCACTAGCTACTAGGTCCACAAAGGTCCTTTTATAGGTGTACAGTATATAGGGTTGTACACGTATAATATACTTTCTTTCAAATATAGAAAGCATATTATAGTGCACTGCAAGCAGTGCTGCTGACCGATTCTGCAGCTGTCGTTTCTCAGTGTAGGGAGGGACAGTTTGGTTTTGGAGCAGGGACAGTCTGCAAATCACTAGCTACTAGCTAGCTACTATTAGGTCCACAAAGGTCCTTTTAAGGACTGGTATAGGTGTACTATTTGGTGTGCAGTATATAGGGGTATAATACACGTATAAAATACTTGCACATATAGAAAGCATAGTATAGTGCATTTCCACTGTGCAGCATTGTGACTGCTGAGTGGTTCTACAGCGATGCTACAAAGAGTGACAAACTCAATAAAAAAAGTATTATAACTGGTGTGATAGACCAGTGGCCCCCAAAAACGACAGATTGAAGCGGAGTGTTATATACCTTCTTCCACATACATACTGCACTTCTCTAGAGACTTTTGTCACAGGATCATTTAAAAAATGACAGGCAGAGGAAGAGGCAGGCCTTTCCGCAGGGGTGGTAGGGGTTGGGCAGGAGCAACAGGCTTGAGCCAAAGTGACTCACAGATCCGGTGACGTCACAGACATCAACGTCACCGGACTCCTCCCCCCCTTCCCCAAGTGCCTCCGTCTGCTAACGAAGGGAAGGGGGAGGAGTCCAGTGATGTCAATATCCATGACGTCACCAGACAGCCTGGACAGTGATGGTAAATATGGATGTGGTTAACTGGGATCATTCAGTGAGCTAAGTGTAGGCAAATTTGTTAACCTTCGTTTTTAACGTTATTGTAAAAAAATAAAAATAAAAAAATTAAACACTCTGGTATGTCTGTGTGACTGGCTAAAGTGATGCCTACTTGCCTACTATAAAGTGACTGACAGTCAATATACTAGATATGTTTTATAATTAAAGTTAAACTAACTTTCTACATTTTTCTTAAAGTTTAATTTAAAAAAAATGACTTACGTCAGTGCTACAGTTTGAATTTAAAACGTATTTGTGTGAACTGTGAAGTTAAGTCATGGATTGTGGAAACTAACTAGTGTCGGGTGATTGCATATAGTGCAGGCCTCAAAATTTCAGGTCCTGAGTTACGAGCCAGGCCTTAAGAGTTACTCGCCACCTGTTGCCCCAACCAAACCCTACCCTGCTAGGCCCCTAAACACGCCCTTGTAAATGATGTCATGAAATAACACTGTTAAATGTTTTATTCAGAATTAGGTTACAAAAATAAACAACAACTTCTACCTCCAACGCCTCCTGCAGTACACCTCTACCTCCATCACAGTACACCTCTACCTTCAACGATTCCTGCAGTAAACCTCTGCCTTTATCACAGTACACCTCTACCTTCAACGATTACAGGCATACTATAGACACCCCCCAGGTACGAAATTTAAAGGAATATTACACTTTTATTGTTTCACCGAAAAAACGTCAGTTTTAAAAACTTTTTTTTGCATTGATACATGTCCCCTGGGGCAGGACCCAGGTCCCCAAACACTTTTTAGGACAATAACTTGCATATTAGCCTTTAAAATTAGCACTTTAGATTTTGAACGTTTGAGTCCCATAGACTTTAATAGGGTTCTAAAGTTCACACGAAGTTTAGGTCTGTTCGCAGGTTCTGGTGCGAACTGAACCGGGGGGTGTTCGGCTCATCCTTATTTACCACTGACTAATGCAGCATTGCAATGCAAGGAGATCAGCTAAAAGTAGTTGGATCTGTATGTGCATTATAATTAATCAAAATTAGTTGATTAATTGATTTAAAAAAAACAATTAATAAAACACGAAAATTTTAATCAGTAACAGCCCTAGAAGCAATGCTAGACTAGACAAACAAATTACAAACCAGAACCAAGCAACAGATTTGCTTTATCCAGCTTTATCCAGTCAAGGCAACAGATTTTTAGACTTGGGATTTACCACTTGGGGTTGATGGTAAAGAGGTTGGCTGGGCATGTCACCCTCCAGTTGTGTTACTTATGCCGCGTACACACGATCAAATTATCCGGTGGACCAGAGTCCTCCGGACAATCCGCCCATGTGTGGCCTCCGGTAGACTTTTTCTCCCCAAAAGTCTGGCGGACTTAGAAAGAAGTTTTGGCTCGAAATTGTCCGCTGGACTCGGCAATCCGGCGGACAATCCAGCCGTCTGTGTGCTAGTCCACTGGACTTTTGAAATGAACGGACTTGCCCACACACGGAGAAAAGTCAGTTCATTTTGAACGTGGCTTCAGGTAGACGGGACGCCAAAGCATCTTGTCCCCATGTTGATGAGGACAAGGGCCTCTTCCCGACAACCCTTGCCATTGCTTGTCGGGGTCTACGGGCGGGGGGCTTTAATAAGGGGGCCCCCAGATTCCAGCCCCCTACCCTATGTGAATGAGTATGGGGTACATTGTACCCCTACCCATTCACCTGGTGAAAAAAAAGTGTACAGAAAAAAAACACAACACAGTTTTTTAAAATACTTTATTAGACAGCTCCTGGGGTCTTCTCACCTGACTCCTCCACTATCTTCTGCTCTTTTGCTAGCTCTTTTACTAGCGGAGGAGCCCGGCTTTCTCCTTTGTCACCGCCGCCGTCTTCTTCTGACTTCGGGGGTCTTGTCCCGGTCTCCGGGGGTCTTGTCACGCTCTTCGGTTCTTCTTCCCGGGCCTCTGGTTTCTTCTTCCAGCTCTTTTACTAGCATTGGCCCAGTCTTCTGTCACTGCCGTTTTTACCCATTTTGGTCTAATGAGGACCTCCAAGGCTAAAGATAGCTGACATCTTTCAATATGTTGTGGGTTGTGAGGCATAGTGGGTGTAAATATGGTGAAAGTCATTGGGCGCCAGACACTTCTTGGATGCAAAAGAGGTTTTATTTCTTTTCACAGGCCTTTTTATATATGTTGGGGGAAAGAGGGTTAGGGCCAGGACACCCTTAGATAGTTGAAAACTCAATTGGCAGACTCCAAGACTTCAACAGAAGGACAGCCATGCAGGGAAAGGCCCCAGTAAGAAGCCACATCTGCACTTGCAGGAATGCTGTCTTCTATGGTAACGGTCCTTTAACAGTTCCTAACTCAAACGTAACAGTTCTTTCAGCTCGACTACAACTGCTCCTTGTAGTTCTTCAATACTGAGCACCTGGTCTCTCACTAGACCCACTGATTCATTGACTATGAATCCCTTTAGCTTCTCCAAGGTCTGCAGTGGTATCCCTCAAGCATCACCCCTCTTCTCTGCTGGGTCCCTAGGTTGGCACTCCAGATACCTCTCAAGCTTCACCCCTGCTAACTGGCTTGGTCCCTGACTTGACACACAAGGCTGCTCTGCAAGCATCTACTCCGCTGGTTTGGTCCCTGACTTGATCACAGCCTGAAGTTTCCCGATTCTCCACCATGCCCTTTCAATGAGAATATGGTTACAGTACTTACTTCAGTCACCTGGTAAAGGCGATTGATCCCTTTGTGGCGACAGCTTCCCTTCTACGTCTGACCACTGACAGGTTCTCCGGCTGGCAGAACCGTCACTTCTGGTTGGACTGTAAGCCGCAGTCCCAACCCTGTGCTGCTCTCTCACTTCTGGATAGGCCTTCACACAGCCTAGCAGCCAGATGTCCCCGGAAAATATGTCCAATCTCCAACCTAGCAGCCGGGGGGGGGGGGGGGGGGGTATGACACACGTCCACCCAGACAGCCGTCTAGGTGGCACAGAACACAGATCACCTGACTCCACCCAAATATACAGGCTCTCCCAGCAGGCCAAGGGATTCAATTAAACCCCTGCCCATTGGCTGAGATACCCCATATACCCATACCCTGACCTTGAGTTGTCTTTCTCATATCTAGTACCATCAAGTGCCCGGCCACCTAGTGGTAGAAGAGAAAGGTACAACAAGGCCAAACTTAAGGAAAAATCAATAGATCCCTGTCAATTGACCAAGATAACTACTCTTGGCAAGTAAATTTGTCAGCAGCTCCCTGACTAAACTCCAGGGTACTACATAAATTATAACTCAACACACAGCCATTAATGTCTAAATCGCTGGCTGACAAAAGTGAGTACACCCCTAAGTGAATATGTCCAAATTGGGCCCAATGTGTCAATATTTTGTGTGGCCACCATTATTTTCCAGCACTGCCTTAACCCTCTTGGACATGGAGTTCACCAGAGCTTCACAGGTTGCCACTGGAGTCCTCTTCCACTCCTCCATGATGACATCACAGAGTTGGTGGATGTTAGAGACCTTGCACTTCTCCACCTTCCATTTGAGGATTCCCCACAGATGCTCAATAGGTTTTAGGTCTGGAGACATGCTTGGCCAGTTCCTCACCTTTACTCTCAGCTTCTTTAGCAAGGCTGTGGCTGTTTTGGGGGTGTGTTTGGGGTCATTGTCATATTGGAATACTGCCCTGCGGCCCAGTCTCCAAAAGAAGGTGATCATGCTCTGCTTCAGTATGTCACAGTACAAGTTGGCATTCATGGTTCCCTCAATAAACTGTACCTCCCCAGTGCCGGCAGCACTTATGCAGCCCCAGATCATGACACTCCCACTACCATGCTTGACTCTAGGCAAGACACACTTGTTTTTGTACTCCTCACCTGGTTGCTGATTTTAACCTCTGGATATGATGCTGAGCATGTGCACTGACCTTCTTTGGTCAACCATGGCAGGGCCTGTTCTGAGTAGAACTTGTCGTGTTAAACCGCTATATGGTCTTGGCCACCATGCTGCAGCTCAGTTTCAGGGTCTTGGCAATCTTCTTATAGCCTGGGTCATCTTTATGTAGAGCAACAATTCTAATCCTCAGAGAGTTCTTTGCCATGAGGTGGCATGTTAAGCGAGTGAGAGCAATAACACCAAATTTAACACACCTGCTCCCCATTCACACATGAGACCTTGTAACTCTAACGAGTCACATGACACCGGGGAGCGAGACCAGGAGTACCTAGCCACTCATCCCATATATGTGTGAACTTAATTGGCTGTCCTCTGTGTTGGTACACTCATTTTTTCCCTTGAACCAAGATGTTGTTAACACTAGTAACCCACTTTTTATGAAAAGGAAGTGTTGTAGAGAGACATTTTTGTGCTATAAGCCAGTGTTTCTCAACTCCAGTCCTCAAGGCGCACCAACAGGTCATGTTTTCAGGTTTTCCATTATTTTGCACAGGTGAATTAATCAGTTTCACTGCCTTAGCAATTGCCACAGCCATTTCATCTGCGGGAAATCCATAAAACATGACCTGTTGGGGCGCCTTGAGTACTGGAGTTGAGAAACACTGCTATAAGTTTCCGAACAATAAACAGAATTTCGGATGATAATAAGATATGTATTAGGTGTGTATAATTCTTCATCTAGCCAGCCTAGGAGGCAAAGTTAAGGGCCTAAAGAAGGGTAAGTTTCCATATATTGTTAATAGATCTAATAATATTTGTCCAATATCTTGTCAATTTTGGACACTTCCATAACATATGAATGAGAGTGCCATTGTCTATTTCACATCTAGGGCAAAGGGGAGTGTCTCTTATATGCAATGTATATAACTTTTGGGGAGTTCGGTAAGTACGATGTAGGATAAAAAGTTGGGTGAGCTTCTGGGATGGAGATGGAGATAGAGATGTGTGAATCAAACGTTACTTGAAAAGAATCAACAGTACAGCAGGAACAAAGTCAAATCTGGCTGTGGCATTTAAATCAGTCTCTATGGCTCTAAACACTTGAACTGAGAATTTGGAGACTGTTTTAAGATTTTGATTTTGAGCGTATATAAAAGCTATCTTTAGACTTCAAGACAGAAGCATTTGTAAGCAGGTGCTTTTGGGGTGTCATTGACTGTATTTTTGCTGTTGTATTAATTGCACTGTGCAGCTGCTATATGTAGTTAGTTCAGGCTGCACAAGAAAGGAAGGTGTTAACTGTATCTTCACTGTTTCCCAGACTTTCCAAGTCCTGCCCACTGCTGCAAGACACATAAATACCAGGGGAAGACTCAGAGCACTCTCTCTTCCACATAGGATTTACAGAGAAAGGTCTGCTGTGACATGTAGTCCATCTGAAGCATGTGGTCCCCCTGCTGGGATTCGCTCTAGACTAGGAAACTACCATTACTGGACTCTTGCTTAGTGAATTTTGGTTAACTGGAAGGTATGAACCTGGGCAGTCTGCTTTCGATAGTTAGGGCTGAATGCTCAGTAGAGTTGAATTAATTGTTCCAAGCCTGATCTGAAGTTATTCAAAGGGGTGCATGGTGGTACATGGAGTAAGAAGAACAGGGCTTGTAAAGCATCACAGAGTACAAGAGGAAAGTCACTACTAATGGTTAACTCGACAGATGAGCCAGAGCAGAAAAGTAGTTGTCACACGTAACCATGAACTGGTAAGAATATATAGCAGCTGGTCAATAAAGCGTAACAGTTAGGGGGGTCAGTGTTCTGCTTCCCTCCCTAGTGTCTGGTTCCCCAAAATCAAACAGGACCGAACCCATGGTACATCACCGGGACATCTTACCAAAGGCTGATATCCTTTACATTTAATTCATGAGGACATTTGGTATGTTTAGTCCTTTCTTGGTTGATGGTATTCTGGTTATATCCCATATGTAGGCTGACATGAGGAGGCCAGGAATAAGGAAAATAGTTTAACTAATGCCACGTACACACGACCGGACTTTTCGAAGGACTAGGTCCGACTGACTTTCGGCAGAGTTCTGACGAGTTCTGATGGACTTTCCGAATGAACAGACTTGGCCACACACAATCACATCAAAGTCCGACGGATTTGAACGTGATGACGTAAGACCGGACTAGAATAAGGAAGTTCATAGGCAGTAGACAATAGATGCCCTCGCATCGGTTTTTGTCCATCAGACTAGCATACACACAAGTGGATTTCTCGGTAGGAACTGGGTCCGGCGGATTTTCCGGTGGAAAAATTTAAAACGTGTTCTATTTCCAAAGTCCGCCAGATTTTTGGCAAGCAAAGGTCCGATGGAGCCCACACAAGAACAAATTGTCCGATGGACTCGTTCCGTCGGACCTTTGCTGTCAAAAAGTCCGGTCGTGTGTACGTGGCATTATACTTACCATCATTTTGCTTTCTGGCCTCTTCTCATGCCTGCATTCTGCCCCCCCCCCCCCAAGCGTTCTATCACAAGCCCAGATGGGAACATAACGGAGTAAAGTGGGAGAACTGATTTATTACCTAAGAAAGGGTTGTCCTGATGGGATCAAGAGGCAGAACTGACCCAATATATGTATTTATTTATTTTAACATTGAACCTGTGAGGTGCAGCAGAAGCCCCACTGTATGTGTCAATTTTTAATTTACCTGGAGTTTAAAAAAAAAAATTTTTTAGATACATAACATGTTAAAACTTAGCTTAATGACTGGGTTCACATCTACAAGTTAGGTACATCAGAACAGTCCTTCATTTCCTTAGTGCATATATAATAAGAAACTATATTTAGACACAGTACGGAAGTGTCCTGCTGAAGATGATTGTTCCTGAGAAATTGCCTCTGCGCGTTAGCAACGTGATTCACATGTTTTTTTGTACTGTACCCTTTGCCTTTGTACCATTTAATTGGTTTTGCATCTATTTGCGTAAAAGCTTCAACTCTTGAGCTAAACGTCTCTAGCCGTGAAGTATGTGCTTTCTGAGATCCATCGAGCAAAATTGCAATGGAAAGAATACATTTTGACTTTACATACATGAACAGTTTTAAAAAAATAAATAAAACAGAAATATGTTGATTGCTAATGTTAAAGAATCCGCTTTCTCAAAAGCTATTTTTTAGTTATCAGTAACTTGCAAGCTTCTTACATTCTCCTAGTGGTAAGATCTGCCACCTTGAAATTTCATTCTTTCTGATGCAGCATTTCTGATGTGTTTGACCACTTTGAATCCGAGAGTAATATTTTTTTTTTGTGATATCTCAGTTTTGCACTTTATACCTTTTGAAGTTTATAGTCTACCTAATATAGTATGCATTGGGGTTGATTTACTAAAATTGGAGAGTGAAACATCTGGTGCAGCTGTGCATCGTAGCCAATGAGCTCCTAACTTTAGTTTGTTCAATTAAGCTTTGCCAAAATAGAAAAACTGGACGCTGATTGGTTTCAACGCAGAGCTGCACCAGATTCTACACTCTCTGGTTTCAGTAAAACAACCCAATTGTTTTTTTTTTTTCAGGGCTCATAGGGCTTAAAAGTGGTATTAAACCCAAAGCCAAATATGTAAAATATGCAGCTTGCCAATCAGCTGCTAAAACCAATGGCCACTACTCCATAATCATACTAGACCTCTCTGCAGCCTTTGATACTGTTGACCATCCCCACCTCCTCAAAAAAACTCCACTCTCTTGGCCTTCAAGAATCTGCTCTCTCTTGGTTCTCCTCCTACCTATCACAGCGCTCCTTCAGTGTTAACTATAACTCTGTTTCCTCCTCTCCACTTCTTATTTCTGTAGGGATACCTCAAGGTTCTGTCCTCGGACATCTCCTCTTCTCCATTTAAACCTCCTCCCTTGGACAATTAATAAACTCCCATGGCTTCTAGTAGCATCTCTATGCTGACGACACAAATCTATCTTTCTACTCCTCACCTCATTTTTCCAGTCTCCTCTCACATTACGAACTTACTAACTGACGTATCAGCATGGATCTCACACCACTTGACTGGTCATTACAAACTTACTTACTGACATATCAGCATGGATGTCACACTATTTGACTGGTGTATGGCTGATGTAGTGTCTGCCGCCACCTACTACCACAACCCCTCTTACTGCCCAGCAATACCTTTGAAAGAAACACGCAACACTCTCTGGATTTTAAGTGGCCATCGCTGCCACTTTTTTTAACGACCATAAAAATTTTATATAAAACATATTCCATTTTATAAACCAACTTTTTTACCCAGCTTAAACTGACTGATTATGTCTCAGGTTGATGAAGGAAGGTACCGTATTTGCCAGCGTATAAGACGACCTTTTACACTTAAAAAAACTGTCCGAAAATCGGGGGTCGTCTTATACTCCGGATCAGCCCCTCCGATGCCTGCTGAGGGTTCGGTAATACTGTATGTAGCTTCGGCTACATACAGTATATACCAGTGAGCCAATCCCAGCAAGTGATGTATTCAAATGAATACAGAGCCTGCTCGGATTGGAGTAACAACCTCTGCCAATCCGAGCAGGCTACTCTGTAGCCTGCTCGGATTGGCTTTGAGAGTCAGAGAGGCGCGGGCTGATGATGATACAGCCTCTGCCAATCCAAGCAGGCTTTGTATTCATTAATAGAATACATCGCTCGCCGTGATTGGTTGCAGCAAAAGCAGGAAGAAGGATATGGCGCCAGCTCCTGCTCCAGCAAGAAGGATGGAATATCAAGCGTCGGAAACCTTGGAAGGGGGTCGTCTTATACGGTAAGTACAAGAAAAAAATGCTTAAACAACAGTAAGATTAGGGGGTCGTCTTATATGCCCAGTCGTCTTATACGCCGGCATATACGGTATATTTTTATTGCATCAGCTGTACCACCACCACTTCAGCATCCTGGCCTCTAGCCGCAGTTCCACCAGCTCAGGGACAAACTTTTACCATTTTCTCACCAGATGCAACCCAATGAATGATAGCCATGGTAGGGAAGGTACCCATACCAAGATAGGCCCAACCCGTTCCAAACCACATACTGTATTCCTTCCACCATTCCGACCTTCAAGAACCGAGACCCCAGAAACTACATATCAATGCCCTTCGCTGACAAGTGCACTCCGTCACCGCTCAAATACAGCCCATTATCATATTTAACCCCAAGGCGACTATCCAAATTTAGGACTGGCTACGATCCGACATGCCCTAAATGCGGTGATCCCCAGGCCACGTTCTACCATCTCCTTTGGTCCTGTCCTGAGCTGCAGGCTTACTGGAAACAGGTTGTTGACTTCCTCCACGACCAAATGGGCTCCCCGCTGACGCTCTGTCCCCGCCAGTGTTTGCTGGGGATTCTCCTTGTACCTGAGGAGACAAGGATTCTGACTACCTTCCTGCAGGAGACTCTATATCTTGCCAGACTGCAGATAGCCCGCACCTGATTGAGCTCAACATCCCCCACTGCCCGGCAATGGAAGGCGGCTGTTAACGCCACTCTCCCTTATAAAAAAATTGCTGTATAAGCACAGAGGCTGCCCGGGCAAGTTTGCCAAGATATGGGAGAAGTGGGTGGGGGATCCGGATACATGTACTGCCTAGTGTAACCTGTGGCTAATATGCCTCCTAAAATTATTCAGGGCCGGCCCGGCGAGCCCTGTTGACCCCTGTAGATGAAGGAGGGGTCCCCGCCCCAGGATGATGGTTTCCTGTTCCCCCCCCTCTGAACAACCTTGGGCAAGCTGTGGATTTGCCTGTGACTCCCAATCACTGAGGTCCTCTCTTCCCCCCCTCCCTGAACTCACCGCACCACTCTTGTTAATGTACTGTTAAACTTGTAGACAAAGGACTGTTTTCTCAGCCCATGCTATTGTTAACAGCTGTTTTATCCGTATATTTGGTGCATGTTGCACCCCACATGTGTTACTGTTATCCTATGTATGTTATATACTCAATAAACGTTCCTTTTAAAAAATAAAAAATAAATACAGCCCATTGTCTCCCTCCAACCCCCCATGGTGAACAACCAGCCCCTCATTGCGGACCACAAATTTGGCCACTGCTTTATTGGCCTTGATCCTGGCCTTGTTGATGCAATCTCTGTAAGAGCCCCCCTCCAAGCTGCCCTGCCAATGATATCAGACCATACTAGGACAGTTTCCAGAAAGGCCGCAAGCGAAGAAAGTCCCACTTGATGACCCGAATAAGCTCTCTTGAAGCCCTAATACTAATACTTAGGTCATTACCACCCACATGCAGTAGCAGCACATTGGGAGGCCTGTCCATCCTGGCGTACTGCTGAATTTCTGATAACACCCAGGACCACAGCATACCAGGGATCCCAATCCACCGAACCACTGCCTCTCTGCGAGGAAAACTGCCTGCCTTCCTGCCTAACCAATGCTCTCTTAGTCCCCCAGTGAACATATGAGTGGCCCAGAATCCACATCAGGCACACGAGACAAAGAGAAACCATGAACACCCCCTCCACACATACAGACTCTGATAGTTAACCCACCAGCCCAACAAGGTCACAACACACAAACACACAAACAGACAACACAGGACAAAAGATGCCTACCTTATTCCACCACCGAGAATAAACCCTGCTAAAGAGCCCCCCATAACCTTAAAGAAGTTGCGGACGTACATACAAGCAAAAGTGGTGGGATTCCCAATACACTGTAGGATCTGGATGCTCAAACTCCAACAAACTGCCTCCATGGCCGCCCGAATCCTGAAAGAATGCGAAGAATATTTCCCTTGCGAAAAACCTCCCTCCACCAAACACTTCCTGAACACTGACACAAACTGGTACCGTGGCAATGCTAAGGACCACCCTAGCCCCTTTTCCCAGCTGGTCAGGTTTTTGATTTGCAAATTAGCAACCTGACAGCATCACCCTGCACTGACATGTCCGCCACATCCAACCCCACAAGCACCGATTTGGAAGGACTAACCCACCCGCAAAGCTCAGAAAAAGGTCAAAACATAAGACGTCCTGAACAATTGAACCTCAAAGGAATGAAAACAGACACGGGAAAGAACTCCCACTAACACTTCCAGCATACCCAACAACACAGGTCACCGGGAATCCGGCCTAGACCAACCCCTCCTATAACCCCTCAGGATCATTCGCATCATAAAAGCCTTCGTAACATCCTCCATCCCCATCATTTTGAACAAAAAGGCCAGGCCTGACATCTTCCGGTTAACCCAAGCAAAAGATACCCCCTCCTCGCAGTTCTTACCTAGAAAATACAACAACACATGTAACCTATCCTCGTCGCTAAAACAACACCCAATGTTACTTACCAGATCATGCCACTCTCACCAAATCCGCTCATAGGCCTGATGACTTCCGAATGAACCCAGTTATGGTGGAAAAATGAGATCCCCAAATGACTGCGGCACGGGATTCCAAGCTACTCCGCACCCGGTGCCAAATTACAGAATCTGTCCCATTGTAGGCAAGAAAGCGCATCAACCACCTCATTCTCAACTCCAAGAACATGAACAGCAAACAAAAAAAATTCAATTGCAAACACAACAACACCAAATGACACATAAAGCGGACCACAGGCAAGGAGGAAGCTGACAATGAGTTTATGGCATGCACCACACCCATATTGTCACAGTGAAAGCGGGCCCACCGATTCCTAAATTCTGACCCACAAAGCTCCATGGCCAGCACTATCGGAAACAATTCCAAAAGCGTCAGGTTACGAATTAGATCAGACCCCCTCAATTCCTCAGGTCATGAGCCCGTACTCTGCCAGCCATGAAAGTAAGTCGCATAACCCGCCGACCCCGCCGCGTCCGTGTACAGATCCAATTCTGCTCCCGAGCCCGAGCCGAAGGCTCCATCCAGAAAGCCCTACAATTGGACTTTTCCAAAAACATATCCCACACCCTCAAGTCCTCCTGGTGCTCCCGTTGAATTCAAACAAATTGATGTGGTGCCTTGACCCCAGCAGTGGCAGCCACCAATCGCCGGCAGAACACTCACCCCATGAGACACACAAAATTGAGTTAACTCAACAAGGACTGCAACTCCCGCAACTGCACCTTGGAACGGAAAACCACCCCGGCCACTGACCCCCGAAGGTCCTCAAGCTTATCACTCGGCAACCGGCATTCCATAAAGTTTGTATAAACAATGATCCCCAAGAACTTCAACTCCTTAGTGGGACCCTCCGTCTTACCCTGCGCCATCGGAACCCCAAAAACGTGAAAGACATGTTGTAGCGTGGCCAACTATATGAGACAGGACCGATCCCCCAGAGGGCCCAACACCAAAAAATCATCCAGATAGTGTAAAATGGATCCAAGGACCGACAAGTCCTTGAGATCCATTTGAGAAAATAATTGAATATCTCAAAATATGAACAGGAAATGGCACAACCCATTGGAAAGCACTGGTCAACAAAGTAGTCCCCTTTCCAACGGCAACCAAACAGGCGAACACTGTCCGGGTGGAACAGCAACAGGCGAAAAGCTGATTCGATATCAGTCTTGGCAATCAACGCCCCCTAACAAACTTTTGAACCCACGAACCGCTTCATCAAACGATGCGTATTAGACAGTACATAGGGAGGGATCGATCGCATCATTCACCAATCCCCTTTTTGGGTGAGAAAGGTGATGGATAAGGAAAAACTGATTCGGCTCCCTCTTGGGGACAAACCCCAATGGTGAAACCCCCAGGTCCCCCACAGGCGGAACAGAAAACAAGCCCGACATCCTCCCCAATGCCACCTCCTTCCACAGTTTCTGAGAAACCACTTTGGGTTGAAAATAAGCTGACTTCAAGTTAGCCGAAACGGGGGGACACTGGCCAAAAAACTTGAAATTTGAAAGCCCTCCTTAAAACCCATCCACAAAGTTCTTGCAGCAGCCCTATTTGGATACCTACTTAGGTACGGTGCCTTTTTGTCCACCCTCACTGGTGTCTTCTTTGCTTTTTTTGAAGCACTTGGCCAAGGAATGTGAACCTCTGCACCCAGAGCACTCATGTCGGAAACAGCAGGAACCCCCGAATCTGCAGGCGCGCTCATTAAACTGCCAGCAGAATCCCTTGCGCTTTGTGGCCGATGGTGAAGAGGTAGTGGCACCCCCGGCCCCACCAGGAAAGGGGGATGGAGCGACCCTGGCCTGTGTCATGAGCTTCATCCACAAACTAATGTCTTTGTGATCCCACCGCATAGATGGTCTCACAGGATTCCGCTGCCGGAACTGCTCGTTGTAGCACAGCCATGCTATGCCCCCATAGACCCGCTGGACCCCACTGATGGAGTCCAAATAGTAAAATAATGCTGAACAATTCTCCGGTGCCCTTTCCCCTATGATGCTAGCCAATATGTTGAACGCTTGGAGCCAGTTGGTGAACGGCTGCGGAATAAGTCTATAGCAACGCTTCTCCTCTTCCTCCTTTTTGTTCTCATTAGGTTTAATCTTGTCCAGGTTAAACTTTTCCAGCGGTAGCAGCGAAAAGATCTCCATGTATTCCCCTTTCCAAATCTTTTCCCTAATCTCAGCTTTCAAATGAGACCCCAAGGGGCCCTCGTAGCACACATAAACTTCACACTGTGCAGCATCCGCCAGCCCATCCAATGACAACTCACCCAGGGGGGATACCCGTAACTTTACTCACTTGCGAGGACCCCGCTGACCCGGCGAGGACTGTGGCTGATCCATCTGATGCAGTGGGTGGCTGTTGAGCCACCTGCACCACTAGCGGCATCAAAGGCGCACCAAGACGGGCGTCCTCCCATCCCTGCTGCTGTCCAGGCCGAAACCATGAAGACCGAAGAAGCGGGGTTCCCGCCACCATTCCCCTCCCCAAAAGATCCCTGCGGCTGTATATCAATGCCATCAGCAAACAGGGCAGTAAAACATATCCAGCTCTCGCTGGCCCCTGGGCACCAACCCTCCCATTAGACCCAGGAGAGGAAAGCCCACCAACCAGAGCCCCCCACTTGTCCCTGGCCGCAGCGGCAGGCGCAGAAACAGGATCGGCCTCCACTTGCAACCCAGGAGATAAAGAGACACTAGGGACACCAGAGGCAGACAAAGACACAGGACTCACGGAGACATAGGACTTACCAGGCTACCTCGGGGAATCCATCCACACAGCCGCACATCCGGATCCCTGAAAAGGCCCCATTTGGACCACAGCCTCCATGACCTTCTCTGCATCTGACCGCTGATCCCCCTGCACTGCAGTAGATGCCGATGGGGTGGAGGGGAACGGTCAACCACGGGGGACGTCATCAGCCGATGTCCGAAGCACCACGTGGTTCTCTGTGACCAGACTCACCCGTTAAGCACTCTGCCGGCCTGCACCTGCCCCAGCTGCTTCCTCCCGCAGTGGCCAGAGCCACCCTGGAGGCAAGGCTCATGCCAGCAGCTGCTGTCCATCCATGCCAAGCCAGACCCCACCCGGCTGGCCACCAGGTGCTGAAAATGTTTGCTTTTCCTTCAATGGTAGAACATGAATGAACTTTTGAAGCTAGCTTAGGTGGAATAAAACAGAAAGCACAGACAACTGATTCTTTTAACACGCTAGAGTGTTTGTTTATGAGATGAGATAATTGTTATTAATAAACAAATACGAGGATGAGCCCATAATCGCATGTTACGACAATGTATTTGTCTGGCACCCAACAACTTTGCATTTATAAAATCAGAAAACTCATGCTTTGAAAACTCAGCCCCAGATCACTTGGGAATAGATTAAATCAACATTAGCTTGTCTCCAAATGTTGGAATCCAAACTTCTATTGCATTTTAAAATAATTTAATTAAAATAATTTAATGAAATTGTAAAGTACTTATCTTCCTCCCCTTCCAATATAAATTTTGTATTTTTTGCTTTCGTCACATATTCTGAGAAGGTCTGTGATGTTATCATTTCTAGGGAAAAAAAGATGCCCAGCCACTGGGAGGAGGGCGCTGACATTGCATCCTTGCTCTTTGCATAACCTACCAAACTATGCAGGCAGGTGTGAATGGGCTGGACAGACTGCGGGTCTCCTTACTGTTAATAAACCCATGCAGTCATTGGTGGGTGTGATAAACCAGGAATTTCCTTGCTGTCAATCAGCCATTGCAGGGATTGGTGGATGGGACCGACAATGAGTCTCCTAGCTGTTAATCAACCTTTGCAGTCATTGCTGGTGGGGCAGACCTAAAGTCTACTGGCTGCCAATCAACCCAGCAGCTCAGGTCCTCTCAATGTAGAATGAAAATTACAGATCGGTATTTACATGGCAGGTAGCCATAGATGGAGAGGCAAAAAAAAGCACCAGTCTTATGAAAATAACATCAGGGGGTGCAAGCACTAGGAATGAGAATATGAGGTAGGAATTATTCAATGGCCACTGCAAAAATTAAAAGAAGGGCCAAGAAGATAATTTCAAGGTAAGATATCACATTTGCAAAAGTGCTTTTACATTTCTGTTCATAGTTAGGCTTTATGTTGTGACTGCTGCAGATAAAAACAGAATGTTACAACTTGGCAGGGTAAGAACCTTGAAACGAGAGAGCGGATAAGCTGCAAAGTTGGACAACCAGTAGCGTCATGGAAGAATGCTGCACCTTAGAAGAACATTACAACTAGACATGAAAATGTTCCAATGGACTTAGGGAGCTCAACCTACATTTTTGAGTAGCTATAATTTTTGTCCAAGCTATCATCTTCCACAGTTGGTTTTTCTGTTTGTATTCTCCTTTGCCGGTATTCACTTCATCTTGTAAATCAGGGGTCTCCAAACATTCTAAACAAAGGGCCGGTTTACTCTCCTTCAGACTTTAGGGGGGCTGGACTGTGGCCATCGGGAGTAGAAAAAGTCCCAGCATCAGCTGGAGTAAACAATGCCCCATCTTTAGTGTCATTGGTAGGAATTGTGTCCCATCATTGGTATCATTAGGCCCCGTCGTTGGTGTCATTAGGCCCCATCGTTGGTGTCAGTTGTAGGAATAATGCCCCATCGTTGTTGTCAGTGAATTAAATAGCGCCCTAAGGGCCACATAAAAGCAAGCAATGGACCATATCTGGGCCCTGAACTGCAGTTTGTAGACCACTGTTCTAAATGATCCTGGATATAGGCCGATGTAAATTCAGGTCCCAACACTTCTCTAAGCAAACTTGGCCTCAATCACACAGTGCAGTTTTAAAGATGTGTTGCAAATGACAGAATCTTGTGACCAGAAATTTTAGTCCTACATAGCTAGCAGCACTGGCAGAAAATAATCATATAACGTAAATTGAGTGGACTTAAAGAGTACTTGTGGGTGTAAAGCTGGATATTGGTTTGGAACGTTGGTATCTCCAGGTGCCTGTGACTGAATTTAGTTTCTTTCTGAATCCGAATCCCGGGATGCCTTATAATGGAAATTGCAGACTGGGCAGGCATTCTCATTATGCATATCACCCCTCCTGCTACCTGTGCCTTTCTGTTGGCTAGTGAGGTCACCACTTGCATTTGCTGGCCAATAGGTTGGTGCAAGCTGTGGAACAGGTAAGGCAACATAGCAGCCATTCAAGCCCTCAGATATAGGAGTTCCTCCTTGGAATTTAGAGCTCTTGAGGCAGTCTTATCATTTTTAAGGCATGGGAAAGGTAAAAAAATCTGCCTTATTTTTATTTCTCTTTGTGTCCTTGTAGGATATATTATATTTACTTACCGTGTGGTCAACAGTATAGGAAGTGAGATGAAATCCTCCCAGACAGAGCCAAGACAGCATTAAAATCATTTGCGTCCAGGGGTCATTGATAAAGATAAAAAGCTTAGAAATGCACACAAGGCCGTAGCCTACCGGTTGTGTAGCTTTTCACTTGGGCATTGCTGCAGTATAACTGCCCACCCAATACTGTTTTTGGCAGTCTGGGAACCTCTTTTGCCTGCCTGTTTGTAATGCAGGCAAGATATTCACAAATACACCAAATCCAGGCCCAGTCACATACAGAAAGCCTTATGGATCAAAGTCTCAGTGCTAAGTCCAGCATAGCCACTTCATCACAACCACCAGTCAGATTTAAACCAACCGTGGAGGTTTAATCTGATTGATGATACAGAGAGAGAGAGGAGATGTACATCAATATTTTTTTAACAGTTCACTGGTTCACTGGTTTGGCTTTATTCATGACCAGACTTGTTCTTTAAATTAGAATTTTATTGTAGACTAACCTTGATCCTCACATACAGCCAGCTCTTAAGCTTGTTGATTGTATCCTGCTCTGGTGTATATGACCATAACAAGTCTATATATGGTTTTCTTCAAGAACATGTATTATTGTTATTATAGAACCATGGGAAGTAACTTAAATAGAAATTAAATGAAGTGTTACTGAGATGTATGGATGAGGACCTGGCCCATGTTTAACATATAATGAACTGTCATTTGCTGTATTCTACATTTTATACAATATTTGTGTAAACTAAATAATTGACATGAACAGGCACTATCGAATTCCAGATGTATTCTTCTGTATTTATGATGGAACTGTAGCATAATACTTAAATGTTAAAACCACATAGATCATAAAGATGAATGTCTATTTTGTAGTAAATACCTAACTTATATATTAAGAGTTTCATCTCTTCCTCTTATCTTTGACTTGCTTTGCTCCCTTCTAACCTGAAAGGGTTGTAAAGCTTTGTTTTTTTATTTTCTAAATAGGTTCCTTTAAGCGAGTGCATTGTTGGTTCACTTACCTTTTCCTTCGATTTCCCTTAACCACTTGCTTACTGGGCACTTAAACCCCCCTCAGTCCCAGACCAATTTTCAGCTTTCAGCGCTGATGCACTTTGAATGACAATTGCGCGGTCATACAACACTGTACCCAAATGAAATTTTTATCATTTTTTTCCCAAAAATAGAGCTTTCTTTTGGTGGTATTTAGTTACAGCTCGGAGTTTTATTTTTTGCTAAACAAACAAAAAAAGATGCAAAAAAAAAAAATCATGTTTTAATAGTTTGTTATAAAATTTTGCAAACGGGTCATTTTTCTCCTTCATTGAAGTGTGCTGATTAGGCGGCACTGATAGGCTGCATTGGTGGGCACTGATGGGCTGCATTGGTGGGCACTGATAGGCTGCATTGGTGGGCACTGATAGGCTGCACTGGTGGGCACTGATAGGCATAGTTAAGGCGGCACTAATAGGCACAGATAAGGGGGCACCGATGGGCACAGATAAGGCGGCACTGATGGGCAAAGATGGGCACAGATAAGCTGGCACGGATGGGTGGCACGGATAAGTGGCACGGATGGGCACTGATAGGTACCACTGATAGATGGGACTGATGGGCACTGATAGGTGGCACTGATAGGTGGCTCTGATAGGTGGCACTGCTGGGCACTGATGGGCGGCACTGCTGGGCACTGATGGGCGGCACTGCTGGGCACTGATGGGTGGCACTGGGGTGCAGCATCTTTGAGGCAGATTGTGGGCACTGTGGGTGGCACTGTGGGTGGCACTGTGGGCACTATGGGCACTGCTGGGTGGCACTGACGGGGGGCACTTACTTTTATTCAGGATGGCACTGCAGGGGGCAGATGGGCACTGGCAGGGGGCAGGTGGTCGCTTGTATTGCTGGCCGTGATCGGGACTGATGTCCCAATCACGGCCGCCGGTGATCGGCTTTTTTTTTTTCTCCTGTCAGCGCGAGGAGGAATAATAGCCGATTACTGGCTTCATTCTATCACATGATCAGCTGTCATTGGCTGACAGCTGATCACGTGATAAGGGGTCGGGATTGACCCCTTGCACGGATCGGTGATCAGGCGAGTCTCATGGACTCGCCGATCACAGAGCGCGCCGCGCGCGCCCCTCAGGGGGCGCGCAGGCCGCTCGTGCACGGGACGACGTCAATAGACGTAGTCCCGGAAAAGTAGGTCCGCGCTAATGCCGTCATTTGGCAATAGCGCGGATCCCAAGTGGTTAATAAATGTTTTTTTTTCTTTGTCTGAATTTCTCACTTCCTGTTTCTCCTCAGTAAACTTCACACCATCATCCGAGCTGGTGTTTAGTCAGCCAGAACAGCTTACTGAGGAGGAGCAGGAAGTGAAAAATTCAGACAAAGAAAACAAAGAAAAAAAACATTTAGAAGGGAAATCGAAGGAAAAGATAAGTGAACCAACAATGCACTAGCTTAAAGGAACCTATTTAGAAAATAAAAAACAAACCTTTTCAACCCCTTAAGCATTCTTCCATTTTTATTATTGCTTCCCCTCTCTTCCCTGAGTGCACTTCAGAGGCTGGTCTTCTCCTGCCATGTGATATCATATGACTAGGCCTTGTGCGACCATCAGAGGAGGAAGGACTGTGCTACTGAAGCGCTTATCATGGCACCTTGAAGATTTTGAAAGACAGCAGGACTCAAGAAGGTGAGGTCCAAAAAACACCTAAAACAGGACACAGCATAACTTTTGTCCCTGCAACAACTCAATAACTGTACATTTTATGATACCCTTTAAATTAATGTAAGGTCTCTACAATTTCACTTTAAAGAAAAAAATCTGTAAAATATAGAAAACACCTTCTAGTACGCATATGTGATCCTTCAAAAGCCATAAAGATTTTTGTTTTCTGTGGTGTTAGAATATCTACTTGATGCATATCTGGTCCCACACACTAGAAAAAAATCCATAAACCAGACTTGCAATAAGAGCGGATGCTCTTAAAGGCTAAGGAAAATTTTGAAGGCATTTTTCTCAAAGTTTCACACTCTTCCAAGGCTTCATACTTGTCTAATTCTGGTACTCTGTCTTGTTGTGGTTTACCTTCAGTTGGCTGGTCCTTTACTTTCTGGGACTTCTCCAGAAATATCAATGAAATCCCTGTGGAAGTCTATGGGTTCTATTATGCATGTGTAGGTAGTGGGAGGATGAAGTAAATCTTGTGGTTGTACACGGCCAGGCACAGCTGCAACACACTCCCAAATGCCACGCAGGCATGTGGAATGAGAGAGAGACGCCTGCGTGGCATTTGGGAGTGTGCTGCAGCTGTGCCCATATAGGTCTCCTTCCCTGGTGGCTGATCTACCCTGCTTTCTTTTCCTTGGACAACATGTACCACTTCGGACTACAGCTTTTCACATCTCAGCATCAGGTAGCACTCTGGCTTATGGTATTCACCAATAGTCTTTCCTGGTACACAGTGTAATCAGTTTTATCAGTTCCTCTTGGTGGCATAGTCCCTCATCTTTCACTATTTATCTTTTATCCTCCACTTCTTTCTGTTTGGGCTTCACTGATACTACTATATTTACAATTGCACTCACCCTGCTCTATTGTTGAGTACAGGATAGATTATACATTATGTACCAATACACATATCAATATTTTTCACAAAAGTTCTTTCATGACGGTTCTGTCAATTTCCCGATAATGATGCCCCTAGGGGGTTTTCCAGTTTTCAGTGCCACAGACAGCTCTTTTGTAAGTAACCTAGAGAATGGGGTCCCCCCAGCTCATTTTTTTTCTTCTTTTTTCTTTGACAGTGTCAGATTATATAGAAATCCATCCGTTTCATTACATATAAACACCACGTGCACGTGCCACGTGCCTGCTCCTGAAGAGTGGATCAATGCGCGAAACGCATCTAGATTTTTGGTATGTCGTGCTTTAATCCATCATGTGTTTATAAGATTATATGCAACCTCTCATTAAATCAATCATGTGGTTTTAAGATCCTACATGAATGTTTTGTAACTATGCTATTTATACGCTATTTAAATAGGTTACGTATCTACAACTTCAACTGTTATGCGTTATCAGGTTTTATATGCATGTATATACAGTATCTCACAAAAGTGAGTACAACCTCACATTTTTGTAAATATTTTATTATATCTTTTCATGTGACAACACTGAAGAAATGACACTTTGCTACACTATAAAGTAGTGAATGTACAGCTTGTATAACAGTATAAATTTGCTGTCCCCTCAAAATAACTCAACACACAGCATTGATGTCTAAACCGCTGGCAACAAAAGTGAGTACACCCCTAAGTGAAAATGTCCAAACTGGGCCCAATTAGCCATTTTCTCTCCCTGGTGTCATGTGACTCATTAGTGTTACAAGGTCTCAAGTGTGAATGGGGAGCAGGTGTGTTAAATTTGGTGTTATTGCTCTCACTCTCTCATACTGGTCACTGGAAGTTCAACATAGCACCTCATGGCAAAGAACTCTCTGAGGATCTGAAAAAAAAAGAATTGTTGCTCTACATAAAGATGGCCTAGGCCAGTGATGGTGAATCTTGGCATCCCAGATGTTTTGGAACTACATTTCCCATGATGCTCATGCACTCTACAGTGTAGTGGAGCATCATGGGAAATGTAGTTCCAAAACATCTGGGGTGCCAAGGTTCGCCATCACTGGCCTAGGCTATAGGAAGATTGCCAAGACCCTGAAACTGAGCTGCAGCACAGTGGCCAAGACCACTCAGCAGTTTAACAGGACAGGTTCCACTCAGAACAAGAAGTTGAGTGCACGTGCTCAGCGTCATATACACAGGTTGTCTCTGGGGAAATAGACGTATAAGTGCTGCCAGCATTGCTGCAGAGTAGGAATGAGATTTGAGTTTAAGTTGAACCTGGGGCATGACCCAGGTCCCCAAACACCTTTTAGGACAATAACTTGAATATTAGCCTTTAAAATTAGCACTTTTTGATTTTGAACATTCAAGTCCCGTAGACTTTAATAGGGTTCCAAAGTTCACACGAAGTTTAGGTCTGTTCGCAGGTTCTGGTGCGAACCGAACGGGGGGGGGGGGGGTGTTCGGCTCATCCTTACTGCAGAGGTTGAAGGGGTGGAGGGTCAGCCTGTCAGTGCATAGACCATACTCCGCACACTGCAAATTGGTCTGCATGGCTGTCATCCCAGAAGGAAGATGATGAACAAGAAAGCCTGCAAACAGTTTGATGAACACAAGCAGACTAAGGACATGGATTACTGGAACCATTTCCTGTGGCCTGATGAGACCAAGATATACTTATTTGGTTCAGATGGTGTGAAGCATGTGTGGCGGCAATCAGGTGAGGAGTACAAAGACAAGTGTGTCTTGCCTACAGTCAAGCATGGTGGTGGAAGTGTCATGGTCTGGGGCTGCATGAGTGCTGCTGGCACTGGGGAGCTACAGTTCATCGAGGGAACCATGAATGCCAACATGTACTTTGACATACTGAAGCAGAGCATGATTCCCCCCTCCCTTCGGAGACTGGGCCCCAGGGCAGTATTCCAACATAACGACCCCAAACACACCTCCAAGACGACAACTGCCTTGCTAAAAAAGCTGAGGGTAAAGGTGATGGACTGGCCAAGTATGTCTCCCCAGACCCAAACCCTATTGAGCATCTGTGGGGCATCCTCAAATGGAAGGTGGAGGAGCACAAGGTCTCTAACATCCACCAGCTCCGAGATGCTGTCATGGAGGAGTGGAAGAGGACTCCAGTGGCAACCTGTGAAGCTCTGGTGAACTCCATGCCCAAGAGGGTTAAGGCAGTGCTGGGAAATAATGGTGGCCACACAAAATATTGACACTTTGGGCCCAATTTGGACATTTTCACTTAGGGGTGTATTCACTTTTGTTGCCATCGGTTTAGACATTAATGGCTGTACACTCACTATTTTACATTGTACTAAAGTGTCATTTCTTCAGTGCTGTCACTGATAGAATAAAATATTTACAAAGATGTGAGGGGTGTACTCACTTTTGTGAGATACTGCATATGAATTGTACTGGGATGCTTTATATTATCATTATTATTATTATGTATTGAAATTTATACTCTGATATACTGTAATATACATTACACTTTGAGCTTTTTATTTAACTGCATGCTTCATTTAAAGTCCCACCCCCTCCTCTTTCTTCATATTGACAGAGAGGGAGGCATATGACCTTACTAGGTCACTGCCTCCAAAACCCTTCTCTTTACCAGCTATTTATTTGCTTATGATGCAAATGAGTATATTTATATATCAGTTATGTGTTTGCAGTGCCATCCTTTCTTTGCTAATCAAATATTACTGAACCCAGGATGATGCACAGCCTATTAGGTTGTATCCACAGTACCACCATGTGTTGACATAAAAATTGACATCCCCATTTGACAGTTATACCGGATCCTTTTTATTTGTGTCATCTGAGAATAAATCTATTTGGTGGGAATGGACCCACACAGGCTGAATCAGTGGCATCACTTGCAAAGAGTGTGCAGTGTATGGCCAGTTGGATACCATAATACAAAGCTGAAACTATGGGGTTGATCTACTAAAGGGAAATAGACCGTACACTTTGCAAGTGCAGTTGCACTCATTTTGCCCAGAACCTAGTGAATGTGGTGAAGCTCTGCTGATTTCCATCATCCAATCATGTGCAAGCAAAAATGCATTTGTTTTTTTTTTCCTTGCACCTGATTGGGAATTCTTTACAAAGTGAAGCTTCAGCACATTTCACTAAGCTCCGTAAAGAATGAGTGCAACTCCAAATGCACAGTCTATTTCCCTTTAGTTAATCAATACCTATATGCGCGTCACAGCTTTTTGCATACCCACATTTTAAGTTGGTTTTATGGCCTCTGCCTGGCATTAAGTGCCATGTTTTTAAATTTGATATTATTTCCAAGTCTTTTTGCCAATGCTATAATTAAAACGTCGTCTTTGATCTTTGTGAATGCACATTTTTTTTATTTTATTTAACACGCACAAACAATTATATATACATATTCTTAAAACGTTTTATAAAACAAGTTTAATTCTTACCATGTCTGATGAAAAATAAGTCTATTTTTTTCAACCATAATCAAAAGCATTTTTTTTTTTTACTTTTACACACAATTTAGCAAAAAATAAAAGCCACATAAAAAAAATACAAAAGAAAGCCCTCGAATGCTAGGAACACATGATTTTAATCATATGTTTCAGCAAAAATGAAAATACCTATGGCCTATTTAAGAATATAAAATAAAAGGCATCGATTGGCAGTTTTGCAATGCTAAAGTTTAAAAGTAAACAATGCAATCCTACGATGTACCTCATAACATAGTCAAAAAGGTAGGTTGTGCAAAAAATTCTAACATTGTGAACATAAGAACAGAAAAAATGGACCACCAGCGTTTCTTAAGGCCCGTACACACGGTCAGAAAATCTGAAGATAAATTTCATCTGATGAACGATCTGCTGATTTTATGAACGTTAGTATTCTGCTTTTGACAGCCGATTATGAACTTTCGGCATACAAAAACTGGATGTGCAGGCTTGAAAATTTTTGTCTGATGTGACCACAATGTCCGATTTTCTTTTCATTAGTACAGTTTTATGCCAAAAAGAAATCTGAAGAGCAAGACTAGGCATGCTCAGAAATGAAAGAACACATACAAAACAATTCAACACATTACGTCACTTCTGACGTTGAATTCTGTCAACAGAAAAATTTTCCGATGGTTAGTACCCTCTTCACTTTCGTCCAATAATCTGACCGTGTGTACAAGGCTTTAGTCATAAGTTGCACAGATCTTCCAGATGCATCTTGGGAAATCCGTTTCCAATTCAAGGGCAGGACAGATATGGGGAAAGATGCTCCTGGAAAGTCCAGGAAACGTCTAAGTCATGGGACACCATACACCATTTGGTCCAAGTTAAAGTATGTCATTACAATGATAAGGAAAGATAAGATATTTTCTTAAAGGGGTTTTCCAAAACTTCACAACCTGCTTACACAATAATATACAGTGGTGTGAAAAAGTGTTTGCCCCCTTCCTCATTTCCTGTTCCTTTGCATGTTTGTCACACTTAAGTGTTTCGGAACATCAAACCAATTTAAACAATAGTCAAGGACAACACAAGTAAACACAAAATGCAATTTGTAAATGAAGGTGTTTATTATTAAAGGTGAAAAAAAATCCAAACCATCATGGCCCTGTGTGAAAAAGTGATTGCCCCCCTTATTAAAACATACTATAACTGTGGTTGTCCACACCTGAGTTCAATTTCTCTAGCCACACCCAGGCCTGATTATTGCCACACCTGTTCACAATCAAGGCATCACTTAAATAGGAGCTGCTTGACACAGTAAGGTCCACCAGAAGATCCTTAAAAGCTACACATCATGCCGAGACCCAAAGAAATTCAGGAACAATTGAGAAAGAAAGTAATTGAGATCTATCAGTCTGGAAAGGGTTATAAAGCCATTTCCAAAGCTTTGGGAATCCAGCGAACCACAGTGAGAGCCATTATCCACAAATGGCGAAGACATGGAACAGTGGTGAACCTTCCCAGGAGTGGCCGGCCGCCCAAAATTACCCCAAGAGCGCAGCGACGACTCATCCAAGAGGTCACAAAAGACCCCACAACAACGTCCAAGGAACTGCAGGCCTCACTTGCCTCAGTTAAGGTCAGCGTTCATGCCTCCACCATCAGGAAAAGACTGGGCAAAAATGGCCTGCATGGCAGAGTTCCAAGGAGAAAACCACTGCTGAGCAAAAAGAACATCAAAGCTCGTCTCAATTTCTCCACAACACATCTTGATGATCCCCAAGACTTTTGGGACAACATTCTGTGGACCGATGAGACAAAAGTGGAACTCTTTGGAAGGTGTGTGTCCAAGTATATCTGGCGTAGAAGGAACACTGCATTTCATAAAAAGAACATTATACCAACAGTAAAATATGGTGGTGCTAGTGTGATGGTCTGGGGCTGTTTTGCTGCTTCAGGACCTGGAAGACTTGCCGTGATAAAAGGAACTATGAATTCTGCTGTCTACCAAGAGATCCTGAAGGAGAATGTCTGACCATCTGTTCGTGTACTCAAGCTGAAACGAACTTGGGTTCTGCAGCAGGACAATGATCCTAAACACACCAGCAAGTCCACCACCGAATGGCTGAAGAAAAACAAAATGAAGACTTTGGAGTGGCCTAGCCAAAGTCCTGACCTGAATCCTATTGAGATGTTGTGGTATGACCTTAAAAAGGCCGTTCATGCTCGAAAACCCTCTAATGTAACTGAATTAGGACAATTCTGCAAAGATGAGTGGGCCAAAATTCCTCCAGGACGCTGTAAAAGCCTCATTGCACGTTATCGCAAACGCTTGGTTGCAGTTGTTGCTGCTAAGGGTGGCCCAACCAGTTATTAGGTTTAGGGGGCAATCACTTTTTCACACAGGGCCATGATGGTTTGGATTTTTTTTCCCCTTTAATAATAAACACCTTCATTTACAAATTGCATTTTGTGTTTACTTGTGTTGTCCTTGACTATTGTTTAAATTGGTTTGATATTCCGAAACACTTAAGTGTGACAAACATGCAAAGGAACAGGAAATGAGGAAGGGGGCAAACACTTTTTCACACCACTGTAAGCTGAAAGAAATAAATACTTAATTGTTTTTTAAACAGCGACATACTAATTAAATTTCAATTACTGTTTGGCCAGCTTTATCCCTGTCTTATCCCTGTCTTTATGGTGCCACCAGAATTTTGGTTGAGAGAAAATCACTTGAAAAATGGAAGACCCCTTTAACACCCTGTACAACCGGTCGGACATTCCGACGACAAAATCTAACTTTTTTTTTTCCGACGGATTTTGGCCCAAACTTGTCTTGCATACAAACGGACGCACAAAGTTGTCGGAAAATCCGATCGTTCAGAACGAGATGACGTAAACCACGTACGACGGGACTATAAAGAGGGCAGTAGCCAATAGCTTTCATCTCGCAATTTATTCTGAACATGTGTGCCACTGCATCGGAATTGTCTACACACGATCGGATTTTGTTGTTGGAGAATTTTAGATCCAGAGCTCAAAATTTGCGTGTCGGAAATTCCGATGGAAAAAATCAGATGGAGCCCACACACGATCCGATCGCACATTTTCCATCAGAAAGTCCGACCGTAGTTTATGTATTTTATGCTGGTCGAATAAAAAAAATGTGACCCCCCCCCCTCCATGAGTCCCTTCCATGGAGCTATTGTATTCTGATAGCAAAGAGAGTTCCCCACCATCAGAATACAATGATCAATACCAGAGATTGACTTCTGTACAACCAGCTTGCCCATAGATGGATCAAAATGTGTCTGTTGCCTGCTGAAGCGGTTATATTTCGATTCTTCTATGGCTAGCTTAAGATTAACAACATTATTTAATAATAGTTTATATAATTGGATCTACACATACCGACAATTTTGCTCATTGCATGGTTATTGCTATCACAAAGTGCTGCAGGGACCAAACTGCATTTGTGCATTTACTGACTGCTATAAAACGTGATAAATTTTGAAATGAAATTCTTGCAAGTCATAAAAACTACAATCATCCACTTTCTTATCAGTACAGTCTCATAAAACTTGAAAAATGTTAATTTAATTTTAATGATTTTGTGGACCCAATTGTGTCTATTCAGTGTATCTTTATTTTCCAAGTGGGATTTACCTGACTACCAGGTTACCTAAAGGCTAAGTTAACCGTTATAGGGTTCTTTCACACTGATCAGTTATTTTTTTCTGTTTTTGGCTTAAACGATAAGTTCGCCTTTCTAAAAAAAAAATAATAATAATAAAATAAATAAATGCACATTTATTTGCAGGTAAAAAAAATGCATTTATTATTTGGTAAATAATAGGATAAGGTTGGCGCTATTTATATTCTATTATATGCATTTATTATTTATTTCTTTTTCTTTTTAGGAAACTGTAAAGCAGTGCACTTGTGATCAGCAGTCGCGGGTACAATCTCAGGCTTCTGCAAACTGTCTGTGCAGCTATCCTTCCCTACATCCTTAGGCTGCATTCCCACTTCAGCGTTTTGAATCGCGGGCAGATTTGCTGCGATTCTGCCCACGATTTGATAGCGTCCGATGTGTGAATGACAAATCGCGGGAATCACACTTGGGATTCCATTTATTTGAATGACATCTAAAATCGCGATGCGTGTCTGCGGTGATTGTCACGCAATAAATCGCGCTGCAATCAGGGCAACCCACATGGCGTGAAGCATGTTGCCCAAAAGTAGCTCCTCAACTTTTTTTAAGCGGCATGCTTCCCATGGTGTGGGTTGCCGCAATTGCAGTGCAATTCATTGCATGACAATCGCGGCAGAGCTTCACCACGATTTTAGGTGTGGCATTCCAAGTGTGAGTCCCGCAATTTGTCATTCACACATCGGCGCTTTCGCAGAATCATAGCAAATCTGCCTGCGATTCAAAACACTGAAGTGTGAATGCAACTGAATGACAGGAAGAATCAATAATCTACTAGAGTGCTCACCAGCTACCTGGTAGCTCAATTAGAACTACAAGCCATCAGCCGCAATGGCTGTCGGTACTTATAGTTCATTCATTTACAGAACTCTGTGAATGAATAATGCAGCTGTGTGGGCAGAGCCAAAAATGCACTTCCCTATTGAAATGAATGTAAAACGCACATGCGGTTGCGTTTTTTTTTTTTTAAGTCACATGTCCTTTTTTGACAGGTGCAAAATTCACCGGAAACTAGGCATAAACGCCTGTGTGTTTTTACCACGTTTTTGCAATAGAGCAGTGGGAAAGCAGCCTTAGTAACATGTTGCTATGCAGCACCTCCCCCACCCCACTCCTGACAGCGTTCAAGGGATCCTTTCTCTTCACCCACTGTCACATAAAAATAATAAATGCACATATTTTGACCTGCTAAAACATGTGCTATTATTCCTTTTTTTTTAAAGGCAAACTCATCTTTTAACCACTTGCCGACCAGCGCACAACGATATACGTCGGCACAATGGCATGGCTGCGCAGATGGGCATACAGGTAAGTCCCCTTTAAGAAGTGGCATGCTCCGTGACCATGCCTGCGAGACCCTCTGACTCGATGTCCACTGGTGTCCCGCAATCGTCTCATGGAGCGCCAGAATGGAGAGATGTCTTTGTAAACAAGGCACTTCCCTGTTCTGCCTTGAGACATGACAGAGATCTACTGCTCCCTGTCATCGGGAGCAGTGATCGATGTCATGTCAGTGGAAGCCCATCCCCCCCAGAGTTAGAATCACTCCCTAGGACACACTTAACCCCTTGATCGTCCTTAGTGTTCAACCCCTTCCCTGCCAGTGTCATTTACACAGTAATCAGTGCATTTTTATAACACTGATCGCTGAATAAATTACAATGGTCCCAAAATAGTGTCAAAAGTGTCCCATGCGTCCGCCATAATGTCACAGTCATGATAAAAATTGCAGATCGCTGCCATTACTAATAAAAAAATAATAATAATAATTAAAATGCCAAAAATCTATCCTCTATTTTGTAGACACTATAACTTTTGTGCAAACCAATCAATATACGCTTATTGCAATTAAAAAAAAAAAAAAATATGTAGAAGAATACATATCGGCCTAAACTGAGGAAAATAATTGTTTTTTTTGGGGGATATTTATTATAGCAAAAAGTAAAAAATATTGTTTTTTTTTCAAAATTGTCGCTCCTTTTTTGTTTATAGCGCAAAAAATAAAAACCGCAGAGGTGATCAAATGCCACCAAAAGAAAGCTCTATTTGTGGGGAAAAAAGGAAGTCAATTTTGTTTGGGTGTAACATCGCACGACCACGCAATTGTCAGTTAAAGAGACGCAGTGCCGTATCGTAAAAAGTGCTCTGGTCAGGAAGGGGGTAAATTCTTCCGGGGCTGAAGTGGTTAAGATCCATTTTATAGATCTAATATGATATTTGAGTGCAGCAGAGGCAGCATTGTGAGCTTAATACAGAAAGTTAGTTGGATTTCTGGGAGAATCAACAGGTATCTTTTCTGCACTTGAAGCATTTTTAAATTGACACGCGTAAAGAAATGTATATGTATTGCTGTTTTATTTGCGTGGGCGGTGGGAGTTTATAGTTAGTCATTTTAAAAGACCCTATTTGTGATATTCCCAAATCTTCTATTGATGGATCATTTTAATTCACAGGTTGGGTCATAGGTTAGCTCGCTGCAATACTTTATATGGCTAGAACTTCAGATATACAATGCAAAGCAATGAGTCAGGATTAGTGAAGGTATTTTTAAATGCTTCCATTGTGCCCCCGGCAATAAAGCTCAGTACTTCCCCTAATGTTCCAGCTCTTCAGTAAGTAACAATGGCACAGCTTCTGTTTATAGAGAAAAATAATCTTCCTAAAGGATTTCGAAATCCAGGAACATAAAATAAAAAAAGAATTGATTGCAGTTTATCAATCCTTAAATTTGATGTCTATATTTGCTTTTTCTTTTATCAGGCTAAGAACAAGTATTCTGCAAGTATGGATAAATATCTGCTTATCCCAACAAAGTTCCAGTGTCCTTGTAAGGCCCCTTACACACAGGGTGGGCTCCATTGGAGTCCTTCTGCTCAGCGGGGAAGAATCTGTCCGCTAATCCCCACTGAGCAGGTGGGTGACAGGTCTGTGCCCACTCCGCTTATGCAGAGCTGACACAGACACAGCCCGCTCTCCTTTATGAGCAGTTGGATGTAAACGGACCATTTACACCCAACGGACATCTGATCCACCAGATGGATGGGGAACGGATCCCCATCTGTCTGTTTTTAGCAGATAGGATGGATTTGAATGTTGGTGGGTGTCACCGGACACATGTCCATTGACACCCACCACTCCATAGTGGGTGTGATCGGGTTCACCTGAAAAACTGACAGGTGGAACCGATCGGTCTGCTAGTGTGAAAGGGACCTGTCTGTATACTCAACTGAGATCTTAAAGTGATACTAAGCCCTTGTTCACACTGGATTGATTTGTCCAGTGGTGGCTGCTCCATTAGGGGCGTGGGGGTGCTGCCCCCCAATCCATGCGCCCGGCCCCTAATCTACATGCATGGTGCCGGACGCATGGATTTCAATGTTCATTTTTTTTTAAGCACATGATTAGAGCCTGAGGCTCTAATTTGCTTAAAAAAAGGGTGGGGTCAGGGCGAAGAGCACTGCGCCCTGAGCCCACCCAGTTGTGTGAAAATAGCAAATTAATAATCGCTATTGTCTTCCTGCTTCTCCTCCTGGCCAATCAGGAAGCGGGTCTTAAGACCTGATTGGCCAAGAGGAGAAGCGACCATATTGGCCGCCGAGGAGGAGATGCAGGAGGAAGCTGCTGAAGCTGCCCACAACCTGGATGGGGTAAGTGCAGGGCTGGTGGGCGGACGGGCGGCCAGACAGGACAAATCCCATTATAAGTCGCATTCTATTGCCTGCAATGGCACCGTTTCAATCTGTGCGATGCCGACTTTGTGGCGCGACTTCAATAGACATGAAGCTGCACAGATGTCTATCAATTAGCGCCTGAAATCGATGTAATGAACATGATCTATAGTCCAAAAACCGGAGGGTGGCCTAGAGTGGCAATGCTACTCCTCCATAGATACAGTGTAGTGAGCGTTGTCATCCTAGGACAGCAAGTGTGTTACTGTGACATCATCACAGAAAAATAAAAGGAAAAAAGTCTGAAAAAAAGGGAAAGCAGGGGGGCAGGCAGGGAAAACCAGATATTTTAGGCAAATGTAGCAACACAAAGAATACAGGATACATGTTGAATACAAGTACATGGTACAACAGACACATATTAGGAATATGAAATGTTGGGGTAACATATTCTTTAACCCTTGTCGCTTAAAAAATTGTTTCTTATTACTACAATTGCTCCCTCCATTCTACTGTACATACTATTGCATGACCAAAGTCTATCCCAAGAGATTGTCGGTGGCAGTCAGCCAGTTGGGATCTCTGCCACTATGGGAGACAGTTCTGTTTGACTTTTCATAATTATAAGCTTTACCTATTTCAGTTAGTGGGTTGTCAGTTGTGCATCCTTCTGATTTTGGAGGACTGCTGAGCATTGCATTATTTTTCCATTGACTGTACATGACTATTTTGCAGTATGGATATACAGCAGCTTATAAATAATATTTGGAGTACCTGTACTAAATTCAAGTTTCACTTACAGCAGTGGAGAAATGACACTAATGGGGACCCTGACGTAGGGGGACTTTGATGAACAGCTTCAGATGATAAACAGAGATGAAACAAATCTCCCTATAGAAGTTTTACATGCATATCTGCTGTCTTCAACTTGCTATATTCTTTAGAAATTCACATCGTGTTAGAGATCTTCTCTTCCTGTGAAGTCTGGGCACACAGCCAAGACAGCTGATTGGAGGAAAGGCACACGCCCCCACTCCGCAGAGGCAGAGACTCTCATAGCTGTTCTGTGAATAGTTTAGCTGTTTGATAATCTATTTATAGAAACCTCCCGGACACAAATTTCAACTTGGTTTTATCTCAGTTGACAGAGCTTTTTAGAAGTTATCATGCTGATAACAGATGAACTGAGCAGGAGAAAGCCACAGGACTTAGTGCTTTGGAGAGAGATAAGAAAACACTGCAGATATATGTGTCCAGCTTAAATTTCATGAATCGGGTTCACATCCACTTTAATGTAAGGGGGAACTCTAATGGGTACCCTGATGTAGGGATGGGGATTCTGACATAAGGGGGGGGGGGGCTCTAACGGGGATGTGGCCCTGAAAAGTTTGGAGACTGCTCTATATTATGGAGAAACTATTGGGGCCTGTGTCAATGGGTTTTTGTTTCCATCAAAACGTGTCTCCATAAGCAAATCTGTGGGGATGCAAACGAAACTTGGAGCAGGTTAAATGTAGGTCAGAAGGAGCTCAACTGCAGGTAAAATGCACCTGCAATGAATTCTGAAGGATCTCAGAAGTGTCTCAAACTGATGCAAAAGCAAGCTGACCAACAGGGGCGTAACTATAGGGGGTGCAGCAGTTGCGACCGCAACCGGGCCCTGTGATGCAGGAGGCCCATGCAGCCCCCTCTACATATGGCCGGCAGCAGCATAGGCAGCTAGGGGTACCAGTGCACCATGCACACGTGTGGCTGGGGGTGGAGGGTGACTAGCAGAGCTCCATGTTATCGAACTGGCTGCTCTTTAGTTGTGCATTCCCCGCATGACCTGTGTCCTCGGCTGGCTCCTCAGAGTACCCCTCTCCTGCTCCATGCATTGCCGCTCAGTCCGATGTCTGTTCTCCCCAGCCAGAGTTCCGCCCCCCCCTGAGTCCGGCCCACACTGCACTGCATACTTCTCCCAGGTAAACTTTAAGCACACAGATGCAGTGCAGCCTTATGAGAGCCGGCTCCTGGAGAATGCTGCAGGCTTGTCTGCCAGCCCCCCTCCTCCCCCGTCATACACAGATGATGAAAGGTCTTTCTGGGAGATATGCTGATCGCCCGTCCAGCACACTGGATGGAGCCCAGGCCAACATGGATGAGTGCACGGCCTACAGCTTAGTCATGGTGAGTGAGAGGACCCCATCCCCCACACACCATTACATACCCCCTCCATCTCCTCCTGGGGACAGGGACCCCTTCTCACGTGGGGACAGGGACCCCCACCTTCCCTGGGGACAGGTACCCCTTCTCTCCTGGGTGCATTAATTTCATCTGCCCTGGAGAAAAGGACCTCATCTCTTCTGGGGACGGGGACCCCATCCTGCCTAGGGACAGTCCCCCAATGGGGCACCTAAAAAAATAATAATAATAAAAAAAAAACTACTGATACCAGTGGTGGAACTACAGGGCTCACAAAGGTCATACCTGTGACCACGCCCTGGAGTTCCACCGCCGGACTCGGAGGAAAGGGCCCTGGCCATGAAGGCCTGAAGTCAGCCTTCATGGTTTCTTGCATTGGGGCCCTGAAGGTTCTAGTTACGCCACTGCTGACCAACAACAAAAAGTCAATTGACGCGCAGGCCTTCAGAAGCATAAAAATACATGTTAGAGAGGGCAGAGGCAGAATCTGAGTTGTGGTCCTCAACCATAACTTTTTTGTGGTTGAACTAGATGGACTTGTGTCTTTTTTCAACCTGACTAACTGTGTAACTATGTAACCATAGCTCCAAAAAGCTATTGGGAGATTTGAACCACCAATATCCACCGAAAACAAACATATCACTTCGAGTTGGACTGACCCCTGGCAACTGAGCTTGTGTGAAATGAAACTCTCTTTTAAATTCAAGTTGTCCTTGTTTCAAAATGATGCTCTTTTACTTTTAAAGGTATAGGTGATATGCTCTCCTATAAAACACAAGGTATTTCCAATACTTTCAATAAGCCATTAAGGTTACAATCCTTTTCCCCATCGTGCTATGGAACTCCATCCATTTACGTGTCCTATCTTAATATTTATAACAGTAGATATGCACATGAAAGGTCCTCTTGAATAATTATGAACAACTGATTGTCCAGTTTGGTCAGTTTGGATTTGGGTTCACTGCCATGCATTGCTACATACTATGTGTCACTGGACACAGTGTCAAGATATGTGATTGGCTGGTGTTTATATAAGGCAGCAAAATATTATATCTGTGTTACTTTAGGAGCCACTGGAGATCTTCCCAATGATCTAGCAGAGGGAGAACCTCCGAGAATTGATATTCATTTTGGTAACTCCAATAAGTTTCAGAGGAGTAGAGAGGCCAAAAGAGGACATCATGGGGAAGTCACAGAGCAGATCTGATAGCTCATCCCTCTCTTCCAGTTCATAGGTGGCATCATTCAACATCCTCCGATGAAGGTGACACGTCTGCTCGATCTTTAGCTTGTTGATGTCGCTTCGCAGCCTCATGAGCTGTCTGGCCAACTGCTGGTCCTGGAGACGCATTTCCGTCTAAAGTACAAGACAACAAAAATGATCTTCATTAAAAGCAAGCAGAAGCATCTGAGGACCAACACAACAATATGATGAAGGACTAGCAACCAATGGCCCTCCTCTTTAAAGCAACCATGACCGTGTTATCTACAAAAACAGGAGGTTAACAGACCACTGGATTTCTGGCAGATCAACAGGTATTCTAAGTACCTTCAGTGGGAGACAAAAAGTTTGCGCTTACTGCATTCGGCAGAAAACAACCAAGATGCAGGTTGAGGGACCACCAGCTGTTAAGCTTAAAAACTAAATTAATGTTTCAGCTGGTTCGGTTTTTGAGATATTAGAATTCAAATTCAGATTACGTAACATCACGTCCCGCCCACTTTGCACCCAATGTTTTTAAATTTAAAAACAAAGACAGCATTCATTTGCACTGCATCTGTGCCGATTTGTGCTGCAAAAACGAACGTATGTGCTGCTTTGGTTTCAGCGATATTGCGCATTATATCTGATGAAACCTCTCCCACTTTTCACCACGTTATTACATTTTAAAAACAATTATAGTTTGTGCTGATTTGTATCACAAAAAACAAACTTTTGCTCAGTTTATGAGATATTGGACATGCAACGTTAGATTAAGTAATGTAAAGCCCCGTGCCCACTTTGCACTATGTTATTACATTAAAAAATTGTCAGTGTCATTAATGCCCCGTATACACGATCGGACTATCCGGCGGACTTGGTCTGGTGGACAATCCGCCCGTGTGTGGGCTCCAGCGGACCTTTTTTCCCAAAAGTCCAGAGGACTTAGAAAGAAGTTTTGACTCAAAATTGTCTGCAGGACTCGGCAGTCTGGTGGACAATCCGCCCATCTGTGTGCTAGTCCGCCGGACTTTTGAAATGAACGGTCTTGCCCACACACGAAGAAAAGTCCATTCATTTTGAACGCGGCTCCAGGTAGACAGGACTAGCGAAGGAGGTCAATGTCACCACCTTTATCGGCGAGATTGACACTTCGCTAACCACGTCACCTGGTATGGACTTAAAGGGGAATCCCTATGCAAAAAAAAAAGCGTGGGGGTCCCCCCAAAGTCCATAGCAGACCCTTATCCGAGCACGCAGCCCGGCCGGTCAGGAAAGGGGGTGGGGACGAGTGAGCGCCCCCCCCCCCCCAAGCCGTACCAGGCCGCGTGCCCTCAACATGGGGGGTGCTTTGGGGAAGGGGGGGTCCTGCGGACCTAGTCCGCCGGAAAAGTCCGGTCGTGTGTGGGCAAGTCCGCTCGTTCGGAAAGTCCAGTGGACCTCCGCTGCAAAGTCCGGCGGTTTGTCCGATCGTGTGTACGGGGCATAAGAACTATCTTCATCGTATATAAAAAACAAAGAGTCCTGGAAGTTATGGTTTGGTCCCCAAAGAGCCCTGATCTCATAGAGTCTGTCTGAGATTACAGAGACAGAAAGATTTGAGGCAGCCTACATCTACAGAAGATCTGTGGTTAGTTCTCCAAGAAGTTTGGAACAACCTACCTGCCGAGTTCCTTCAAAAACTGTGTGCAAGTGTACCTAGAAGAATTGATGTTATTTTGAAGGCAAAGGTTGGTCACACCAAATATTGATTTGATTTGGATTTCTCTTCTGTTCATTTACTTTCCATTTTATTAATTGATAAAAAAAAACTTAATAAACTATTAACACTTCTATTTCTGAAAGTATTCTTCATTCACAGCGTTTCTTCACACGTGTCTAACATTTTTGCACAGTAGTGCATATATAATAAAACAACTTTGTTGGAGTTTGGCTTTTCCCTAAACAAACTATTTTCTCATGCCTTAAGTTGAATTGCAATTTTTAGGGTGGTGTTTTAAGTGGAAGATAATCCTCTCCTTGGCCTGTACCCAGACATTCCCCATATGAACAGAAGATGTGACAGTTCCATTCTTTGCGGGAAGGTCTGACTTGTGTTGCAAAGACCTTTCTTGGATCATCTAGACTTTGACATCAGATGCTGTTTCTTCTAAAGAGATAGCAGAGAGCAGATTGCTGGATCCCCATCAATACAACAAACGTTGTCTGGAAAACCTTGCCAAGAAACCAGACCAAGGGAGGCAGCTGCACATAGAGCGCTCTGTTTACAAACTGACAGTGCGATTCATTAAAGGAGGAAAGTACAGCCCCGACTTTGCTAAAAAAAAAATAACGGGGCACCTGTATCATGAGTGCCTTTGTCTGCTGTAACTCCAGAGCAAAAGTAAAACCATTCACTAGACTGCTAAAGCTGTTCGAGAATCAAGGACATTGCCAAAGTTAGGAGGTCTATTTACTTCCAAGTTAAAGTGTATCTAAACACCAGAACAATTGTTTTGCATCTTACCAGCCCTTATATTTGATGGGTGCATTCGTTTTCTTTTTTTACGACTTTTTTTTTGCTTTATTTTCATCTGGTAATCCTGTCAGTAACACACTTTCTGCCCCAACGTGACAAAGTTCCCTCACTGCTCTCTACCTATCGAAAAGCTCCATTGTCACCCTAGGGCAGAAACGCTATATCCTGGCCGAAGCCGACAAGGCCTAGGCCTAAGGCAGCACTTTGCAAGGGGGCAGCACGGAAAGAGTCCCCGCCAGCTTGCGCTACACTGTAATACCCAGTACACGTGATCGGACATTCCGACAACAAAATCCCAGGTTTTTTTTTTACGAAGGATGTTGGCTCAAACTTGTCTTGCATACACACGGTCACACAAAGTTGGTCGGAAATTCCGAACACCAAGAACGCGGTGACGTACAACACGTACGACGAGCTGAGAAAAATGAAGTTCAATAGCCAGTGTGGCTCTTCTGCTTGATGCCGAGCATGCGTAGAACTTTGTGCGTCGGAATTGTGTACGCACGATCGGAATTTGCGCAAACGGTTGTCGGAAAAAATTTGAGAACCAGATCTCAAATTTTGTGACGGAAATTCCGATGGAAAATGTAGCCTACACATGGTCGAAATTTCCGACAACAAGCTCCAATCGCACATTTTACGCCGGAAAGTCTGACCATGTGTATGCGGCATTAGTGTAGAACCAGTCTTATGGGGTGGACCGGGCTGAGAGGCAAATTAGTCTAGAGCCCCCATAAAGCGGCCGCACTGTTTCCGGTATGCGGGCGGATGGCATTCCGCAACTGGGGGGGGGGGGGGGAGGGCGCCGATTCTAATTTTGACTGTCCTCACATCCTGGACCACAAACCTTTCTCACGGTGCTATATATTTTTTGCTGCACCATTGGCATGGTTCTATCTTCTTAGTCCTCTCCATAAAATTATCAGAAATATGTGCTTAAAGTAGAACTATAGGCAACACTTTTTTCATTTTGGACAGAGTAAGGGAGGGTTATAACCTCTGTCAGTTTATTTTTTACCATCCCTTTCCCATTTCAGAAGTTTCCCTTCACTTCCTGCCCCATAGCCAAACAGGAAGTGAGAGGATCCAGATCTCAAATTTTGTGTAACGGAAATTTCAATAGAAAATGTCCGATGGAGCCTACACACGGTCGGAATTTCCAACAAAAAGCTCCCATCGATCATTTTCTGTCGGAAAATCCGACCATCACTGTACTAATGACACTGGCAGGGAATGGGGTTAACATTAGGGGCGATCAAAGGGTTAAGTATGCTCCTAGGGAGTGCTTTCTAACTGTGTGGGGGAGGGCTTAACTGGAGGAAAATAAAGATCCTGTGTTTCTGCTTAGCAGAAACACAAGATCTTCATCTTCCTCTCTGACAGAATTGTGGTCTGCCTTGTTTACTCCTGTCAACGATCAGTGGGTTCCAGCAGACATCACGTGGGTCGCCAGAGGTGCGCCTACGCCCCAAACCCAGAAGAACAGACAGTGTACAGGTATGTTGTTTCGAGCAGCCGGGCTGCCCTGCCGCAGTAAATGTGCGGTCGGAAAGCAGTTAACATTTCTTAGCTTAACGCATTCTCTGCATTTAGGTTAAAAAAAATTTCCTACAGCAGTGTTGCCCCCTCACCTTCCCCCTGTGGTACAGACGGGCAGAATATTGGCTGGCATCGGCTGGTTCAATAGAAACACCAGCCTGCCTGACAGAAGCTGGCCTAACAGGCAGCTTCTATCGAATTAGGGTTGCCACCTGTCCAAGATTCACCCGCACAGTTTGGGTTTGGAATCATGTGTCCGGGTCTCAGACTGCCTGAAACCCGGACATATTATTCAGACTGGACTAGGGCTTCCCAGCAGGGTTGCTGGCTGCAGTTGTCTAAGCTGAGAGTGGCTGTTACACTCTCTTTCATACTGCCCAAAGCCAGCACTAACAATCCCCCCACAAATAACATACAGATGGGAGAGGAGAGAGGGCTCAATCTACACCTCTTCCTCCCGGCCCTACCCCTCTGTGTCTGCCCACACTTCTTATGCCCTGTACACATGACTGTTTTTTCCATCAGAATAAACTCTGACAATCTTTCCGACAGAGTTCCGCTGAAACGGACTTGCCTACACATGATCACACCAGAGTCTGCTTGTTTAGAACGCGATGACGTATGACGGGACTAGAAAAAGGAGCCAATAGCTGCCCTTGCATCGTTTTTGGTCCATCGGAACAGCATACAGACGAAAAGATTTTCCCGGTAGGAATTGATTCTGTCGGAAAGATTTAAAACATGTTCTATTTCTAGGTCCGTCAGAATTTTTGAAAAAAAAAGTCTGCTGAAGCCCACACTCGATCGGAATATCCGATGAAATGATTCCATCTGACTTTTGTCCGGTTGTGTGTACGCAGCATTAGAAAAGGAAAGTGTGGGCTGGAAATGTGAAGTTCAGTAGCCTCATATACATCTGGATGAGAGGTGCTGACTGCCAAGTGGTGAGTGAGCTCACCATCCATCCCTGTCTGTGACTGAAGTCTGCCCCTTCTCTCTCCTGCCTCTGAGTGAGTACACTAAGGTAAATCAGGGTTCTCAGAGCACCCCTTACATCACAGTTCCCCTTTACACCAGAGGCCACAGTGTTTCCCCTTACATCAGATTCCTCTCTGTACATCAGAGTTCTCAGAGTTCTCCCTTACATCAGAGTTCCCAGAGTTCTCCCTTACATCAGAGTCCCCAGAGCTCTCCCTTACATCAGAGTTCCCAGAGTTCTCCATTACATCAGAGTCCCCAGAGTTCTCCCTTACATCAGAGTCCCCAGAGCTCTCCCTTACATCAGAGTTCCCAGAGTTCTCCATTACATCAGAGTCCCCAGAGTTCTCCCTTACATCAGAGTTCCCAGAGTTCTCCATTACATCAGAGTCCCCAGAGTTCTCCCTTACATCAGAGTTCCCACAGTTCTCCATTACATCAGAGTCCCCACAGTTCTCCCTTACATCAGAGTCCCCACAGTTCTCCATTACATCAGAGTCCCCACAGTTCTCCATTACATCAGAGTCCCCACAGTTCTCCCTTACATCAGAGTCTGCACACTCCCCCCTTACAGTGAAAGAGAACGCTACGGATTCAGATGTAAAAGGGGAACTCTGTGGATTCAGATGTAAAATGGGAACTGTGTGGCCTCAGATGTAAAGGGGGAACTCTTGTGATTAACGTCATATGACTAGAAATGTTATTTAATAGCAAAATATATGTATAGTTTATACTAAATAAAAGATTTCTGTGCGCCACTAAAGTGTTCAGATTTGACTTGAAGAAAAGGTGAAACCCTATATTGAATGGACATGCTGGATTTTGTATTTGGGATTCCTGTGCTTCATATGAGTTGCCAAGACTTGTGACAGGTTCACTTTAGCGTTCCTAATTCAGAGAGGACAGCTCTGCCTCTGTCTGGTGGTTTTTATAGGTTTGGCTTAATAAATTTCACAAGAAGTGGCATTTTATGTGTTGTGTCTGCAGTTTATAGGAGCCGTTCCTAAGTAACAACTGGAATTCTGTCCACCTAGACATCTTCCAACGTACGTTCAGCGAGAATTTCTAAATTACAAACAACTAGACAGTAAAAATAACCTCAATGTCATTTTTAAAGGTTTAAAGCTGAGCTCCAGGCAAACAGCTAAATACACACATGAAATACATATAAGGAAGCTGATTTTTTAACCACCTGAAGATTTGTATTTGTCCGTGAAGTCCTGAGATTTACACAGCTCTGCCATACAGCACAGCCCTGTCTGGCAAAACAAACTGATTTTTAACTGCTGCATTTAAAGAGGAGCTGCACAAAAAAAAAAAATATTAAAAGCCAGCAGCTACTAATATTGCAGCTGCTGACTTTTAATAATATCACACTTACCTGTCCCAGGTTCCAGCGATGTCGGCGGCAGATGACGAGCGATCACTCGTCTCGCTGCAGCCACCGCCGCCATCCTCTGTCAGGGAATCGGGAAGTGAAGCAAGAGGGCTTCACTGCCCGGTTCCCTACTGCGCATGCGCGAGTCGCGCTGCGCTGGTTCCCCGCTGTGTCTCTGGGAACTGTGTGTTTCCCAGAACACAACGGGGGGGCGGAGCCATGCGGCGGTGGGCGGAGCCATGCGGCGGTGGGCGGAGCCATGCGGCGGTCTGGCCGGAAGTGGGTGCAGTTACCTGGATTATCCAGGTAACTGCACCCCCCTCCCCCCCGAAAGGTGCCGATTGTGGCACCGGAGGGGGGAGGGATAATACTAGCGGAACTTCCCCTTTAGGGTGAAGAACCGCTTTAAATGAGAAGTACAGCAAAAGCTTGCTTGTGGATTACAGAAGTACAGTTCTTTCTGCACTCCTGTGGCCCATAATCAGCAGACAGTGGGCTGACGTCACAGTGCGGGTCCAGGCTCTGGAAATATTGCAACCATATGGTCTGGATCTGCCCACATGCCTTGATCAGTACCCAGCTCAGCCTCTCAGTGGGGTCTTATCCTTTCCTGGCCTGTGATTTCTCAATAACCTTTCCTTCACTCTGCTCTCTCCGCCTATCAGTATCCTCCATGCACTTCAGCACAACTCTTTGTTTTTTTTTATTGCTTCTCCCTCTCCCTCTATGGGCTCTGCCCTACATTGCCTGCAAGAGGCTGGTACCAGGTTAAACTCAGGTACTTACGCTGCTTGCAATAAAATAAAATAAAATATATTTAAATTGTTATTAAATCCACAACAGTAAAATCAGTCTGTATATGCCAGGTATATGCAATTAGCGGACCTCCAGCTGTTGCAAAAGTCCCATAATGCCTCTGCCTCTGGGTATCGTGCTTGTGGCTGTCAGTCTTGCTATGCCTCATGGGACTTGTAGTTCTACAGGGTTAGAACGTCCAACAATGTTTTTATCGTTGTCTGTGCCTTCCTGTCCCAGCGCCAATTACTTCTGCGGATGTCACAAGGACAGGATGTATGGGAATATCCCTCCTCCAAACAGAAATAGAAACCTCTCCATTCAAACCTAATAAAATGTGCCCGGAGTCATCCTTTAACATGGGCCCATTGAATCAGTCGTGCTTTTTTCTTGTTAATCATCTTTTCAGCTTGTGAAGCAATCTTTCTCTTTTCTACATTATTAATAGAACCTCATAACCATTAACAGCAGGAATAGAACAGCAGGGAATATTGGCTTGATTTAGTCTAATTGAAAATACATAATTCATAAATGGACAGAAATGATGTATAGTGGTATTATAATGACATGGTATAGCTAGGTGTTTACTGGACTGGCTGGTAAAAATAAAGCTTATTACCAATATGTTAATAATATGAAATGTATTATAAGGTTTTCTTTTTAGTGGTTTTTTGATTGTTTTTCAGGGGTTGGGTATGGCCCCTTAGTTCCAGTGATGGGAACTCTTAAGGCGTCAGCATACCAAGACATTTTGGACAATTTAATGCTTTCATTTTGTGGGAACAGTTTGGGGGTGACCCCTTCCTGTTCCAACATGACTGCGCACCAGTGCACAAAGCAAGGTCCATAAAGACATGGATGAGCTAGTTTGGGGTGGAGGAACTTGCCTGGCCTGCACAGAGTCCAGACCAGGGGCAGCCCATCCACTGTGGGCACTCAGGCGCCCCCACCCTATCCATGCTCCGTCATCCTCCCTATCCATGCGTCCGGCCCCTTTCAGTCGTGTGCATGAATTACAGCAGAGGTTTTTTTTTTTGAAGCACCTGATTAGAGCCAGAGGCTTCAAAATAGGGTCGGCTCGGGACACAGAGCATTGCGTCTGGAGCCCATATAGTTGTGTTGCAACAGCGAATGAATATTCGCTGTTTCAACACTGATCCTCCTCCCAGCCAATCGGGAAGTGGGTCTGATACCCATCACTCGATTGGCTGAAAGGACAGGTGATTTTATTGGACGCCTAGGAGGAGGGGAGGAGATGCATGGCGGAAGCGAGGAGGAGAAGAGCCGCTGGCCAATGGCTGGATGCCTGATCTCCGCTGCTGCTTGGTGCCGATCCCCGCCGCTCCTCGAAAGCCCGATCCCAGATGCTGTTTCTCGAATGCCTGCCGATGCCCGATCCCTGCCGATGCTTGCCACTTAGATGGGGTAAGTGCCAGTGGGCTGCCTGGTACAGCAGGGGGGGGGGGGGGGGGAATGGGGAGGGTTTGCCACCATCCCCTAACAAAAAACCACCAGCCGGCACTGGTCCTGACCTCAACCCAATAAAACACCTTTGGGATGAATTCAAGCGGAGACTGCAAACCAGGCCTTCTCATCCAACATCAGTGCCTGACCTCACAATGGTCAAACATTCCCATAGACACTCCTAAACCTTGTGGACAGCCTTCCCAGAAGAGTTGAAGCTATTATAGCTGCAAACGGTGAACCAACTCAATATTGAACCCTACAGGCTAAGAATGGGATGCCATTAAAGTTCATGTGCGTGTAAAGGCAGGCGTCCCAATACTTTTGTTAATATAGTGTATATATATATACAGTATATATTTAATAAGAAAATTGTATGTTGGCAGGCACCAAAGATGCTTGCACAAACCTTTCATTAATTTAAAGCACAAGTCATAAAACTGGATACATTGCCAACATGAATGAAAATGCACTCTAAGGTGTCTGAACTTATCTTTCAAAAGCTTGCTGCGATTCTCGGGCGACTGGAAACCCTTGATACTCTAATAAGTAAATGTCAACTTTGATTGCTGGCATGCCCCCCAGCCTCTGCCACCACTGACAATATAGTGTAGATGTGAACAAGCCCTAAAGGTGCACCCAAGATTAAATACTCAATTGAGCTGCTCAGGTGACATTTTAGAGGCAGCAAAAAGTAATTTTGCATCAAATTCAATTTTCACTTAAAACTGTATGAAACCGCAAACTAAAAATGTATTATATTTCAGCTTACCAATAAAAGAATTCCCCCATCACAGATCCCCCCCAATCACACAATCACCCCATCACAGAGCTCTCCAATCACACAATCACCCCATCACAGAGCTCTCCAATCACACAATCCCCCCATCACAGAGAACCTCCAATCACACAATCCCCCCCATCACACCCTCCAATCACACAATCCCCCCATCACAGAGCCCTCCAATCACACAATCCCCCCATCACAGAGCCCCCCATCACTCAATCCCCCCATCACAGAGCCCCCCCAATCACACGATTTCCCAATCACAGACCCCTCCAATCAGACAATCCCCCATCACAGATCCCCCAATCACACAATTGCCCCATCACAGAGCCCTCCATTCACACAATCTGACCATCAGAGAGCCTCCCCGACACACAATTCCTCCATCACAGAACCCTTAATCACACAATCCCCCATCACAAAGCCCCCCAATAAGAGAATTCCCCTATCACAGATCCCCCAATAACACAATCACCCCATCTCAGAGCCCTCCAATCACACAATCCCCCCATCACAGACCCCTCCAATCAGACAATCCCCCATCACAGATCCCCCAATCCCCCAATGGACCCATCACAGATCCCGCCAAGCACACAACCCCCCCCCCCCCATTACAGACCCCTCCAATCACACAGTTCCCCCATCACAGAGTCCCCCAATCACACAATTCCCCCATCAAAGACCCCTCCAATCACACAATCCCCATCACAGTGCCCTCCAATCACACAATCCGCCCCATCACAGATCCCTTCAATCACACAATTCCCCCATCACAGACCCCTCCAATAACACAGTTCCACCATCACAGTGTCCCCCAATCACACAGTCCCCATGATCATTTATCCTCCCATTCACACAGTCACCTCATCATATCAGAGCCCTGCCTTTAGTCTCCAGCATAACAGCTAAGGGCAGGAGAAGAAGGTGTGGAGAAGGTGGACATCCATCCTCTCCTGAATGCTGGTAATGGCCCTGCATGCTACCTGCCCTGGATAAGTGTAATGAGCTGCTACTGAGTAGGTGGGCCAGCCAAACGCTATAGCAATGAATGACTTTGTGCATCACGGCCCTGGAGCATCATTAGTTGATAAGGTGCTGGTGGACTGCCCACCCATGCCATGGCAACCTACAACGCTGATCCAGGGCAAACTAGGTCTCCTACTCATGGAACCATTGGAAAAGAAATGGCACCCCGCTTAAGAAAAACATTTACTTTTCCATGATATCTATGGAAGTAGTAATGGTTGTCACACAGGCTGGACTTCAAACAGGTCTCAGTTCATCTATATTACAGCTATAGTATATCTACTGTATATTACATGATGGATTAATTAAAGTAGTCGTTTACAAAAAGGCATAACATTGTTAGGTCTTCCAGTGTATTGTTACACCCCACAGGAAGTGACAAGGACGCTGCATTCTCGGCAAGGTTAACGGGTATTTTCCGTACTTGCAGACAATGCACTTGGCCTGAAAATGAAGAAACTGAGCCGCCACATCTACACTGGTAAGTTACAAAATGTTATATTTCTTGGGAGGGTTCAGATACATTTTAAACACACTTGAATTGATAGATATGAACCTTTCGTAAAGGCAATTATTATATTGGATGATCGTATTGTTATTTGTATGGCCAGCATAACAAGAGCAAAGCCTTCTTGCATTACTTTAGAAAATTGCCGACAATCTCAATATATACAACCCACTGGAATGGCGCAATACATAGCACAAACACCTTCAGTGCACACAGACATGTCATTAAAAAAAAAGTTAAATACTGGCTTATGCAAGGCTTAATAAGCTTTGTGCTAACAAACTGGTTTTACTTTGTAATACAGTATCATAAATGTTTACTTCGGCTGCTGAGTTGCTGGCTTATTTTCAAAAGACGTGGGAAAAATTTGACAAGCCATTTTTAGTAACCACTATTTACACAACTTAAAATCGTAATTTGAGAATAATTTGCGATGCAAAATGTAAACAGGGTGTAAGGTTCATTGTTCTGATCAATATTATGGATTGTTCATATGAAATTCAACCAAACTAATGTGCAAAGTATGTGACAATGCCCTTCATAAGCAATGTCATCTTCTCATTTCCAGCAATAGACAATTGATTTATCCATTACATTTCTTACTGGTGTTTCACTAAATAAGAAAAACACTTACCAGCTCCTTCCTTAGCCAGGTAAGGGCTTCATCAATACTGTCAAAGCCATGTATTTTCTTTGACTCCAGAGAGTTCTGCTTTGGGGTACCCAAGCTTTTTTGAACCTGTTTAATCTCTAGTGGTTGGAATGTGCCGGCATCACCTTGGCTGGTTTCCGGAACTTCTTGTTCCAAGGGAGCTTCTGGGTTCTTCCATGGTTGATCCTCAAGCTTTGCCCTCCATTCTAGGTAAGATGGCCTGCGAGTTTCTAACCTCAGCTTCTCTGTCAGGGCCTTCAAGTTCCTTAGATGGTCGTCACCTGGTGGGATGGAGCTGCTCTCTGCTTCGTCGTCAGCTTCCTCCACCTGGATCTTTGGTAATGACATGACTATAATTCTCACAAAGCCCAGTGGTGAGAAGAATTAGTTATACGGTCCTCATGGTGCTTCTGGCTGGTCTCACCAACCATCTGTTTCTCCCAATTTGAAATATCTATTGCCGACTCATAAACGTGACTGTAACACCTAAAATAACAAATCATCAAGTGATTTAATTAAAGCATAACTCATTCAGAAAAGAAAATTACACACATGACAGAACAATAATCATACAGTGATTAGAGCAAGACAATTAATGCTACACTGTTTCTCATTTTAAGATAAACAGAATTATATGAAATAAATACAAGGTAGTCAACGTGCAATGACATGTTTGATATGTTACAGACACAACCTGGAAAGGGATAGAGTTGCTGGAGTATTCTGATGAGCAATGGGTACTTTTTTTATTTTTTTATGTCTCCACAGTAATAAATATTATTATTATTATTATTATTAATAATAATAATAATAATAACGATTTATATATATATATATATATATATATATATATATTATCTTTTATATTTTATATATATATATGTATGTATATATATATATATATATATATATATATATATATATATATATATATATATATATAGATATATATATATTTTTTATATTTAAATTTATATATATATATATATATATATATATATATATATATATATATATATATATATATATATAGTATACTGTTGAGATTCCACTCTCAGGTGGGGCAATGTGAAAACTCAATAAATCAGAAATGCATTGTAGGCGAAGGTATGAATATCAAGTTATCGAGTTTCTAAAAAAACATATGAAGCGCTAATAGTCTCCCATGATACACTATGTCACCAAAAGTATTGGGACACCCACACATGAACTTTAATGGCATTCCAGTCTTAGTCTGTAGGGTTCAATATTGAGTTGACCCACCCTTTGCATCTATAACAGATTTGACTCTTCTGGGAAGGTCCATAAAGACATGGATGAGTGAGTTTGGGGTGGAGGAACTTGATTGGTCTGCATAGAGTCCTAACCTCAACCCGATAGAACACCAGGCCTTCTCATCCACTTCAGTGTCTGACCTCGCAAATGTGCTTCTGGAAAAATGCGCTTCTGGGAAAATTGTAAAACTTTCTCATCGACACACTTCTAAGCCTTGTGAACAGCCTTCCCAGAAGAGTTGAAGCTGTTATAGCTAAAGGGTGGGCCAACTCAATATTGAACCCTACGGACTAAGATTGGGATGCCATTAAAGTTCATGTGCTTGTAAAGGCAAGCATCTCAATGCTTTTGGTAATATAGTATATATATATACAGTATATGTTTAGTGAGAAAATTGTGTGTTGGCAGGCATCAAAGATGCTTGCACAAACCTTTAATTAATTTATAGTACAAGTCATAAAACTGGATACATTGCCAACATGAATGAAAATGCACTCTAAGGTGTCTGAACTTATCTTTCAACAGCTTGCTGCATTTCTCAGAAGACTGGAAACCCTTGATACTCTAATAAGTAAATGTCAACTTTTAGTGCTGGCATGCCCCCCCAGCCTCTGTCACCACTCCCTCTGCTGCATCCGCCAGGAAAAATACCTTCTGGGTGTAGATGAGCGTATAGTTTACTCCCTTTGGACAGCGTTTGAGTCTTGTAACAAAGCCCTGAGCACTGTCACATGGGAGGGAGGGAGTGATGTCACTGCTTCTCCTCATGGCCAACATTACCCAACACTGGAGATGTCATGGAGGAAAGAGCACTGGTAAATCGAGTTAAGGGGTCAGGGAGGCACCCTTTACTATTCTGGGTGAAAGTTAGAGTGTCTCTTTAAACATAATAAGGGACTTCAGCAACCAATAGTGAGTTCCAAGAGGTACGCCCAAAGTATTTAACTTTGTTTTATTTATTTTTTAGAACATCCAGTTTTTGTGGCGCCCGAGGCACAAAAAAAGTTGCTGGAACCTTAGAACACCTGAATTGCATTGATGCTTCTCTTTATCCAGCTCTTAATCCTGACAGGTTTACTTTGGCAGCAAAATTATGGCCATTTTAAAGACCTTCCAGTGCAACTGCCGAGTATGAACGTTCCATACAATGAACAGAGTTTGCAGACACATGAGTCAGACCCAGCAGTAAAGATTTTGAATGGCGGCTGTGCAGTGATGTCGAAGCTACACAGTGGAGAAAATCTGGTCGTACATGGCTCAAAACTTAGCCAGTTCCTGCAGAACTGGTGGTCCTGACAACACCACCTGGCTCATCTAAAGCTGATTTAACTGACTTAGCCAGGTGGGAAATTATTGGCTAAAAATTGACTATCGGATGGGCAGCTGCAAGTGTGACTATCTACAATAGTTGGCACTGGAAATTCCTCAACCAATATTGTTTAGTGTGGATGGAGAAATCTATGCAAGTATTGCTAGCCTTAATATTAGATTTGGCGGGGAGGTTAAAGATGGTCATCACATCCCAATTACTGTAACTGCACTAAAGTGCAGTTATACTTTAGGCTTGTACTTATGTTAAATATTGGTCTCCTGAAGATGCCAGCACTGGAATTTCCATGACTGTCACCCATGCTCCAGGAAGTACAGTAGATGCTGCCCATGGTTGCCTGCACAGAGATGGCACCAGCCTTCTGGGACGAAAGGGAGATAAAGGCAATGTGAGAAGTATTGTGATCTCTGTAGGAGGTAATAAATACCTGGAAGTGTTACACTTGCAATCACTTATGGCCCATACATACCATCAGAAAATCGTATGAAAAATACTGATTTTTTTTTGGACAAGCACGAAAATTGTTCTTGTATGATACCAGATCGTACGATTTTCGTTTAATTCCCAAATAGCAAGAATAACTTGCCACAAATGTGTGGCAGTGTTGAACCTTAATGCCGTGTACACACGATTGGACTTTCCGACGGGAAATGTTGGATGTGAGCTTGTTGGCTGAAAGTCCGACCATGTGTACGCTCCATCAGACAATTGTTGTCGGACTTTCCGCCAACAAATATTGCCTCGTGGGTTCTCAAATTTTCTGCCAACAAAACTTTGTTGTTGGACTTTCCGATTGTGTGTGCACAAGTACGTCGCACAAAAGTTCACGCATGCTCAGAATCAAGTACGAGCCGGGAGCGCTCGGTCTTGTAAAACTAGCATTCGTAATGGAGATATCACATGACTATTCAACGTGCTTTTTATCAGCTCGCTGTACGTCTTGTACGTTACTACCTTTGTAATTGTTGGTCAACATTTGTTTGAACATGTGTATGCAAGACAAGTTGGAGCCAACAACCTTCGAACAAAAATCCACAGTTTTGTTATCAGAAAGTCCGATCGTGTGTACGGGGCATAAGTCTATTAACTTGTTGCACATTTTCAACGGCAAGTTGTACACTTGAATAACACTTGAAGCTCTGAAGTTACTGAAGTTCTAGTTAACAGTTTTCCAATTTTCAGCAAATTTACATGGCAAGTCTCTAGCGAGAGCAAAGTTGCAGCGGTGAATCTACAGCAAGAGCTCTGTAGGTCTACAGCAGGAGTAGGGAACCTCGGCTCTCCAGCTGTTTTGAAACTACAAATCCCATCATGCCTCTGCCTCTAGGAGTCAGGTATGTGATTGTTAGGGTCTTGCAATGTCTCATGGGACTTGTAGTTTCAAAACAGCTGGAGAGCCAAGGTTCCCTACCCCTGGTCTACAGCATGAAAATTTAGTCACAGTGACCCCTGTGGTGGGATGACTATTACACAACATAACTGAACCAGAACTTGCAGCAGACTTGCAGAATGTTTGCAAAGAAAGTGGATCTGGAGTCATACAATGTGGACTAATTGCAATTGTGCAACAAACTTGTGAAGCCTGGCATGTCTAGCAATAGCTTAGAAAGTCATTTTCAAGCTTGCAACACATTTGCTTGTTATCTGGGTCAGTACAGTCGTCGTTCAAAAATAGAAAAATACAATAAAAATACACTATAACACTATATCACTTCCCAATTTTTATTCTGTCGTGTGAGAATTTTCATAACTTTAGTAGACTCATTTTCAATATGAGATTAGCATGCAAAAAAAAAAAAACAGATAAACTCATGTGTACCAGGCATTAGCAAGTATGCATTTCACATAGATAAATACACCAGCCTTCAAGAGTGACAACAAATGTATGCACTATCAGTACTGTACTTGAGATAAACAGGTTTACACAAGGAGGACTTAGTAATTATAAGATGTTTTAAAAAACATGAAGAATGTGGAGAACACCTATTCTATACGGTTTGCTTTCATCCTGGAACACATGTCCATACAGTTTATTTTCCATAAGACATTGGGTAAACATGACAATGTGTGAAGAAAGACTTGACCAAGTTAATCATTATAGCACAGTACATTTGCTTACATATATTTTCCACCAGTGCCACTTCATACCAAACACACCAAACACACAAATAACAGTCAAAGTTCAATAGAGGAATTTAGAAGGCATTTTGAAATCATAACCGAGGAGGAGATAACTGAGATTGAGCCTGGCTCGTGAGTTTCCAGGTATTGGCCCATCTTTCATTTTTTGATTATTTATTATTATACCAGATTTTTATAGTGCCAACAGTTTGCGCCATCAATATAACGGGGGACAGTACAATTACAATGCAGTTCAATACAGAGGAAATAGGAGGGCCCTGCTCATGGAGCTTACAATCTAAAGGGAATGGGAGGTGGTACAAAAGGTAATAGCTGCAAGGGATTATCTGATGGAGATGTCTCGGGTACAGTTCTTAGGTGGAGTTCAGGTAGGCTTCCCTGAATAAGTGAGTTTTCAAGGAATGCCTTAAGGCGGACTGGGTAGGAGCTGACTGGGCATACTGCGGTAAGGAGTTCCAGAGGATGGGAGAGGTTCTGGAGAAGTCTTGGTGGTGAGCATAGGTGGAAGTAACAAGGGAGCTAAAAAGCAGGAGGACTTAGAAGCATTGGTGAGGACGATTTGGGCAATATCTGCAGATAAGGTTGGTGATGTAGCTGGGGGAGATGTTGTGGCTGGCTTTGTATGTTGTGGTTAGTATTTAGAATTTTATACGGTGGGGTAGGGGAAGCCAGTAATACCATGGACAGAGAGGAGCAGCAGTCACAGATCTGTTAGTAACGTGTATTAGCCTAGCTAGCAGCAGCATTCATAATAGACTGAAGGGGGGGTAGCCCGTGTAGAGGTAGGTCAGTGAGGAGGAAGTTGCAGGAGTCAAGGCGGAATATAACCAAGGAGTGAATAAGTTGCTTTGTGGTGTCATTAGTCAGGCCGGGGCAAATTCTAGAAATATTGCAGAGGTTAAGGCATCAAGATTTAGCCAGTGATTGGATGTGGGGGCCAAATGAGAGGTCAGAATTTAAAACTGCATCCAGTACCCTGGCATGTGTGGAGGGACCAAATTTTGTGCTGTTGGAAAAGAAGAAAGGTAACAGCTCTCTCTGCAGGGACAACTCAATCCATACACAAGGTCCTCTCACAGGTGCCGAGACTCGATGTATCCCAACACACTCCAAAACAGTATTAAGAAGAGCCAGCAACACTGTAATCCTTGAAGTGTCGTTTATTGGTACATCAGAGTGACAATAAAACAATAAAACTGACGCGTTTCGGCAATGTTGATCTGTTGAGCTGTTGATCTCAATGGTAAAGTCATGGAGAGACGGTGAGGGGGGGGGGGGGGGTGGATTGGGAAGGAGGAAATATTGCAAGCTTGGTTTTAGAAAGATTGAGTATTTCCAATAATATAGACAAAGCAGTATTGATTCAAGTATATAAAAATGTATGTGATGGTGAAGAATCTGATAGAACAGACCCTAGAGGGTACATATTCTTGAGAATATAATAAAATGTTAAACAAAATGTTAAACAAAATTAAAAATAAATTAAAAAAAACAAAAATAAAAGATACTTGTGAGAAACATTTTCACTTGTGCGTTAAAGGAGTTGTAACCCCTCTTTTTTCTTTTTTTTTAAATAACAAACATATCATACTTACCTCCACTGTGCAGTTTGTTTTGCACAGAGCGGCCCTGATCATCGTCTTCTGGGGTCCCCCAATGGCACTCTCGGCTCCTCCCCGCACCGGTAAACTCCCTAGGAGAAGCGATCTCCCTGGAGGTTACCTTGTGGGCGTGCTCCCGAGTCCAGCATTTGCATCCACAGACACAGAGTGATGAACTCGGCCCCGCCCCCCTGGTGCCTGCATCATTGGATTTGATTGACAGCAGCGAGAGCCAATGGCTGCACTGCTATCAATCTATCCAATCAGGAGTCGAGAATCCAGGAGGAGAGGTACAGCACGTCTCTGCCAAGGGAACGGACAGGCTCAGGTGAGTAAAACGGGGGGGCTGGACGGGTGGTCAGTGTCAGAAGTTTTTTCACCTTGATGCATAGGATGCATTAAGGTGAAAAAACACGAAGGTTTACATCCCCTTTAAAGATTAATTCTAGGTATGGATATTATATACATGGTCCAGTTACAAAGCATTTTATGAATGGTACCCGTGCCATGCAGTCAACTACAAGCTTTAACCAGACACTGATAGAAGTCACGAGACTGCTATATACTGCTGATGAGAAAAGGTATATAGCAGTTTATATTTACTAAAACTATTGCATTTCTATGTTCTGTGTACTGTGGGAGATCAGATATAGTGATGTAGGGTCATGGGTTTAGTAACACTATAAGTAAAAGATCGACTTGCGCATTCCTAAGTACACAAAGGAAGCATTATATGGATGTGCAGAGAAAAATAAGACTGTATATTCTACATTGAATATCAGTGTGTGCTTGGATTCAGGGAAGATCCACATCTGTGTTTAGCAAACACTTTTACCTCTCCCAGTCTAATGAGAACCTCCAAGGCCAAAGACAGCTGACATCCTTCAATATGTGTTGGGTTGTGAGGCATAGTGGGTGCAAAGATGGTGAAAGTCACTGGGTGCCAGACAGGTTTTATTTCTTTTAACAGTCCTTTTTATATTTTGCAAGGGAAAGAGGGTTAGGGCCAGGACACCCTTGAGTAGTTACAATTTCAATTGACAGACTCCGAGACTTCAATGGGAGGACAGCTGTACAGGGAAAGGCCCCAGCAAGGTGCCACTTTTGCACGTGCAGGTTTGCCATCTCCTATGGCAACAGTATCTAACAGTTCCTAACAGTTCCTAATACAAAGTTCAACAGTTTTACAGGTTCACTACAATGTCCACTTGCAGCTCTTCAGGCCCTTGAGCTCATAGACTCTCACTGAACTCTCTGATTCATTAACTCTGGATCCTGTGAGCACCTCAAGGCTTTTGTGGTAGTATCTCCCTCAAGCATCACCCACGTTTCCCTGCTGGGTCCCTAGCTTGGCACGCCATATAACTTTCAAGCTTCAACCCTGCTAACCGGCTCGGTCCCTAGCTTGACACACAAGGCTGCTCTGCAAGCATCACCTCCTCTGGTTGGGTCCCTAACTTGATCACCGCCTGAAGTTTCCCAATTCTCCATTCTGCCTGTTTGGTGAGAATACTGCTCCGGCACTTGCTTCAGTTACTCACTGTGGTCCCTGGTGAAGGTGGTTGGTCCCTTAGTGGTCACAGCTTCCCTTCTACCTGCGACCACTGACAGGTTCTCTGACCAGCAGAGCCAGCACTTTTGGTTGGACTGAAAGCTGCAGTCCCAACCCTGCGCTGCCCTCTTATTTCTAAATAGGCCCTCACACAGCCTGGCAGCCAGATGCCCCCGGGATGGGCCCAATCTCCAGCCTAGCAGCCTGGGGCGTACGACACACGACTACCCAAACAGCAAAATATATAGGTTCTCCCAGCAGACTAAGCCCCTGTACACAGGGTCAGAGATTTCGACAACCAAATCCGTCGGATTTTGCCCGTCGGATCTTGTCCGAAACTGTTGCATACACACGGTCGGACTAAGTTGTCGAAAAATCCGATCATTCAGAACGTGATGACGTAATTTTGTTACGATGGGACTACGTTCAGGCTAGTAGCCAATAGCTTTGATGTAGGAATTTGATCTGAGCATGCGTCGAACTTGGTCCGATCAAAATTCTCTACACATGATCGGAGTATGTCCGATCAAACCAGTTGGTCGGAAAATATTTCCAACAAGTTGGAAAATTGGGTCCGACGGATATTCCGATGGAATCAGTCCGATGCATACCACACAAAGTCGGATTATACGACAACACGGTCCGATCGGACACATTCCGACGGATTCTCCGACCGTGTGTACAAGGGCTAAGAGATTCAAGAAAACTGAAATATCGCATATACCCATAACTCGACCTTGAAATGTCCTTCTCACGCCTAATGCCACCAAGTGCCAGGCCACCTAGTGGCAGAAGAGAAAAATACAACAAGGCCAAACTTAGTGAGAAATCAATGGATCTCTAACAACTATCTACAGTAGCTACTCCTGGCAAGGAATTTGATGAGGAGCTCCTTCACTAGACCTCATATGCATTGTTCGTTACATGCATTGACACATTGGGGTGCCATTCCTTTTGAATGGCACCCTAACACTCTAAGGCACATGCCATACAATTTTGTATCACGCCTAATTTTTTTCTATTATTTCCATTGGCTACCTTAATGTTAACATGCAACGTAATGCGTAATATTGCACCTGCATCAACGCACCACACAAATGTAAATGGACCTTCAGGATCCGCATCGCTGCCTCAGGAATGATTTATCACTGTTCTTGTTAATTTTGGTGGAACAGTCTGGAAAATCTGCTTTGCCTGACTGCGATGGGTTAACATGATAAAAATCAATTGTAAAAAGAGCCCCTTCTCTAAGTCCCATTTGTCCTTTACTAAAAGCTCTGCGTTGTGCGATCAGCTTTCAGCGGTACAATAACAATGTGTGCTGAGAAGACCCCGCATTCTCCCTTTTTCCCTGTACAGAATGAAGCGCTCAATCTTTTATCTGCTCCGCAGTAAGGAGAGGACAGTCTGTCTCGTCTCCACATACAACGCTGTGGGAATTATCTCGGCACAATGACGAGAAAATGTTGGGGAGGTTCACAGATCCTTTGAATTAGAACAGATAAAAATAGACGGTACAGGTAAAGACACTTCACACACATTAGTCACTTTGTAGTGAGTTCCATATAGAATGAAGGACAGGGGAATGACCTTATCAAGTCTGGGCGTCACACCCAAACCTACTGTTCTGCTCTGGAATTTAAAGTTACCATAGAACTTTTTTTTACGGGACATATGTGATCAGCTGATTGCAAATATTTATCAACATGTGACACTTTGTAAATCGTTATATTTGTTAGATATACATTTGAAAAAAATCAACTTAACCACTTACCGACAGGCCTATAGTAGATTTACTGCTACAGGGCAGCCGTAGCTAATCACTAACAGCAGCGTCGTGTGAGTGCACCCCCTACCCAGAAGTGTAGATTCATGCATATACATTATATATACACATATATGAACCATATTGTCAAAAGTATTGGGACAACGGCCTTTACATGCACGTGAACTTTAATGGCATCCCAGTCTTAGTCTGTAGGGTTCAATATTGAGTTACATAGTAGGTAAGGTTGAATAAAGACAATAGTCCATCCAGTTCAACCTGTGTAGATGTACGTGTGTGTCAGTATCTATAATTATTTTCCATATCCCTGTATGTTATGCTCTTTAAGATGCACATCCAAGAGTCTTTTAAAAATATCAATACTCCCCGCGGACACCACCAAATGTGGAAGAGAGTTCCACATCCTTATAATAGATCTTTGGTTCCTTTTAAATGCCATTGTTATGCATATAAGATTAGATTAGTGAGAACCAAGCAAAACATACTTATTTGGTCTCTCTGCTCTCTATCCTATTGGCTCATTTGCATATGAAAAGCCCTTACTCATTGATATGCTGTTTCCATGACTACTATTAGTATATAACCCTACCTTCGTCACCCAGTATCCATACCCTTGAAAAAGTCACATGTGGTGTGACGTAACGTGTAGGGAGGAGCCAGGTGACGTCACTTCCGGTTATGGCTGTGACCGGAAGCTCCTGTGTTTGGCAAATGTTTTTGCTGTTGCCGTTTTAAACTGTTATGATACTTTATATTTTTAAATAAAACAAACTATTTTTAACTTCTACACCATGGAGGCTCTTCTCTTCTACCCTATGGTCTTGAAGACAATGTTTTAGAGGATCTGGTCGTGGATTCTATGGAGAAACAGCCTTGATATTGCAGTGATCATTTGTCCAGGATATACCCACGGAGGAGGAAAAAAACATATTGGTATTATACATCTGTTGATGCATGACTAGACCCATTTGGGGTCTATCTTTAAGGTGAGAGGCTAGAACATACAGGGTGTGGGATAGGAGAAGGATATCTACAAGCGGTCATATTTTATCTACATATGTGGGGGTTGGGGTAGACATGGAGTCATAAATACTCCTGCAGAGGCACCATCCCCTAAGAATATGCAACTGTGTTTCCAAAAAAGAGTTTAGAACAGAGCGGGACTTTGATTGTGCCTCAGAGCAGTATAATAAAAAATATACACATACTTGAATTTATAGAAAAATATACAAACTTTATTCATCTGCCATACGGCAGTAACTTTTTAGAATAAATAAGTTAAAATGAGTTACAGTCTTGGAATTTCGAGGTCAGGGTGTGCCAGTCCCAGACATAAATAGAGAGGATATGGCCTACGTGTTTCACGGACAGTTCTGCTTCGTCAGGGCCTTGAGAGTAGCAGCACAGTGGATATCACATGAATTCCATAAACTGTGGTTGGAAGACACCGGCTCAGAGGGACATGGGTTTGGCCTTTGTGCCCGTGGGGACACTCCACCGCACCCCGACGGAGGAAAAATGGCAGAGGGAGAACCCCCAAAGTACATGTTGTAATTTACAAATACTCCTGATGGAAAAATTGAGGATGCACTCAATACCAGCTGATCAGGTAAATTGGATTTAGAGAAGATGGAATGTGTACAAAAAGACTTTAAAGAAAAGTCTGTAGGTTAAGCCTTTGGGAGAGAATCAGTGATATTTCAGATAGCTGTTTCTCCGCCACGTCCCTCGCATAAAAGAAGGTGAGCCGCCACTGGTGGACATCGAGTCCGCAGAACCCAGGGGCATGCTCACACAGCGCGCATGCCCACTACCCCACGATTTAAAGGGGATGTACAGGTATGACCATTTGCACAGCCGTGCCATTGTGCTGGCTTACATCGTCGTATGCTGGTCAGCAAGAGGTTATGCATGCTAAAATTCTGCCGGCTTTGGTAGCTGCAGCTTGACATTGCATGTTATTGCTCAGTCTATTTTCTACTAGGACCCCCAGATCTTTCCCCATCTTTTACTCCCCGAGAGGTTCTCCCCCTAGTGAGTAGTTTGCGTTTAGGTTTTTTGCTCCCAAGTGCATTCATTTACATTTCACCACATTAAACCTCATTTGCCATGTAGTTGGCCACTCCATTATTTTGTTCAGGTCTTTTTGTAAAATTTCTATATCCCGATATGAAGTTATTGCCCTGCTTATTTTTGTGTCCTCCACAAAAACTGAGATTGAGCTATTTATCCTGTTTTCTATATTATTTATGAATAAATTAAACAGAATTGGCACCAAGACAGAGTCTTGGGGTACCCCAATTACCATTCCAGACCAGTCTGAGTATACACGTTATTTATCACAATGGCCCACTCTTAAAGGGCCATTTTTATTTTTTTTATGACAATTGTTTTTATTTTTTTAATTGCATTTTAGTGTAAATATGAGATCTGAGGTCTTTTTGACCCCAGATCTCATATTTAAGAGTTCCTGTCATGCTTTTTTTCTATTACAAGGGATGTTTACCTTTCTTGTAATAGGAATAAAAGTGACACTTTTTTTTTTAATATATATATAACAGTGTAAAAATAAATAAAATATGACATTTTTATACATTTTTTTAAACGTGCCCCGTCCCGCCGAGCTCGCGCGTAAGAAGCGAACACATACGTGAGTAGCGCCCGCATATGAAAACGGTGTTCAAACCACACATGTGAGGTATCGCCGTGATCGGTAGAGCGAGAGCAATAATTCTAGCCCTAGACCTCCTCTGTAACTTAAAACATACAACCTGTAGAATTGTTTAAATGTCACCTATGGAGTTTTTCTTGGGTAAAAGTTAGTAGCCATTCCACAAGCAGGTGCAATGTTGAAGCGTGACATGTTGAGTATCAATTTACTCGGCGTAACATTATCTTTCACAATATAAAAGATTGGGCTAACTTTACTGTTGTCTTATTTTTTTTAATTAAAAAAAAAATATATATATATATATATATATATATATATATATATATATATATATATATTTTTTTTTTTTTTTTTTCTTAGATGAATTGCTGCATAAAACCCCTGATGAGTGGAACCTAGTGAGACCCATGAAACGTGTAGAGATCCATAGATGCTACAATACATTTACTCATTTACAGAACAGTTGTGCATTTTATAGTGATATCTTCATTATTATTTATATACGTATAGTGTCTCATCATATATGGATCTTTTTAATGCTAATGTTTATACAACTCTTTGCATAGCTATATTACATATTTTTGACTTGTTTTTGTATACCATGAATTTGTAATAAAGTATCAATTGTTTCCCAGTTGTGCCTAGTCTGTGACCCACCTCATTCAAAGTCCCATGACCACTCCTTTTTGTCTTTATATGTATAAGGGATCCTATCAATTTACTAATGCCAGCAGCATAAGGATTACAAATAGTCAATGCTGATTGAGAGAGTGAAGTTCCACTTTAAAAAAATTAAGGCTTAAAATCACTGGGCACATTGGAGAACACTGAAATCAGCAAAAGCTCATAGAGCTCTGAATCAGCTGAGGGAATGTTGGTCCTCTGCAGAGAGACCACTGCTTCTACTTGTAGAGCAAGGGACCTTCTTTGCAGCATACTGGCAGGGGATGGGCTTTTCTACTCAGGTTGTGGCTTTTGTTTTGATACACCTGGAATGTATCCAAACTGAAAATTCAAATGGGCATTAAAGCTAATGGGCAGTAAAGCTCATTTCCAGGCAGCCATAAAAGATAAAAATAATGCATGTATTTATTGATATGTATTTTACTACCCAGAAGGGACAGGCCTACTACCAGCAGCATGTCAATTAATGACAGACTGAATTATGAAGTGGCTCTATGATGTTCTGAGCAGTACTCGTGTACAGGCCACATGCTTACAGTGTCATAGGTCCTGAAAGCAGACTTTTTGCAGCCGCTGCATATTTCAGTCTGTCATTAATGATAACAGGCAGCTTACTGTGGGCTGTACACTGTGCCTGTCCCTCCCGGGCACTGGAATACACTGAGACTTTACACTTAAGGCCGGGACAGAGGTAGGGGCAAAAGGGACATGTGCCCTGGGTCGCAGTTTTGATATGTGGGGGAGCTTCGATTGCTACGTTCTTCGTTTTTTTCCTTCGAGGTACATTTTTTGCTTCCAGTGACACCACTGACACCGGGACATTTTTTCCTTCCAGGGAAACCATTGACATGAAGACATTTTTCTTTCAGTTTCATTACCACTGCAGTGACATTTTTTCCTTTCATTGACACCACTGATCTAGGGACATTTTTCCTCTTAGCAACATCACTGACACAGGGCCATTTTTTCCTTCCATAGACAAAACTGACACATGGAAATTTTTTCCTTCCAGAGACAAAACTCACACAGGGACATTTTTTTCTTTCTTTCAGTGACACCACCTGTAGCACCCTCTATCTTTAGGTAGGTGCTAGTGTAGTGGGTTTTTGTGTATACTGCCAGTGCAGGTAAATTTAGGCAGGCCCAGCTGTGAGCTAGGCCTGTTTGTTTTGATCTGGCGGCAGGGGAGTGGTTTTAGTGTAGCAGCAGGTCAGGTGACTGACATGTGCCTCGGCTCTTGGGTCCCTCCTCTTTTTCCAGGGAGAAGGTTCTGGAAAAGGGGCAGGGCAGAGAGCTGGAGTGACATGGGGTGCATGTGGGAGCCCTAACCAATCCCCAATTAGGATTGGCAGGGGGCAGGCCTCCTATATATACCCATGGTCAGCCTGCTGTGGGAGGAGTTTTCGGGTGGATGAACTGAATGATGCAGTGTTAGACTGTCATGGTCTGAGGGAACCCCCTTGGGGGGGTGTACCCATCGATCCCAACTGTCCCTGATTTTGAGGGACCCTCCCTTATTTGGAGTAATGTCCCTCTTTCCTCCTAATTTGTCCCTCATTTTGGTCTGATCTATATAGAATGACTTTTTATGTTTCAAAAAATGTTTCCCAGAGCTAAACCTTTTATCCAATTTCTAAATTGCTGCATTAAAAGCCAATATAATGGAATAGTAGTGGTATAAAAAAAAAGCATTGTGGATTTAATTAACCTTTTTTTTGATTAATTCTCCTTTAAGGGGGTGTGGCAGGAGGCGTGTCCTATGCCTACATATGTTTGTTAGTAGGTGTCCCTCATTCCTATCTTAAAATGTTGGGCGGTATGGTGTATATCAGATTGGGAGCTGGGTGGGAGCCTCTCTCTATACAGTCATTACGAGGTGTCCTGGAACAGGAGCAGGAAAGAGGACAGTTGGGAGCACTGCCAGGCAAGTCATTCAGGAGGGATCCATGCTGGGGTTCAGTGAGTGAAAAGCACAGTGGAAAGCTCTGGAAGAGACATGCCAGGAGTTGGATGTGGTGCCAGAGGGAGAGGCTGTTGTGTTGAAGTCAAGTCGTTGCAGCCAGAAGGGCTGGCAAGATTTGCATTGGACGTGCTGGGATCTCACGGCGACATTTTTTCCTTCCAGGGACACCATTGATGCATGGGCATTTCTTTCATTCACACCACCACAGGGACATTTTTTTCTTTTCAATTACACTTCCAACCCAGGGAATTTTTTTTACTTCTAGTGACACCACTGGCAAAGACACATTTTTTTCCTTCCGTTGACACCACTTTCGTAGGGATATTTTTCCTTTCACAGAGTCCGGACACAGGGGCATTTTTCCTTCCAGTGATACCACGATTGTAGGGACATTTTTCCTTTCACTGACTCCACAGACACAGGGACCTTTTTTTTCTTCTAGTGACACCACTGATACAGTGATTTTATTTCTTCCAGTGACACCACCATTGCAGGGACCTTTTTCCTTACAGTGACATCACTGTTGCAGGCATATTTTTTCCTTCCAGAGATACCACCATCACAGGGCCATTCTTTTCCCCACTAAAGCTGGTGCAGTGACATTTTTACTGTTAGCAACCCCGACTTTTTTCCCCTTCCAGTGACACCGCCAACACAGAATTTTTTTTTTTTGCTTTCCAGTGACTCCTCCTATTCAGAGGCATTTTTCCTTTCCAGCGTCAGTACCATCGCAGGGATATTTTTGTCTTCCAGTGACACCACTCTCTTATGCTGCATACACATGAACGGACTTTCCGCCTGACTAGGTCCGACGGCCTTCCCAACTGACTTTTGGCGGAGTTCCGACGGACTTTTGGCGGAGTTCTGACGGACTTGCCCACACACGAACAGACTAAGTCCTTTTGAAAGTCCATTCATTTTGAACGTGATGACGTACGTCAGGACTAAAAAAGGAATTTCAATAGCCAGTAGCCAATAGCTTCCCTTGCGTAGTATTTGGTCCGTTGGACCAGCATACAGACAAGCGGTTTTCCAAATAGGATTTGTGTTCGCCGGACAGATTTGAAACATGTTCTATTTCTAGGTCCGTCTGATTTTTTTAAAATTAAAAACGATCGGATTAGCCCACACACAATCAGAATGTCCAACGGATTGATTCCATCGGACCTAGTCTGCCGAAAAGTCTGGTCGTGTTTACGCGACATTATGGACACTTTTTCCTTACGGAGACACCACTGAAATGTTTTTCCTTCCAGTGACACCACCCATGCAGGGACATTTTTTGCCTTCACCGTGGTTAGCCATATATCTGTGCAACGATATTCAAGAAGGTAGGGTTGAGCAGTTGGCCATCTTCAGCCTTGGCAGTAGAAGGCCTTTTCCTGGAACTCTTTACACTGTATGGGCAAGAGGCCCAATAAAGAGGATTATCACCATGATCATCATGCTATCATAGTACAAGTAGACCATCAAAATTTTCCTGGAAACGTTGTATCTGAAGTGAAGGATCCGTGTGATATGGTCAGTGTAGCTGTGAGCCTTGCCTAGAGGAGTCTGCAGTGATGCATGGCATGCATTCATAGAAGCAAACATTCCACAAAGCAATGTGCACAAAGGGTCCCGGGTTTGCATTGTTCCGGCTGTCATGCACAGTAAAGCAGGGCATACACATTCATTTTTTTTTTTTTTTTTATGTTCAACCAGCGGATTGAACACTGCAGACAGTTTTCTAATAATGAACAGAGCAGAAAATCATTAAGTCGGTTTTACTGAAAGATTTAAAAGTGTTCACACAATAAATTGTACGCAGATTAACTTCAATTATCCAATTATGTGAAAAAATGTCCTGCTTACCTATTTCCTCTGCACATGATTGGATGATTGAAGGGAAAATTCACACAATTTATTGCGTGAACATTCTTTTATTCTTTGGTAAATCAGCCTTATTGTGTCCAAGAGGGAAATGAGGAGGCGGAGGTATGGGAGTCTAGTAATGCTACCTGCAGCTGAGATCATCTGTCAAAAACCACCTTTAATATTTACAGCAGAGCGACATGTCTGCACCCGCACAGTCCAGACACCGGCTGCACCGACTAGGTGTGTTCATGGAAACAGAAGTCTTCAAGGGAATGTATCATTTATGACTATATACATTGTATGTATACTGTATATTCATTCCAAATGAGATATGACACCTTACAATGTATCTATACTCAAAAAAAAATTTTTGTATGATGATTGGATAGAGTGGGGAAGAATTAGAACTCCTGTTATATTTTATTGCCGTCAGATGCTCCATCGGAGGAATTCCTTCACCTTCTTTCTGGTATAAAAGTAAGGCTCCATTCACACTTGTGCGACTTGTCATGCAACTTTCGACATCAAAGTGGCATGACAAGTCGTTTCCCATGTTTTCCAATGACAACCATTCATACAGTGCCTTGAAAAAGTATTCCCATCCCTTGAAATTTTCAAAATGTTGTCATATTACAACCAAAAATGTAAATGTATACTATTGATAGACCAATACAAAGTGGCACATAATTGTGAAGTGAAAGGAAAATGATAAATGGTTTTCAAACTTTCTTTACAAATATATATCTGAAAAGTGTGGTGTGCATTTGTATTCAACCCTCTTTACTCTGATGACCTAATCTAGTGGAACCAATTGCCTTCAGAAGTCACCTAATTAGTAAATAGAATCCACCTGTGTGTAATTTAATCTCAGTATAAATGCAGCTGTTCTGTGAAGCCCTTGGAGGTTTGTTAGAGAACCTTAGTGAACAAAAAACAGCATCATGAAGACCAAGGAATACATCAGGCAGGTCAGGGATAAAGTTGTGGAGAAGTTTAAAGCAGAGTCAGGTTATAAAAAAATATCCCAAGCTGTGAACATCTCATGGAGCACTGTTCAAATCGATCATTGAAAAATGGAAAGAGTATGGCACAACTGCAAACCTAACAAGACATGGCCGTCCACCTAAACTGACAGACCGGGCAAGGAGAGCATTAATCAGAGAAGCAGCCAAGAGGCCCATGGTAACTCTGGAGAGATCCACAGCTCAGGTGGGAGAATCTGTCCACAGGACAACTATTAGTCGTGCACTCCACAAATCTGGCATTTATGGAAGAGTGGCAAGAAGAAAGCCATTGTTGAAAGAAAGCCATAAGAAGTCCTTCTTGCATTTTCCGAGAACCCATGTGGGGACCACAGCAAACATCCGGAAGAAGGTGTTCTGGTCAGATGAGACCAAAATTGAATGTTTTGGCCTAAAAGCAAAATGCTTTGTGGCGAGAAAACTAACACTGTACATTACCTTGAACACACCATCCCCACCGTGAAACATGGTGGTGGTAGCATCATGCTGTGAGGTTGCTTTTCTTCAGCAGGGACAGGGAAGCTGGTCAGAATTGATGGGATGATGGATGGAGCCAAATACAGGGCAATCTTCTGTCTACAAAAGACTTGAGACTGGGGTGGAGGTTCAACTTGCAGCAGGACAATGACCCTAAACATACAGCCAGAGCTACAATGAAATGGTTTAGATCAAATCATATTCATGTTTTAGAATGGCCCAGTCAAATTCCAGACCTAAATTCAATTGAGAATCTGTGGCAAGACTGCTGTTCACAGACACTCTCCATCCAATCTGGTAGAGACATCCCCAAAAAGACTTGCAGCTGTAATTGCAGTCATAGGTGGTTCTACAAAGGATTGACTCAGGGGGGGGTGAATACAAATGCACACCACAATTTCACATATTTATTTGTAAAAGAAATTGAAAACGATTTATCATTTTCCTTTCACTACACAATTATGTGCCACTTGGTCTTGGTCTATCACATAAAATCCCCATAAAATACATTTACGTATATATATATACACATGCACACATGGCATAGACATAATGGATGCATATATATTAGCTTGGCAGCACATGAGAAGCAATGAATATTGATAAAATGGTATAAATACAAATATGTAAACATGTTATAGAAACGGCATTTGGCAATAGGATGAATAATATCAACCTTGAGCATGATTAATTGTAGATATAATACAATATATTTCCTATTAACAGGCATTGGTACGCCATATGCGACAGAGCTGCTGTAAAAAAAAAAAAAAAAAAAGATACACATACACATTAATAGTTACATAGTACTCAATGAATTTTGAATGTATAAAGGTTATATATGGGCCAGTATATAGGTCATTAGCCAGACTTGACTAAGCACTCCATGGAAGCAACGTTTTAAATTTTTTTACATATACATTTTTTTCAGAACACTATATTTGCAATCATCCCCACAACATGTGGAATGTGTTGTGGTGATTGAGTATGCTATGTGGATGTTTTCTTGGCCGGGGTGGGGTTCCTTGCCTCAGCTTCCGAAACAGACAACCATTTTGGGGTCCCATCTTCCTTGATGCTAGCCAAGCACAGTGCTTTAGCCGACCTGTGAGTATAAATCCCTTTCTCCCCATGAGATTTTTTTCTCCCCTTACGGGTAGAATACATTACCTAATACTACATATCCATTTGTATTTACAGTTTATTTCTGTATCCAACTCCTGATTATTGGCATATAGTCATGAAACGCGTCGAGTTTCCATGGGGTGCTCAGTCAAGTCTGGCTCATGACCTATTCACTGGCCCATATATACCTTTTATATATTCAAAATTCACTGAGTACTATGTAACTATTAATGTGTATTTTTTTTTTTTACAGCAGCTCTGTTGCATATGGTGTACCAATGCCTGTTAATAAGAAATATATTGGATTATATCTACAATTAATCATGCTCAAGATTGATATTATTCATCTTATTGCCAAATGCCATTTCTATGACATGTTTACATATTTGTATTTATACCATTTTATCAATATTCATTACTACTCATGTGCTGCCAAGCTGACATATATATCTATTATGTTCATGCCATGTGTGCATGTGTATGCATATATATGAAAATACTTTTTTACTTGTTTCATACTATTGTCACAACAAATAAATCATGTTTACTAACCACTCTACCTCCACAAGTCAATTGACTTGAAAGTACTTAGGTGATGAAGCACAGAAGAGGAAGACCCATCACCTTCACCCGATCAAACAGCCTCTTACCAAAAAAATTGACCCTCCCAAAGGAAAGGTCAAATAGCGCAGTTAGATTATCAAAAGGATCCTACAGTGTCGATGGTCCTCCTGTTTCCTCCCACAACAGCACTCCCTCAAAGTCTGTGTATATATATATATCCGTATGGAGACCAGGAGCAATTGTCTCATCAATGGTGGGGTAATTGTAGGTTAAAGGGGGGACCCATGAGTTTTCTCAGTTGGTAGGTTCGAGCCATAGGGTCTTTTGGAAGGCGTGAGGTGCAGGTGTTGATTAGGGGGAGTGCTCCTGGGGTCCATGTGTGCCTTTTTAAAGAATTTTCAACTAGCGGTCAGGGGTAGGAGGGAGGTTAGAGTAGATAAGGGAGGTAGGGGTGGGGTAAGGGAGTGGGAAGAGATCAGGGTAATTAGGGGTGGGCAGGGCTGTGTAGAATATAGTTGGACCCAAGGGTCAGGTTAGTCAGCTGGTGTCATGATGCAGATGTAGAGGGAGTAGCAAAAGGTCCAACCGGCCTTCAACCGTGGAGGCCGAGCATCCAGGGCATAGGGAAGGAGGGTACAGCCTCTTCAGCTGATATGGAGTAATCACTAGAGCTTGTGTGAAGTTAAAAAAGGGAAACAGCTGACAGTTGAGGAGGGGGTTCTTCAGTCCATGGAGTCCTCTTGAGCCGGTGTATGTGAATTGAAGCATCCCGGCTTATGGGTTCCTGGGGGTTGCTGGAGTCAGGAGAGCAGTGGACCTTCTGTGGAGAGCGGGATGCAGAGCGGCGTCTGAAGTTTTCGGGTGGTGGGTCGGTCGGGAGCAGATGAAGGTCATTTAAAGTGTAACTCCAGTTTTGTTAATAAAAAAACATTCCCCTCTGGGTGATCTATGTACATTGAAAGGATTATAACTAACATTGTTGCAGATTCCTACCTTTTGTTATTCTGAAGAAATCCTTGTGTGTTTGCCTGTGCCTCTGTTCGGAGTGGGTCTAATGGGAGTGGTTTCATAATTAACTGTCAGGTGTGCAGTTAGAAAGCACTAATGAGGAAATGTGCTGGACCTGCATACCTTTAGATGTTTGTATTGAAAGTATCTCTCCAAAAATGACATTTTTGTTGCAGGGGATGCCTGAAATCTGACTTGTATTTTAGGCAGACTTCTGGGAAAATTGGTGAGCCAATCACACAAGCAGGAAAATGTGTTTCTGGGGAGTGGTCAGTACACACTCTGTGTACAGAACAACTCCAGGTAGCCATACTGCACTGCATTTTCAGAAAAATACATTAACTGCAGATTGAAAAGGAAAGGTAATTTTTAGTAACATTCAATTACAATATGATTGGTGTCACAATTATTTGTGCTATATTATTTTTTCTTTATTTTCTATTTTTCCCTTTAAGGTTGCTTGAAAGTCTCCCGTGGACCGGCATGTATAATGGGTTCCGTGGAAAGAGAAGTAGCCACACTTACAGCGTGTAGAGGATATATATGCATCACAGGTGTGTTGTATATATATTTATACATTGTATTCAGTTTAGCTAGATCTGTTCCTGTTATTCTCTTCATAATATACTGACAGGCAGGGAGCTGCAGTATTTTCACTTAGTGTACTGTGTCCTTTGCACAGTGTGCACCTAAAACTTTACCTGAATACAATTGCCGGCGTTCTCATACAAATACAGGCAGGGAGCTGCAGTATTTTGTTTTAGTGTCCTTTGCACAGTGTGCACCTAAAGCTTTACCTGAATACAATTGCCAGCGTTCTTATACAAATACAGACAGGGAGCTGCAGTATTTTGTTTTAGTGTCCTTTGCACAGTGTGCACCTAAAGCTTTACCTGAATACAATTGCTGGCGTTCTCATACAAATACAGGCAGGGAGCTGCAGTATTTTGTTTTAGTGTCCTTTGCACAGTGTGCACCTAAAGCTTTACCTGAATACAATTGCCGGCGTTCTCATACAAATACAGGCAGGGAGCTGCAGTATTTTGTTTTAGTGTCCTATGCACAGTGTGCACCTAAAGCTTTACCTGAATACAATTGCCAGCGTTCTCATACAAATAGACATTTTTTGGCTGGAGCTACACTTTAAAAATGTACCAGTTCAAAATTGCAAACAGATTCTACTTAACAACAAACCTACAGTCCCTGTCTTGTATGTACCGCCTGTATACTGCTGTTCAGAGTATATAGGGCCTGGGGGCCCCACGCCTTTCCTTTTAATTTGGGTGCGGTGTTCCGCTTAATATACATACAAGACCCAAAGGGCTTGGTAATGGACTGGGGGGGGGGGGGTACCCATGCCGTTTATCTCACTGATTTTCATCCATAGTGCCGGGACCAGACATTACATTAAAGCCGCAAGCAGTTTTAAATTACTTTTATTCCTTTAAAAATGTCATTTTGTGCAGGGACCGGTCTAAGCACGGGAAACACACACCACTTCACAGGCGTACTATAGACACCCCCCAGGTATGATATTTAAAGGAATATTTCACTTTTTTTTCACTTTAAGCATCATTAAAATCAGTGCTCCCGAAAAAACTGCAGTTTTTAAAACTTTTTTTTGCATTGATGCATGTCCCCTGTGGCAGGTCCCGGGTCCCCAAACCCTTTTTAGGACAATAACTTGCATATTAGCCTTTAAAATTAGCACTTTTGATTTCAAACTTTCGAGTTCCATAGACTTTAACGGAGGGGTCTAAAGTTTGCGCAAACTTTCGGTCCGTTCACAGGTTCTGGTGCAAACCGAACCTGGGAGTGTTCGGCTCATCCCTAGTCCTGGCGATGTCCACACTGCCAATTGTATTCTTCTCTGGATACTCCTGTGCCAGGTCGTGTAGCACGACACCCAGATATGGTCGGCATTCCAAATTGCCACCATCCTGATCTTTAAAATGACATAACTCTTCAAGAGAGTTGTTTTTCCCTTGATCTCTCCGGTAATTAAATTATTACAGTAATTAGAAAACTGACTGGGTTTAAGGCTTGTGAAATTGTGCTGAGTGACAGTTTGCTAAACACATAAAGATTAGATTATGACTATTCATTGTACAATGGCTTAATTATGTTCAGCATGTACTTACAGGTAACCACACCCAGGCAGATCCCCCTGCTTATCAAGGTATGATAGAGGCTGAAGCAGAACATCACTGCAATGTCGGGGGGATCCCATTTAAATATTTTACAACAGGATAAAAGAAAAAACATACTTAATACTGTATATTAAGGATTATATGACAACTCCAATAAGAAGAACTTATACTTCACTGTTTAGATTAACATTTCGGTGGTAGAGAGTACCAAGAGGACCTCATGTGATGGTCTACATTTAAAAAGCAGTGATAAGACTGGTGGCAGGAAGATAGATATGGTGTCGCTGTAGTGGCAGGGGTATGTTCATCATCACTTTGGCAAAGCAGGATAGCACATACTTTAGCGTCTAACATCAACACTATGTGCTATGGTCAATTAGCTGCGGTCAGTTTATGTGCAGCCAGAATTCCACACGAATACGAACCCTGGACGCACATTGTGCAAGGTCATTCAGAGGCTCTATTTTCATGTAACTGCAGAGGCAGTGACAGCCATTGGTTTGTAGAGAGTTGACTGATTTGTGTTTTATTTTTTTGAATTATTATATTTTTGTATTATTAGTATTATTAATAATAATACTATTATTTATTATTATTTTATTTTGTAATATTATTTTATTTGCATTTTATAATTGATATTGTACTGGTTGATTTGTACAGAGCCATTGATTTGTTCTGATTTGTATATGTGCTTGGGTGGAACTTTAATTTGTGTTACACTTTTTAATCTTTTCTCTAAACTTTATTTTTTTAATTTTTTTCATCACAAGGTCCCCTATGTGATTTTTTTTGGTGTCAGATTCCCTTTAATGAGGCATCAGGCATCTAAAAAAAAAGAACCTCAGACTTTTGTCCGAAGACGTGTGCCTGGATTTTGTCTTGCATATAAACGGCAAGGAATTGTCGGCCAACAAACATGAACGTAGTGACGTACTATGTGGTTTTTCAGCTCTTTAGCACCACCCTTTGGGCTCCTTCTGCTAATTTTGTGTTAGAAGAAGTTTAGTGAGTGCTGATTTGTGCTTTTCATGTCACGCTGTTCATTTATCGATTTTCAGTTTGCGCTTTTCATTTCGTGCTTTTCTGTTCATTTCTGAATGTTTCTGAGCGGCCGTTCGTCAACCAGACATGTTGCGGAATCGGAGGAGATAACGTGTTATTTATTTTTGGCCTTGGAGTTATTGCTTTGACCCGAGTCCAGTCCAGGAACAAGAGAAGGAGGAGGAGTTCTTGGACCAAAAATTGGTTGCTTTATTAATCGTGACCAATTATGTCATATGCCTTTGCTGCAGCAGCTCCAGGAGAATAATCCGGATGATTTTCGGAATTATCTCCAGATGATGGACCCCTGCTTTCACCAACTCTTGCTATTGTTGACCCCCTATATTAAGAAGCAAGACACATGCATGAGGCTTTTATTTTTTGATTGAATAATAATGATTTTATTTGTTATATTTTCTATATCTTTGGATGCATAGAATGCACTTTTTGGTTAAGTTCTATTGGCAGATAGCATGTCTAATTTTTTATTTATTTTTTATTTTTTTAATGCACAATAAAATAGTGTAGAATAATACTTGGCTATGTGTTTTACTTCAAATAATAGTTTGGGAGTAGGCAGTTACATTTTAAAAGATACAATGTAAAATTTACAAGCGGCACCAACATAGTTCTATCTTTGATCTTTAAATCTACGGGATAATGGTGTTGTGGTAACTTGCCCAAATAAAAAAAGCATAATAATATTATTCTTGATATCACTAGAAAAAAGAGCCTTTGGAAATTAGTTTGCATTAACTCCATTTGTATCACCAGCAAAGCAGCTTCATTATTATCCCATTAAAGAAGAAGAGAATGTGCGCTACATTTCGAGATTTCATAATTTGCCGCGTCACGAATGTTAACTCTTCATTACGAACGCTAGTTTACAAGATCGACCGCTTCTGGCTCGTCCTTGCTTCCGAGCATGCGTGTTTGTACTTTGGAATTTTGTCTGACGGACTTGTGTGCACACACTCAGTGTAATCCGACAACACAAATTTGTCTGTGGAAAATTATAAAACGTGCTAGTCAAAATTTGTTGGTGGAAAGTCCAACAACAATTGTGCGATGGAGCATACACACGGTCGGATTTACCACCAACAGCCTGTCATCGAACATTTCCCGTCGGAAAGTCTGATCGCATGTATGCAGCTTAAGTGTAATTTAACTGCAGCAGGGAAAAATCAGGTCTCCTGCCCTTCCAGAGATGGCTGTGCTGTGTGGCAGAGCCGTGTAAATCTCACAATTGGAATGACCTTCATCAGGTAAAACAGATGCCTTATATGTATTTCGTCTTTGTATCTAGCCGTTGACATGGAGTCAAGTTTTCACATTTATTTTCCCCAATAGGCAATCAAGTAGACGGTCACATACAACATCACACAGAGGATGCAATTGTCAAAAAAGTCTCCCTTGCACAGCTGGGACTTCCTCACTCCCTCCACCACCGCTCTGGGAGAAACACATTTATACTCTAGTGGGGTCTTCTAGGGCTATAGATACAAAAGACGTCCTGGGCCATCCGGAATGCTGTATGTATTCATAGCACCATTAAATGTTTCAGCCCGGTGGAAGAGGAATCTGATTATGATTGGTCTTATTATTGTTCGTACCCCCAGGGCTAAACACTAAGCCCTCTTCTACAATTCAGTCCTATAGAGAACGCACCATGCCCATTAACATTTCAATACCCTCCCAAGAACACAGGGGCCTGTTGTAAAATTTACTATTATCCCAGGCTTGGTGAGAAATCGTCTCATAAATGGAGAGCCCATCCCACCTCCAGGGTGGAAAAAAATTCCCTGAATTCCTTCGGGGGATGTTTAAAGACAAGTCTCAAATTTGTATCGTTACAATTTAACAGTCATTGAGGTTCATTTCAATATGTTACATTGGAAACAAAAACGCCTACAAACAGGGATTAGTTGACGAGCAATAAAAAATATATTGCCATTGAAGTTAAAGTTAAACTTCCAGATGCTCTCAGTTTTAATCTGGAAGTTTGAGAAAAAACCTTTTTCCATACCTTGTAACCTGTGCAAGAAAATAGTTTTTAGATGTAGCTGTTACGTCATAGTTTCTCACCTTATACTACCTCTATGTCCAGCCATCAAGAGGAGGGATCTGTGAGGTGCCAATCAAGTGCGGCAAGTTGGAGTGTGATTAGGACTTGCTAGTACAAACTTCCATCTTGCTTGAAACTTGTTTAAAGTGAGATGACCAGATGTCCCTAGTTTCTTGATTTGAGAAGGTTGTCCCAAGTACCAAGTGTCATTGATTTGGTCTCCAGAGTAAATATCTCATCCCAGTTTCAAATATGGCGTATTCAGAACAGGGGTGCCTAGCAAAATTTTTATTTTTTTTAAAATCTGTGGTGGTGGTGCAAAAACTTAAAATGGAAAAACCATTAAGTGAACAAAAAACATGCATATGAATCACACGCTAAAAATCACACTTAAGGGTATGCTTTTGTCCACCCCCGAAAGGGGTAGGATCTGTACCCTAATCCCCTGGGGCTCAAGGTTTCTGACAGGGACAAAGGTTTTCCATGGTCTGCCTAGCCAAAAGGCCTGGCGGACCCCATTCTTCTAGGTCAGCCGAAGCCGACCATCGAATACTTGGTCGAGGGTCTCTCCCGAAGAGAAGAGATCCCACTAGGGGCAGGGGAGGAAGGAACCTGAGGGCCACACATCCTCTCCCTAGACATCAGGGCAAGCCTGAGGACTCACACCCTTCATCCAGTGAGAGAACGCACACAAAAGTGAAAGAAGTAATAAACAGTGGGAGCAAAATAAATAAAATAAATAAGTGGCCATGCAATAGTACACTGGCCGGGACCTGAGGCCTGGAAGGCAAAAATTGCCCCGGACTTAGCCAAAAGGCCCAGCTTTAAAAGGGCAAAAAATAAGCATTTGGTGACTGTGACCATGTGCCTGTTCACACAGTGGGGTCCCACACCCAAGTGTTACTAGAAGCACCCCTAGGGCGACCACTCCCAGGGGGCACAAACACCACGGACTCTCTTTCTTCCCAGCCAATGGCCAGACAAGGTTCATCGTTCAAATCAGGAGGTACTGGGCTCTTCCAGCTTTCTCGAGGGGTATTACTCTCGTGCCCCAACTGCCCGTGAGCAACCCCTGATTCCTGTCCCAGCTGGTACTAACCATCCAAGCCCCCATCACTCCAGCAGAAGTACACAGCCACCCCTCCAGCCCTTGTGTTTTGATTGCTGCCTGCAGGTGTAGGGTAGGGTACGTGCATTACCTCCTGTCTTTTTATGATGTCAGTGCCTACTTCTGTTGGTCACCTGGCATCATGTGGTTGACTTTCCCTGCTTTCTGCACTCTGTGCAATATGCACTCTTGATCTACAGCAGAATGGGCTCAGGTCTTATTTAACCACAACCCCTTTAAGCCCCTCCCACTGTCAGAACAATTTGGTCAAGCCCACCTTTTACTGCAGCATGCTTTGTGTGCTGCTATTAGCCCCACTCTTGCCCCACCACTGTCCAAACCCATTCAAAGTTGATATGGCCAGTAGGGTGTGGGATTTTGAAAATCTGGTCACCTTAGTTTAAAGGGTGGGCTTACCTTAATCAAAAATACCCCACGTAGTCCCTAAATACCTGTCAGGTTTCCGTTGTAGTGAGTCCTTGTACAATGCCAAACCAGGGTTCCCGCGGGGGACAGAGTCTAAGCCTCAGCCTGGTTCTTCACCAGGGCCGATGCAAGGATTTTTGTCTACATAGGTGAGGGTTCATTTTGCCCCCCCTCCCCCCATCCTCCAGCTACCCCACCCTGGTACTACAAGCCCACCCCCCATCCTCCAGCTATCTCACACTGCCCGGTACTGCCCATGCAGAGCTGCACTTTCCAGTTTCAGTAAACCTCCCCCTATATAAATACCATTTGTAAGCAACCAGCTGAGTAGCAGAAGAGACAATGATTGCTGACCAGTTACTATCTTGCAATCTTTATTTACTGCACTATACATCCAGCCCTTTCTGTCATGAAATAAGAAATACTGTGCTATTCAAGTATGTCTTTAACAATTATTGGCCTTATGAACATTTATTTATGGCCCATCTACTTTGTTGCATTGAGTTATGCCTCACGTTTATTTCCCTTGCATTAAGGTTTCCTATTCAAATAAAATGGGCTACAAATGCACCTTAACACAACTAAAAATGCACATTACCATTTTTTTCTAACTCAGTGTTGTGGCACACTACAACGCAGGTTTTATTAAGATAAATAACAAACGTAGAGTACCCATGCTTAGGATATTGGCTAGGTTGCTGCCTCCCCGAAAAAAGAACTCCCCAGGAGGGGAGGTCCAAAAATGAAGTGAGTAAGTAAATGGGGTGAGTGGCGCTACCTGAGATTGATAGGTATATAAAACCAATCTCTCTATATAAACTCTATTTACCTTAAAGAGGAAGTAAACCCCTTCAAACCACTTTGACCTACAGGTAAGCCTAGATTACGGCTTACCTGTAGGTCCAAGCAATATCTCCTAAACCTATATGGTTTAGGAGATATTTGCCCGAAAATGGGCACCGCTGTCTATGGCGCATGCGCCGTAGACAATGGCGCGCAGGCGCACTAAATGCGGCAAATCCAAGAATGGATTTGCCTAATTTGTCGACTCCCGTGCGCATGCGCGGGAGTGACGTCATCGCGGCCTCGCCGAATGGCAGAGGCGGAGCTGCGAGACGCGACTCCCGTGCGCATGCGCGGGAGTGACGTCATCGCGGCTTCACCGCTGTCATTGGTCGGAGCTGCGAGACGCCACCAGCAAGATGGATGCGGCGGACTACAGGGATCAGCGGCGACTTCGCTGGCTCCTGTGTCAGGTAAGTGACACATAATGAGCTACTATGCGATGCATAGTAGTCCATTATGCTTTACCTTTGCAGGGAAAAAAAGAGGAAGTAAACCCATCAGGGTTTACTTCCTCTTTAATTAGGTTTAAACTAGAGGATGTATATGGATTCATATTAAAAAATGTAAAGGCGTCTACAGGATAAGTTAAATTAGTAAAAAACCTTTTATAAAGTGCTAAGTGCTACAGGTGGAGTAAATAGATAAAATCCTGTGTGTTTGTGTCTCTCCCTGCGCAAATGTGGCAAGAGAGTCCTCGCGATTCCAGCCAAAATAAGTGCAACAAAAATATAATATGTGTATAGTAGCTTAACCACCTCAATACAGGGCACTTACACCCCCTTCCTACCCAGACCAATTTTCAGCTTTCAGCGCTCTCACAGTTTGAATGACTTAATTAGTGAGTCATACAACACTGTACCCATATGAAACTTGTGTCCTTTTTTCACACAAATAGAGCTTTCTTTTGGTGGTATTTAATCACTAGTGGGTTTTTTTATTTTTTGTGCTATAAATAAAAAAAGACATACATTTTGTGAAAAAATTCCTTTTTCTTTGTTTCTGTCATAAAATTTTGCTAATTAGTAACAAGTCAGGAAAGCACAAATACCCCCCAAATGACCGCTTTTTAGAAATAAGACATTCCAAGGTATTAAGTAAATAGCACGGTGAGTTTTTTTAAGTTGTCATTTTTTCCCACAATTCTTTGCAAAATGAATTTTTTTTAAAATTTATTTTATCTTTTTTTTACAAAATTGTCATATTATCAGGTTAATTCCCACACACAGCATATGCATACAACAAATTACACCACAAAATACATTCTGCTACTCTTCCTGAGTATGGCGATACCACATGTGTGAGACTTTTACACAGCCTGGCCACATACAGAGGACCAACACTGAAGTAGCACCTTCAGGAGTTCTGCGAGCATAAATGACATATCTCATTTCTCAACCACCTATTACAACTTTGAAGAGCCTGAAGCACCAGGACAATGGAACGGCCCACAAAATGACCCCATTTTGCAAAGCAAACACCCCAACGTATAATCTATGAGGCATAATGAGTCTTTTGAACGGTTCATTTTTTTCCAGAAGTTTTTGGAAAATGTGGAGAAAAAATGAAAACCATTTTTTTTTACACAAAGTTGTCCATTTATAAGATATTTCTAACACATAGCATGTATATAGCAAAAATTACACCCCAAAATACATTCTGCTACTCTTCCCGAGTATGGCAATACCACATATGTGAGACTTTTACACAGCCTGGCCACATACAGAGGACCAACATTGAAGTAGTACCTTCAGGCGTTCTAGGAGCATAAATTACACATCTCATTTCATTCCTTCCTATCACACTTTTGAAGGTCCTGGGCTTCAAAAGCCCTCTACTTTAAACCTAATCAAGGTAAATCATGTTAAGATAAATGATACCACAGTGCAGCAATGCATGTTATGGGCATTAAAGTGGTTGTAAACCCTTACAAACCACTTTGACCTACAGGTAAGCCTAGATTAAGGCTTACCTGTAGGTCCAAGAAATATCTCCTAAACCTATACGGTTTAGGAGATATTTACCTGAAGACAGCCACCGCTGATTACGGCGCATGCACCGTAGACAGCGGCGCGCAGGCGCACTGGGTAAGCCGCAGATCGCGGCGATATGCCGCAAGTGTCTGCTCCCGTGCGCATGCCCGGGAGTGACGTCATCGCTGCTCCAGCGAATCACAGCGCCGGAGCAGCTAGACCCACCAAGAAGATGGACGCTCGGAACTACAGGAGACAGCGGTGACTTCGCTGGCTCCTGTGTCAGGTAAGTGACACATAATGGACTACTATGCGATGCATAGTAGTCCATTATGCTTTACCTTTGCAGGGAATGAAAGAGGAAGTAAACCCATCAGGGTTTACTTCCTCTTTAAGGATGATCTCCGGCGTGTTCTCACAGTCCATGTACAGAGCCCGCCAGGAAGTTGGCACTGTGCTGCACCAACCACAAGCAGTGAGACATTTCCCGATCTCTGCAGCCGCGCATCAGGACAATGTCTCACTGCATGTGATTAGCGCAGCGCAGTGCCAACTTCCCGCCGGGCTCTGCACGTGGGCTGTGCGAACACGCCGGAGTTTATCCTTAATGGGCATTATCACACATGCTGCTAATGCATGTGTTACTGCGATGCAGACGTTTTAATGGGTCCTTGAAGAAAGATACACTATATTGTCAAAATTATTGGGACTCCTGTCTTTACACGCACATGAAATTTAATGGCATCCCAGTCTTAGTCGGTCGGGGTTTCAATATTGAGTTGGCCCACCCTTTGCACCTATATGAGCTTCAACTCTTCTGGGAAGGTGTGTCTTTGGGAATGTTAACCATTCTTCCAGAAGTACATTTCTGAGGTCAGGCACTGATGTTGGACTAGCTCTGGCTCGCAGTCTCTGCTCTAATTCATACCAAAGATGTTCTATCGGGTTGAGGTTAAAACTCTGTGCAGGCCAGTCAAGTTCCTCCACCCCAAACTTGCTCATCCATGTCTTTATGGACCTTGCTTTGTGCACTGGTCCAAATTATTTGGTGGAGGGGGGATTATGATGTGGGGCTGTTTTGCAGAGGTTGGGCTTGGCCCCTTAGTTCCAGTAAGGTTTCAGCATAACAAGACATTTTGGATAATTTCATGCTCCAAACTTTGTGGGAACAGTTTGGGGATGGCCCTTTCCTGTTCCAACATGACTGCACTGCACACCAGTGCACAAAGCAAGGTCCATAAAGATCAGCACAGGGGTAATCAGCACTGTCCAGACAGGGGGAATGAAAACTCCTACAAGCTTTAACCAGACACTAATAGAAGTCACAAGTCTGCTATATACTGCTGATGAAAAAAGGTATTTTAGCAGTTTATATTTACTAAAATAATTGCATGTCCATGTTTTGTGTACTGTGGGAGAGCAGATATAGTGAATGCAGGGTACTGGGTTTAGTAACACGTTCATTGTTTTTCATTATGCTGCCTCCCTGTGGCCAGTGCATTAACTTAACTCATTTTATGTAATCCTTCCCTTTTGTATCATGTAACTTCCTTCTTTCCTCATTGTGAGTTTCTCTATAGTTCCTGCAAGAGGCAGGGAAAGAAATATTCCTTTTGACCTTCAGACATTGCAAATATCAACATCTACTGTATTATATGTTTGGTGAGTTTAGATCTGATGGAGATTGTCTGCAGCAATTGTCTCTACTAAGACCAAGCACAGAGGTCTCAGGAAGGGGTATGTCACTATTACAATTGGAGTAAGACTAGCATCTGTGTATTTATTAATATATCAATCTATAAATCTATGTTGTGTTTTTTTTTGTTTTTTTTTTAACCCCTTGCTTACAGGGCACTTAAACCACCCTCCTGTCCAGACCAATTTTCAGCTTTCAGCGCTGTCATTTTGAATGACAATTGTGCGGTCATACAACACTGTACCCAAATGACATTTTTATCATTTTTTTCCCACAAATAGAGTTTTCTTTTGGTGGTATTTGATCACCTCTGCGGTTTTTATTTTTTGTTAAAAAAATTGAAACAGACCGAATTTAAATTTTTTTTTTTTTTTTTTAATATTTTGTTATAAAATTTTGTAAACAGGTCATTTTTTTCCTTCATTGATGTACGCTGATGAGGCGGCAGTGATGGGCACCGATAGGTGGCAGTGATGGGCACTGATGGGTGGCAGTGATGGGCACTGATTTCTTACACTGATAGGCAGCACTGCTAGGTGGCACTGATTGGCACCACTGTTGGGCATTGATAGGTGGCACTTGTGGGCATTGATAGGTGGCACTTGTTAACATTGATAGGTGGCACTGGTGGACACTATAGGCACAATTACAGGTGGCACTGGCAGGGGGTACTAAATGGCACAGAGGAGGCAGATGTGCCTCCTTCCTCTTCGGGACCGATGTCCATTTAACATAAGCCGGTGATTGGATTTTTTGACAGCATGAGGAGAAAGAAAAAACGATCACCGAGCTTTTGTTTACATCATGTGATCAGCTGTCATTGGCTGACAGCTGATCACATGGTAAGGGGCCAGAACCAGCCCCTTACTAGGATTGGTGATCAGCTGACTCTCTGTGACTCGGTGATCACAGCGCGCTCCCTGCACACCCTGTGCAGGGAGCATGCACAGGGCAGGACGCCCTATGACAGCCTCCCGGAAATTGAGGTCCGCGCTGTAGCCATCATTCGGCTATGGCCCGGACCTCAAGTGGTTAATCTAAGCAGTGTATTTACTGAAATATAACCCAACGTTGGCCTCTTGCAGTCCCTGTACAGCTGAGCTGGAGTGTACGGGCAAGAAGTAGTCAATCAATTCATGTCGATAGAAAGAGAGATGAGAGTGACAGAGACGTAAATGTTTATCCTGAGCTGCTTCTCCTTTTACTATCCAATCACCAGTTGGGGGTGGGTCCAGGTTGACCTGACCAGAAGAAATTGAATGATGCTGGCCATCAGACTGAAAACTTCTAGTGGTCGAAAAAAGTACTGCAGGAGAAATCTCTAGGTTTTTAGACTGAATATTGCCTCCTGTATTGAATTGTATTGTAACTGAACTGTCTGCCCTCGTGTTGCAAAGTGCTGTGCAAACTGTTGGCGCTATATAAATCCTGTATAATAATAATAATATTAGCGTAAATGCTGATTTTTCTGTTTTATCTTTTAGTGGGCTAGTCTTGTTTATCTTATTTTGGGCTAGAGATCTACGTTAAAGTCCAAGTAAAGTCAAAACTTGAAATCAGTTTTTGATGGGGTTTTATGGGGTTAGATCCCTTGTCAGGTTTCCATTGCTCTCTGTGTCCCCAATAGGGAGATTGATATTCTGATACTTGGTGCAGAAAGTGTGCTAAAATATACAGACTAAGCTTCCTGAGATATTTAAGGATTTAAAAAAGTATAAGGGGACAAATATTTTTAATAATTAAAGGCCAACCCCAGGCTTACCTCTCACGCCCCCTGCACCCTTACTCTATTTTTTGCTTTTTATTTCCAGTCATTAAAATTTACAGAAGTTTTCCCCATAGTGCACTTTTGCTACTTTTATATTGCAATTTACTTGTTAGAGCTCCTGCACACAGTTACTTTATTAAACCCAATACAGCATAACATTTATTTATCTGTGGGGTTTATTTTGCAGAACAGATGTCAGTTTTAACTTAGAAGATTTTTACAGACTCACCCCCCCCCCCCGCGCCCCCCTTCATGGTGGCCATGCAACTCTTTACATAAATTACATTTTTGAGATTTTTTTCCCACAAATAGAGATTTCTTTTGGTGGTATTTGATCACCACTGCGGTTTTTATTTTCTGCTCTTTTTTTTTTTTTTTTAAATAAAAAAAGAAAATTTTGAAAAACAAACAATATGTTTTTACTTTCTGCTATAAAACATATCCGATTTTTTTTTCTCTTTAAACGCACTGTATATAACTGGTTTCTAAGCAGGGGGAAGCCGCCCGCCGCATCCTTAACAACCGATCAGTCAGTTGTCAGCCAAATGTAAAAAAAAAAAAATGGCATTGGGCCCCCCCCCGGTGCATACCAGGTTCCCCCCATGCCAAAAATGTTTTTAAAAATGGCGTGGGGTCCCCCTCAAGAATCCATACTAGACCCTTATCTGAGCATGCCGCCTGGTAGGTCAGGAAAGGGAGGGGGCAATCGAGCGCCCCCCCCTCCTGAACCATACCAGGACGCATGCCCTCAACCCCAAAGAGCCACCTTCTCCTGGAACCTGAAGCTGTCTTTCTCCATTGTGATGTCCCCGCTGTCCAGCACCTCTTATATAGGCATGGGGCATGGCCATCCAATGATGCCGCCCGGAGAGCCTGATGTACCCAATACCCATTAAAACGGGGGGGGGGGAAGGATCTGGGGGCCCCCTTGTTAATGGGGGCTTCCAGATTCCGGGGCGGGATCTGGGGGCCCCCTTGTTAATGGGGGCTTCCAGATTCCGATAAGCCCCTTGTCTGCAGACCCCTGACAACCACCAGCCAGGGTTGTCAGGTAGAGGCCCTTGTCCTAATCAACATGGGGGTAAGGTATTTTGGGGTGGAGGGGGGGGAACAAAGCCCCCCCACCCCAAAGGACCTCCCCCCAGGTTGAGGGCATGCAGTCTGGTATGGTTCAGGGGGCGCTTGCTCATCCTCTCCCTTTCCTGACCTACTGGGCGGTATGCTCAGATAAGGGTCTGGTATGGATTTACATTTTTTTTTTGGTGTGGGGTGTCCCCTCCAAATCCATGCTTGACCCGAAGGGCCTGGTATGGACCTGGGGGGAACCCCACACCATTTTTTTGACAAATTTTTTTGCCGCCAATTTTTTATTTTTTTTTAAATTAGCTTTCAGTGGGGAAGCCCGCTGACAGCTGTTGACTCATCAGTTGTTAAAGCGGTAGTAAACCCGCTAATGTTTTTTTTTTTTTTTACCACCTGCAAAGCAAAAGGCATAATGAGGCATCCCCTTGTGCGCATGCGCCGCTGCAGTCAGCGGCGCATACCGAGGGGAATATCTCCTAAACCGTACAGGTTTAGGAGATATTTTTTTTACCTACAGGTAAGCCTTATTATAGGCTTTCCTGTAGGTAAAAGTAAAAAAAAAGAGTATACAACCACTTTAAGGATGTGGCGGCCGGCTTTCCGACCCCCTGCTTAGAAACCAACTAGATACGGTGTTAAAATCAAAAACACAACACCAAAGGGGAAGTGCCGCAAACGCCACACAACCACATGTGATGCACATGGTTTCTATGCGTTTGTTGGCAAAAATTAGGTTTAAAGAGGCAGTGAGGTGTCACATGGCTTCCTCATTGGCTGTCAGTGCCCTGGAGCGTTATCTGAGCAGGCTGCAGGGGGAAGGGAGATTCAGAGGCATATCTAAATCTACCCTTATAGAAAATGATTGGCCATCATAGTAGTATTGTAGAGATAAAGTATTTCAGACCCATAAACTCCAGAGATCATTTACCTAGATAAGTAGTCACTAGTGATGGACGAACTTCCGACGGGACGTTTCGCGAACGCGAAACGCGAACGGACACAAACGTTCGCGAAAACGACCGTTCGCCGCGGGCTCCATTGACTTCAATGGGAGGCGAATTTCGCAAACCTTTAGGTCGAATTTGCGGCCACGGGGTAATTATTAGGGGGTAGCACGTAGTCCCACCACCTGGACAATAGCATAATACATGTATGAGGTGAATTTGGGATCGATAACTACAAGCATTTTTTTTTTATTTGGGAAATTGTTCTGACAATTCAGGACTATGGAGCTAATGAAGGCAATGGAGGAGAGGGAAGGTCAGGGACCAGGGTAGGCAAACAAGAGGGTGCAGGAGATACAGAGCACTGACAGCAGCACCGTAATACAGAGCACTGACATCAGCACCGTGACATACAGCGCTGACAGCAGCTCCGTGACATACAGCGCTGACAGCAGCTCCGTGACATACAGCGCTGACAGCAGCTCCGTGACATACAGCGCTGACAGCAGCTCCGTGACATACAGCGCTGACAGCAGCTCCGTGACATACAGCGCTGACAGCAGCACCGTGACATACAGCGCTGACAGCAGCTCCGTGACATACAGCGCTGACAGCAGCTCCGTGACATACAGCGCTGACAGCAGCTCCGTGACATACAGCACTGACAGCAGCTCCGTGACATACAGCGCTGACAGCAGCTCCGTGACATACAGCGCTGACAGCAGCACCGTGACATACAGCGCTGACAGCAGCTCCGTGACATACAGCGCTGACAGCAGCTCCGTGACATACAGCGCTGACAGCAGCTCCGTGACATACAGCGCTGACAGCAGCTCCGTGACATACAGCGCTGACAGCAGCTCCGTGACATACAGCGCTGACAGCAGCTCCGTGACATACAGCGCTGACAGCAGCTCCGTGACATACAGCGCTGACAGCAGCTCCGTGACATACAGCGCTGACAGCAGCTCCGTGACATACAGCGCTGACAGCAGCTCCGTGACATACAGCGCTGACAGCAGCACCGTAAGCAGCCCCAGGAGGAAGTCAGCACAGCACAGGGATGGTGTGATCCCCTCATAATAAGAACCCCCAGGAGGAAGTCAGCACAGCACAGGGATGGTGGGAGCCCCTCATAATAAGAACACCCAGGAGGAAGTCAGCACAGCACAGGGATGGTGGGAACCCCTCATAATAAGCAGCCCCAGTAGAAATATGACACCGCTCAACCTCTTCAAAGAGGAGGGTAGGGGCATATAGTACGGTGTGCTTTTTTGGGTCAGGGAAGTGAGCCAAATGAATTAAGAAGGTCTGTGTGCTTGATTCCAAAAATTGTTTATAGACATATACATGGTCTACTGATCACATGTGTTGAATTCCTCCGAGATCCATGCCTCATTCATTTTTAGAAATGTGAGGTAGTTAACACTGTGGTGAGCTAGGCGAGTACGCTTATCGGTCACAATCCCCCCTGCTGCGCTGAACGTCCTTTCGGACAGGACACTGGATGAGGGGCAAGCCAACAGTTCGATTGCAAATTGGGCAAGCTCTGGCCAGAGGTCAAGCCTGCCCACCCAGTAGTCTAGGGGTTCATCACTCCTCAGAGCGTCCACATCGGCCGTTAACCCAATGTAGTCGGACACCTGACGGTCTAGGCGTTCCCTGATGCTGGATCCGGATGACACCTGTCGATGGGTCGGCTGAAAGAATGACCTCATATCCGAAGTCACCAACACATCTTCAAACCGGCCTCTTCTTGCAGGCGCTGTTGGATTGGTACCCGCAAATCCTTCTCTGGGAGTGGGAATTGCTCCTCTGCCAGCGCACGCAAAAGCAGAATGCAGCATTTCTCGAAGCAAGGCCTGGAAGTGCTGCATTCTGACAGCCCTCTGCGACGGCGGTAACATTTCCGCCATTTTGTGTTTGTACCGGGGGTCTAAGTACGTTGCCACCCAGTACTGGTCCTTGACCCTCATGCTTTTTATACGGGGGTCCCTATTAAAACACTGGAGCATGAAGGCCCCCATTTGCACTAAAGTGGAAGCGGTGTGGTGGCCTGGCTCCTGCTCATCATCCAGGATAATGTCGTCCTCTTCATTCTCCTCTCCCCATCCTCGCACAACAGGGATCCCAGAAAGGTTTAAAGCATGCTCTTCTTGCTCCTGCTCATCCGCCCCGGCACCATCCTCCTCTGACTCCTCATCAGACTCCTGTTGTTGACTTGTCTCAGATAGAGTAGCCCCCCCTGGGAATTCATCCAGCATTGCGACTTCCTCATCTTCCCGCTCCTGCTCCTCCACAGCCTGATCAATGACACGACGCAATGCACGCTCCAGAAAGAAGGCATAAGGTACCATGTCACTGATGGCGCCATGGCTGCGACTGACCAGTTTGGTGATCTCCTCAAATGGCCGCAGAAGTCTGCATGTGTCGCGCATGAGCAGCCACTGGCGCGGTGAAAAAAAACCCAGCTCCCCAGAACCGTTTCTTTCGCAGAGTTCATACAGGTAGACGTTAACTGCACGTTTCTGCTGGAGCAGCCTATCAAGCATATAGAAGGTTGAGTTCCATCGCGTCGGGCAATCGCAAATAAGACGTCTGACCGGCAGATGGTGTCGCCGCTGAATGTCAGCAAGGCGAGCCATGGCCGTGTAAGATCTTCTGAAATGGGCCGAGATTTTCCTTGCCTGCCGCAAGATGTCCTGGACCCCAGGGTATTTGACAAGGAATCGCTGCACGACCAAGTTTAAGACGTGTGCCATGCACGGCACGTGCGTGATTTTGCCCTGTTTCAATGCGCTAAGCAGATTGGCACCGTTGTCACACACCACTTTACCAACTGTCAAATTGAGCGGTGTTAGCCACTCATCTGCCTGTGAACGCAAAGCTGAAAGGAGTGCCGGGCCAGTGTGGCTCTTTGCTTCCAGGCACAACAGACGCAGCACGGCATGGCAACGTCTCACCTGGCATGTGGAATAGGTTCTGGGGAGCTTGGGCGGTGCAGTGGAAGAGACGCTAGCAGCGGAAAAGGAGGAGGCAGCTGAGGAGGAGAGGGAGGAGGATGGAGTAGGAGGAGGAGAAGAAGAGTCAGGCCTGCATGCAATCCGTGGCGGTAAAACCAAATCTACACGGGTGCCACGGGTTACATGCTTGACGGCCGTCAGAAGGTTCACCCAGTGGGCAGTAAAACTGATATACCTTCCCTGCCCGTGTTTGCTAGACCACGTGTCTGTGGTCAGATGTATCTTGGCACCGACACTGTGTGCCAGAGATACATTCACTTGCCGCTGAACATGGCCATATAGCTCTGGGATGCCCTTCTCTGAGAAATACTTCCTTCCTGGGACCTTCCATTGTGGTGTTCCAATGGCCACAAATTTGCGAAAGGCCTCCGAGTCCACCAGTTTATATGGCAGTAGTTGGCGGGCTATGAGTTCTGACAAGCCAGCCGCCAACCGTTGGGCAAGAGGGTTATCCGGCGTCATCATTTTTTTACGCTCAAACATTAGGCCCACGGAAGCCTGCCTTTTTGCAGAAAAATGTGAGCTTGGCGTGATGGAAGGTGGAGTGGAGGACAATTGTGAGGAGAGAGGAGAAGGAGAAGTAGAAGACGAGGCTGGACGGTGAGAGCCTGCAGTGTGGCTTTGTGTGTTCCGTTGCTCCCACTGGGCTCGGTGATGGCTGCTCATGTGCCTTCTTAAGGCGGTCGTCCCTAGGTGAGTATTGGGCTTACCGCGACTAACGCGTTGACTGCAAAGATTGCAGATGGCAACGCTATTGTCAGCAGCGGACACGTTAAAAAAAGCCCACACTGCGGAGCCATGTGCCGGTGTCCTGGGAGCGCCAGATGTGACCGTACATGGTCGATGACTCGCTCCTGATACATTTGCAGTCTGCTTTGTCCCTGCTGTGCAATGTAAGTCATTGCTGCTTCTCCTCCCTATCTGCTGGTCCATATCTCCCTCTGAACTCCCCTCCTCTTCCTCTCTTGTGGGCACCCACGTGACATCACTAGACACGTCATCATCAACGTCACCTTCCCCACCGCTATAAGTAGAGTAGGCAGCAACACCGGGGACCAACCTCCTCCTTGGGCTGATCTGGGTACTGGCGTCAGACTGCTGAGTAGCGCTTGTTGCTACCTCCTCTTCCTGATCCAATACCAAGAGTGGCTGCGCATCAGAAATGTCCTCTTGATATGGATCGGAAAATAATTCCAGTGACTCAAGCGGAAGGTATGTGGTGGTGGTGGTGGTGGTCGTGTTGTTGGTGGTAGTGTCTTTGGGGGTGCACATAGCAGAGAGTGAAGAAGAGGGTGCAGATCGAGAGGATGAGGAGGGTGCAGAAGAGTAAGGCTGAGCGAGCCACTCAACCAAGTCTGGTGCATCCTTTAAAGTAATTGAACGCACCTTCTGCAACTTCCCACTTTGGCTCAAGCCTGTTGCTCCTGCCCTACCCCTACCACCCCTGCGGAAGGGCCTGCCTCTTCCTCTGCATGTCATTTTTTAAATGACCCTGTGACAAAACTCTTAGTCCCTATACCGCTGAAGGACTGCTGCAGTATAGGTGAGCGGTCAGCAGTGGTGCACGTCAACCCTATCTATTGTGGACCTATAGCGGTCCTTACAGAACAGCAGACTGTACCGCACTCAAGCCTATGTACCGTAGCACCCTATACCAAGTTACCAGTCCTTATAAGAACTTTTGTGGACCAAGCAGGTTGTGTATTAGTGTTTAGCAGACTGTACGTCAGTCCCTATACCGCTGAAGGACTGCTGCAGTATAGGGCAGCGGTCAGCAGTGGTGCACGTCAACCCTATCTATTGTGGACCGATAGCGGTCCTTACAGAACAGCAGACTGTACCGCACTCAAGCCTATGTACCGTAGCACCCTATACCAAGTTACCAGTCCTTATAAGAACTTTTGTGGACCAAGCAGGTTGTGTATTAGTGTTTAGCAGACTGTACGTCAGTCCCTATACCGCTGAAGGACTGCTGCAGTATAGGGCAGCGGTCAGCAGTGGTGCACGTCAACCCTATCTATTGTGGACCGATAGCGGTCCTTACAGAACAGCAGACTGTACCGCACTCAAGCCTATGTACCGTAGCACCCTATACCAAGTTACCAGTCCTTATAAGAACTTTTGTGGAACAAGCAGGTTGTGTGTTAGTGATTAGCAGACTGTACGTCAGTCCCTATACCAATGAAGGACTGCTGCAGTATAGGGCAGCGGTCAGCAGTAGTGCACGGCAACCCTATGTATTGTGGACCGATAGCGGTCCTTACAGAACAGCAGACTGTACTGCACTCAGGCCTATGTACCGTAGCACCCTATACCAAGTTACCAGTCCTTATAAAAACTTTTGTGGACCAAGCAGGTTGTGTGTTAGTGTTTAGCAGACTGTGCGTCAGTCCCTATACCGCTGAAGGACTGCTGCAGTATAGGGCAGCGGTCAGCAGTAGTGCACGGCAACCCTATGTATTGTGGACCGATAGCGGTCCTTACAGAACAGCAGACTGTAACGCACTCAGGCCTATGTACCGTAGCACCCTATACCAAGTTACCAGTCCTTATAAGAACTTTTGTGGAACAAGCAGGTTGTGTGTTAGTGATTAGCAGACTGTACGTCAGTCCCTATACCAATGAAGGACTGCTGCAGTATAGGGCAGCGGTCAGCAGTAGTGCACGGCAACCCTATGTATTGTGGACCGATAGCGGTCCTTACAGAACAGCAGACTGTAACGCACTCAGGCCTATGTACCGTAGCACCCTATACCAAGTTACCAGTCCTTATAAAAACTTTTGTGGACCAAGCAGGTTGTGTGTTAGTGTTTAGCAGACTGTGCGTCAGTCCCTATACCGCTGAAGGACTGCTGCAGTATAGGGCAGCGGTCAGCAGTAGTGCACGGCAACCCTATGTATTGTGGACCGATAGCGGTCCTTACAGAACAGCAGACTGTAACGCACTCAGGCCTATGTACCGTAGCACCCTATACCAAGTTACCAGTCCTTATAAGAACTTTTGTGGACCAAGCAGGTTGTGTGTTAGTGATTAGCAGACTGTACGTCAGTCCCTATACCAATGAAGGACTGCTGCAGTATAGGGCAGCGGTCAGCAGTAGTGCACGGCAACCCTATGTATTGTGGACCGATAGCGGTCCTTACAGAACAGCAGACTGTAACGCACTCAGGCCTATGTACCGTAGCACCCTATACCAAGTTACCAGTCCTTATAAGAACTTTTGTGGAACAAGCAGGTTGTGTGTTAGTGATTAGCAGACTGTACGTCAGTCCCTATACCAATGAAGGACTGCTGCAGTATAGGGCAGCGGTCAGCAGTAGTGCACGGCAACCCTATGTATTGTGGACCGATAGCGGTCCTTACAGAACAGCAGACTGTAACGCACTCAGGCCTATGTACCGTAGCACCCTATACCAAGTTACCAGTCCTTATAAGAACTTTTGTGGACCAAGCAGGTTGTGTGTTAGTGATTAGCAGACTGTACGTCAGTCCCTATACCAATGAAGGACTGCTGCAGTATAGGGCAGCGGTCAGCAGTAGTGCACGGCAACCCTATGTATTGTGGACCGATAGCGGTCCTTACAGAACAGCAGACTGTAACGCACTCAGGCCTATGTACCGTAGCACCCTATACCAAGTTACCAGTCCTTATAAGAACTTTTGTGGAACAAGCAGGTTGTGTGTTAGTGATTAGCAGACTGTACGTCAGTCCCTATACCAATGAAGGACTGCTGCAGTATAGGGCAGCGGTCAGCAGTAGTGCACGGCAACCCTATGTATTGTGGACCGATAGCGGTCCTTACAGAACAGCAGACTGTACCGCACCCAAGCCTATGTACCGTAGCACCCTAGACAGACCAAGTTACCAGTCCTGATAAAGAGCTTTGTGGAACAAGTGAGTTGTGAATGATTAGCAGACTGCAGCAGAAGGGCAGCAGTCAAGTATAATATTCTTTCTATATTTGGAAGAAAGAATATTATACGTGTACAAGCCTATTACCGTACCACTGATACCAGTCCTGAAAAGAACCTTTGTGGAACTAATAGTAACAGCAAGTCTTTAAAATTATCCTCACTGCCTGACACACTGCTTCCTGCCTGTCCCTATACAAATTGGCAAAAAAGAGTAGGCTGGAACGATTAGCTGGAACAGCTCTTTTGTGGACCTGATAGTAACAGCTAATGATGATGATGATGATGATGATGAAGAAAGACTAATCTGGCTGAGCTGTCCCTAAAATAGCAGCATACAGCGCTCTGTCCCTTTATCTAAACTGACAAAAGAAACTCAGGCTGCTGACCTAACACCTATACCAGTCCTGAAAAGAACTTTTGTGTACCAAATAGCTAGCGTTTTCTCTGTCCCTACTCCACACAGGATCCTTTCCCTACAGTGACAGAAGAAAGAATGTAAAATGGCCACCGGATCGGGTGTATTTATAGGTTAGGGGGAATGTCCAAGTGTCCATGAGCTGTCATGTCTCAATTGGTTGTCCTGTAACACATGATAAACGTGTCACGAAAGGTTAAAGTTCTTGTATACATTAAACACGTAAGTCCGCCGGGGCGAACGACGGAAAAAGGCGTTCGAACCCGCGGACGGCGAAAGTCGGAAATTCGCCGCGAAACGACCGCCGGGCGAACCGTTCGGCCATCACTAGTAGTCACAGTATATCTGTCTGGGGTTGGTTCACACCCTCTGATCATATACCAATAAACAGCTACATATAAACTTTACCCTGAGCAGTCACTTTACAGTCTCAACATTTCTCTTTTTTTTTTTAAAGGACAGAAAACCTAAATCACCATGTGCTTCATATGAAAGAGTTATAACATAGATAGTCCTCCCTTACATCGAGCTCCCCATCAGAGTCCCACTTTACATCAGGGTCCCCATCAGAGTGCCCCCCTTACATCGAGGTCCCCATCAGAGTCCCCCCTTACATCAGGGTCCCCATCAGAGTCCCCCCTTACATCAGGGTCCCCATCAGATTCCCCCTTACCTCACGGTCCCCACAGTCCCACTTACCTCAAGGTCCCCATCAGAGTCCCCCCTTACATCATGGTCCCTATCAGAGTCCCTCACCTTACATCGAGTCCCAATCAGAGTCCCACCTTACATCAGGGGCCCCATCAGAGTCCCCCCTTACATCAGGGTCCCCATCAGAGTTCCCCCTTGCATTGAGGTCCCCATCAGAGTTAAACCTTACATCATAGTCCCCATCAGAGTCCCCCCTTACATCGTGATCCCCATCAGAGTCCTAACTTACATTAGGATCCCCATCAGAGTCTCCCCTTACATCAGGGTCCCCATCACAGTCCACCCCCTTACATCAAGGTCCCAATCAGAGTCCCCTCTTACCTCAAGGTCCCCATCAGAGTCCCCCCCTTACATTGAGGTCCCCATCAGAGTCCTACCTTACCTCTAGGGCCCTATAAGAGTCCCCCCTTACATCAGGGCCCCCATCAGAGTCCCCCCTTACATTAAGATCCCCATCAGAGTCCCACCTTACATTAGGGTCCCTATTAGAGTCCCCCCTTACATCAGGGTCCCCATCGGAGTCTCCCCTTACCACAAGGTCCCCAGAGTCCCACTTACCTCAAGGTCCCCATCAGAGTCCCCCCTTACATCAGGGTCCGCATCAGAGTCCCCCTTACATTAGGGTCCCCATCAGAGTTCCACCTTACATTAGGGTTCCCATCAGAGTCTCCCCCGTACATTGAGGTCCCCATCAGAATCCCCCCTTATATCAGGGTCCACATCAGATTCCCCCCTTACCTCAAGGTCCCCAGAATCCCACTTACCTCAAGGTCCCCATAAGAGTCCCCCCTTACATCAGGGTCCCCATCAGAGTCCCCCCTTACATTAGGGTCCCCATCAGAGTTCCACCTTACATTAGGGTTCCCATCAGAGCCCCCCTTACCTCAAGGTCCCCATCAGAGTCCCCCCTTACATATCAGGGTCCCCATCAGAGTCCCCCCCCCTTACATCAAGGTCCCCATCAGTGTCCCCCCTTACATTGAGGTCCCCATTGGAATCCCCCCACCCCCCGCTTACATCTCTAGCCATCTCTCTCCCTCTCTCTATCAATTCATCTATCTGATCTATCTGTCTTTCTAGGTATGTATCTGTCTCTCACCATCTCTCTTGATTTGCGCTCATTTAAAAAATATCTTTAGAAATAAAAATATATGTTTTAAAAATATTTCAATAAAATAGTTGACAATAGTTTTTTTTTTTTTTTTTTTTTACAAAATACATTGTTTAGTAAATATGATCTAGACAAGGCCCAGCATTGGCATCAGGCTGTTGATATTTAAATGTAGACAAATCTGATTTGTTCATGTCTGGTGATGTTTCTCGGAGGGTCATTTAGCGGCTTTGCTCATCTCTCATACTCTCCATTGAGATTCCTTCCCCTTCACCATTAAAATAGACCCCATCCCAATAGCCAAAACATGAACATTCTGTATATTCATCTCATCTTTATGGATCTGCAGCTTTTATTCAAATAAAACCTGGTGATCCTGCCATAAAGGACCTTGTCTCAGGCATGGTGCGTCATTGTCACCATCAACAATGTGCGGCCAACACTTGAGCAAATCAATGCAATAGATAGGCAGTGGCTGAAAAGTCTGCAGGAGATCAGCAGCACTGAGATGCAAAAAAAAAAAAAGAAAAAAAAGAAAAAAAATGACAATTATTTATCATATATAGTGGTTAGCAAACTAAATGTTATGCAGGTTTGGATCTACTGCTGTGGCCGCTGCATGTGAATGGCACAGAATATTTTACAGAAGGTAACATAAAGATATACAGAGTTGCATAAATCTCTATAAATTTCTATGACGAAAATTCCCTAAAAAGAAAAATGTTATATATATATATATATATATATATATATATATATATATATATATATATAAATTTTAAAAAAAGACAATTATCTATCATATATAGTGGTTAGAAAACTAAATGTTATGCAGGTTTGGATCTACTGCTGTGGCTGCTGCATGTGAATGTCACAGAATATTTTACAGAACATAAAGATATACAGAGATACATAAATATCTATAAATTTCTATGATGAAAATTCCCCCCCAAAAATATTTTTTTTTTAAATGGCAATTATTTATCATATATAGTGGTTATAATATTTTACAGAAGGCAACATAAAGATATACAGAGATACATAAATATCTATAAATTTCTACGATGAAAATTCCCCCCCCCCCCAAAAAAAATAAAAAAATAAAAAATAAAAATTATATAATTTATTATATATATAAAATTGAAAAAAAAGACAATTATTTATCATATATAGTGGTTAGCAAACTACATTTTATGCAGGTTTGGATCTACTGCTGTGGCCGCTGCATGTGAATGTCACGGAATATTTTATAGAAAGGCGACATAAAGATATACAGAGATACATAAATATCTATAAATTTCTATGACGAACATTCGCCCAAAAAATATATAAAATAAAAATAAAAGATCCATAGATACAATAATAGCATGCATGCTACAGGTTGATCATGCTTCCAGAGACTTGATAAATAGAAGTACCTGGTAGGTGATTCCAGTCTCCAGCATCTGCACAAATAATAAGTATGTTGGGTGGACAGATCCTTGAAGGGGAACTGTCAGTCAGTCAATCAGAGAACACAATAGATAATAGTTGTGGAGTTATGTCCACAGAATACAGAATTGCATTAAAGGAAGCGAGTCTGCTACCTCTCTGTGTCTCGGCTGGCTTTCATTGCCACAGTACGAGCAGCCTTGTCCTTTAAGTGTCAGATAGCCCCTCCCACTCTGTCTGACAGGACACGCCCACTCTTAAGTAAATAAGAGCAGCTAATCTGCCTCTGTGCCATTCTGAATAGAGACATTGCTGCACTCAACATCTTACGTAGAGACGTTGTAGCCGATGAAACCTGATTTACCATCAATGAAGAGATCAGTGAAAAGAAAAGAAAAATTACATTTTAATAAAAGGAGCCGTCTTCTAACCAGTTAAAGGGCCACTTTTTTAACAATTTTTCTCCTTTTCATCTCTACAGCCGAGGCCAAAAGTTTTGAGAATGACACAGATATGAATTTTCACAAAGTCTGCTGCTTTGGCGTTTTTAGATCTTTTTGTCAGATGTTACTATGGTATGCTGAAGTATAATTACAAGCATTTCGGTGTCAAAAGTTTTTATTGACAATTATATGAAGTTTATGCAAAGAGTCAACATTTGCAGTGTTGACCCTTCTTTTTGAAGACCTCTGCAATTCTCCCTGGAATGCTATCAATCAACTTCTGGGCCACATCCTGATTGATGGCACACTGTTCTTGCTTAACCACTTGACCACTGGGCACTTAAACACCCTTAATAACCAGACCAATTTTCAGCTTTCGGTGCTCTCACATTTTGAATGACAATTACTCAGTCATGCAACACTGTACCCATATGAAATGTTTGTCCTTTTTTTTCCACACAAATATAGCTTTCTTTTGGTGGTATTTAATCACCGCTGGGTTTTTTATTTTTTGTGCTATAAAAGAAAAAAGACAGAAAATTCTGTAAAAAAATGAATTTTTCTTCGTTTCTGTTATAAAATTTAGCAGATTAGTAATTTTTTCTTCATAAATTTTGGCCAAAATTTATACTACTACATATCTTTGGTAAAAATAAGTACAAATTGGTGGATATTATTTGGTCTTTGTGAAAGTTATAGAGCACACAAGCTGTGGTGCCAATATCTGAAAATTGATCACACCTGAAGTACTGATGGCCTATTTCAATTCTTGAGACCCTAACATGCCAGAAAAGTACAAATACCCCCCAAAATTACCCCTTTTTGGAAAGAAGACATTCCAAGGTATTTAGTAAGAGGCATGATGAGTTTTTTGAAGTTGTCATTTTTTCCTACAATTCTTTTCAAAATCAAGATTTCTTTTCCTTTTTTTTTTCACAAAATTGTCATATTATCAGGTTATTTCTCACACACAGCATATGCATACCACAAATTACACCCCAAAGCACATTCTGCTATTACTCCCGAGTACGGCGATACCACATATGTGAGACTTTTACACAGCGTGGTCACATACAGAGGCCCAACATGCAGGGAGCGCCATCAGGCGTTCTGGAGCACCCAGGACAATTCTGCCATTTCTCTCCTACATGTAAAAATCATCATTTATTTGCTAGAAAATTAAATAGAACCCCAAAACATTATATATGTTTTTTTAGCAAACACCCTAGAGAATACAATGGTGGTTGTTGGTTTTATCACGCACGTTATTTGCGCAGCAATTTTTCGAACGTGTTTAAAAAAAAAAAAAAAACAGTTTTATGCTTAAAAAAAAAAAAACAGTAAAATTAGCCCAATGTTTTTGCATAATGTGAAAGATGAAGTTACGCCAAGTAAATAGATACCTAACATGTCACCCTTCAAAATTGCACACGCTCGTGGAATGGCGCCAAACGTCGCTACTTAAAAATCCCCATAGGCGACGCTTTTAATTTTATTACTGGTTACATGTTTTGAGTCTCGCTCTAACGTTCGTAGTGATACCTCACATGTGTGGTTTGAACACCGTTTTCATATGTGGGCGGGACTTACGTATGTGTTCGCTTCTGCATGCGAGCACATTGGGACAGGGAAGCTTTAATTATTTTTTTTTTTATTGTTCATTTTACTTTATTTATTTTAGTTTGACATTTTTTTCCCCAAAAGTAAATTTTTTGATCACTTTTATTCCTATTACAAGGAATGTAAACATCCCTTGTAATAGGAATATGGCATGACAGGTCCTCTTTACAGTGAGATATGGGGTCAATAAGACCCCACATCTCACCTCTAGGCTGGGAAGCCTGAAATAAAAATAAAAACAAATGGCAGAGTATTGGCAGGATATTGCAGAGTATTGGCAGGGTATTGCAGAGTATTGCAGATTATTGCTGGGTATTGCAGATTATTGCTGGGTATTGCAGAGTTTTGGCAGGGTATTGCAGAGTATTAGCAGGGTATTGCAGAGTATTGCAGGATATTGCAGAGTATTGGCAGGGTATTGCAGGGTATTGCAAAGTATTGGCAGGGTATTGGGTATTGCAGGGTATTGCAGAGTATTGCAGGGTATTGGCAGGGTATTGCAGAGTATTGCAGGGTATTGCAGAGTATTAGCAGGGTATTGGGTATTGCAGAGTATTGGCAGGGTATTGCAGAGTATTGCAGGTTATTGCAGAGTATTGGCAGGGTATTCGGTATTGCAGAGTATTGGCAGGGTATTGCAGGGTATTGCAGAGTATTGGGTATTGCAGAGTATTGCTGGGTATGGCAGAGTATTGCAGGGTATTGCAGAGTATTGCAGAATATTGCAGGGTATTGTGTATTGCACAGTATTGGCAGGGTATTGCAGAGTATTGCAGGGTATTGCAAAGTATTGGCAGGGTATTGGGTATTGCAGAGTATTGGCAGGGTATTTCAGGGTATTGCAGAGTATTGGGTATTGCAGAGTATTGCTGGGTATTGCAGAGTATTGGCAGGGTGTTGGGTATTGCAGAGTATTGCAGGGTATTGCAGAGTATTGGTAGGGCATTGGGTATTGCAGAGTATTGCAGGGTATTGCAGAGTATTGGCAGGGTATTGAGTATTGCAGAGTATTGCTGGGTATTGCAGAGTATTGCTCGGTATTGCAGAGTATTGGCAGGGAATTGCAGGGTTAATTTTCGGTGAGCAGCAATGTGGGCACTGCAGATCCAGCCCACAGCACTGCTGACACCAATCTCTTCCCCCTCCGATCGGTAAAGAGAGGGGAGGGAGGAACCGGTGTCACAACATGACGCGGGTTTGTTTACAAGTGATCGATCTGTCATTTGACGGAGCGATCACGTGGTAAACGGCCGCGATGAGGGGCTGTTTACCGTGGGCCGTGATACGCTGGGTCTTGTGGACCCGGCGGTCACAGATGCTCTCGAGTGCAGACGTCATATGATGGCCTCTCAGAGTTAAACAACGCCCTGTAGCCGTCATTCGGCTATGGGCTGGTTGTTAAGTGGATAATTAATGCTTAGTTTGTTAGAATTTGTGGGGTTTTTGTTCATCTCAAGTTCTCAATGGAATTAAGGTCTGGGGAGTTTCCTGGCCATGGACCCATAATTTCAATGTTTTGTTCCTCAAGCCACTTACTTATCACTTATGTCTTATGGCAAAGTGCTCCATCATGCTGGAAATAGCATTGTTCCACACCAAACTGTTCTTGGATGGTGGGGAGAAGTTGCTCTTAGAGGTTGTTTTTGAACCATTCCTTATTCATGGCTGAGTTCTTAGGCAAAATTGTGAGTGAGTAAGCACATTCCCTTAGCTGAGAACCAACCCCACAAATGAATGATCTCAGGATGCTTTACTGTTGGCATGACACAGGACTGATGGTAGCGATCACCTTTTCTTCTCCAGACAAGGGTTTTCCCAGATGCCCCAAACAATCAGAAAGGGGATTCATCAGAGAAAATGACTTTACCCCAGTCACCAGCAGTCCAATCCCTGTACCTTTTGCAGAATATCAGTCTGTCTCTGATGTTTTATCTGGAGAGAAGTGGCTTCTTTGCTGCCCTTCTTGACACCAGGCCATCCTTCAAAAGTCTTCTCCTCACTGTGCATGTAGATGCCCTCACACCTGCCTGCTGCCATTCCTGAGCAAGCTCTGCTCTGGTGGTGCCCCGATCCTGAAGCTGAATCAACTGTAGGAGACGGTCCTGGCGCTTGCTGGACTTTCTTGGATGCCCTGAAGTCTTCTTCACAAATGAAGTGGAAATGTTTACTTACTTAACTTAATTTTCGTGGCAAAGAGGGACTTTGCAATCTATCGAAATTCATCTGATCCCTCCTCATAACATTCTGGAGTATATGCAAATTGCCATCATAAAAACTGAGGCAGCAGATTTTGTGAAAATTAATATTTGTGTCATTCTCAAAACTTTTGGCCATGGGTGTAGGTCTAGGTATTAAGAACAGGTATACTGATAAGGATTTCTGACACTCAGTTACAGCATGCTTGTTCCATATTTGTGACTCCAAACTAAACTAATATTAGGCAGTGCCTAAGGTGGTATCAAGCCCAAAAATGTAATATATTGCACCTTATCAATCATTAGATGTGGTGGCTGCATTTGTTTTATTTTTTGTAGATTTTTTTTCCCCCTCTGTTTTCACCCGGTGATTTGGCCAGTGGCGCACCTCCTGTATCAGAGTACCTGCACTCTAGTGTGGAGGTGAGTGTTAAAGCAGTATTAAACCCAAAACCAAAAATCTAATATATTGCACCTTACCGATCATTAGATGTGGTGGCTGCATTAGTTAACTTTTTTTTGGCTTTTTTCCCCTCTGTTCTCACCTGGTGATCTGACCAGTAACACACCTCCTGTATTAGAGTGCCTACACTCTGGATGAGGGAGCACAGGGGGCACAGCACACAGCAGCAGTGTCAGTTTGGGGGGGGGGGGGCTAGTATTAAATGTACTATCAGATTTAAATACACTTATGACACATACACACGACCGGACTTTTTGACAGCAAAGGTCAGACGGAGCGAGTCCGTCGGACAATTCGATAGTGTGTGGGCTCCATCGGACCTTTGCTTGCCAAAAATCCGGCGGACTTTAGAAATAGCACATGTTTTACATTTTCCCACTGGAACTCCGCCGGACCGAGAAATCCGTTCGTGTGTGTGCTAATCCGACAGACAAAAACCGACGCTAGGGCAGCTATTGGCTACTGGCTATGAACTTCCTTATTCTAGTCCGGTCATACATCATCATGTTCCAATCCGTCGGACTTTGGTGTGATTGTGTGTGTCCAAGTCTGTTCATTCGGAAAGTCCATCGTAACTCCGCCGAAGTCCGTCGGAAAGACCGTCGGACCTAGTCCCTCTAAAAGTCTGGTCGTGTGTACGCGGCATAACAAACTGAAGCCAAACTCCAGCTAATACTTTATAACCAGTTATAGTAAACAGTTTTTACATTTCCTATCTTTTTATTAAAGTTTTGACCATTTTAACCACTTGACCACTGGGCACTTAAACACCCTTAATAACCAGACCAATTTTCAGCTTTCGGTGCTCTCGCATTTTGAATGACAATTACTCAGTCATGCAACACTGGACCTATATGAAATTTTTGTCCTTTTTTTCACACAAATAGAGCTTTCTTTTGGTGGTATTTAATCACCGCTGGGTTTTTTATTTTTTGTGCTATAAAAGAAAAAAATACAGAAAATTCTGTAAAAAAACGAATTTTTCTTTGTTTCTGTTAGAAAATTTAGCAGATTAGTAATTTTTTCTTCATAAATTTTGGCCAAAATTTATACTACTACATATCTTTGGTAAAAATAAGTACAAATTGGTGGATATTATTTGGTCTTTGTGAAAGTTATAGAGTCCACAAGCTATGGTGCCAATATCTGAAAATTGATCACACCTGAAGTACTGACGGCCTATTTCAATTCTTGAGACCCTAACATGCCAGAAAAGTACAAATACCCCCCAAATGACCCCTTTTTGGAAAGAAGACATTCCAAGGTATTTAGTAAGAGGCATGATGAGTTTTTTGAAGTTGTCATTTTTTCCCACAATTCTTTGCAAAATCAAGATTCTTTTTACTTTTTTTTTTTTTTTCACAAAATTGTCATATTATCAGGTTATTTCTCACACACAGCTTATGCATACCACAAATTACACCCCAAAACACATTCTGCTATTACTCCCGAGTATGGTGATACCACATGTGTGAGACTTTTACACAGCGTGGCCACATACAGAGGCCCAACATGCATGGAGCACCATCAGGTGTTCTGGAGCACCCAGGACAATTCTGACATTTCTCTCCTACATGTAAAAATCATCATTTATTTGCTAGAAAATTACATAGAACTCCAAAACATTATATATGTTTTTTTAGCAAACACCCTGGAGAATACAATGGTGGTCTTTGCAACTTTTTATCTCGCACGGTATTTGCGCAGTAATTTTTCGAATGCTTTTTTTTGGAAAAAAAACAGTTTTGTGCTTAAAAAAAAAAAAACACAGTAAAGTTAGCCCAATTTTTGCATAATGTGAAAGATGAAGTTACGCTGAGTAAATAGATACCTAATATGTCACTCTTCAAAATTGCACACGCTCGTGGAATGGCGGCAAACGTCGCTACTTAAAAATCCCCATAGGCGACGATTTACATTTTTTTTACTGGTTATATGTTTTGAGTTACAGAGGAGGTCTAGGGCTAGAATTATTTCTCTCGCTCTAACGTTCGCAGCGATACCTCACATGTGTGGTTTGAACACCGTTTTCATATGTGGGCGGGACTTACGCATGCGTTCGCTTCTGCATGCGAGCACATGGGGACAGGGGCGCTTTAAAAAAAACATTTTTTTTATTGTTCATTTTACTTTATTTATTTTAGTTTGACATTTTTTTCCCCAAAAATAATTTTTTTGATCACTTTTATTCCTATTACAAGGAATGTAAACATCCCTTGTAATAGGAATATGGCATGACAGGTCCTCTTTACAGTGAGATGTGGGGTCAATAAGACCCCGCATCTCACCTCTAAGCTGGGAAGCCTGAAAAAAAAAAAAAGATTCTGGCTTTGATCGTATTAGCGATTCGGTAGAAGCACCGGAGGGCGGAGGGCGGCGGGAGATGTCTATGGCTGGGTATTGCAGGGTATCACCGACTATGGCTGGGTATCTCAGAGCATGGTGTTGCAGAGTACTGCGTTGCAGAGCATTGCAGGGTATTGGCGGGTGTTGCAGAGCATTGCAGAGTGTTGCAGGGTATTGGCGGGTGTTGCAGAGCATTGCAGAGTGTTGCAGGGTATCGGCGGGGGTTGCAGAGCATTGCAGAGTGTTGCAGGGTATCGGCGGGGGTTGCAGAGCATTGCAGAGTGTTGCAGGGTATTGGCGGGTGTTGCAGAGTGTTGCAGAGTGTTGCAGGGTATTGCAGAGCGTTGCGGAGTGTTGCAGGGCATTGCGGAGTGTTGCAGGGCATTGCAGAGTGTTGCAGGGCATTGCGGAGTGTTGCAGGGCATTGCGGAGTGTTGCAGGGCATTGCGGAGTGTTGCAGGGCATTGCGGAGTGTTGCAGGGCATTGCGGAGTGTTGCAGGGCATTGCGGAGTGTTGCAGGGCATTGCGGAGTGTTGCAGGGCAATGCAGAGTGTTGCAGGGCAATGCAGAGTGTTGCAGGGCAATGCAGAGTGTTGCAGGGCAATGCAGAGTGTTGCAGGGCAATGCAGAGTGTTGCAGGGCAATGCAGAGTGTTGCAGGGCAATGCAGAGTATTTGCAGGGCATTGCAGAGTATTTGCAGGGAATTGCAGAGTATTTGCAGGGAATTGCAGAGTAATGCAGAGTATTTGCAGGGAATTGCAGAGTAATGCAGAGTATTTGCAGGGAATTGCAGAGTAATGCAGAGTATTTGCAGGGAATTGCAGAGTAATGCAGAGTATTTGCAGGGAATTGAGGGGTTAATTTTCGGTGAGCAGCGATGTGGGCATTGCAGAGTGTTGCAGGGTATTGGCGGGTGTTGCAGAGTGTTGCAGAGTGTTGCAGGGTATTGCAGAGCGTTGCGGAGTGTTGCAGGGCATTGCGGAGTGTTGCAGGGCATTGCGGAGTGTTGCAGGGCATTGCGGAGTGTTGCAGGGCATTGCGGAGTGTTGCAGGGCATTGCGGAGTGTTGCAGGGCATTGCGGAGTGTTGCAGGGCAATGCAGAGTGTTGCAGGGCAATGCAGAGTGTTGCAGGGCAATGCAGAGTGTTGCAGGGCAATGCAGAGTGTTGCAGGGCAATGCAGAGTGTTGCAGGGCAATGCAGAGTATTTGCAGGGCATTGCAGAGTATTTGCAGGGAATTGCAGAGTATTTGCAGGGAATTGCAGAGTAATGCAGAGTATTTGCAGGGAATTGCAGAGTAATGCAGAGTATTTGCAGGGAATTGCAGAGTAATGCAGAGTATTTGCAGGGAATTGCAGAGTAATGCAGAGTATTTGCAGGGAATTGAGGGGTTAATTTTCGGTGAGCAGCGATGTGGGCACTGCAGATGCAGCCCACATCGCTGCTGACACCGATCTCTTCCCCCTCCGCTGTACCGATCGGTACAGAGAGGGGGAGGGAGGAACCGGCGTCATAACATGACGCCGGCTTGTTTACAAGTGATCACTCCGTCATTTGACGGAGCGATCACGTGGTAAACGGCCGCGATGAGCGGCCGTTTACCGTGATTCGTGATGCGCCGGGTCCACTGGACCCAGCGGTCACGGATGCTCTCGTGTGCGCGCCCCAGGGGGCGCGCGAGAGCAGAATTCTGGGAGGCCGTTAATTAACGGCCTCTCAGAGTTAAACAACCGCCCTGATGCCGTTAATCGGCAATGGGCGGTTGTTAAGTGGTTAAGAAAGAATTAAAGCAGTTCTGCACTCATAATAAAACATTTGCCCATTCTGTTGCCTCTAGTTCATATATTTGATAATGCCACCTGTTTTTTTTTTTTGATTCACCTACCTTTTGTAATCCGTAGTAGTTTATTTTCATCCCCTGCGGCGATGGGCGGTCTCTTGCGGGGATCAGCATCATTTCCTGCTGAAGCCCGCACTGTCTCCTGGGATCTCGTTCAAGTAATCCCAGGAGACATTGCGGCTAATGCACCCGACATCTCGCGAGATTTCGGCTAATACAGCCGACATCTCGCGAGATTTCGGCTAATACAGCCGACATCTCGCGTGATTTCGGTTATTACAGCTGAGATCTCGCGAGATCTCGGCTGTAATAACCGAAATCACGCGAGATGTCGGCTGTATTAACCGAAATCTCGCGAGATGCCGGGTGCATTAGCCGCAATGTCTCCTGGGATTACTTGAACGAGATCCCAGGAGACAGTGCGGGCTTCAGCAGGAAATGATGCTGATCCCCGCAAGAGACCGCCCATCGCCGCAGGGGATGAAAATAAACTACTACGGATTACAAAAGGTAGGTGAATCAAAAAAAAAAAACAGGTGGCATTATCAAATATATGAACTAGAGGCAACAGAATGGGCAAATGTTTTATTATGAGTGCAGAACCGCTTTAAATTACCACGCATTATTGATTTGATTTGATATGGGATTTGTATTGCGCCGAATGCGCTCCATTAGGAGCGCGTCTAGGCGCACATAGACCCTAAAATCAAGTTGAGATTTCCAATAGAACGTTAAAAAAAGGAGCCTTGGGTGCACAATATGAAAGAGGTAAAGTAAAACAGAGAGAAACCGGGGACGGGGGAGGAAAAAGAGCATACAAAATCCTTGTTTTTTGCATAGTTGCTATTCTTCATCAGATTATCCGTAGGCCTGGATAAAGAGGAGGGTTTTTAAACCCTTCCTGAAACTAAGGAGGACCTTATGCCGCGTACACACGAGCGAACTTTCCGACGGACTTTCGGCGGAGTTCCAACAGACTTTCCGAATGAACGGACTTGGCCACACACAATTACACCAAAGTCCAACGGATTCAAACGTGATGACGTACGACCGGACTAGAATAAGGAAGTTCATAGCCAGTAGCCAATAGCTGCTCTAGCATTGGTTTTGATCCGACTAGCATACACACGAGTGGATTTCTTGATAGGAACTGGGTCCAGCGGAGTTCCGGCGAAAAAATTTGATTCGCTCTGTCGGACCTTTGCTGTGGAAAAGTCCGGTCGTGTGTACACAGCATTAGAGACGCTGGAAGGGAGTTCCACAGTTCATTGCCCTTTGTAACCAAGTAAATTTTAGTCTGCTGATTGTCGGTTCTGTGAGAAGTAAGTTAGCCGATCAGAGTGGTCTTGACGGTACATAGTGAGAGGCAATGTACAAGGCCCTGTACGAGAGTTAGCCAGTTTTCGTGCAAGATTTTCCGGAGTCTCTGTATATAAAAGTTGGAGTTTTTGATACAGAGTTTAGCGTGAGGTATAAATGACAGGCAGGAATCAAAAATGATACCTAGGTTCCTGACCTGTTTTGCTGGCGTTGGGATGGGGCAGAATGAAGTGGGCCAGGCCAAGTGAAAGTTGGTGATTGATTGAAGGCCCACCAGCATCACCTCGGTCTTTGCTTCATTAAGGCTTTGCTTGTTATCGGCCATCCATTTTTGTATGCGAAGGAGTCCATTTCTCAGTTGCAGGTGCATATTTGGCCCATCGTCAGCCAGAATCTGCGTGTCATCTGCATAGATCTGGCATGCTAGTTTGTGTGTAGCAATAATGTCAGCGAGTGGGCGCATATAGCAGTTGAATAGCAGGGGTGCCAATGCCGAGCCCTGCGGGACTCCATAGAGAAGTGGTTCCATTGGCGAGCTGCATCATTCATCCGCAATTGATGGGTCCTGTCCGTGAAAAAGGAGTTGATCCAACGGAGGACAGTGCCACTACATCCAAAAAGGTATTTCATACGGTCTGCCAGAATTTGATGATCGATAGTGTCAAAGGCTGCGGAGAGGTCGAGCAGCACCAAGGCTGCTGACCCCCCCACATCTTTTACTCTTAACAAGCGTTCGCGTATATCGAGTGCGGACAGTTCAGTGCCACGTCCCGGCCTAAATCCCGACTGGGAGTCATGGAACAGGTCATTACCCTCGAAGAAGCTTTGCATTTGTTGAAAGACGACCTGCTCCAGGATCTTCGCCAGAAAGGGAAGAAGAGATATAGGTCTAAAATTAGTGAGCAATGAAGGGTCAAGTGTACTCTTCTTCAACAAGGGGGAGACAATGGCATGCTTCAGCTGTGTTGGAATGACCCCTATTTTTAAAGATAGATTCACTATCCTTGATCTTTCATCTCTGTAGCTGCAAGAGAGCTTGTTGCCTATAGAGATTTTTAAGTACCGTCATTTATCGCCCTTCCACAAGCATGCACAATTTCGAAAATGAATGACATGTTAGGTTTCTATTTACTCGATGTAACATCATCTTTCACAATATACCAAAAATATACAAAAAAAATGGGCTAACTTTACTTTTTTTTTTTTTTTAAATTCATGAAAGTATTTTTTCCCCAAAAAATGCGTTTGAATGACTGCTGTGCAAATGAAGTGTGACATAAAATATTGTAACGACCGTCATTTTACTCTCTAGTGTGTCTGCTAAAAAAAAAAAAATACAGTATATAATGTTTGGGGGTTCTGAGTAATTTTCTAGAAAAAAAAATACAAATTTAAACTTGTAAACAACAAATTTCAGAAAAAGGCCTGGTCCTTAAAGGGGTTGTAAACCCTTGTGTTTTTTCACCTTAATACATCCTATGCGTTAAGGTTAAAAAACTTCTGGCAATGACCGACCCCCCAGCCCCCCCCCCCCCCCAAATTTTACTTACCTGAGCCCTGGAATTCACTCCACGGAGACGCGCTGTCCCTCTCTACACGGGGTCCCGGCTCTTGATTGGATAGATTGATAGCAGAGCAGTCATTGGTTCCCGCTGCTGTCAATCAAATACAATGACACGGGTGCCGGGGGCGGCGCCAAGTTCAGCATTCGTGTCTATGAACACAAATGCTGGACTCGTGAGCGAGCCCGCAAGGTAACCCCCTCGGGAGAGCGCTTCTCCTAGGGGGGTATCTGATGTTGGGAGGAGCCGCTGGGGGACCACAGTCGAGGTTTGGGGCCACTCTGTGTTTCCAAACGAGCTGCACAGTGGAGGTAAATATGATGTATTTGTTATTAAAAAAAAAAAAAAAGAGCCTTTACAATCACTTTAACTAGATAACAACAACAAAAGTGCCATGTGCACACTTATATAATGTATTTTATTGATTACTGGTTTTCTATTTAAAAAATAAATAAGAGATTACTCATATGAAGGGTTTTTGTTTTGTTTGAGCTATACGAGTCATTCTGGGACATGTGATCATCTGTGGATTGCCACTTAAACCACAATGCATTGGAGGTGGAAATAGATCTGGTGTTGGATGACCTACCTAGAAGTTGGAGGACACATTCTGGTCAGTACTGTTTCCATAGGTGGGGAGGGCCCCATCACAGTGCAGAGTGACACAGTCTGGATATTATTAATACAAAGAAGAACTTGTAGGATTCACTGGAGTCATTTATTACATATATTTGTTTCTACTGCAACAGCTTATTGGTGGCACACCTTGGACTGCTATATACATTGTTTCTTTATTGGAGGTTTGATATTAGTTTGTGACACGTTTAAAAAGAAAAAAAAAGTTGCATAGCTGTTTGCCCACCAAAACTGCCGGGACATTCATTCTATTCAAATTAGGTAAAATATTCTATTTCCTCTACAGGTTAAATGTTATACATTTATTAAAACGGTTGGGAAAATACTGCATTATGGCCACTAGATGGCGCTGTTGATCATAAGAAATAAATACATTTTTTTCTATAAATGAATAACATTCCACCTGTAGAGGAAATAATCTGAGACCATTTAATTTTGCCTTGAATTGCTGTGCAGCTTTTTAGTACACCACATTGTATTTGTTATTTTAGCTCTGTCTATTATTAGATTTCATTATTTACTATTGAGGTAGGCTGCTCACATTGGGCTATTGTTTTTGGGGTTAGTTGCACAATGTTGGGGTTATATTGTGACTCAAAGGTACTGAAGAAAGTCTCAGCTGGGTAATTTGCATTTTTAATGAGCTCCTCAATAGACATGTCATTGAAATTAGTAGCTAGTAATATTATAAGGTGGTTAATGTTCGTGTTGTCGTTTTTATGCATTGATTTTACATATAAAATGTTGCCAAAATAAATAGTATAATGTGTATATGGTAAATTCAGCTGATCTGTGCTATGGAGTCTTTAATTAATTAAAGACATTGTTTTAGATCTTAAAAAATTGCAAATTACATTCAGTAATAATATAACACACAATAATAATATAACACAATAATACATATATTAGATTGTAAGCTCTTCCGAGCAGGGTCCTCTTAATCCTCTTGTATTTTATTATATTGTAACTGTATTGTCTCCTTTTATATTGTAAAGTGCTGCGTAAATTGCTGGCGCTATATAAATCCTGAATAATAATAATAATAATAATAACACACAGTAATAATATAACAAAGTAATAAATATAACACACAGTAATAATGTAACACAGTCATAAATATAACACACAGTAATAATATAACACAGTCATAAATATAACACACAGTAATAATGTAACACAGTCATAAATATAACACACACAGTAATAATGTAACACAGTCATAAATATAACACACAGTAATAATGTAACACAGTCATAAATATAACACACAGTAATAATATAACACAGTCATAAATATAACACACAGTGATAATATACCACACAGTAATGCAGAACTGACCCCAGTGTTTCTCACATTCAAACACCAGTAAAAAGTAACAGTATGTTTAAAGGGTACCTCCACTTTCGTGGGGGAAAAAAATAGCAAATAAAAAAAAAACAACAACATAGTATATACAATTGCAACAGCAGTCATATTATAACTGAATGTTATTAAAAATGACCTTTCCTTTTCAATCTGCAGTGCTTTCATTTTCTGTCGAATGCAATGCAATATGGCTATCTGGCGGTGTTCTGTACACAGATGATGTACAGAATGCCCCCTAAAAAACACAAATTTCCTGCTTGCATGATTGGCTCACTGATTTTCCCAGAAGTCTGCACTAAGATACAAAATCTATTTTGTGCATCCCCTGCAACAACAATTAATTTTTGGTTAGATATTACCAAAGGAAATCACGTCTAAAGGGATGCAGACCCTGCAATTGTCATTATTAGAGCCCTGCAGGTGCAGCAGATGATTGATAATTACAAAACCACTCCTATACAGATGCACATGGACACAGACAAACAAACAGCTATATATCCAGAGTATTAAAAGGTAGCAATCAGCAACAAAAAGTGTTAAAATCCTTGCAATGTACATAGATCACTTAGGGAAATATTTTTTCGCTTTAAGGGCTTTTTACATATATGAGTATCTAGCAATGCATGTTCGTGATATTATGGTTCCACGTTGGTAATTTGAAGCATTTTATTCTTCTTTTACAATTCTTTTTTTTTTAATTATATGAAAAGAATACCTCCTGCTCCCCCATGTGAACTGGAAAAGGGGTCACCTGAATAAATTGCATAGACAGAATTCAAATAAAGGATCGCATTTGTATTTTAAAATTTGTATTCTAACTGTGTATAATGGCTCTTCAGAGTTCTGATAGCTCTTCAGATGTACTCTGTTTTCTGTTTAGCTCAGTCCTTTACCTTGGGTCCCCTTCACACTTATGTGCTGAAGTAACTTGCAATGTGTTACTGCAGGGAATGGTAAAGCACAACACTCCTTTATTTAGAAGGCATTCCAGGGCACAGTACAGAAGGTGCTGAAGGACCTACAGAGCACCACAATGCGTATTTTGTGTTAAAAAAAAATAAAGGGTGCAGGTCTATGTTCTATTATCACACGAAAGCAACCCATTCAAAATGCCTGGACTGCTGTAACACAACACACGTTATGATGAAAAAAATACCACATAATATTAGAACAAGTTGAGTTCCCTACTAGATTGAGACTGATGACTTCTTTTAACTTGATGACCCCAAATGTGGCTAGGAACCCATGATATTCTGGTGGGGGGTGCAGGCCAACACAACCCCCACACGAGCTGGGGTCTTCATGTTACTCCCAACTCCCCTTCCACTACCCCAACTTTACTCTTAAACCTCCCCACTCTCCTTACCCCTCTCTGCCCTTCCCTTCTACCCTTGTTCACTCCGATACCCTCCCTTCTAACCCAACGTAGGTTTTCTTCCTTCCTACCTTCTACAGTGGCAGACCTCCAGGGGTACAGAGAGACATGGCAAGACCACTGTGTGATGGATACCTACCTAGGCACTATATTTCATGCCGCGTACACACAATCGGAAATTTCGGCCAGCAAAAGACAGATCATCAGAAAATGTGAACGTGTGTATGCTTCATCGCAATTTAGCTGGCCGAATTCCCGACAGAATAAATTTGATAGCATGTTCTCAATTTTTCCGATAGAAAAACTTTCTATCAGAAATTCCAATCGTGTGTATGCAATGTCGACGTGCAAAAAATCATGCATGCTCAGATTCAACTACGAGAACAAAGCTATTGGCTACTAGGTGTAGCGTCGGCTCCTGAAGAGCACCTGCTATGTGTTTTTCAAATTCAAGGTTACACCTGAACTGTAGTTTGGGTTGGGTACAATTGTCTAAATTGGGACCTCAGCATCAGTCTGACTGGACTATGAGATGTTCAGCCTGGCCACAGGGGCACTGTCTCTTCTGGCAGGCATGGAACTATGGTCTGGTTGGGTGCTTAAGTTACTCTCTCACTCGGAGCCCGCCCAGTGGGAGTAGCGATCTTGCTGTGCTTTCTGGGAGAAGGTATTTAAGATGCGGATGTCACGTGGTTCGGGGTTCCAGTCCAGAAGGATGTACTGACTTCATGGTCCTGGTCCTCCTGACCAGCCCCCAGGAAGGCTATGGCCTGCGGATCCACCCGATCTTGTTGTCTCGGGGCTGGCTAGCCCGAGGCAAGGAAACTAAAGGAGGATTCTGTGGTGTTTGGGTGCCGTCTCCGGTTTGGGAGAGACCCAGTGACTTCACGCTATCCAGGGGAGGACTCTTCAGAAGAAGGCCACATACGGGTTGGTTTCTTAGCCTGGAGGAGCTGAAGTACCCAAGAGAATCTGGTCTTGTGGATATTGCCAAGCTGGCTGAAAGATCCAGGTATCACACGAGTGTTCTACAAGTTTAGTTTTTCTACGTGTTCTACAACACGTACATCTGTGGCAGAGATTTATCCTTGTATGTTCTACAACAACGTCTGTGGCAGAGACTTGTTCTTGAGTAAGCACCTTGTTGGCTGCTAGGCCTTGTGAGAGAGGGACTATCCAACTTGAGTGAACATCCAGTTGTGAATGGCTATTCTCTGGATGCAGTCAAAGTAAGCAACTTCTTCAATATTGACTTTGACACTAAGAGTACCTGAACTTCCTTTCCAACCCTCTGATCCCATTTTAAGAGACTGTTCATTATCTACATGTTTGCAAATTAAATCCATTTAAGTGGATCTGTCGTCACACTCTCAAGTTACTGGGCCATCTACCACGGGACACCCCTAGACGTGAAGTGAGCAAAAAGAAGGTAACGGTAAGCCCAATCTAACCAGCAGCTCCTTTGGGGGTTAGTGCTACATAGGTATTCAACTTCCCTTTTAGGATAAAACACCTTTGGGATGAATTAGAGCTGAGACTGCTAGCCAAGCCTTCTCATCCAACATCAGTGCCTGACCTCACAAATGCACTTCTGGAAGAATGGTCAAACGTTACCATACACACTCCTAAACCTTGTGGACCCCCAAACCCCCAAACATTATCCTTTTTGTTTTTAGCAGATACCCTAGAGAATAAAATGGAGATCGTTGCAATACTTTGTCACACCATATTTGCACAGCAATTTTTGGGGGAAAAAATACACTTTTTTGAATTAAAGAATAAGAAAGCAGTAAAATTAGCCCAATCTTTTTCTATGATGTGAAAGAGAATGTTACGTCGAGTAAATCGATATCTGACGCTCGTGGAATGGCGACAAACTTTGGCACTTAAAAATCTCCCTAGACGACGTTTAAAATGTCTGTGCCCATCAGTGCTGCCTTATTGGTGCCTATCAGTGCCGCCTTATCTATACCTATCAGTGCCCACCAGTGCCGCCTCATCAGTGCATATCAATGAAGGAGAAAAATTGCCAGTTTTCAAAATTTTATAACAAGCTACGAAACGTGATTTTTTTTCCCCCCCAAATTTTCCATTTTTTTTGTTTGTCTAGCAAAAAATAAAAACCCCAGCTGTGATTAAATACCACCAAAATAAAACTCTATTTGTGTGAAAAAATTGATAAAAATGTACTTTGAGTACAGAGTAGCATGCCCAAGAAATTGTCATTCAAAGTGCGACAGCTGAAAATTGGTCTGGGCAGGAGGAGGGTTTAAGTGCCCAGTAAGCAAGTGCATAGTCTGGGCATAGGTTCGCTAAGCTACCTATCACCAGCCAGCTTTTTCTTTTCTTTTTTTTCATATTTTGATGTGTGAAAACAGGGGGGGTCTATCATCTTCAACTAGACAGGCCCTGTCCAGTAGCCAGCAAAGGTACAGCTTGCAATCAAAATCTGCATACAAGATCAGCAATCTCTCATGTACATCCATTATTACAAACTATCACTATGAACTGTTTCCCATCCAATGCACACCAACTGGAATTTCAAATCAGGCTTACATTGGGATAGACAGCAATGGCTGATAAAAACAGAAAGAAGCCAGAGATCAGAGAGCTGTATTGAGTGACTTTTTATTTTAGAATAAGGTTAACCCAAACACATACCAAACCTTGGCAGCCCCATGTATCACATACCTGTTATGTATCTGAGATAGGGAAGAGACATGTCTCAGCTAAATTCACACCCTTGTCACAGCCCCATCATATAATTCCTAAAAAAAAGATTGTGGAGCTATGACGCCAGAAACGAAGATGAATTATTTAGTAGTAAAACATAATGTATTATCAGTAAACACACATTGTGAGTTATTATCCACTTGAGTGCCCAGCTATTTTTCCCTATAACACATTTCAGTCCCGCTGTTATTCATAAAAAAATTTTTTTTGCCAATGTGTCAGTTTGACACTTTATTTTTGTAGTCTACCCTAATGTATCAAACATAATTTTTCTTGGGACAGGTAGAGCTTTAATTTGATAGCAGATGTGGCTACATATATTTGTATTTTCTAGGTTTTAATTAGAAATAAATAGGGAAAAATATGTAAAAATTTTATTTTCCTTTCATTTTTTTAAATACATTTTTACATAATAAGAGCAGCCCCAGGTATACATATACCCCAAAATATGAAAGCGTCGAAGTCTGCTGTTTCACCCCTTGCAGACTATCCCATGCACAACGTGATCCAGAATTTCCAGGTAGGGGGGGGCGCGTGCACCCATCACCCCATCATAATACATTTCAGTCCCCCTGTTTGTTTGTTTTTCTGGCGATGTCTCAGTTTCACACTTTATTTTTGTAGTCTACCCTAACATATAAAACATAATTTTTCTTGGGACAGACAGAGCTTTGATTTCATAGTAGATTTGGCTACATATATTTTCTTATTTTCTAGGTTTTAACCACTTCAGCCCCGGACCATTTTACTGGTCAAAGACCAGACCACTTTTTGCGATTCGGCACTGCGTCGTTTTAACTGACAATTGCACGGTCATGCGACGTGGCTCCCAAACAAAATTGACGTCCTTTTCTCCCCACAAATAGAGCTTTCTTTTGGTGGTATTTGATCACCCCTGCGGTTTTTATTTTTTGCGCTATAAACAAAAATAGAGCGACAATTTTGAAAAAAAAACGCATTATTTTTTACTTTTTGTTCTAATAAATATCCCCCAAAAATATATAAAAAAAATGTTTCCCCTCATTTTAGGCCGATACGTATTCTTCTACATATTTTTGGTAAAAAAAAAATCGCAATAAGCGATTATTGATTGGTTTGCGCAAAAGTTATAGCGTTTACAAAATAGGAGATAGTTTTATGGCATTTTTATTAATAATTTTTTTTTACTAGTAATGGCGGCGATCAGCGATTTTTAGTGTGAATGCGACATTATGGCGGACACATCGGACATTTTTGACACATTTTTGGGACCATTGTCATTTATACAGCAATCACTGCTATATAAATGCAGTGATTCCTGTGTAAATGACACTGGCAGTGAAGGGGTTAACCAGTGGGTGGCAGTGTAGGGGTTAAGTGTTCCTAGTGGTGTGTTACTAACTGTTGGGGGCTGGGCTTTAATTTAGTGAACACTGATCTCTGCTCCAATCACATGGAGCAGAGATCAGCGTCACTAGTTGCTAGGCAGAATGGGGAGATGCTGTTTACAACGGCATTTCCTCATTCAGCCGCCCCGTGAGACGATTGCGGGTATGCCAGCGGCAATCGAGTTCGCACGACCCGCAACCAGACTCGCGGGGGTCCCAACCAGCAATTGACTAATTTCGATTAATTATAACGCACATACAGATCCAACTACTTTTAGCTGATTTAGCACTGTTGTTATGGCAACGGCTGAAGCTGGACATAGCGAGGCATGGCTAGGACGTTACACGTCATAAACTCAGCCTCACCGTGCCCATAATCGCAGCCTCACCATCCCCATAATCGCAGCCTCACCATCCCCATAATCGCAGCCTCACCATCCCCATAATCGCAGCCTCACCATCCCCATAATCGCAGCCTCACCGTGCCCATAATCGCAGCCTCACCGTGCCCATAATGCTGTCTTACCGTGCACATAATTTCAGCCTCACGTGCCCATAATCGCAGCCTCGCCGTGTCTATAATGCAGCCTCACCGTGCCCATAATCTCAGCCTCACCGTGCCCATAATTGCAGCCCCACCGTGCCCTTAATGTTGTCTCACCTTGCCCATAATTGCAGCCTCGCAGTGCCTATAATGGCAGTCTCGCCGTGCCCATAATGCAGTCTCACCGTGCCCATAATCGCAGCCTCACTGTAGTCAGTGCCTGTGCCTGGATTACATAGTCTGCGGGCATCTTCCACTGTGCATCTCGGAGCTGAGTGTCAAAACTTTGGCTGCGCTGTGAGAAAAGTCCTGCCCTCCTCCTAGATCAGCTTGTGTGATAGACAGAAAACTGCGTCTATCACACGTGCTTATCTAGGAGGAGGGTGGGACTTTTCTCACAGCGCGGCCAAAGTTTTCACACTCAGCCCGGAGACACACAGCGGGAGATGCCCGCAGACTGTGTATGACGTATAGTGGAGGAGGAGGAGGGAGCAGAGCGCTGCACTGCAGCCACAGCTTGGCCCAATCAGCCCCAGGGCAGGCAACCTACCGATAAAAAGAATTTTGATTGATCAAAAAAATGTACGGTTAATCAGGGAATTAATCGCTAAACCCTAATTTTTACATAATAAGAGCAGCCCCCGATATACATATACCCCAAAAATATGGAAGCCTCAAAGTCTGCTGTTTGCCACTTGCAGACTATCCCATGCACATATACAACGATGGGACAGCCGCTCTGTGCTAGATCAGGTACATGTACGTGATTCAGAATTTCCAGGTAGGGGGGCGCATGCACCCACTGCCCCATCATAACACATTTCAGTCCCCCTGGTTTTTTTCTGGCGAGGTCTCAGTTTGACACTTTATTTTTGTAGTCTACCCTAACATATAAAACATAATTTTTCTTGGGACAGGTAGAGCTTTAATTTGATAGCAGATTTGGCTATATATTTTTTCTTATTTTCTATGTGTTAATTAGAGAGAAATATTGAAAAATTTGTAAAAATTTTATTTTCCTCTAATTTATTTTAAAACTATTTTTACATAATAAGAGCAGCCCTAGATATACATATACCCCAAAATATCGAAGCATCAAAGTCTGCTGTTTCACCACTTGTGAACCGTCCCAAAAACATATACAGCAACGGGACGGCCGCTCTACGCTGGATCGCGTGCGTGATCCAGAATTTCCAGGTAGGGGGCACGTGCAACCTCGCCCCATTTGTGATGTGATTCAGTATAGCACAATTCAGACAGCTGTTCCCAGTCAATGATTGGCCTAACGAATCACAGTACAGAGCCCCGTGTTTACCAACAACACAGGATTCTGTACATGGAGCAGTGATGTGGCTGTATTTGCAGGGAGAAAAATCAGCCAGATCGATTAGCAAAAGCAGCGCACATTACAGATTGTTAGGCACACAGTTAACCCTTTACTTGCCCCTAGATATTAAACCCTTCCCAGCCAGTGCCATTAGTAAAGTGTCAGTGTATAGTATTAGCATTGATCACTGTATTAGTGTCACTGGTGACATTAGTGTCAATTAGTCAGTACCACCGCAGTGTCAGTTAGTGTCAAATTGACCGCTGCATTATCACAGTCCTACTATATATACTGATCACCACCATTATTAGTGTAAAAAAAAATCCAGTATACGGTATCTCACAAAAGTGAGTACACCCCTCACATTTTTGTAAATATTTTATTCTATCTTTTCATGTGACAACACTGAGGAAATGACACTTTGCTACAATGTAAAGTAGAGTGTACAGCTTGTATAACAGTGTAAATTTGCTGTCCCCTCAAAATTACTCAACACACAGCCATTAATGTCTAAACCGCTGGCAATAATATTGTATCATTATTATTATTAATATTATTCTTTTTTTATTTGCATTATTCATTTTATATATATATACAGTGGTGTGAAAAAGTGTTTGCCCCCTTCCTCATTTCCTGTTCCGTTGCATGTTTGTCACACTTAAGTGTTTCGGAACATCAAACCAATTTAAACAATAGTCAAGGACAACACAAGTAAACACAAAATGCAATTTGTAAATGAAGGTGTTTATTATTAAAGGTGAAAAAAAAATCCAAACCATCATGGCCCTGTGTGAAAAAAGTGATTGCCCCCCTTGTTAAAACATACTATAACTGTGGTTGTCCACACCTGAGTTCAATTTCTCTAGCCACACCCAGGCCTGATTATTGCCACACCTGTTCACAATCAAGACATCACTTAAATAGGAGCTGCTTGACACAGTAAGGTCCACCAGAAGATCCTTAAAAGCTACACATCATGCCGAGACCCAAAGAAATTCAGGAACAATTGAGAAAGAAAGTAATTGAGATCTATCAGTCTGGAAAGGGTTATAAAGCCATTTCCAAAGCTTTGGGAATCCAGCGAACCACAGTGAGAGCCATTATCCACAAATGGCGAAGACATGGAACAGTGGTGAACCTTCCCAGGAGTGGCCGGCCGCCCAAAATGACCCCAAGAGCGCAGCGACGACTCATCCAAGAGGTCACAAAAGACCCCACAACAACGTCCAAGGAACTGCAGGCCTCACTTGCCTCAGTTAAGGTCAGCGTTCATGCCTCCACCATCAGGAAAAGACTGGGCAAAAATGGCCTGCATGGCAGAGTTCCAAGGAGAAAACCACTGCTGAGCAAAAAGAACATCAAAGCTCGTCTCAATTTCTCCACAACACATCTTGATGATCCCCAAGACTTTTGGGACAACATTCTGTGGACCGATGAGAAAAAAGTGGAACTCTTTGGAAGGTGTGTGTCCAAGTATATCTGGCGTAGAAGGAACACTGCATTTCATAAAAAGAACATTATACCAACAGTAAAATATGGTGGTGGTAGTGTGATGGTCTGGGGCTGTTTTGCTGCTTCAGGACCTGGAAGACTTGCCGTGATAAAAGAAACTATGAATTCTGCTGTCTACCAAGAGATCCTGAAGGAGAATGTCCGACCATCTGTTCGTGTACTCAAGCTGAAACGAACTTGGGTTCTGCAGCAGGACAATGATCCTAAACACACCAGCAAGTCCACCACCGAATGGCTGAAGAAAAACAAAATGAAGACTTTGGAGTGGCCTAGCCAAAGTCCTGACCTGAATCCTATTGAGATGTTGTGGTATGACCTTAAAAAGGCCGTTCATGCTCGAAAACCCTCTAATGTAACTGAATTAGGACAATTCTGCAAAGATGAGTGGGCCAAAATTCCTCCAGGACGCTGTAAAAGCCTCATTGCACGTTATCGCAAACGCTTGGTTGCAGTTGTTGCTGCTAAGGGTGGCCCAACCAGTAATTAGGTTTAGGGGGCAATCACTTTTTCACACAGGGCCATGATGGTTTGGATTTTTTTTCACCTTTAATAATAAACACCTTCATTTACAAATTGCATTTTGTGTTTACTTGTGTTGTCCTTGACTATTGTTTAAATTGGTTTGATGTTCCGAAACACTTAAGTGTGACAAACATGCAAAGGAACAGGAAATGAGGAAGGGGGCAAACACTTTTTCACACCACTGTATATATATATATATTTATTTATTTATTATGATAACACTATATTATATAAATTATTATTATTATATTAATATTGACAATATTGCTAATATCATTAGTAAGTAAGATGATTGCCATTTTACTACAATCTTCATTTTTTTTTAACCAATGTTATTAACAATGTAGAATCCTTTTATTTTGAACTATTTTATTTAAAATAGTTATTTTTATGTATTTTAAATTTTTATGTTGCATTTTACCTCTGTTGAAGTGAGCAGAGTTACAGCTCCCAAAAGGTGTTTGCTCTATAAATATTTTATCAATAATAAACTTGTATCTGGACTTGAGTGTAGTGCAACTCTAAATTCACCAGGTGATAATATACAAATACCCACACACATACTGTATATATATATATATATATATATATATATATATATATATTTTATATGCACATATTAAATAAATTAATAAATAAATATATATATATATATATATGTAGAGTTCTAGACTTTTGATGTCTGTCTGTGAGTAATGTCTGAGCGCTGACTCAGCACCAGGAACGTTCTCTATTACACCTCTGTATACAGAGCACACAATGGAGGATTTACTGTATTTGCCTTCTAAGTAAGCCGGGCTCTTTCATGTTAGTGGAGACCTAAACGTGTTTTATTGATCCAAGCCAGAAGCACACAGGAAGCCAAACTGAATGCGTGCCACAATATTACTGTGTTAGGTTATAATTAGCCTTATAATGGGCTTTCAAAGCAAAACAGGTGCAGCATACCTTCATAGATGGCTTTTCTTAAAGGATCTTCAGATCCACACAGCTGGCAAAAGCACAAAGTCACAGCGGACAGAACTAGTAACATACTGTAAATCATCAAAAAATTAACGTACTAAAGCTAAACTGGTTCAAGTAGTCAGAAAGTGCGATAGAGGTCATAACCTCCAAGGAGCACCATCCCAAGGAGAGTTCTACCAATCTGCACTCATTCATACCAACCAAATGAAAGGATCAGGTGGTGGACATGGATGCTCGTGGTGCTGTAATAGAGAGCTGTTATCAGATAGGATGGATGATAAAATATTTTTTCTGCACTGCATGCAATATTTAATGGGGAACTCCAGGCAAAACAGTACTTATTCAATTATACATAAGTGTAGCACCCTCTAGGTAAGTAGGTGCTAGATATAATAGTTTGTAGGATATTTAAATTTAGGCAGGGCTGGCTGGCAGCCTGGCCTGTTTGTTTTGATCTGATCTGGGCTGGGAGTGGCTCAGGTTAGCAGCTGGTGACTCACAGGCAGCATCTCTAAGACCACCCCCTTTTTTCTAGAGTTTGCTGGAAAGATCTGGAAAGAGAGGAGAGGTGGAGCTGCCTGGGGTGTTTTAGGGAGTCCTGACCAATCCCAAACCTGGATTGGCAGGGGGCAGGCCTCCTTAAAGTGATTGTAAAGGCTTATTTTTTTTTTTATATAAAAAAAACATGTTATACTTACCTCCTTTGTGCAGTTGGTTGTGCACAGAGCAGCCTGGATCCTCCTCTTCTCGGGTCCCTCTTTGCTGTTCCTAGCCTCTCCCTCCTTTGATTGCCCATCAGCCAGAAGCTTGCTACAGGGGGCACCCAAGCCGAGTCAAAGCTCTGTGTATCCATTCAGACACAAAGCCCCGACCTGGCCACGCCACCTCTCTCAAGACTATGTCGTGTGCAGCCACAGAAGTCCCGGAAGGCCGGAGAGGTCCTAGAATCATGCCTGAAAGGCGGGGGAAAAGGGTCTGAGCCTGGTGACTCCCCAGCGTGACTCCCCAGCGTGAGTTCCCACGATGCGTGTGTCCTGTCAGGGAAAGGAAAGCCCAAGGAACTGCCAAGGTTTTCCAGGTTCCAGCAGAAGATGCAGTGCAAAGTTGCTCTGGAGTGGGGTCTGGACTATCCTTATGTCCCTCCCGAGACCATGGAGTTTGTCCAGAGCTCCTGGGTAGAGTGGGAGGATAATTGTGCTGAGACCTGGGCCCTGTTTTGAGGACATTTGACGTGAATGGTGTCTGGGAAGAGCAATTTATAAAGACTGGGTTCTCATCGTGAAGGCAGGACAGTCTACGAAGAGCCACTTAGCCTCCATCATGGAGGAAGGGGGAGGTAGGAAGAGACTGCTTGAGGTTAGCAGAATGTGTCCTTTCTTCTTGACTTTCTGCAGGATCAGACCAGCTTGCCACCCTGTGTTGTGCTCAATGAATGCACCCTTTTCCATTGTAGGAACACAGAGAGTGAGGTCTGATTCATAACGATCTCATAGGAACCTGTTTGCCTGGGGAGGGGCCCCTCCCATCAGGAATTCCCAAGAGAACTGTTGCCTCTTAAATATTAAATGTTTTTCCCCTTAATGTTCTGTCAGCAGGTTATAACCCCCTCCTGACAGAATCACAGGTGAAAATTTATTTTGAAGTGCCCCGTGTGCTTTTTGTTGTTGTTATTTCTGTTGGCAGATTTAACGTTCAAATAGTTTATTCTTTTTGCAATAAAAAGTACAAAGAAAACTTTAATAATGGCAATGTAGACAGTATACATTAGGCCAACGATACATTTCTTATGAATGGAATGCGAGTCGAACCAAAGACCGAAATGGTCAAGTAAACCTGCTACGGTCTCGGGAACTTGTCAAAGAGCCCAGGCCCAGGTTTTAGAAAAGGATCAGAGACCCGGAGGTACCAACCTAGCACCCCTATCGGGAGATTGCTGTACCAGGCTAGACAACACCCCCCCCCCCCGAGCTCCCAAAGAATACCCACTTCATCTGCAAACCTGGAGCGTGTCCAAAATGATGAAGGTACGGGGACCTGGTATGAGAGCCTCTGAATGTGGTCCCTTTGACCACATTACCAAACGACAAAAGTGGCTACCAAATTAGTCTGGCTGAGTATTGTGGCCTTGTTACAATTGTAATAACAATAAAAATAACAGCAGAGAAATAAGAGAGGGAGAAGAAAGAGAGGGGAAAAGCCATAACAGATAATGCCTGAGACATGAGGCAGACAGGGGAGGGTGGTTAGAGACAGGGCAGGAGAGGGGATATCTAGGGAGGAGGTAGAGCCAGTCGACGGGACATATTATCAAGCACAGTCGAATAGTGGTTAATTGGGCGGAAGGCCTGGGCGAAGTGTAATGCCCACGTGTTGGGCCCATGGTTCCCATATGGATTCAACCTTTCTCTACAGTCGAGCAATATGCTTGTCAGTTTTTCCTGGGTCATGACCCATGAGATCTTGTTTTTCGAGGCCCGAAAGGAAACTCTGGGCTGTTTCCATGCCTTGGATATGGTCACCTTGGCACCCAACAAAATTAAGTGAATAAAGGTGCTAGTAAATTTGTGAGTCTGGGGAATGGAGGCATTAATGAGGGCCACCACAGGGGTTCTTGGGACCTGAAGACCCGTCACCTTATATATCAAATTAAATATCCTCTTTCCAGAAAGGTCTAATTTTGACACATTCCCACCAAATGTGGGCCATAGTGCCTACCATTTCACAGCCTCTGAAGCAGAGGGGATTAGCGGAAGGGAACATATGAGCTAATTTGGCAGGGGTAAGGTACCACCTAGTCATCACTTTGAGATTGGCCTCGATTAGGGAGACATTTTTAATCCCCTTGTAAGCTCTAGAATAGGAAGAGAACCAGGTCTCCAAATCCCAATGCATTTTAAAGTCTTTTTCCCAAGCCGTCATGAAAGAGGCCTTGCAGTCCTTCTGGGCTAGTGTCTGATAGATAACAGAGATGCAGCCTCTCTGATCCGTGGCCTGTCCGCACCATAACCCATAGTCGGTGAAACGCGGGGGGCTAGGTTTTCCTTTCCAGATTTTATGGAGAAAATGTTGAATCTGATTAAACCTAAAGTGTTTCGTGGGTGGGATCTCAAGCCGCCGCTTGCAGAATTTTAGAGTGATGGGACCGGAGGCCGTGAAGAAGTGTCCTATTCGATACAACCCCTTGTCCAGCCACCACTTAAAGGATTTGATGTCTCTCCCTGGAGTGAAGTCCAGGTTGTTGAAAATGTGAGCTAGGGGGTGGAAGTCAGACTAGGGAAGTTTTGGTTTTTAGTCTGTCCCAGAGGGAGAGGGATTGTGAGAGGATAGGAGAGAGTATGGGGGGGGATGATCCTTGGCGGGGGTCCAGAGAAAGAAGTCTAATGTGTATGTAGGGGCAGCCTGTCTCTCTATTTGTATCCAATCAGGTTTTTCTGATTTGGAGTATATGGTGGACAGTTGGGCGAGGCGAGCAGCTTGGAAATACCAAAGCAGTTTTGGCAAGCCTAGCCCACCTTTCTTCTTAGGTCTTAAGAGTGTATCACGGGGTAACCTGTAGCCTGCTCCACCCCAAATGAACTGCGTCACCTTCTTCTGTAGAGATTGAAGGTGTTCTGTCCTGATGTTAATCGGAATAGCTCTAAATAGGTAAAGCAGCCTAGGAAGGAATGTCATTTTAATGGAGTGAATTTTACCAAGCAGGATAAGTCGCCCTTGGCCCAAATTTTCAGGTCTGATTTCAGCGTCTTATAGGTATTTGGGAAATTGGCTGAGTATAGCTGTTCTTCTGTTGGCAGATTTATAACTCCCTCCTGACAGAAATTTTGTAAAGTGTATGGAGAGCAGAGGTGGAGCTGCCTGGGGTGTTTTAGGGAGCCCTGGAAATCCCCAACCTGGATTGGCAGGGCGCAGGCCTCCTTAAATACCCAGAGTCAGCCCAGCTGGGGAGGAGTTGTTGGGGTGGAAGAGCTGGAGATGGAGTGCTAGGCTGTTGGGGGCTTGAGGGAGCTCTCCAGTCTGGGGGGGGGGGGGGTGCCTGGGCTCGGGTGCGGACGGGACCCTCATACAAACCACAGGAGTGTCCTGGACAGGAAGCACAGGAGGAGGAGGAGAGGATAGCAGGAGAGAGCACTGCTGGGCAAGTCTTCAGGGAGAGGAACAACTGGTCGCAGCTGGGAGGGCCGGTGAATGACATTCACTGGCCTGAGAGGACTGGGAGGATGCAGTATGTGAAGGGTGCAGAACCATCAGTGTGGATTGTGTTGTCATGAGCAGTGGAGAAGGGCAACTGCAGTCAGGAGGGCTGACAGGGCCTGAAGATGGGTTACTGGGCTCAGTAGTCGCATGTAGGACAGCTAGCACCAGAGACATTGTATTTTATTGCTACACTATAGGGGCCCATGGTCCCTGACTGCAAAGGACGATTACTAGTGCCTGGCTGAGCCAGTGTCAGGCCCAACCACTTTGTGCTAGCTGCGCCTGAAGATTAGAGAGGAAGCGATGTGTAGGAGGAGAAATGGAGTGTATATACTGAACTGTATATAGTTGCCTCAAGAAAGTTCTACCAATTCCATTGGGGATCCCATACTTCCCTTACCCCATCCAAGTTCAATCCCTTAATAAAACATAAAAACAAAGTGCATGGACTGTTCTATGTTTCTGAATGTCTGAGAGGTGAATGCCGGGCTGGGCAGGGTGACAGATGGAACATAACACTTAGCAGCCCTTACGGGGATATCGCTACTTAAGATCGCTTACTTTTTCGGGTTCATCGTTGCAAGAACAAACAACGTTCTCCAAACCTTTGGACCTGCAGGAGGCCATAAAGTATTCCTTAAGCACTGCCTTTTCCTTCTAGGTTCCTCATGCCTTAGTAAGACAACATTTCTAGCGTATGGCAGCTAAACTCCAGCGTATATATGAAGAAAGCATAATTGGGGACATTTAAAAAAATAAAATAATTAATAATAATAATAATAAATAATAAAACCTAGAAGCTGATTGGTTACTATGCACAGCTGCACAAGATTCTGTGTGCACCAGGTTTAGTAAATCTCCCCCACATAATCTAGATATGATTAAGCTACTTCATTGTCCAGTCACAGGCTGAGTAAGATGCTGGACCAGATTGAATTGCTTGAAGAGGAAGTAAACCCTGATGGGTTGTACTTCCTTATTGTTTCCCTGCAAAGTAAAAGCATAATGGGCTACTATGCATCGCATAGTAGCCCATTATGTGTCACTTACCGTACCTGAAACTGAAGCCTACAATGTCACCGATGTCCCCTCTTCCATGAAGCATCCATCTTCCTTCTGGGTATTGCAAACTCTGGTGCTGCGATTGGCCGGAGCCGTGATGACGTCATTCCCGTACAGGAGCCGCCAATCATGGCACGATCTCCTTTAGAAACGGCGCGCTCGCCATTTCTAAAGGAGTCTAAAGTGCACCAGCACCGTTGTCTACGGCGCATGTGCCGTAGACATCAGCACTCATCTCATTTATAAATATCTCCTAAACCGTGGAGGTTTGGGAGATATTTCAAGTACCTACAGGTAAGCCTTAATCTAGGCTTACCTGTAGGTAAAAGTGGTTGTAACGGGTTTATAACCACTTTAACTGCAGTGCGGATTGCAAGAAAGTCACAGACCTGGCTGTGCCTTCTGACAGGGGTGCCTGATTGTAAGACTGGCTGAACTGGATCAGCTATATTTATTACAGCTGTAAAGAATTGCTTAATATATCTTTGTCTTATTGCAAAAGGTTGAGATTTGTGGTTGTTCCAATAATGGCTAATTCCTGATGAAAGCCTCTAGCCACTTCGCTAGTGAATTGATAGTAATGTTATTGAGAATAGTTATGTCACCAATCCCTAATGAAGTGACGGTGAAACCACTAACACATATTGGAATGATACTAATCTCCACAACCCCTAATGGAATTTAATTGAGGTCCCCCATTCACGAGTAAACTGATACTGATGTCACTAAACACAAGGGACTGATGTTGATGCCACCAATTAGTTACCAACCACTAGTTAAGTGACACTAATGTCACCAATCCCTAGAGAACTGACAGTGATGTCACCAACCACTAGTAAACTGATACCAATGTCTCAATTCATAGTGAACTGACAGTGATGTTGCCAACTAAAGCTACACCAGTGATGTAACCAACTACTAATGAACTGATACAGATCTTACCAATCCATAGTGAATTGACAGTGATGTCGCTAACCTCTGATGAACTGATATTGATATCACCAATCTATAGTGAATTGACAGTGACGTTACCAAGTAGTGTAACAACAGTGATGTCACCAACCACGAGTGAACTGGTATTGATGTCACCAATCCCTTGTCAACTCATAGAGGTATCTCCAATATCTAGTCAACTGACAAAGAACCCCCTAACCTTTGGACCTGTAGCAGGGAATAAAGTCCTTTCTCAAGCCATGTTGTCACAAATCCCTATTGAATTGATAATTATTTCATCAATCTTCAGTGAACTGATAGCAATTTCATCAATCCCTGCTGAACAATTAGTAAGGTTACTCATTGTTAATTAAATAATAAGTACATCACCAGCCCTTTTGACCTGATGGTGATGTCACCAGCCTCTTTTGACCTGATGGTGATGTCACCAGCCTCTTGTGAACTGATAGTGATGTCACTAGTTCCTAGTGGACTAACAGTGATATCACTAGTCCTTTGTAATTCCCTAGTACAGCCATTCTCGAGTTGGGTTCCTCCAGAGAAGGTTTTCTCAAGGGTTCCTCCAGATGTTGCTGGAGGTTCCTTGAGCGGTGAGCAAGTTCTGTCTCTCAGATAAGTTCCCACTGACACCATTGATCTTCTTAGCTATTATCAGGGGGTCATTCTTCCCAATGGCAACAAGTTGCATTCTTCCCTCTAACCATCACACTAATGTAGCATGAGTTGTAGATAAAGTATTTTTTTAGCAGGGGTTCTCTGGGACTAGAAAGTTATTTCAAGGGTCCCTCCATGTTGAAAAGATTTTTAAAAAAGCTGCTCCAGAGGTTGCTAAAAGTCCCTTGAGCTGTGGCTGCTTAACTTGCCATCTGATGGTACCTGGATATATCCAGATCCAACTCCACTTGGCAGAGAAATCTTTTTAGCTATCACAGAGGTGGTAGTTGGACCCACCACCGTAAGGGGGACTTTCTTCCCAATGACTGCCCATGTAAGGTGCATTTTCCCACTGACACTCAATTAATTGATTTTAGCAGGAATAGCCCAAGACAAAAAACAAAACAAAACGAATGTAAGGGTTCGTCTAAAAGAGCTAAAAGGTTAATAATGGCTAACCTAGTGAATATATGGACCACATTCTTTATATTAGAAGCTATTCCTGTACAGTAGCACAACACATGTTATTTTATAAAGCAAGAGTGACATCCAAAGCTTGGTAACCTATATCAACCATATAGTACCGTATCTGTCACAGAGCTGACCACAATGAGGTGCTAGGTGATTGGTGTCTCTGTGCACTTTGAACATTACGGCTGCTCTGTTCGTGAATACTATCTATGACGATTACTATAACAATGCATGAATTGGCCTCTATGGCTGTCATACATATGCATGGAGTAAACAGGCCAGACAACACATACTAGAAAGGGTCAGACAGGGAGACTCACCAAACCAGTCTTAGCTTCTGTTTCTTGTGGTCTTCTTGCTGAACAGATGTTACTGTCTGCATCTCCTCCCAACCTGCAGGTCATTCTGCATACTGGCTGCTGTGTCTTGTCTGCATTCACTCTGGGCTGTGCCTCCCCATTTTCTCTGTCCCTCTCTTTTTTTTTTTTCCTTTTTTTCCCAATGACTTTTTTGTTGCGTCAGGACAGTTGCCAGGAGACGACAGAGCTATTCCAGCGCAGCTTCTCTCTCCTTTTCATCCACAGGGCTGAGGACACATCTAGGCTACCTTCCTGCAGGGGCAGGGGATGCAAGGGTCCTATGGACCGCCATGTTTGCTTCTCTGTCTTAAAGAAGAACTCAAATCTACGCAAACGCTCTTCTCTAAATCCATATATCAAGGAGTTTTGATATCTAAATATTAACCAGTTCGGCTCCTAGAGCAATTTTTTTTTTTTTTCGTTTTTGGCACTCATGTAAAAATCTGAATTTTTGGCTATAAAATTATTCAAAACCTCCCCAGAACATTATACATTTTCAGAAAACAGAAAACATGAAGAATAAAAAGATAATAGTTCTCATTTTTTTATTTTGCACAATATATGTTTATCAAATGCATATTATCAGTAAAAAATAAGCACACACAAAATAATACCCCATAGTTTATTAAAACATAAAAGATAGGGTTTCATTGAGTAAATAGGTGCCAAACATGTCATGCCTTAAAATAGCTTGCGCCCGGGATATCACAAAAAATGATAGTACCCAAAAATCTCCATAGGCAATACTTAAAAAGCCTTTACTGCTCATCATTTTAGAGGTAACTGTGAGCTATGGTGCTGCACTTATTTCTCTCACTCCGGCATTCGTGGTGATACCTCCAATGTGTGGTGCGTACACATTACATACACATGTGCACGCCTTTGCCTTTGTAGGTGTGTGCAGGGCAAAGGAGATTGCATTGAATTTTTTGTTTGTGTAGCACCCTGGTAGTAGGCAGGGTTGCTAACAAATTTAGCTTGCTAGGTGGTAACTAGCCTGGCTGATTGATAGGGGATTCACTGGCTTTTCCCTAACTCTGGATTTGATGCATCTCTCTCTCCTGTCACTAGGTGGCATTGTTGCCTGTGGCATTAGAATGACCAGGGCATTGTGAATTCAGACTAGGAGTGCATGGATTGTCTCAGTCAATTGGCAGGGGTTTCTTTAGTCCCTTGGCCTGCTGGAAGAGCCTATTTATTTGGGAGGAGTCAGGTGATCGGGGGGTTGTCTGGGTGGTCGCATGTCACAAGGCTCTGGCCTGCTAGGCCAGAAGCCTAAGGCCTATCCTGGGAGCACCTGGCTGCTAGGCTGTCTGAGGCCTATCCAGGTTAATTGAGAGAAGCAGCGCAGGGTTGGGGCTGGAAGCCCAACCAAGCTGCAGAGGTTCAACCGGACGGGGGAACTGGATCATTGCCAGCGGTGAGGGAGAAGCACTTGTCTCAAGGGACAATCACTCCTGTCACCAGGGGCAAGTGATGATCAAGGCCAGAGGTAAAGGGAGGAATAGTTGCCAGCAAGGGACAACCATTCATGTTATCAGAGGTCAGTGAATAGAAGTCTGAAGAAGTACCAGAGCAGCCTTTTCACCAGCCAGGGACGGTGAAGAAGTGGGAAAGCTTCAGCAGAGTGCCAAGCCAGGGAACCAGCGGGTTAACGTGGGTGAAGTTTGAGGAGTTTACAGCAAGCAGGGAGTTTACAGCAAGCAGGGAGCTCAGTGAGTGAAGATCTACAGTGGGATACTGTGAGATGTGAGAGCTCTATAATTTTACTGTGAGTTACGTGTATGGATCTCTATTGACTGTTCAAAGTTCAGTTGCCGTAGGAGACAGCAGTTCTAAAAATACAGTTGCTGCATCCAGCTTAAAGGCCCCCACCTGTATCACTATCTAGCTATTTTTGTCTCGGAGTCTGCCAATTTGTATTGCAGCTGCCTAAGGGTGTCCTGGCCGTAACCCTCTCTTCAGTTCTGTTTAAGAGACAATAAATCTCTTTTTTTTGCATCTCAAAAAGTGACTGGCGCCCATGTTTCCAAATTGCAATACACCCACAATGCCTAATAACCCACACTACAAGGAAGGATGACAGCTCTCCGTGACTCAGGATGTCACCATTAAGCCTTTGGAGGCCGGGGATGCCGCTACATGTGTTTTTAATATATGTTGATATATTTTATTTTTTAAACTTTATGTATTTATTTTTAATTTAACTTTATTGCAAGCACAAATGGATTAACAATCTCCCATGTGATAGCACTGGGCAGGTGACAGGTATTCTATATGGAGACATAGGGGGGCCTATTAGACTCCAATCTTCCCTCTGCCCTCCAAAGCAGCCAACCAAACACAGATCATGCTTGGTTGGCTGCTTTATCAGCCAGGGAATGACAGCTCTGAAAGTGATGAAATCATCATTACTTATGGCCGCACTCACTGAATTGGGAATGGATGTTCCTTGGTCTCCTCCAGCTCTCCATCCTGAAGCCTCTGATGTTGTCTCTGGCTTGGTAAGAGCGAGAGAGAGCGATAACTGAGGGGGTGTTGCACCTCCTGCACTGTAAAGCGATCAGGCAACTATACAGCTGAGTGAATCACTTTTTACAGTGAGTCAGGGCTTGGCTGAACAAAACGAACACAAGCTTTTGCCTGCTACTGCATACTACGTAGGTCCAAAGAGTTGAAGTGGTTAAAGGGAACTTAACACCTATGTGACTGCACAAAATGGGAAGTGTAATCACCTTCAGCTGTATACAATGTAATGAACCCCAGACAGATGTCATGCACCTCATTTGGGGTTGTCAGAATATATTTGACTCCTGGAAGCAAGTGGCTACTGTAAACTTCATATAGCGTAATGGATGTAACATAAATGACTCACTAACATGTCAAACCCATAAAAAGATAATATCTTTACAACTTTTATTACCCTTCATTAAGTTAAAATTAAAACCATAATTAATTTGTGTGTGTCACTTTATTAGGTACACTTGTTCAATTGCTTTGTAACACAAATTGCTAATCGGCCAATCACATGGCAGCAACTCAATGCATTTAGGCATCTAGATGTGGTGAAGATGACTTGCTTAAGTTCAAATCGAGCATCCGAATGGGAAAGAAAGGGGATTTAAGTGACTTTGAACGTGGCGTGGTTGTTGGTGCCAGACAGGCTGGTCTGAGTATTTCAAAAACCGCTACTAGGATTTTCACGCACAACCATCTCTAGTGTTTACAGAGAATGTTCCAAAAAAGACAAAATATGCAGTGAGCAGCAGTTATGTGGAGGAAAATGCCTTGTTGATGTCAGAGGTTAGAGGAGAATGGGCAGACGGGTTGGAGATGATAGAAAGGCAACAGTAACCCAAATAACCACTTGTTACAACCAAGGCATACAGAATACCATCTCTGAATGCACAACACATCATACCTTGAAGCAAATGGGCTTCAGCAGTAGAAGACCACACTGGGTGCCACTCCTGTCAGCTAAGAACAGGAAACTGAGGCTACAATTTACCCAGGCTCAAAATTAGACAATAGAAGATTGGAAAAGCATTGTCTGGTCTGATGTGTCTCGATTTTAGCTGAGATATTCATATGGTTGGGTCAGAATTTGGCTTAAACAATATGAAAGCCTGGACCCATCCTGCCAACGGTTCAGACTGGTGGTGGTGGTGTAATGGTGTGGGGGTATTTTATTGGCCACTTAGTACTAACTGAGCATTGTTTGAACACCACGGCCTACCTGTGTATTGTTGCTGACCATGTCCATCCCTTTATGACTACACTGTACCCATCTTCTGATAGCTTCTTTCAGCAGGATAATGCACCATGTCACAAAGCTCAAATCATCTCACCACTGATTTCTTGAACATGACAATGAAGTCACTGTACTCCAATGGCCTCCATAGTCACCAGATCTCAGTCCAATAGAGTACCTTTGGAATGTGGTGGAACAGGAGATTTGCATCATGGATGTGCAGCTGACAAATCTGCAGCACCTGCGTGATGCTATCATGTCAATATGGACCAAAATCTCTGAGGAAAGTTTCCAATCTCTTGTTGAATCTATGCCATGAAGAATCAAGGCAGTTATGGAGGCAAAGGGGGTGCAATCCGGTATTAGCAAGGTGTATCTAATATAGTGGCCGGTGAGTGTTATATTGCACCTAATATATTATATTTAGAGAGGGGCCCAAAGCTTAGGGTGTGAAGCTAAAGGGTATATCCAGAGGAAATGGAACAGGAAGGTTGTTACCTGGATTGGAGCACCAGGGGTGAGACTTTGCTGCTGAAGAATGTCCTGGAGAGCTGGGTAGAGGCTATTGCCAACATTACAAGTTCTGGTGGCTCATCCAAGGTGTACCTTTGTTACCCTGAAGCTGCTGTATAGTCTGAAAAGTACAGAGTGCCACTCTGGCTTGAGAGTCCTTTCTCTGTATTGACTGTGAGTCCCTGGGTTTATTGGTCCTAGCGCCAGTACAGGGTTGTCCAGCGCCCAGGGCAAAGATGAGATACTGCGCCACCCCTTCCCCACTGCTGATGCATGACCTTGATAGGTGTACCACCCTGCATGCTCTGACGCTCTTGTGCTCCCCCTTCCCTGAGCAAAGGGTAGAGAGCACAGCATGTTATCAGCTCATTGGATTTTTGGTAGGATAAACGGTTATCAAACAGATATACAGTACATACAATTGAAAGTGTTTTGTTATGTTTAACAGATCTAAAGGGAGCAAATAAGTTTATCATTAGGGTTAACTTTTACCAGTGTCTAAAACGTGAAGATGTGATCTAATTTCTTAAATTAGAATATGGGGACTTTCCAGAATACTAGAATTTATTTCTCCCTAAAGTCCTGATTTCTGCAGAAGTGCTCTCTTTTATGACCTTTCTCCCAGTGTCCCTGTAGTCAGCCAAATACATCCCGCCACTCCAGACTTACTAGGAGTTGTAGGAGGAAGGAGAAGCAATGTGGTCCTTTCACCCCCTTTTGTTGCGCAATGCATTGTACAGAGAAGACTCGTGAAAAGAGACAATTATTTACATGGCAAGGGTTGCACAGAGCCAGAGCAAATGGAGCAAGCATTGAGAAAGACATGCAACTCATGGAAGTGCTGGCAGTAGGCTGATAGACCTAAGGAGATCTTATCGGGCATTTTTAGAATCTGTAAATTTGCTTATGCTGGGCAAACTAATTAGGTACACAATTCCCTCCCATCTCCATTAGTATATATTTACTTTTTTCCTTTCCCCCAGTGCTCCATTCAGCTGCAGGTAGTGCGTGAAAGTTTAAGTTGGATTTCCAGCCTGTTACACACAGAGCCAATCACCAAGCCCTAGCATAGTAACATGCAGGGCCGTCTTTAATATTGATTGGACCCCGGGCAAACGTTTTCTTGCCCCCCCCCCCATGCAATTTTCGCTCTCCACCTGCTCTGAGACATACAATAAATAGCAGCTAGACTTAAAATCAGTTTACTGTATCACATCAGGCAGTGATTGCGATTGGTTGTCAGAGGGTAAAGTGTATCATTACCACTTCCTGATTGGTAGATAGAGGTTAAAGCACACATTATGGCTCACTGATTAGTTCTGAGATGTTACAGCACATGATTTCTGCTTGTTGATTGGTTGCTAGAGATTACAGTACAGTAATATTGCTCACTGATTGGTTGCTAGAGGTTACAGCACATCATCTCCTCACTGCAGGGGGCATGATACACATATGAATGCCGCTTTTATTTGCATATCTATGCCGCCAGATGCAGCTATTTGCATATGAATGCTGGTTATTTACATGCAAACACAGGGTCTGCAGGTAAGTCATCTGTACACAACAGGGCAGAGCTGGGCAGCATTAGTAGCAGCACTTCACACTGAGATATTAGGACACAGCACAGGACTAAAACTTCAAGGGTCAAGGGAATTTAAACTGGGATAATTGGCAAGTATGAGGTAGCTGCTTTGGGCTCCACAACAATGACAGGGTCCAGAGCAGCTGCCCTTTTTGCCCTGCCTTAAAGGCGGCCCTGGTCACATGACATGTGTCTGTTATTCATATCCTAAATCAGGGGTAGGAAACCTTAAATAGGTGGAGATCTACCTGAACAACATCACCGGGCACAGAGTCTCCTCCTCACACCCGATTTAAACCTCAAATCGCTGAACTACTGTGTCCAATCGCCTGTGTCCAATCGCTTGCATTGCATGCAGGACCGGCGCTACCACTAGGCAAACTAGGGCACCCATCCATGGGTGTTCCTACTCTTTTCTCTCTGCAGCAAGCAACTAGGTCTCAGCATCAGCAGGCAACCGCAGCTCCATTCGCACATATTGTCAGAGACCCAGCGGTGGCGGAGGACTGTGTTTGTGTCTCGACTCCTGAATGAATGGAAGCAAGCAAACATTTATTGATGCACACTGGGGAGGCTACATTTGATGGGCGCTTCATTAAAAAGGTGGGGAATACATAAGCAGGGCAAAGGGGGTGGAGTCAGGGGTGGAGCCAGGGGGGGGGCAAAATGAGGTTTCGCCTAGGTTGTCAAAAACCCTTGCTCCAGCCCTGATTGCATGGCAATCGTAGGTTTTAATCGGGTGGTGAGGACACAACATATTACCTCCTCACTACCTGTCAAACACACTCAGATCACTTTTCAGAGGAGCAGGAGTGCCTGCTGTACTTGTGAATGAGGCCTTTTTTTGCATTCTGCAGCAGCACCCTTAGGGCTCAAGCACACGTAAAGTTGGGGGGGTTGATAAAACCCTGTAGTTGTGTTTACCGCCCCCTCAATCCCTACCCCTTTAACTGTTGAGCCAGCAGCTAAAGGTGTACACATACCGCAGCAGGCATTAAATCCCCTGTTGCCTTTGGAGGGTGCTACTGCCTACCAATCACAAGTCACGACCCATTCAAGTAAATGGGGCCATTTTGCAAGCATCCCACAATTGTACGCTTCTGTTGGATCCAAAGGGTTAAAGCAAATGGTGAAAAAGCAACACCATGCTGCCTGCTTTAACCCCCTGTTTACTGTACTGCGCAAGGTTACAGGGTACTTGCAGAGTGGCCTCATTCACTTGTCGCATCAACGTCAAAGTCGCCTGGCAAAGTGGCACGACTTTCAGGCGACAGTAGTGTGAATCGGGACTAAAGCAGTATTAAACCCAAAAGCAAACATTGATTATATTGCAGCTTACCAATTCTTAGATGTGATGGCTGCATTAGGTTCCCTTTTTTAGACTTTCTTCTGTTTTTATCTGGTAAACCAGCTAGAAAGTCTGTTTTTTTTTTTTCAAAACCTTAAGCTCTCCAGTAGAATGTATCAGTTTACATCAGGCATTTCCAGAGTCCGGCCTGCGATCCAGTTTCATGGCCTGGTAATTCGGATATATATATCTTTTGTGGCCCCCAGAGCCACAAAAGATATACTGTATAACTTATTTATAAGCGCTGCCTCGGCGGGGACAGAGAGGGGGCGGGACAAGCGTCATCAGATTACATACAGGAGAATCTCCTGTTTATTCTGCGGCATCTGTAATAGGAAGTACCGTCTTCTGGACTGCCATTGGACCACTGTTCTGTCTCTCATAGGAGGCGGGACTTTGTATTAAAGAGGCCGCGGAGTAAACAGGAGATTCATGTAAGGCTGCATTTATGGCAATAGTAAGGTTGCAATCATGGCACATGTAAGGCTGCATTCATGGCAATGGTGAGGCTGTATTCATAGCACAGGTGAGGCTGCATTGATTGCAATGGTGAGGCTGCAGATGGGCACTGATTAGGTTGCATTGATGGACACTGGCCCTTATTTTGCTTCACAGTTCTTTATTTAACCACTTAATAACCGGCCTATAGCCGATTAACGGCTATAGGTCGGTTTGCTATCTCTAAGAGGCTGTTAATTAACGGCCTCCCGGAGAATCGTTCGTGCGCGCCCCCCTGGGGCGCGCACGCCGGAACATCCGTGCTCGCCGAGTTCACGGGACCCGGCGCAACACGGATCGTGGTAAAGGACCAATGGCAGCGGTCCTTTACCACGTGATCGCTCCGTCCAATGACGGAGCGATCACAAATGTAAACAATTCGGCTTGCCGGGTCAAGCTAAGGTCATCAGTCTCCTCTCCTCACACCGATGCAGCGTGAGAGGAGAGGAGAACATCCCAGTGAAAATAAAAGATAACCGTGAGTGCCCAGCAGTGCCCAAATAGTGCCACAACAGTGCCAGAACAGTGCCAGACCAGTGACAGACCAGTGCCATCTATCACCTGTGCCACATCTGTGCCACCTGTGCGACCTGTGCCACCTTTGCCACCTCTGTGCCACCTCTGTGCCACCTCTGTGCCACCTCTGTGCCAGCAGAGCCACCCCAGTGCCACCCCAGTGCATACCAGTGCATACCAGTGCCACTACAGTGCATACCAGTGCCACTACAGTGCATACCAGTGCCATACCAGTGCCACACCAGTGCCACACCAGTGCCACCTGTGCCCATCAGTGCCACCTGTGCCCATCAGTGCCACCTGTGCCCATCAGTGCCATCTGTGCCCATCAGTGCTCATCTGCGCCACTGCAGTGCCACATCAGTGCCGTCTGTGCCCACCAGTGCCGCCTGTGCCCACCAGTGCCGCCTGTGCCCACCAGTGCCGCCTGTGCCCACCAGTGCCATCTGTGTGCTAATCAGTGCCACCAGAGCCACACCAGTGTCACCAAAGTCACTATAGTGCCCATCAGTGCCACCTGTGCCCATCAGTGCCAACTGCGCCCATCAGTGCCACCTGCGCCCATCAGTGCCACCTGTGCCACTGCAGTGCCCCATCAGTGCCGCCTGTGTCCATCAGTGCCGCCTGTGTCCATCAGTGGCGCCTGTGTCCATCAGTGCCCACCTGTGCCCATCAGTGCCCACCTGGGTGTTAGCTTTCCAAAATGGGGTCACTTTGTGGGCGTTTCTATTGTCCTGGTGCTCCAGGGCCTTCATAAGTGTAATAGGTGGTTGAGGTATTAGATGTGTAATTTATGCTCCTAGAACGCCTGAAGTTGCTACTTCAATGTTGGACTTGTGTATGTGGCCAGGCTGTGTAAAAGTCTAACACATGTGGTATCACCGTACTCAGGAGGAGCAGCAGAATGTATTTTGGGGTTTCATTTGTGGAATGTATATGCCGTGTGAGAGAAATAGCCTGGTAAAATGACAATTTGGTGTGAAAAAAAATTAAAATAAAAAAAAATCTTTATTTTGCAAAGAATTGTGGGAAAAAATTACAACTTCAAAAAACTAACCGTGCCACGTACTAAATACCTTGGAATGTCTACTTTCCAAAAAGGGGTCATTTGGGGGGTTTTTGTACATTACTGGCTTGTTAGGGTCTCCAGAAATGAGATAGACTGTCAGTACATCAGCTGTGATCAAATTGATACATTTTCAGTGATTGGCACCATAGCTTGTAGACCCTATAACTTTCACGCAGAATAAATAATATCCACTAATTTGGGTTATTTTTACTAAAGACATTTAGCAGTATACATTTTTGGCCAAATTTATGAAGAAAAATTACTTATTTGCAAAAAAATTTAATAGAAATGAAGAAAAATGCTTTTTTTTACAAAATTTTCGGTATTTTTTCATTAATAGCACAAAAAATAAAAAACGCAGAGGTGATCAAATACCACCAAAAGAAAGCTCTATTTGTGGGAAAAAAAGGACGAAAATTTCAGATGGGTACAGTGTTGCATGACCGAGTAATTGTCATTCAAATTGTGAGAGCACTGAAAGCTGAAAATTGGTCTGGTTATTAAGGGTGTTTAAGTGCCCAGTGGTCAAGTGGTTAAAATGTAAGTTTTTTTCCGAAACTTCCCTGTGAAGGTGCGTGTTATACACCGATAAATATGGTATATCCAAATAACAGGTCCAAGCACATCCTTAGGCTTTAGCTAAGCTAAATGACACTTTGCTACAATGTAAAGTAGTGAGTGTACAGCTTGTATAACAGTGTAAATTTGCTGTCCCCTCAAAATAACTCAACACATAGCCATTAATATCTAAACCGCTGGCAACAAAAGTGAGTGCACCCCTAAGTGAAAATTTCCAAATTGGTCATTTTCCTTCCCCGGTGTCATGTGACTCATTAGTCCATCACCTTTACCCTCAGCTTCTTTAGCAAGGCAGTGGTCATCTTAGCCCTTGTACACACGGTCGGACATTTCAACAACCAAATCCATCGGATTTTGTCCGACGGATTTTGTCTGACGGATTGTGTCTGACGGATTGTGTCTGACGGATTGTGTCTGACGGATTGTGTCCGAAACTGTTGCATACACACGGTCGGACAAAGTTGTCAGAAAATCCGATCTTTCAGAACGTGATGACGTAATTTCGTTACGACGGGACTACGTTCAGGCTAGTAGCCAATAGCTTTGATGTAGGAATTTGATCTGAGCATGCGTGGCACTTTGTCCGATCGGAATTCTCTACACATGATCGGAGTATGTCCGATCGGACCAGTTTGTTGGAAAATATTTCCAGCAAGTTGGAAAATTTGGTCCGACGGAAACAGTCCGATGCATACCACACACAGTCGGATTATCCGACAAAACGGTCCGATAGGACACATTCCGACAGATTCTCCGACCGTTTGTACAAGGGCTTAGAGGTGTGTTTAGGGTTGTTATGTTGGAATACTGCCCTGTGACCCAGTCTCCTAAGGGAGGGGATCATGTTCTGCTTCAGTATGTCACAGTACATGTTGGCATTCATGGTTCCCTCAATGAACTCTAGCTCCCCAGTGTCGGCAGCACTCATGCAGCCCCAGACCATGACACTCCCACCACCATGCTTGACTGTAAGCAAGACACACTTGTCTTTGTACTCCTCACCTGGTTGCCACCACACATGCTTGACACCATCTGAACCAAATACGCTTATCTTGGACTCATCAGACCACAGGACATGGTTCCAGTAATCCATGTCCTTAGTCTGCTTGTCTTCAGCAAACTGTTTGCAGACTTTCTTGTGCATCATCTTTAGAAGAGAACAATATATGGGGAGAGGCATATAAGATACCACAGTCAAAACTGGGTGGACAATAATTTTCACCACTAAATCATACCACTGAAAAAAAAAAAATTATATATATATATATATATATATATATATATATATATATAAAAAGAAGATTACAAAATAGAGTAATGTGGTTTGATACCTTTTTATTGTACTAACCTAACACTTAAAAGACAAGCTTTCAAGAGTTTTCCTTTATTCCTCAGGTATTGCTTCAGACCTGAGAAAGAGAGGAAAACTCTTAAAAGCTTTACTTTATAGTTTCAGATCAGAGACTGCAAACATAGCGCAATAGGTAGTTAGAGACTGTGGACATGACACAAGGGATGTTCAGAGACTGTGGACATAACACAAGAAACGGTCAGAGACTGCGGACATAAAACAAGAGACGGTCAGAGACTGCAGACATAACACAAGGAATAGTCAGAGACTGTGGACATGACACAAGAGACAGTCAGAGACCGCAGACATAACACATGAAATGGTCAGAGACTGCGGACATGACACAAGAGACGGTCAGAGACTGTGGACATAACACAAGAGATGGTCAGACACTGCGCATATGGCAAAAAGGATGGTCAGAGACTGTGGACATGGCACAAGAGATAGTCAGACTGTGGACATGACACAAGGGATGTTCAGAGATTGCGGACATAATACAAGAGATGGTCACAGACTGCAGACATAACACAAGCAACGGTCAGAGACTGCGGACATAACACATGAGACAGTTAAAGACTGTGGACATGACACAAGAGATGGTCAGACTGCGGACATGACACAAGGGATGGTCAGAGACTGCGGACATAACATAAGAGACAGTAAGAGACTGCAGACATAAAACAAGAGACAATCAGAGACTGCGGACATAACACAAGAGACGATCAGAGACTGCGGACATAACACAAGAGATGGTCAGAGACTGCGGACATAACACAAGAGATGGTCAGAGATTGTGGACATGACACAAGGTATGGTCAGAGACTGCGGACATAACACAAGAAATGGTCAGAGACTGCAGATATGGCACACGGGATGGTCAGAGACTGTGGACATGACATAAGGGATGGTCAGAGACTGCGGAAATGACAGAAGGATTGGTCAGAGACTGCGGACATGACACAAGGGATGATCAGAGTCTGCGGACATGACAGAAGGGATGGTCGCAGACTGCAGACATAACAAAAGAGATGGTCAGAGACTGCGGACATGACACAAGGGATGCTCAGAGACTGCAGACATAACACAAGAAATGATCAGAGACTGCAGATATGGCACAAGGGATGGTCAGGGACTGTGGACATAACACAAGAGATGGTCAGAGACTGTGGACATAACACAAGAGATGGTCAAAGATTGTGGACATGACACAAGGGATGGTCAGGGACTGCGGATATGGCACAAGGGATGGTCAGAGACTGCGGACATAACACAAGAGATAGTCAGAGACTGTGGACATGACACAAGGGATGGTCAGAGTCTGCGGACATGACACAAGGGATGGTCGCAGACTGCAGACATAACAAAAGAGATGGTCAGAGACTGCGGACATGACACAAGGGATGCTCAGAGACTGCAGACATAACACAAGAAATGATCAGAGACTGCAGATATGGCACAAGGGATGGTCAGGGACTGTGGACATAACACAAGAGATGGTCAGAGACTGTGGACATAATACAAGAGATGGTCAAAGATTGTGGACATGACACAAGGGATGGTCAGGAACTGCAGATATGGCACAAGGGATGGTCAGAGACTGCGGACATAACACAAGAGATAGTCAGAGACTGTGGACATGACACAAGGGATGGTCAGAGACTGCAGACATAACATAAGAGACAGTGAGAGACTGCAGACATAACACAAGAGACGATCAGATACTGCGGACATAACACAAGAGACGATCAGAGACTGCGGACATAACACAAGAGATGGTCCGAGACTGCGGACATAACACAAGAGATGGTCCGAGACTGCGGACATAACACAAGAGATGGTCAGAGACTGCGGACATGACACAAGGGATGGTCAGAGACTGGGGGCATGACACAAGGGATGGTCAGGGACTGCAGACATAACACAAGAAATGGTCAGAGACTGCAGATATGGCACAAGGGATGATCAGAGTATGCAGACATGACAGAAGGGATGGTCAGAGACTGCGGACATAACACAAGGGATGATCAGAGACTGTGGACATGACAGAAGGGTTGGTCAGAGACTGTGGACATGACACAAGGTATGATCAGAGTCTGCGGACATAACACAAGAGACGGTCAGAGACTGTGGACATAACACAAGAGATAAAAGAAAACAAAAAGACGCTCTGAGATAATAGAAAGCAGCTAGCACTCACTAGACAAATCATGTAAACAGGTAAAATCTAAATAATAATGCAGCACTCATGGTGTAAAAAGTGAAAAAATAATACTATGCAATGAACAAGTATTAATTCAATAGGTATAACAATGAGGTCATCAAACTGTGAATATGCACACAAATAGCAAAACATAAAGTCCAGCAACAAAATAAAATAGTGAATTCCGTGCTGTGATCAATAATGCAAAAATGATAAATGCATAAAATTCAATGGCTTCAAAATAAAAGTTCAATGAATGATGGAAATCCCTGAGATGAAGATGGAGATACCCGTGTGAAGGCACAATAGAGAAAATACTTGTCACTGGTTTGTGCAATTCACCACCTAGGAGAAAAATGGGCACCCTTTCCAGAGAGTGCGGACTCGTATACTGGTTTGTAATGAGTCAACCAAACATGAGTCACGAGTCAACCAAACTCATGAGGTCCAACATATCTAATGCCACGTACACACGAGCGGACTTTTCAACATCCAAAGTCCGAAGGACCGAGTCCGTCAGACTATCCGATCGTGTGTGGGCTGCAACGGACTTTTGATTCACCAAAGTCTGACGGACTTTAGAATATGGAACATGCTTCAAATTTTCCCGAAGGAACTCCGCCGGACCCGGTCCCCTTCGAAAACTCCGCTCGTGTGTATGCTACTCCGACGGACTAAAACCGACGCTAGGGCAGCTATTGGCTACTGGCTATGAACTTCCTTATTCGAGTCGGGTCGTACGTCATCACGTTCGAATCCGTCGGAGTTTAGTGTGATCGTGTGTGGCTAAGTCCGTTCGGCCGAAAAGTCTGTCAGAACTCCGTCGGAACTCCGTCGGAACTCCTTTGGAACTCCTTTGGAAGTCTGTCGGACATAAGTCCTCTCGTGTGTACGGGGCATTAGATTCTGTAAACGGAGATATGTCACATTTTTGTTGGGTTTAGATATGCTTGAAGGTAAACTAATATTATGCTACTTTGATACCCCTGAAACCATCAAAAATGCCATAATACAGTGTATAATACCAGTGGATGGTGTTGCTGGAACTTGCCTATCCAATGGATACAAAGTTACACATCAGTACATCACACCATAACACAACGTATCCTTTGTTCATTCATCTTCATTTCTAATTCCGGTCACTTGCACTCAGAACAATCTGGTTTGGTCCTTCTTGCTTTCTGCTAGTTATAGTTGGCTGGCTGTGGATTTGCCTCATTACTTCTATGAATATTAAGCCACATATTTCATAATAAGAAGTTAATAAGTGATACAATTGTCAGATATAAATAAGAGCTGAGTTTTGTTGGAAAGATCCAGTCTGCGGTCCGCTATTGTGAAATATATTGTAATCCCATAACTGTATGTGATTAATGAGTGTAATTGGAGAATTCCATACATTAAAGCATATGAATGTTACACCATTCACCAATCATATTCCTGATATGTGCATGCTATATCAATTAGTTGTATAAAGAACGATCCTGTTTTTTTTGTATTGCTTCTTTTGTGTAAAATCCCCGGTGTTCCTGCCAGTCACTCTGCGTTCCTATTAAAAACTGACCACATTAGGCATGAGAGCACAGCCTGGTAATTTTTCAAGCTGTGCTGGGAGCTCAGCCTGTTCTCCTTCAATGATTAAACTTGTCCTGACAACTCCTCCCCCCCCCCTCCTCCTTACACACACAGATATTCACATGGGGGACCAGTGTGCTGCTGTTTCTCCTTCCCCAGCTCTCTGAGCTCCTTATGCAGCTGAGAACAGCAGGTATGTAATCACTTGAGAAAAAGATGATGCACACTCAGGTGATTGCTCTTAGAAAATACAATATTTATTAACCTCCTTGGCGGTACGATTATTTCGGATTTTAGGTGCTAAAAGCGGTACAATTATTTTGCATGAAAATTTGGCGTTTTATATTGTAGTCCTGTAATTCTTAGGAATAACTCACTAAAATCTGTCCAAACCAGAGTCTAGCAGACATTCCGGGTATGATAAAGTTTGAAAAATGAAATCATAAATTATAATATAATAAATAATTGTACCAAATAATAATATAATCATAATAAAAATTATTCAATAATGTAATCAAATAAAAACACTGAAATTTGCTCAGTTGCAGAATTGTCACTGTCATTACTTTTCAGTATTTGATGACGGATCTCCCCACAAATCGCTATAGCTCAATTAAAGTGATTACAATTTTTTATCGCTTTTTTCTAGCTGGTCTAAAACCATTTTTGATGTAAAGGGACAGTTTTGGTTGCTATGGACAATCTCCAGTTTCCAGGCATAAAGAACAGTTTTTATTATATAAAACTGCATGCAGGACACTGGGCAGACCACTAGGGACAAAGGGGATGTGAAATTATTACATAGAGCAATGTAATCTGTAAGATTACATTATACTGTATGTATAGTGAGTGTTTCACTTTTTGAATTTGACGCCGATCTCCGTCCCCGTGCCTCGCAACGCTCGCAGGGCACGGAGATCGGCTCCGTGATAGATCGAGCGAGACACGGCTCACTCATACAGCACGGGGACATCGTTGGATCCGAGGGAGAAGGTAAGTAAACCTCCTCCTGGATCCAGCGATGCGGTCCCGAGTCTGGCTCGGGGTTACCGCTTTTGGTATAAAAATTCCACCCCGAGCCAGACTCGGGAATACTGTCAGAGGGGTTAACAAGCCACAGTGACCAAACGTAAATAAGAAAGGTTAACGCGTTTCAGCCTATAAGGCCTTAGTCATAACCCACTTATGACTAAGGCCACTTATAAAGGTAAAAAAAAGATATTTATATTTTTTGCCTTTCATTTCTATTTTAAACTAAATGAGTTGTTTTACAAGCTGCTCTTTTAAAAAAGGCTTAAAGTGTTACTAAACCCACAACTGTAAAATCAGTCTGTGTATGCACTAAAGCATGCTTGTTATACTCACTGTGGGACCTAAGGGGTTAATCCTCTGCTTTGTGTAAAAAAGCTGTTTGAAGATGTCTCCATTAGATGATCTCCTTCTTCCATTGACTCCAATATAAATCATGATGTTTACAGAGCCACCGGGGACAAGCGAGACATGCTCATTTTGGTGTATTGCTAGAGGGTGTTCTAATGGCTGATGAGAAAAGGTGTTTAGCAGTTTATATTTACTAAAACAATTGCATTTCCATGTTCTGTGTACTGTGGAAGACCAGATATAGTGAATGCAGGCTCCTGGTTAATGTCCTTTGAAGGACATTAAAAAAGATACCTTTAACCGTTTGCTGACCGACGCACACAGATATACGTCGGCAGAATGGCACAAACAGGCAAATGGGCGTACAGGTACGTCCCTTTAAATTTGCCGCCTATTGGGTGCGTGTGCCCGCGGGTCTCGGGAACTTGATGCTCACCAGCGGCCCCCTAATTGCGGTATGGAGAGGTAGAACGGGGAAATGCCTTGTTTACATAGCACTGATCGCTTTAGAAATGACAATGGTCCCAAAATAGTGTCAAAAGTGTCCCATGTGTCCGCCGTAATGTTGCAGTCATGATTAAAATCGCAGCTCGCCACCATTAATAGTAAAAAAAAAAAAATGCCATAAATCTACCCCCTATTTTGTAGACGCTATAACTTTTGCGCAAACCAATCAATATACGCTTATTGCGATTTTTTTACCAAAAATATGTAGAATACATATCGGCCTAAACTGAGGAAAAAAAATAGTTTTTAATATATTTTTGGGGGATATTTATTATAGATAACAGTAAAAAATATAGCTTTTCTTTCAAAAAAAAAAAAAAAAAAAGGACGTCAATTTTGTTTGGGTACAACATCGCAGGACCGCGCACTTGTCAGTTAAAGCAACTCAGTGCTGAATCGCAAAAAATGCTCTGGTCAGGAAGGGGGTAAATTCTTCTGGAGTTGAAGTGGTTAAAGAGTAAGGATGAGCTCAGGCATGTTTGTATACGCCACGCGCAGAGCCCGCCAGGAAATCGGCGCAGCGATGCGCTAATCACAGGCAGTGAGACATTGCCCCAATGCGCGGCTGCAGAGATCAGGCAATGTCTCACTTCCTGTGATTAGCGCAGAGCTGCACCGACTTCCTGGCGGGCTCTGCGCGTGTAGTATGCGAACACGCCGGAGCTCATCCCTATTAAAGAGTGGTTAAAGAACATGCTTGGGGGACCTGGACAAGAAAGTGGTTGTAAACCCTTACAAACCACTTTGACCTACAGGTAAGCCTAGATTAAGGCTTACCTGTAGGTCCAAGAAATATCTCCTAAACCTACACGGTTTAGGAGATACAGTGCTTTGTGAAAGTATTCAGCCCCCTTGAACTTTTCAACCTTTGCCACATTTCAGGCTTCAAACATAAAGATATACTAATTGTAAGCAGGGTTCCCTAAGATCATATTGCCTCCATTCTAAAAAGGTTTATAAAGGATGCTCTATACCAGGGTTTTTGGTTAGCGGGCTGAACGAAAAAAAGTAAATATATTTCTTTATCCACACCTTTGAGGTGTATAGAGGAATCCTCCCAACTGAGACATTATATTTTGACAGTGGAAACTCTCTGCTGTCAGAATACACTGATCAACAGTTTTAGCCCATTTGACAGAAGTTTATTTTTAAATCAAATTTGACCGGTCAATGTCTAACCACCCGAATTCTCTCTCTATTTACAGTGCCTTGCGAAAGTATTCGGCCCCTTTGAACTTTTCAACCTTTTGCCACATTTCAGGCTTCAAACATAAAGATATAAAATTTGTATTTTTTGTGAAGAATCACCAACAAGTGGGACACAATTGTGAAGTGGAACGAAATCTATTGGATTTTTGAAACTTTTTAATTAATAAAAAAATGAAAAGTGGGGCGTGCAAAATTTTTCGGCCCCCTTGCGTTAATACTTTGTAGAGCCACCTTTTGCTGCGATTACAGCTGCAAGTCGCTTGGGGTATGTCTCTATCAGTTTTGCACATCGAGAGACTGAAATTCTTGCCCATTCTTCCTTGCAAAACAGCTCGAGCTCAGTGAGGTTGGATGGAGAGCGTTTGTGAACAGCAGTTTTCAGCTCTTTCCACAGATTCTCGATTGGATTCAGGTCTGGACTTTGACTTGGCCATTCTAACACCTGGATACGTTTATTTGTGAACCATTCCTTTGTAGATTTTGCTGTATGTTTGGGATCATTGTCTTGTTGGAAGATAAATCTCCGTCCCAGTTTCAGGTCTTTTGCAGACTCCAACAGGTTTTCATCCAGAATGGTCCTGTATTTGGCTGCATCCATCTTCCCCTCAATTTTAACCATCTTCCCTGTCCCTGCTGAAGAAAAGCAGGCCCAAACCATGATGCTGCCACCACCATGTTTGACAGTGGGGATGGGGTGTTGAGGGTGATGAGCTGTGTTGCTTTTACGCCAAACATATCGTTTTGCATTGTGGGCAAAAAGTTTGATTTTGGTTTCATCTGACCAGAGCACCTTCTTCCACATGTTTGGTGTGTCTCCCAGGTGGCTTGTGGCAAACTTTAGACTAGACTTTTTATGGATATCTTTGAGAAATGGCTTTCTTCTTGCCACTCTTCCATAAAGGCCAGATTTGTGCAGTGTACGATTGATTGTTGTCCTATGGACAGACTCTCCCACCTCAGCTGTAGTTCTCTGCAGTTCATCCAGAGTGATCATGGGCCTCTTGGCTGCATCTCTGATCAGTCTTCTCCTTGTCTGAGCTGAAAGTTTAGAGGGACGGCCAGTAGGGTGCCCACGTGTCCCGGATTGCCCGGGATTGTCCCGGATTTCACATTTTTGTCCCGTGTCCCGGGCACCTTCATTCCGGGACAATACAGTGTCCCGGAATGAAACAAAACACAATCTGCTCCACGAGTCTCTCTCCCTCTCCCTGTTTGCCGCCGGCCCGCCGCGGCGCCGCCACACACAGTCACAGACTAGTGTCAGAGTCGGACTCACACTACACAGGCAGCGCACAGGAGGAGGATGACTCACACATGCAGTCTGGTTGCTAGGCTAGGGGCCGCCCCGCGTCTAGCAACCAGTGACGTCAGCCTGATGGGCGGGCTGAGAAGGAGCTGGTGGCACTGTCTGGCAGTGAGTGTGGGCAATGCACCCCCCCCCGCAGGCCCCACACAGTACGTAAGCCAGCCAGAGTGACGCCACTGACGACACAGGGCGCCTCACTTAAATTAAAGTCTCCAGGCCAGTCAGCACTCAGCAGCTTCAGTCTCGTGTCCTCTCGCTGCCTGTGCTCTCACTGAGATTCCTCCTCAGATTCCTCCTCCAGAGCCCAGGCTCCTCCCGCCCACGAGGTCCTGCAGTTAAAATACAGACACTGACAAACTTCCAGGAGTCCAGGTTAGTGTACAATTTTGCTGCTGTCCCCCTCCCCCTCCATTCTGCTGCTGACTGTCCTCCTCCATTCTTTCTGCTGCTGTCCCCCTCCAGTCTTCCTCTGTGTCCCCCTCTTTTCTGTTGCTGTCCCCCTCCCTTCTTCCTCCGTGCGCCCCTCCGTTCTTCCTCTGTGACCTCCTCCGTTCTTCCTCTGTGTCCCCCTCCGTTCTTCCACTGTGTCCCCCTACGTTTTTCCTCTGTGTCCCCCTCTGTTCTTCCTCCATTTTTCCTCCGTGTCCCCCTCTGTTCTTCCTCCGTGTCCCCCTCCGTTCTTCCTCTGTGTCCCCCTCCGTTCTTCCTCCGTGTCCCCCTCTGATCTTCCTCCGTGTCCCCCTCCGTTGTTTCTCAGTGTCCCCCTCCGTTGTTTCTCAGTGTCCCCCTCCGTTGTTTCTCAGTGTCCCCCTCCGTTGTTTCTCAGTGTCCCCCTCCATTCTTCCTCCATGTCCCCCACCATTCTTTCTCAGTGTCCCCCTCCGTTCTGCTGCTGTCCCCCACTGTTCTTCCTCCGTCTCCCCCCCCGATCTTCCTCCATGTCCCCCTCTGTTTTTCCTCCGTGTCCCCCTCTGTTCTGCTGCTGGTCCCCTCTGTTCTGCTGCTGTCCCCCTCCATTCTTTCTCCGTCTCCCCCTCTGTTCTTCCTCCATGTCCCCCTCTGTTCTTCCTCCGTGTCCCCCTATGTTCTGCTGGTGTCCCCCTCCATTCTTCCTCTGTGTCCCCCTCCGTTCTTCCTCTGTGTCCCCCTCCGTTTTTCCTCTGTGTCCCCCTCTGTTCTTCCTCCATTTTTCCTCCGTGTCCCCCTCCGTTGTTTCTCAGTGTCCCCCTCCGTTGTTTCTCAGTGTCCCCCTCCGTTCTTCCTCCATGTCCCCCACCATTCTTTCTCAGTGTCCCCCTCCGTTCTGCTGCTGTCCCCCACCGTTCTTCCTCCGTCTCCCCCCCGATCTTCCTCCATGTCCCCCTCTGTTCTGCTGCTGTTCCCCTCTGTTCTTCTGCTGTCCCCCTCCATTCTTTCTCCGTGTCCCCCTCTGTTCTTCCTCCATGTCCCCCTCTGTTCTTCCTCCGTGTTCCCCTATGTTCTGCTGGTGTCCCCCTCCATTCTTCCTCTGTGTCCCCCTCCGTTCTTCCTCTGTGTCCCCCTCCGTTTTTCCTCCGTGCCCCCCTCCGTGTACATTGCATACCTGTCTAAACTGGTTACCACTGTTTGCATTTTTTCCCCCAAAAAATTGGCAAAAAAGGTATCAAAAAACATCTTTTTTAGGCGGGTGCGGGGGGGGGGGGGGTTGTCCCTGAATGGCAGTTTGGAAATGTGGTCACCCTAACGGCCAGGTCTTGGTAGATTTGCAGTGGTCTGAATCTCCTTCCATTTCAAAATGATCGCTTGCACAGTGCTCCTTGGGATGCTTAAAGCTTGGGAAATCTTTTTGTATCCAAATCCAGCTTTAAACTTCTCCACAGAGGGTGTCACATCTGATGCTGCTACATAGAGCCTATTATACACCGAAGAGGCTATACAGGTTTAGGCGAAGGGAAGATGACGGATGCCCGAGATGTCAGGCGACAGGGGATCTGATGCACATGTTCTGGAGGTGCCCTAAACTGTTCCGTTACTGGTCAGAAGTTATTGCTGATCTGAACGAAACATTTGGAGTGTCGGTTGATGGGAACCCCAGAATGTGCTTATTGGGCCTGAATGAGGGAATAAGAGGGCCGGCCTGTATAAATAAAGCAGTAATGAGATGTATGTTCCAGGCAAGGAAGCTAATAGCGCAAAGGTGGCAGGCAAAAAAAACCCCGTCGGTAGCGGAGTGGAGACAACTAATTACAGAGACGATCTGGAAGGAAAAAGTAGTATACTGTATGTAAGGAGAGGGAATTTTAGGGAATTTAATAAAATGTGGAAACCATGGTTAGATAAGTTGGGATACACAGTATAAAGATTTGGAGTGAATGGGGACTGGAGGGAGGAAGGAGAGAGAGAACTTTTGGTATAGGTGATAAGAAGTTAGAGGTATAGAGAGTAGCACGGTCATAGTTTGTGCATGAGGGGCCCACTGCTTCTTCCTGTTATGTACGTGAAGGGGGGGGGGGGGGGGGGGAGAGGGGGAGGGAAATGTCAATGTGGAAAACGGAGTGTTTAACTGTATAAAGTTTGTTAACGGAAAAATTATTATGAAAATAAAGATTATGTAAATTAAAAAAAAAAAAAAAAAACTTCTCCACAACAGTATTACGGACCTGCCTGGTGTGTTCCTTGGTCTTCATGATGCTCTCTGCGCTTTCAACAGAACCCTGAGACTATCACAGAGCAGGTGCATTTATACAGAGACTTGATTACACACAGGTGGATTCTATTTATCACCATCAGTCATTTAGGACAACATTGGATCATTCAGAGATCCTCGCTGAACTTCTGGAGTGAGTTTGCTGCACTGAAAGTAAAGGGGCTGAATAATTTTGCACACACCACTTTTCAGTTTTTTATTTGCTAAAAAAGTTTAAATTATCCAATATTATCCAATAGATTTCGTTCCACTTCACAATTGTGTCCCACTTGTTGGTGATTCTTCACAAAAAATAAAAATTTTATATCTTTGTTTGAAGCCTGAAATGTGGCAAAAGGTTGAAAAGTTCAAGGGGGCCGAATACTTTCGCAAGGCACTGTATTTGCCGAAAGACAGGCACCGCTGTCTATGGCGCATGCGCCATAGACAGCGGTGCGCAGGCGCACTGAGCGCGCCGCAGTTAATGGCGATATGCCGCGAGTGGCGGCTCCCGTGCGCATGCACGGGAGTGACGTCATCACGGTTCCGACGAATGACAGCGGCGGAGCAGCGAGACCCACCGAGAAGATGGAGGCTCCGGACTACAGGGGACAGCGGTGACTTCGCTGGCTCCTGTGTCAGGTAAGTGACACATAATGGACTACTATGCGATGCATAGTAGTCCATTATGCTTTACCTTTGCAGGGAATCAAAGAGGAAGTAAACCCATTAGGGTTTACTTCCTCTTGAAGTGGCACATTGAAGAAAAAAAAAAGGGGGACTCCATGCAAAAGAATAGCTAAGGGTCCCCCAAAATCAATACAAAACCCTTATCTCAGCATGCATCCTGGTTGATCTCCTGAAACATCCCAGGCCATATGCCCTCAATTTGGCAGGAGGAAGGATCCCCTGGCAAAGCACCCATGTTGATGGGTCAGCATTTTTGTGTATTAAACTAGCTCCAGCATGTAGATAAAAAAAGAGAGCGCACTGGCATAGTGTAAGATCCTCAAGAAAAAAATATTTTATTTATTGTACTCAAGTGGTATAAAGGCATACTTCTTACATAACTTCCTATAAAGAGCATCTCCTCCATCCATTAGTGAAGTGGTCCTCAACTCCTATTCTCAAGACCCTCTAACAGGCCAGGTTTGCAGGATAACTGAAATACATCACAGGTGATATCATTTGCTGCTCAGTGCAGTATTCTAGACCCCAAGGTAATACTTAAAACCTGTCCTGTTAGTAGGTCCAGAGGACAGGAGTTGAGAACCACTACTTTAGTACTTCATTTGAAGACCAACCTGTAATATTATGGCTAATACATTTCAAGGCAGCACTTCTTCATCGGAGCCAACCCCAAGTCTCAGCCTTCCTTCTCATGGATTTATTGTAGTTCTAGGCCACATTTTGGCTACTGTTTCCATACACATGTGACAGGTCCTCTTTAGCAAACCTTCGAATCTTATCAAGGCCAATTACATAAATTACATAGGCGTGTTGATGGGAGAAAGGCAGGAAGGGAACTGTCTGGTTACAGAAGTGAAGAACTCAGACTACTCACAAAACTAATCTCTTTCAGTCTTCACTTCAATCAGAAATAATTATTTACTTAAGGCTAAGCGGAAAAGGTTATCTGGATTTAGAAGATCACTTATCTTTAAATACCTCTTGATCCCACAAGAAGTTTTGATGTATGTTCATAAAGAAGCCCGGTGCTGGGGACAACTGTACGGATCTTTGTTAGAACAAAAGAAGGATTTGTCTCCAAAATATATCAAATGCTTAAAGAGGAACTGCAGCCTGCTCACATAATTAGTAATACAAACATCTTTGCCATTCTGAAGCTTCCCACCAACCACTTTGTATATTATTTTATATATACTGCGATTCTGTACTTTGCCATATATGCTGCAGAAATCTCCCTCCACTAAGTCTGGCTGCATCCATTTTAACTGTGGGCAGCTGAAGCTGCTGCCTGTTCACTTCCTGGATTTAAACAGAGGCACGCCTCCAGCTCTGCAGCTCTCATTTGCCCTCTCATGGCTCACCCCTCCCTTCCTGGCAAACTCTCACAAAAGAGAGAGAGCTGTGTATGATGTCAAAAGCCTAGTCCCTTTTCCAGACAAGAATCAGGAAGTGGGCTGTATAAGGTATTTACTGGCAGAAAAAAAAAAGTTTTACTATCCAAAGTTAAAACAACAAGGGAGGAAGATTTAATAGATGGAAAGATTAAAAAAAATGACTGGAGTTCCACTTTAAAGCAATTGTAAAGTAAATTTTTTTTAAAATAACAAACATGTCCTGGCCCCTCCTCTTCGACGAGTGCCCCCATGGAGAGCCAATTTCCATGGGGGCACTCATGCAGGCGCGCTCCGGAGTCCTGCTGCTATGTCCATTGACACAGATAGCAGGATTTTGCTCCCCCCCGACTTCCGTGGATTTGATTGGTGGGAGCCAATGGCTCCTGCTACTATAAATCTATCCATTGAGGACCCGAGACAGCAGCTGGAGCTGCTGGGTTCGTCCTCGATGATTTAACGAATGGGTTCAGTTAAGAAAAAAAAGGGGGGGGTTACTGCAGCACAGAAGGTTTTTCACCTTAATGCATAGAATGCATTAAGGTAATAAAAGCCTCAAGACTTTACAACTCCTTTAACCGCTTACCGCACAGGCACAGAACATTTACTGTGGCTCCGAGCATGCAGGATCATGTACATGTATGTCATCCAGCCTGTCCCAGGTTAGGGTAAGGTGACCAGATTTTTAAAATGAAATCTGGGGACATACTTTTTTTTTACTAGTAATGGCAGCAATCAGCGACTCATAGCGGGACTGCGATATTGCGGTGGACAAATCGGACACTAATGCCGCGTACACACGACGGGTTTTCCTGTCGGAAATAAAATCCAAAGGTTTTTCCGACAGAGTTCCGACGGAGTTCTGATGGAGTTCCACTGAAACTGTCTTGCCTACAGAAGATCACACCAAAGTCGCTATAACTTTTGCACAAAGCAATCAATAAACACTTATTGTGATTTTTTTTTACCAAAAATATGTAGAACAATACATATCAGCCTAAACTGAGGAAAATATTTGTTTTTTTTATATATTTTTGGGGGATATTTATTATAGCAAAAAGTAACAAATATAGTTTTTTTTTTCAAAATTGTTGCTCTTTTTTGCTTATAGCGCAAAAAATTAAAATCGCAGAGGTGATCAAATACCACCAAAAGAAATCTCTATTTGTGGGGATAAAAGGACGTCAATTTTGTTTGGGTGTAATGTCACACAACCGCGCAATTGTCAGTTAAAGCGTTGCAGTGCCGTATCGCAAAAAGTGCTCTGGTCAGGAAGGGGGTAAAATCTTCCAGGGCTGAAGCGGCTAAAGTAGCACAGTGCTGAATAGTGAACAATGCTCTGGTCATGAAGTGGGTAAAACCATTCAGGGGTCAAGTGGTTAATGTGACTACGAAAATAATGCAACTTTTTTTAAAGAGACCCTGTTACATAGTCAATACGACAACGCGGTCCGATCTGACATTTTCCATTGGAATGTCCGACCGTGTGTACAGGGGCTAAGTGTGCGTTTCAGTTTGTTTTCTAAGAATATACTGTACATATCCTTGTATGTTGTGCTGAGCAAGGAAGACATCTAGAAGTTTTTTGAGTTTCTCAATACTTCTAGGTCATACCACCATTTGAGAAGAGAGTCTAGCATTTTTGCTACTCTGACTGTAAAGACTCCCCTCCTCAATTTCAGTTTAAACCTACTTTCCTCCAGCCCTCAATTGTGACCATGTATCCTCATCAGGGATTATACAAGTTGTTATTGGCTTTACAGTCAGCTTTAGTTAATTTGTAGTAGATAGTGATTATGTCTCGTCTCATCTTAAGTGCTTCCTCTCTAAGTTAAATACGTTTCATTTACTTAAAGGGTAACTAACGCTTAGTTTTTTGTTTTGTTTTTATAAACATACATTTCATACTTACCTCCTCTGTGCAGTTGGTTTTGTGGCCCCGATCCTCCTCTTCTGGGGTACCTCAGCAGCACTCCTGGTTCCTCCCCTTCTCAAGTGCCCTGTTGAGAGCCGCAATCCCTCGGGGCACTCATCCAGGCACACTCCCATGGCCTGCTGCTGTGTCTATTGACACAGATAGCAGGACTTGGCTCCGCAACCGGCTCCCACTTCATTGGGTTTGATTGATTGCAGCGGGAGCCAATGGCTGCGCTGCTATCAATATATTCAATCAGGACCAGAGACACTGGCTGGAGTTGGTATGCTCATCACCGTCGCTGGAAAAAACGGGTTTAGGTAAGTAAGTTCAAGTAAGTGCTGCATCACAGGAGGATTTTCACTTTATTGCATAGAATGCATTAAGGTGAAAAACCTCAAGGTTTTACAACCCCTTTAAGCAGGCATAAATAGAGACAGAATTCGGGTGGTTTGGCATTGACCGGTCAAATTTGATCTAAACATAAACTTCTGTCAAATGGGCTAAAATTGTGTATTCTGACAGCAGAGAGTTTCCACTGTCAAAATATAATGTCTCAGTGGGGAGGATTCCTCTATAAACCTCAATGGTGTGGATAAAGAAATATACTAACTTTTTTTCATTCAGCCCGCTAACCAAAAACCATGGTATATAGAGCATCCTTTATAAACCTTTATAGAATGGAGGAAATATGATCTTAGGGAAACCTGCTTACAATTGCTATACCTACAGCTTATGGTACATTAGTATGATGGTCATTGGAAAATGCTCTGTCCATTTGTGGTAACTGGTGAATTTTTAAGCAGGTTGAATTGCTAGATAGTTCCCTGTCTTGATAATAAAAGGGGGAGGGCTCTGCCCAGTCAGACAGCCTGCATGGATGATGGGAGAGCCTGCATGGGAGAGAAAACATGGGAGACAGGACACAGCAGGTAATCTCCAGCCACATCACAGAGCAGCTATCAGAGAGAGCCTTGTCTGCCTCTAGGAACCTTCCATATGCAGGGGGATTGCTGAGACTTGCAGTCCTCCCTAAAGAACACTGGTTCTGGAGATCTGCCACTGTGGACTCTTGCCTGACAAAAGGTATGATGGGGCAGCCACAAGCCTGAGTTAGAAATTCATTTTGGGGAAAAGACTGTGCACTTTGTTTTGGAACTGTTATGCTGAGAGTTTCTAGTAAAGCTTTTGAAACTGTGTCCTAGCCTGGTCTTAAGTTACTTAGGGGTGCATGGTGGTAATGGCATACGGCAGAACAGGGCCTGTAATGCACACACACAGGGTAAAGTGGTGACATGTCGGTGCTCGGGGCAACAAGTATAAGAGAAGGATGATATGACAGCCAGACAGCAGGAGAGCAGTTCCGACAGGGATGACATGTCTTATGCACAGTGGAGGAAGCGATCTGTGTCCCAGCAACCAGGACTGGAACTGTGTGGCGGACACACTAGAGACCTAGTATGGTACTGGAAAAAAAAAAACTGTTAATTGTGCTCACGCATGGGGTCCGCACTGGTGTCTGACAGGACTCCATTCTGACATATAGAGCTAGCAGACAGAGTCAAGCTGGACTGGCAGAATGGGACACTGCTCTATTGTGTCTCCTTCAAAATGTCACATCCTGAGCGGGTGAATGTATTGTGGGACCGGGAGGCACCTGTATGACAGATTCAGGTTATGATACAGAGGTATCAGGGTGTATGGCTCCCTTCTAAGTCGGGGTACCGCCATAATGTTGATGTCATATGAACGTGGCACACCTGATACTGGGCATCAACAATTGCGTACAGCCCTACACCAGAGAGTCCGCAGGAAGTAGAAGAGTGAGAGAGAGCAGAAAGGCCCTGTGTGCACCAGGGGAATTGGCCCCTACCACAAATAATTCATTGCTCAAGGAACCCCTAGTAATCTCTGGAGAAACCCCACTTGTAGTTACCATCATCCTCCCTCCGAGGCCTATCAGACAACAACAGCTAACAATTGATATTCAAGACGTTTGCGAGATCTCTATCTACCTCAGCCTGACTGTATCCTTTCTCGAGAAATCTCGACCTTAGAATATTGGCCTGTATCTTGAAAGTGTCGACATCAGTATAATTTCTGCGAAATTATGTAATTTATTTTTAGGGATTGAGTTTAACCACACTTTATGATGACAACTATCCACAGGTATGAACCCATTCCTGTCGGTAGGTTTGAAATGGGTACGCAATATAAATTGTTGTTCTTTCTATCACAAGATCTAAGAAATGAATCCTAGATGGACTGGACTGGTATGTCAAAACAATCCCTCTATCATTCTCGTTGAGAACCAAAAAAAAAACTCCTCCAATGATTCCGATGTGCCAGCCCATAGGAGGAGGACATTGTCTATATATCTGGCCCACAATTTCAACTGGGAATAATCCAGAGCATAGACGACATCCTCCTCCCACTTGGCCATGAAAAGGGTGGCCAAACTGGGAGCAAACTTCGCCCCCATCACCACGCCTTTCAACTGTAAATAAAAACAGCCATCAAACCAAAAATAATTATGTTGAGTTGCAAACTCCAGTAGCTCCAAATTAAAGTCAACCTGAGATGTAATAAGAGTGAGTTTGCGCCTCAAAAATTCCTGTACAGCCTCCATCCCTCTATGATGAGGAATGCAGGTGTACAGGGATCCCACATCAGCTGTGGCCATAATGAAGCCACCTTCAATGTTAAAGCTGGACAGACGGTTAATCACATTCTTAGTATCTTTAAGAAAGGATAGAGTCTTTTTAACCAGTGGTTGAAGGAAAAAGTTGATATATTTCCCAATTCTGGAGGTAATAGAGTCTATCCCACTTATAATGGGACGTCCGGGGGGTGGGAGGGATTTTTATGAATTTTAGGCAAGTAATAGATAATAGGGATAGGAGGAGATAAGGGAACAAAACCTTTGCAGATGTGACCAGTCAGTTCTCTTTTGTATTTTTTAGTTGGGTCACTGGGTAGTTCTGTATAGGTAGTATGATCACTAAGAATGTTGTACATCTCACCCATATAATCAGCCTTGTCCAATAATACAATGCCCCCGCCTTTGTCTGCGGGGCGAATGACTAAATCTTTGTGGTCACATAAAGATTTCAGACCCAACTTCGGTAAGGGGTTATGGGTCCATTTGGATGATAATTTGCCCAAATCTTTCAGCAACAAATCCTTAAACATATTCAATGCCGGGGCTAACTGAGTAGGGGGATTAAAGAGGGAGGGGTTAGATAACCCTGAATTTATTTGTATGGTTTACAATGCGTGTTACCAAGCTTCTACCTCCTGCTTGATGTTTGGAATTTGTACCCCATATGCTACTGACGATTTGATGCTGACCCGGGGACGCGATATAGAACCAGCTATCTTCATTAGGTCTATTCAATCAAAAAGTCTACTTTGACTTGGGTAGCGTAAGCTCCGTCAAGTCAACACCATCTGGTAAGCCTCCTCCCTAATTATGGTAGCGATGTAGTCTTTCCTCCTTTAAAGGGTTATACTAGTGGCTGGATTTCTGCATTTGGCCATTGGATTATTTGTCTATTTGGACTTGATTCTAATTACACACTTTGGAGAGTGTTTGTGGACTACCGTAGTCATCAGAATATTATTAATATACACTTTTTTCCGTTCACTTCCTTTCTTGGTGGATTCACTTATCACATTTATTTGTGATTTATTGGCGCATTTATGGTTCATATATATTTGCGTGTGTTTATTGATTCACATTTCGCATATGTTTGAATTTTTTGATGTATTTATGTTTCACATATATTTGCATTTGTTTATTGCAACATAGCGCTGCACTTTTTTTCTTTAGACCTACTCCCACGTGACAGTGCTTGGGTCTAGCAGCCATTCACTAGGCCAAAGCATATAAGCATAATATAATCTCCATATGTACAAGTATCGTGTAAAACAAAAAAATTACATTGTTTTATTCTAAATGTCCTCTTCTTTTAGAAAATACATATAATTTGGGGGATTTAAGGGGTTTTTAAGCCTAAAGTTTTAACTACAGCATGTGTGTGAGCAGCCTTTGCATTATCCCTTGAAAACGTTTACACATACTGTAATATCCTATTTCAACTTAATTAACATATTTAAAGTAAAAATAAAAAAAATGCCTACCATTGCCACTGCCAGATATGTACATCAGACATTTCAAGTCTCCCATGAGGTGCGGGAGACTCCCACATTTCTGCGGCTGCTCCCGTACAGCCACAGTACACCCGCAGGCGCCTCGCAAAACTCCCGTGAATGATCAGTGTGGCGGGGAACAGCTGTGAACAGCGATCTCCTTTGTATCGATTTTTTAGTTGACAGCCGCTTCTCCTCTCCCTCCTGCGGCTGTCCACTAAACAGCTATACAGGGAGATCAGTGATCACAGCTGTCCCTCCTGCTGCACCAAACATTCCCAGCTGCTCTGTGTGCTCCTCCCTTGGGCCCCTCCATGTCCTTCTCCACCCCCAGCGTTCTCCTCCAGCCCCCCCCCCCCATTCTTCTCTGCCCCCAGTGTTCTCCTCCGGCCCCCTCCATGCATGTCCTTCTCCACCCCCCTGTTCTCCTCCGACCCCCTCCATGTCCTTCTTGCTCCCCCGTGTTCTCCTCAGGCCCTCTCCATGTCCTTCTCGCCACTCCCCCATGTGTTCTCCTCCACCCCCCGTGTTATCCTCCGCCCCATGTTCTCTTCCGGCCCTGTGCTCTCTTCCGGACCCTCCTCGTCCACCGCAGCCGGCTCCCCTCCTCTCCTCTCCCGCCCGGTTGTGGGGGGGGGGGGCTAGTAATTGGACACAGTGAGTGATCGCTGCGGGCGCAAAAAAATTGTTTTCTCAGGTTGGAATGTCTGTGTACATCGTCTGAATTTCCTGTGTAAGGTGTAATTTGGAACGGGAATATTTGCTGATCTGACATCCTGGATGTAGACTGGATATAGAGAGATTATGGGGGTTATTTACGAAACACAAATCCACTTTGAACTACAAGTGCACTGAAACTGGAAGTGCGGTCGCTGTAGATCAGAGGGGTAGATCTGAAATGAGGGGAAGCTCTGCTGATTTTATCATCCAATCATATACAAGCTAAAATGCTGTTTTTTATTTTCCTTGCATGTCCCCCTCAGATCTACAGCGACTTTACTTCCAAGTAGACTTTCAGTGCACTTGTAGACAAAGTGGATTTGCCTTTTGTAAATAACCCCCTATGTCCTGCCTTCATGTTGTCCTTACTATCTCTGCAGTTCAGACCAAACATGCAGAGATCAGGGCTAGGATGGAAGCTGACAATACAGAATATTTATTCATTCATTTAGTACAGGTATTTATATAGCACCATCAATTTACGCAGTGCTTTACATCTATATTGTACATTCACATCAGTCCCTGCCCTCAAGGATCTTACAATCTAAGGTCCCTAATTCACATTCATAGATTAGATATAATAGGACATATTTGCAAACCGGAGTTTCTCTTCCCACTAGTAGTAAAATCAGCTCATTCACTAATGCCCCATACACACGATCAGAAATTCTGCAAGCAAAAGTCTGATGAGAGCTTTGGGTCAGAAATTCAGACTGTGTGTATGCTCCATCAGACTTTTGCTGGCAGAATTCCAGCCAGCAAAAGATTGAGAGCAGGTTTTCTATTTTTCGGTCGGAGAAAGTTCAGATCGCAAATTCCGATCGTCTGTACAAATTCCAATGCGCAAAATTCCTACACATGCTTGGAAGCATTGAACTTCATTTTCTCGGCTCATCGTACTGTTGTACGTCACCACATTCTTGACGGTCGAAAGTTGATAGAACTTTTGTGTGACCGTGTGTATGCAAGCCAAGCTTGAGCGGAATTCCGTCGGAAAAACCATCCGTTTTTTTCCAATGGAAAATCTGCTCGTGTCTACAGGGCCTTACCCTTTGTGCAACACTTCATTCATGTTGCTTAAACCTAAACTGTGAGAAAACGATTTTTTTGAAATTTACATTGTAAAAATAAATTGCCTCTAATGATGAGTGTCTCATATGTGGCTGGTGCTGTTTTGTTGCATTCATCCTAGACACTACTGTAAGTGCCGAACTTCCTGGTCTAAAACTGATAGTTCTTGCTCTAATACAGTGAATGATAGTGGGTTTCTAGCTCCCCACCTTCCTCTCCATTCGTTTTTACAATACAAGGAATTCTGTGAATAGACAAGGGGGGAGAACTTGCAGATAAAAATCACAATCACCTCACATCCACTCACAGAACGCTTTGTATTCTGTGAAGATAAGACTACATTTTGTGAATTGACCAGGAGGAAGATGGTGTTGAGCGAGCCACCAACTATCCTTCAAGTTCTGAGAGTCTGAATGTTTTGTAATTTCAACACTAGAATTCGATGCTAAAGCCTCGTACACACAATCGGATTGTTGGCCAACAAAACCGTGCACTTTTGTCCAAAGAGCTTGGCCCAAACTTGTCTTGCATACTAACGGCAAGGAATTGTCAGCCAACAAATACGAACATAGTGACGTACTACATTGTTTTTCAGCTCTTTAGCGCCACGCTTTGGGCTCCTTCTGCTAATTTCATTTTAGTAGAAGTTTGGTGAGTGTTGATTCGTGCTTTTCATTTTGCACTTTTCAGTTCGTGCTCTTTATTTCACGCTTTTCGGTTCCTTTCTGAATGACCGTAAGTCAACCAGCCATGTTGCGCAATAATGTGTTATTTATTATTGGCCTTGGAGTTGCTTTGACATTATTTTTTTGGTTGAATAATGATTTGATTTGTTATATTTTCTATATTTTTGGATACATAGAATGCACTTTTTGGTTAAGTTCTATTGGTAGGTATCATGTCTAATTTTATTTGTTTTCTTTTTTTAATGCACAATAAAACTATTGTGTAAAATAATACTTGGCTTTGTGTTTAAGGCCCCTTTCACACATGCGGATGGTATGTCCGTATTTCATCCATCCGTTTGCGGATGAAATACGGACATACATTCATCCCTATGGGATAGCGGGTGTCTGCGGAATGAGCATCCGCAGACACCCGATTTCATCCGCCTCCGCAACAGTCCGATTCTGCAGACGGAGGAAAATCCTATTTTTCTATCCGTCTGCAGAGCGGATCGGACGAACACGGACAGACGTTCCGTGCTCATCCGATCCCCATAGAGAATGGAAAGCTGACAGGGCGGTCCCTGCACAGTGTGTGGAGACCGCCCTGTCCGCAGCCGGCTCAGCGGGGACAACGGAGCGATCCCCGCTGAGCGAGCGGATCATCACGGGGCGGATCATTACTGATCCGCCCCGTGTGAAAGAGGCCTTACTTCAAATGACAGTTTTGGAGTAGGCAGTTACATTTAAAAAAATACAATATAAATTGACAAGGGACACCAACATAGTTGTATATTTGATCTTAAAAACGACGGGATAATGGTGTTGTGGTAACTTGCATAAGTAAAAAAAAAGCATAATAATATTATTCTTGATATCACCAGAAAAAAAAGCCTTTGAAACTGTGTTTGCATTAACTCCATCAGTATAACCAGCAAAGCAGCTTCATTATTATCCCATTAAAGAAGAAGAGAATTGTGCACTGCATTTTAAGATTTCATTCTCCATTACGAACGCTAGTTTACAAGACCGACCGCTTCTGGCTCGTCATTGCTTCTGAGCATTCGTGTTTGTACTTTTGTCCGATGGACTTGTGTACACACACTCGGAAAATCCGACAACCGACATTTGTTCAGAAAATTTTAAAACCTGCTAGGCAACGTTTGTTCGTGGAAAATCTGACAACAATTGTCCGATGGAGCGTACAAACAATTGGATCTATCGCCAACAGCCTGTCATCACACATTTCCCATCGGAAAGTCCGATCATGTGTACGAGGCTTTACAGTAGTGTCCAGGATAAATTAAACTAGTTTCCACCATCCACCCAATATTAGAGGTCATTTATTTTTACATAGAATATGTCCAGAACATTTTTTTCCAGGAGTTCAGCTTCAAAGTGGGAAGACACAATTTAGTACAGTCATTCTCAACCAGGGTTGCTCTAGAAGTTGCTAAGAGTTCCTTGAGTAATGGTGGATTGATGTCCGGTCTGGCGGTGGCCTGGCATAGTGCTGGGGCCAGTGTCACTTGGCAGAACCAATTGCATTGTATTAGTGGGACCTCTTCTTTTGTCCCTTAGAAAAGTTACCATTAATAGTAAGGAATGGATTCTTCCCAATGACCTTCAATATAAGGGGCATTCTTCTCATTGACCATCAATGTCATTGGTCAAAGGGTCATGTCTCCACAGACCAGCTACCAGGGACACGGACCGGAAAAGTATGGGGGTCAATCATCATTTCCTTTCTGGATATTATTATTTGTGATTATTACTAAAAATAATTTGAAGGAGGAGGGGGGATGTTAAAAAAAAAATACCCATGTTAGGTTTCAAATATTCCATGTATGCCACATTCTTAAGTATTTTTTTTTATTTTTAGTAGATCTACTTTACTGATCACACGAATGGGTCAAGGTTTTTCAGATAATCATTTTAAGAAGAGGATTCCACAATTAATAAAAAAAAAATTGGCAAATGTTCCTTTACAGGAAGAGAAGGTAAATTCCATATTTTCATTAACATTGTATTGTAATTATTACGGAAACAGATATTCCTTTATACAGCCAATAATGCAAAGAATTCAACCCGCAGGCAAATCTGAATCTACTTAAACATTTCCATAGTAAACTATTTGTAACAATCATCTGATCTCCCTACAGGCAACTTATTATTAGCTGAAATTTCGTCATCAGTTTTCTAAATAGCCATTTATTTTAATAAAACAGGAAACCAGCAATGATGCAGATAGGGATCTTGTTTGCAGTGTATTGTGGGAATAGATTGTTTCAATGATTGGATAACTAAATAGGGGTGGCTAGCAGAGAGGGGACATGATAATGGCATCCAGGATTCAGGCTAATTGCTGCGTTTTGTACAGACATCAATAGGAATACAGGGAAAGTCATATTTTTATTTAAAGTGTAAGTTCATCTGCTGATTTTCCCAAAATCCCCCTATGCATCGCCATAATCTCTGAATAGTACAGTACATACAGCACTCCAGCTATTTTAAATGGTAAAGATCCTCCCACTGCACATGCAGCTGTTAGCGGGCCTCTCCACAAAAAAACAAGGGTCCCTTCACCCCCTTCCAGGACGGGCTTACATTACAGCTGCTGACTTCTGCTCTGGGCCATTTAAACTGACCTGAGCTAAGCTGGAGCAGGGGAGAGCACACTGCACATGCACGCAGAGGCCACTTGGGGGCAGTACATGAAGAAACTTTAAATGACAATTGCGCGGTAATGCAACACTGTACCCAAACAACATTCTTATCATTTTTTTTTTCACACAAATAGAGCTTTCTTTAATCACCACTGCTGTTTTTTTTTGTTTTTTTTGTTTTTACTAAAGAAACAAAAAAAGTTTGAAAAAAAAAAAGAAACCTTTTCAAAAGTGTGTCATTAAATTTTTCTCCTTCACTGATGTGCGCTGATGAGCCTCATCAGCGCACATCAGTGAAAGAGAACAATTACCTGTTTGCAATTTTTTATGACAAACTTTGAAAATGTTTCTTTTTTTTTTTTTTATTCTTTTTTGTTTCTTTAGTAAAAAAAAACAAACAAACAAAAAAAAACAGTGGTGATTAAAGAAAGCTCTATTTGTGTGAAAAAAATTATAAAAATGTTGTTTAGGTACAGTGTTGCATGACCGCACAATTGTCATTCAAAGTTTCTTAATGTACTGCCCCCAAGTGGGTACTGATAGGCTGCACTGATGAGGCGGCACTGGTGGGCACTGATAGGTGGCACTGATGAGGCGGCACTGATAAGGAGGCACTGATAGGCACTGATGAGGCTGCACTGATAGGTGGCACTGATGGGAACTGATAGGCAACACTGATATGCGGCACTAATGAGCACTGATAGGTGGCACTGATGGGCACGGATAGACAGCACCTCTGATGGGCATTGATAGGCAGCACTGATGGGCACTGATAGGCATTAGAAGACAGCACTGATAGGCAGCACTGATATGTGGCACTGATGATAAGGCACTGATTGGCAGCACTGATGGGCACTGGTGAGCACTGATTAGCAACACTAGTGGGCACTGATTAGCAGTACTGATGGGCACTGATAGGTGGTACTGGTGGGTACTGATTAACAGCACTGGTGGGCAGATGTTGGGACCGTTGTCCCTGTGACAGAAGCTGTTTACCGGAAACTGCAAACATATATATATATATATATATATATATATATATATATATATATATATATATATATATTAGCAAAGGCCATAGAGAATAAAATGGCTTTTGCAATTTATGTCACATGGTATTTCCGCAGTGGTTTATCTAACGCACGCTTTTCTAAAAAAATACTTTAATGAATTTGAATGCGCACAAACACAATATAATACCCAAAGTTTTGGTAAAATATAAAAGATAGTGTTACGCCAAGTAAATGGATACCTAATATGTAATGCTTCAAAATTGCGCAAGCTTGCAGAATGGCGCCAAACTACGGTATTTAAAAATCTCCATAGGCCATGTTTTAAAAGGCTTTACAAGTTACCAGTGGAGAGTTACACAGGAGGTCTGTTGCTAGAATTATTGCTCTTGCTCTGACATTGGTGAAAAACTCTTTAAGGAGAGATCTGGGGTCCATCAAGTTTCTTTCCACAACTTTCTGGATTCCCTGCATGCTTTGCAGCTTCTTCTCCTCCTAAGGACTACATATCCCATAGTACCTTACCTGCTTGCTTCAAGCAGTGATTCCTGTGCTCATTCCTCCTCTCTGTAGGTCAGAAGACAGGCTCTGCGAAATGTGTGACACAGCAGTGCCTACTAACAGGACATAGTGAATATAGATCACAGAATTCAAGGAAGAAAATATGTGGAGAGCTTCACAAAGTAAGTCAAACTTCAAGATCATTCAGATTAATAGGAGTAGGCTAAAAATAATTGAAATACAATGTGGGAATTAATATATGATTTTATATTTTGACTGTAGATAGACGTTAATATTTTTGACATCTATTATTATTTATTTAAGGAAACTTTTTCTTTTCAATTAACATTGTTTTGCATACAGTATATTGCCAAGTATTGGAACGCCTGCAATATTGAGTGCAATGTTCCTTTTACAATCCACGAAACAAGCGGCACTGAATATAATGTATATAGTATAACTCCACACTACATACTAAAAAAACTCATAAACCAGGATAAACCCAGTGATTATCAAATATTCTACTGTGAACCAAAATAGTATCAAGTAAATTGTAACCAATTCATTATGACAAATAAATTGTATCCGGGGGCCCCCTTATTAAAGGGGGCTCCCGGATTCCGATAAGCCCCCCGCCCGCAGACCCTGACAACCAATGGCCAGGGTTGTCGGGAAGAGGCCCTTGTCCTCATCAACATGGGGACAAGGTGCTTTGGGCAACATGGGCACCCCCCCATGTTGAGGGTACGCAGCCTGGTATGGCTCAGTCCCCCCCTTTCCTGGCCGGCCGGGTAGCATGCTCGGACAAGGGTCTGATGTGGACCTGGGGGGGATCCCCACGCCGATTTTCTCAGCGTTGGGGTTCCCCTTTAAGTCCATACCAGGTGGCGGGGCCAGCGATGTCTCCTTCGCGGGCCCCACCTACCTGGAGACGCGCTCAAAATGAGCGGACTTTCCTCCGCGTGTGTGGGCGAGTCCGTTCATTTCAAAAGTACGGCGGATAGTCCAGCGGACTTAGTACGCCGTATTAGTCCACTGAAAAAGTGCCGTGTGTGGGCAAGTAGCCCGTTCGGACAGTCCGGCGGGAAGTCCGCCGGACTAAGTCCGCCAGGAAGTCCGCCGGACTAAGTCCGCCAGATAGTCCGCCGGACTAAGTCCGCCAGATAGTCCGCTACGTGTGTATGCGGCATTAGGCGCTGAAGTACGGTGCGTACATGGTTTCTGTGAGCAGGCAGATTTTTGGAAAAGATGAGAATATCATCCAGATAGATGACAACAAACTGGTACAGTAGATCCCTGAATATTTCATTGACAAAGCTCTGGAACACAGCTGGAGCAATACACAAACCAAAAGGCATAACCAGATATTCGTAATGCCCGTCCCTAGTGTTAAACACGGTCTTCCATTCGCCACCTTCCCGTATTCGAATGAGATTGTATGCCCCTCTGAGATCCATCTTAGTGAAAATGGAAGCCCCCTTCAACCTGTCGAATAGCTCAGATATTAGAGGTAAGGGGTATCGGTTTTTGATAGTCACTGCGTTTAAACCTCTATAGTCGATGCAGGGTCTGAGGGTAACATCCTTTTTGGCCACGAAAAAGAACCCTGCTCCTGCAGGCGATGAGAATTTCCAGATGAATCCTTTCTCCAGATTCTCTGCAACATACTCAGACATGGCCTGGGTCTCTGGAATGGACAGAGGGTAGGTACGACCCCTGGGCAGGGTTACTCCAGGGACAAGGTCAATAGCACAGTCAAAAGATCTGTGGGGAGGAAGCACCTCAGAAGACTTCTTACAGAACACATCCCGGAAATCGCTGTATGCCGCAGGAAGATCAGACGATACGGATGTGGTAGCAATGGGAAGTTTCCCCTTGGGGGTCACCTTGAGAAGACAGGACGAGAAACACGAAGAACCCCAAGCCAGGATCTGCCCAGAGACCCAGTCCACATGTGGTGAGTGGAGCTGTAGCCAAGGAAGGTCCAATACAATGGGGGTAGAGGCCTTGGGTAGGATGAGGAAGGAGATCCACTCCTGGTGGAGTATCCCTACCAACATCCTAATAGGTAGCGTCTGGAAACGGATAGGGCCCCCTGGGAGCACAGTGCCATCAATTGCCGAGACTACCAGTGGAGTAACGAGGGGAGAAAGGGTAAGCTTCATAGAAGAAGCAGTTGTCCAGTCCATAAAATTGCCGGCAGCCCCGGAGTCCAGATTTGCTAGGACCGATTGGGGAGAAGTGCCTACATGGAGGAACACCGGAAGAAGAAGACGAGAAGGTGATGTTTCTGGGTCCAATACTCCACCTTCCAAATGTATTAGACCCGAGCGTTTCCCGGACAAAGCGAGCAGGAGTCACGAAAATGACCCTTGCCCCCACAATAAAGACACAAGCCCAGAGTTCTGCGTCTAGCACGTTCTTCGGGTGTTAGTCTGGTCCGGCCCAGCTGCATGGGTTCCTCAGCAGACAGAGGATGCTCCACAGGGCGACGGGGAAAAAGTTCAGGCTGACTAGGACCTAGGGGGTGCTGGCGTCTTTTTTCTAAGGACCTCTCCTGGAAACGAATGTCAATCTGATTGCATAAGGAAATTACTTCGTCCACTCCGGCAGGGATAGCTCTTCCTGCTAATTTGTCCTTTACTCGGTCAGAGAGGCCGTGTAAAAAGGTTGCGACCAGGGCCTCATTGTTCCAGCTCAATTCAGCTGTGAGGATACGGAACTGAAGTGCATATTGTCCCACTGAACGAGATTCTTGGCGAAGGCGTAAAAGGGCACTAGCCGCAGAAGAAACCCGAGCTGGCTCCTTGAAGATATTACGAAAGAGCTTCAAGAAGTTGGACAGGCTGGAAACCACCGGATCATTTGTATCCCACAGGGGAGCAGCCCAGGCTAAAGCTTCACCGGAGAGGAGGGAAATAATATAGGCTACCTTTGCTCGATCAGACAGAAAGTTTTGAGGCTGGTGCTCAAAATGAATGGTGCATTGGCTGAGGAAGCCCCTGCAGGCCTTGGAGTCCCCAGAAAAATGGGACGGAGTTGGCAGTAATAATGAATGCGTGGATGCGAATGGTGCGATAGGTGCAGCTGCTGACTGTACTTGAGGCTGCAGATTTGGGGTTCCCAAGGAAGCCTGTGGCTGCTCAAAGCGGGAAGCCAGATCTTGAAGGAATTGCATCACCTGAGTCTGATTAGATTCCTGGGTCTCAAGTCTCCGAACTATGCCCTGCAAAGGATCGACTGCAGGAAGAGGCACGTCAGCCGGGTCCATGGCTGATCAAACTGTCAGGTCACCTTGAGGCCTGGTGACAGATGCACACTGTAGGGATCAGGAGTGCACCGCAAGGTTGTGGACCCTATGGCTGACTGCTGTGGACGGGGGTCAAGTTGACGAGGAAGACAGGGCTGCCAGAACACCAAGACGGATCCCACCGGCGTTAGAGCGTAAGATTCCTTGGGGTGCGGAGTCTAAGAGCCAGCAGGTGTTCACCAGAGCCTCTAGTGGTGAGGATGGACTGGGCTGCAACTGGCTCCAGGTCGCGACCCCCAGGGTCCCCCAGCTCACACCCACAGTAGGCAACAGGTGGATAAAGATAGTGAGGGATAAAGCCGAGGTCGGGGCCATAAGCAGACAGGAATAGTCAGGGACACGCCAAAAGGTCAGGATCACAGGCAAACAGGGATAGTCAAGGACACGCCAAAGTCGGTAACAGAACAACAGAAGAGCACACGGCAGGTAACAGGAAGCCAAACACACAAAGGTTGATCAGCAGGGTTGGCCTGCAGTGCACAGGTTAATATAGAGTTCTCTGATAGGAGCTAGGGTGGAGCCATGCCAGAGGATGGATTACAAAAGCAGTCAGGTGAGGGTCGGCTGGTCTCTAGAGATGAACACATGGAGACAGGTAAGCAGACGAACTCTATTGCATAACCATGTCAATGATGTTGGGGTAAAAATCCAGGAACAAGACAGTTGATGCGTTTCAGTTGTGAAATGCGTTAACTGTCTTGTTCCATGGATTTTTACCCCAACATAATTTTCAATAAATAAGATTGGATATTAGCCTTTCAAATTGCTAGTTCTTTTGCCTGTCGTATAGCTATGGCTTGCAGAATCTTTGAGCGGGGTACCAATAGGAGGGTCTAACCTCATTTAAAACAGGATTGCAGGGTGGTAGCACTGACAGTCTTTGTCACCACCCCAGTCGCACATTGCACAGTGCTGGGGAATATGTTGCCACTTTATAGACCAATATTGCTAATAATAAATAACCATTTCAGAGCCACTGTTATTTCAGTACAAATTAAATATTAACTCAAGATTTGAAAAGTATTCTCCCCTCTTACAGCACAGCAACAGTTACAAATACGTCACAGCTATGCTTGCATCTCATTCACAAACATAACCATTAATTATATCAGCATGCCCCCACATAATGATAGCCTATTGTAATTCACTAATTAACACCGGCGGGCATTCACATGCACTATAATGAATAATGAATGGTGACAGGGGGAACACACCGGTGTTTGACTTTCACTTGTATCCATGATCACCCTTACTGTACACATTCTAAATACTATTGTCTATGCTAGGGAAAGTTACTATTACAAGGTGTGTTTACTGCTAGTCATTAGCCATTATGTACAGTGCCACTAAATATAACACTGCTACTGCTATCAATACTACTACTACTAGAACTAATACATCTTCTCTGTATGTAAAATGAAGGAAACCATAGACATAAATGTGCAACTGGTGATTAACATAAATTACATAAAATGTGAAACAATAATTAAATTGTTCAAATAATAATGAAAATAGTACTCAGAGTCCAGCTCAAGTTTCTAAAATCACTAAAGCAGTGGTACTGCCATAATGAATTATGACCAGCTTTCATGTGTTAGAACCACACAAGTAGGTACAGTTGAAAGATGGTGAGAAGAGTCCCGGAAGAAACACAAGTGGTGATCCTACTATGATAAACGACAGTGCACCTCACACCAGAATCCATGCGTCACACTCAGTGTTGGTCATCTTACTTTAAAAAAGTAATTAGTTAAGTTACAAATTACTTCTCCCAAAAAGTAATTGTGTTAGTAACTCAATTACTACATTGGAAAAGTAATTAGTTACTCAGCAAAGTAACTGCGACTTTTTTTAAATATTCTATAATGCAATTACGTTCTACAACATCTTTAATATCAAAGATGTTTATTATTAACTGATTGAAGAATAAAAACACTATATACAGTATTTTAGAACATTTGGTATTTATTTAAACCCAAATGTTGAGGGGGGTGGCAGCGGTGGTACTTGAGGGGGTGGTAGCGGTGGTACTTGAGGGGGTGGCAGTGGTGGTGGTGTACATGGGGGGGTGGCAGCGGTGGTAATTGGGGGGGTGGCAGTGGTGGTGGTGTACTTGGGGGGTGGCATCGGTGTTACTTGGGGGGTGGCAGTGGTGGTGGTGTACTTGGGGGGGTGGCAGGCAGCGTGGTACTTGGGGGGGTGGCAGCGGTGGTGGTGCCATCCTCTCCCACCACCACCTCCTCTGCCTCTTACTGATCCCATCCCCCTCCACCACTGATCTCATCCCTACCCTATCCCCCCATCACCTCTGTTGTAGTAGTGATAGTGGGTGGGTAGGGATGGGATCAGTAAGAAGTAGAGGTGGTGGAGGACTTGGGATGGATCGATTGCACTGCAATTCAAATCATCATTCACTTACTTGAATGCCTCCAGGGATGCCTTTCCTCATGGGGAGAGAGTGAGACCCTCCCCTTCACTCTAGTCAGCTGACTTAATTTTTCAGTGTCCACCTCACCTCCCTACATTCTCTCTGGATAGGCGGGGTGGGAAGGGGTGGTCCAGACAGTCTCTCTGAGTCTCAGCCTCTTCTCAGGTCAGTGGCCGAAAGCCCCCCTCCCCACGGAGGAACGAACGGCCAGGCAGCATGGCCACGGCAGGCCTCCCGGGCGGTAGATGTAATTGCGGTAACGCCGCCCAAGTAATGGGAACTGAGTTACCATGAGGGGAAGAGTAATCAGTTAGATTACTCGTTACCCTCTAAAGTAACTGCGTTACGTAACTCCGTTTATTTTAACTCAGTTACATCACTGGTCACACTCCCCTTTGGGGTTTACACTCACCAAAGAGATGAACACATCAGGCATTGATACGTTTTAGCAACTGCGTCAATATCATGGAGAGGGTCACACTTTGTCCTGGGGTCTCCACCAGTACTCAGACAGAAGAAATGCTCATATAGTGTGATATTGTTTTATCCCACGTTTATTGAAGTTTTATGTCAGTACATTCCATCCATTGCTATCAGTCAAGCTTCATATAAGGCTATCTATGCATCGCCCTCAGAGGAAGTTGTGATGACGAAACGCATCAGGGATGACCTTACTGCGACCATAAATTACCTTTGTGTTCCATGATCAGGAAGAGACAAGCCAGGAAGTAAGCGATGGACGCTGCCTTCCTATAGCATGAGTCTCATCATCACCTGGGTCGTGGTAAACGTTTATTGATGCCTAGATAGCCTTATATGAAGTTTGACTGATGGCAATGGATGGAATGTACTGACTTGAAACTTCAATAAACGTGAAATAAAACAAAATCACCCTATATGAGGCTTTCTTCTATCCGAGTACCGGTGGAGACCCCAGGACAAAGTGTGACCCTATCCATGATATTGAGGCTGGCAGTTGCTAAAACATAGCAATGCCTGATGTGTTCATCTCTCTGGTGAGTGTGAACCCCAAAGGGGAATGTGACACACGGATTCTGGTGTGAGGTGCACTGCCATCTATCGTATTAGGATCACCACTTGTGTGTCTTCTGGGACTTTTCTGACCATCTTTCAACTGTACCTACTTGTGTGGTTCTAACACATGAAAGCTAGTCATAATTCATTATGACAGTAACGGCGTAGCGCTGCTATAGTGATTTTAGAAACTTGAGCTGGACTCTGTGTACTATTTTCATTACTATTTGAACAATATTGTTATGCATGGCATTTAAGCCGCACCTGATGTAACTTCACATATAAGGTTAATATGTAATTTTGTGCTTATCTGTGTATTTTATACAATTTATGAAACCTGACACTCGCATAGCGCCAAGATAGTGGAAGTAGGTCTGGGTTTTCACTGTAGTTTTACAATAATAATGAAATAACATAAAAGGTAAAAAATTCATACAGCATAAAAAATAAAATTTGTGCACAAAAATAAGGAAAGTCTAACACCAAATATTGTAATTGAAGAAGAATTCCGGGATACAGCAACACAAACATTCATCAGTGGATCCCAAATCCAAAGTCCAAGCACAGGAAAAAAACACCACCTGTCCTTACAACCCACATGTAAAGTATGCTTACCAAAGCTAGTGTTACTCTCTATGCAGAGAAGTAAGGAAGCACTTATGTGAGTGAGCCCTCACTATGTTAGCCAGGATCCTCCGGTCGGCCTCCATGGACAGATAGAGTCCACAAAATTAAAAAGAAGTAGAGCACCAGGCTTATATAGTATAAATCATCAGTGACACTTTATTAAAAAATTTACAATGCGTGATGACATCACGTCCCTATGTAGGTCACGACTTCTGGTTCATCCCATATGTATGTCACAACTTCCAGTTCATCCCTATGTATGTCACGACTTCTGGTTCATCCCTATGTATGTCACGACTTCCGGTTCATCCCTATGTACGTCACGACTTCCGGTTCATCCCTATGTACGTCACGACTACTGGTCCATCCCTATGTACGTCATGACTTCCGGTCCATCCCTATGTATGTCCCGATTTCCGGTTCATTGCTATGTACGTCACAACTTCTGGTTCATCCCTATGTATGTCACAACTTCTGGTTCATCCCTATGTAGGTCATGACTTCCGGTTCATCCCTATGTATGTCACGACTTCCGGTTCATCCCTATGTAGGTCACGACTTCCGGTTCATCCCATATGTATGTCACGACTTCCAGTTCATCCCTATGTATGTCACGACTTCTGGTTCATCCCTATGTATGTCACGACTTCCGGTTCATCCCTATGTACGTCACGACTTCCGGTTCATCCCTATGTACGTCACGACTACTGGTCCATCCCTATGTACGTCATGACTTCCGGTCCATCCCTATGTATGTCCCGATTTCCGGTTCATTGCTATGTACATCACAACTTCTGGTTCATCCCTATGTATGTCACGACTTCCGGTTCATCCCTATGTAGGTCACGACTTCCGGTTCATCCCTATGTAGGTCACGACTTCCGGTTCATCCCTATGTAGGTCACGACTTCCGGTTCATCCCTATGTAGGTCACGACTTCCGGTTCATCCCTATGTACGTCACGACTTGCAGTTCATCCCATATGTACGGTACGACTTCCGGTTCATTCCTATGTATGTCACCACTTCCAGTTCATCCCATATGTACGGTACAACTTCCGGTTCATTCCTATGTATGTCACCACTTCCAGTTCATCCCATATGTACGGTACGACTTCCAGTTCATCCCATATGTACGGTACGACTTCCGGTTCATTCCTATGTATGTCACCACTTCCAGTTCATCCCATATGTACGGTACGACTTCCAGTTCATTCCTATTTACGTCACGACTTCCGGTTCCTCCCTATGTATGCAAAGAAAGATCCAGTTCACTTCTAGTCCCCCTGACTTTTTTTGAAACAAAGTTAGTTGTATCTGGACCTTTTAGCAGTGGTGAGAAGCTTCAACTTACATTTTTGTCACATCTGCACGGCTTCACTTCCTGTTTCCCTTACTTGCTATGACGTACATTACAAGCCAAGGAGACCATAAGGATCCTCTGAGGTGTTGAAGTCGCCTGCCCGGGAACCATATTACCTACGTTTCTGCGCCTGCATGAAGGTTTCATGCAAATTCACACACGTGTGGGCATAGGGTGTGGCTCCTTGTCTGTCTGTGCATGTGTGAGGTGTCAGGACACATTGGTGGCACAGGAGTACAGCATAAAAAAGATAAACATTATAAGAGTCAGCAGAGGCAGAAAGCCCAGGAAGTCACTAGCCACGTCTTTTGGCAGGATCAACAGGTATTTTATTATTTTATCAAACAGATATAACAAAACACTTTTAATTATATATTAAATGGACCAAAAGGGCACAAATAACAGTAATGTAAAGGGTTTAAATAACCTTAAAATAAAGACTACGACTTCTACAACCCTAGCAAATGAGTGCTGTACTTTGTTACTTATTTGAAGATTGTATCTTGGTGGATGAATAGCAACACCTGCTGTTTGACATGAGTATAACAGTCTCCCGTTACTGGGATTGAACTGTGCACTAAATTAACATTCCAATAGACGCAGACACCCAAAGCATGGATAATGTGCATGTGCAGTGTCTACCAAAAGTCCTCTCCAATCCCCCCCCCCCCCCTCTTCTGCTCTTCTCCTTCTCTCCCCCTCTGCTCCTCTCTCTCTTTCTCCTTCTCCAACTCTCCACTGCTCCTCATTCTACCCCTCGCTTCCGCATCTCCTCCTCTTCAACACCCCCCCTTCCCCCCCTCTGTCCCTCTCTTTCTTGTCCACTCCTCTCCCCCTCTATTCCCCTTTTTCTCTTCCTCTCTCATCTCCTCTCCCCCTCTCCGCCTCATCTCCTCTTCCCCTTTCCACCTCATCGCCTTTCCAATTCTCTTTCTCATCTCCACTTCTCCCTCTCTTCCTCTCCCCTTCTACTACTCGCCCCTCTCCTCCTCTCCTCTCCCCCTCATCTCCTTTCCAACTCTCTTCCTCATCTCCTCTTCTTCTCTCTCTTCCTCTCCCCTTCTCCTACTCTCCCCTCTCCTCCTCATTTCCTCTCCCCTTTTCCTCCTCATCTCCGTTACCCCTCCCCTCCTCATCTCTGTTCTCTCTATCTCTCTCTTCCTCTCCCCTTCTCCTACCTACTCTCCCCTCTCCTCCTCTCTCGTCCCCCTTCTCCTCCTCATCTCCTCTCCCCTTTTCCTCCTCATTTTCGTTACCCTTCTCCTCCTCATCTCTTCTCTCCCCCTCTCTTCCTCTCCCCTTCTCCTACTCTTCCCTCTCCTCCTCTCTCTCCCCTTCTCCTCCTCTCTCTCCTCACACAGTGCTACCTCTCAACACAATCTCACCTCTCACTAACCCCAGTCCTACCTCTCAACACAGTGCTAACTCTCACTAACCCCAGTGCTGCCTCTCAACACAGCACTACCTCACTTACCCCAGTGCTGCCTCTCAGCACATATCTTAACTCTCACTAACCCCCAGTGCTACCTCTCAACACAGTGCTGCCTCTCAGCAAAGTGCTACCTCTCAATTACCTCAGCACTGCCTCTCAACACAATGCTACCTCTCAACCCAATGTTACCTCCCACTAACCACAGTGCTACCTCTCAACCCAATGTTACCTCCCACTAACCCCAGTGCTACCTCTCAACCCAATGTTACCTCCCACTTACCCCAGTGCTACCTCTCCACCCAATGTTACCTCTCACTAACCCCAGTGCTACCTCTCAACCCAATGTTACCTCTCACTAACCCCGGTGCTACATCTCACTAACCCCAGTGCTGCCTCTCAACACAGTGTTGCCTCTTACTTACTAAGCTCAGTGCTGCTTCTCAACACAGTGCTAACCCCAGTGCTGACTCTAATGTCCTCTCCCCCTTCTCCTCCTCATCTCCTTTCCTGCTCTCCTCCTCATCTGCCCTCCCCCCCTGTTCCTCTCTCTCCTCTCTTCCTCATCTTCTCTCTCCCTTTCCTCCTCTCCTCTCTCTCCCCCTCTCCTCCCCTGCTATTTTCCCCTCTCTGCCCCTCTCCTCATCTCTTATCCCCATTATCCCCATCTCCCTCCCACCTCCTGTGCCCCTCTCTGCCTTACCTATCCTCTTTTATGTATTGCCATAACTATGGGTGTTCAGTGGAGCCAATTGTTCTTGGTTACGAAGCGCTTCCACAGTGTATATGTCTGCACCGATAACCGCTGTCTTGTCTTGCACCGATAAACAGTCATGAAAATAATTTGAGATGACATCGCATGCCCCAATACCAACATTCCTTATCAAAATCAACAGGTAGGAAAGGGATTGAAGTACACACATACAACAAAGCTTCTGGAAAAATGGTCAAACATTCCCATAGACACACTCCTAAACCTTGTGGACAGCCTTCCCAGAAGAGTTGAAGCTGTTATAGCTGCAAAGGGTGGGCCAACTCAATATTGAACCCTACTGACTAAGACTGGGATGCCATTAAGTTCATGTGCGTGTAAAGGCAGGCGTCCCAATACTTTTGGAAATATATTTTGCAAACATTCATTCTGCCAATGAGCTACATCCCGTATCCACGTGATCCAGGAACTAATTCGTTTTTTTGTGCAAAATGGCAAATGTTAGAATAGTTGGTGAGAGAGAGAGAATGCAAATTAAATCCTGCGTAGCAATGTCACTTTCTCTCTTTAATAAATGCCCCTAGAGATTTGAGCTATGGGATTTGCACAGGCCAGGGGGTGATATATACAGTATCTCACAAAAGTAAGTACACCCCTCACATTTTTGTAAATATTTTATTATATCCTTTCATGTGACAACAGCTTGTATAACAGTGTAAATTTGCTGTCCCCTCAAAATAACTCATCATACAGCCATTAATGTCTAAACCACTGGCAACAAAAGTGAGTAGACCTCTAAGTGAAAATGTCCAAATTTTGTGTGGCCACCATTATTTTACAGCACTGCCTTAACCCTCTTGGGCATGGAGTTCACCAGAGCTTCCCAGGTTGCCACTGAAGTCCTCTTCCACTCCTCCATGACAACATCACGGAGCTGGTGGATGTTAGAGACCTTGTGCTCCTCCACTTTCCATTTGAGGATGCCCCACAGATGCTCAATGGGGTTTAGGTCTGAAGACATGCTTGGCTCCTTTAGCAAGGAGCAACCCTCAGCTTCTTTAGAAAGACAGTGGTTGTCTTGGAGGTGTGTTTTGGGGTTGTTATCATGTTGGAATACTGCCCTGTGGCCCAGTCTGCGAAGGGAGGGGATCATGCTCTGCTTCAGTATATCACAGTACATGTTGGTATTCATTGTTCCCTCAATGAATTGTAGCTCTCCAGTGCCAGCAGCACTCATGCAGCCCCAGACCATGACGCTCCCACCACCATGCTTGATAATAGGCAAAACACACTTGTCTTTGTAGTACTTATCTGGTTTCTGCCACACACGCTTGACACCATCTGAACCAAATAAGTTTATCTTGGTCTCATAAGACCACAGGACATGGTTCAAGTAATCCATGTCCTTAGTCTGCTTGTCTTCAGTAAACTATTTGCGGGCTTTCTAGTGCATCATCTTTAGAAGAGGCTACCTTCTGGCACAACAGCCATGCAGACCAATTTTATGCAGTGTGCATTGTATGGTCTGAGCACTGACAGGCTGACCCCCCCCCCCCCCCCCCCACCACCCCTTCAACCTCTGCAGCAATGCTGGCAGCACTCATTTGTCTCATTTGTCTATTTCCCAAAGACAACCTCTGGATATGACGCTGAGCACGTGCACTCAACTTCTTTGCTCCACCATGGCGAGGCCTGTTCTGAGCGGAACCTGTCCTGTTAAACCACTGTATGGTCTTGGCCACCATGCTGCAGCTCAGTTTCAGGGTCTTGGCAATCTTTTTATAGCCTAGGCCATCTTTATGTAGAGCAACCATTTTTTTTTTTCAGGTCCTCAGAGAGTTCTTTGCCATGAGGTGACATGTTGAACTTCTAATGACCAGTATGAGAGAGTGAGAGCGATAACACCAAATTTAACACACCTGCTCCCCATTGACACCTGAGACCTAGTAACACTAACGAGTCACATGACATCGGGGAGGGAAAATGGCTAATTGGGCCCAATTTGGACATTTTCATTCAGGGGTGTACTCACTTTTGTTGCCAGCAGTTTAGACATTAATGGCTGTGCGTTGAGTTATTTTGAGGGGACAGCAAATTTACACTGTGTTGTCACATGAAAAGATATAATAAAATATTTACAAATATGGGAGGGGTGTACTCACGTTTGTGAGATACTGTATATGACTGTGCCCATTCTGAATTAGCTGTTCATAGAGTTATATCTCTATAGTAGAGTGAACTGCTTTCACGTGAGATGCCTTAAGGCCCGTACACACCATAGGAAAATCGGATGGAAAAATGTGTACGATGAGCTGTCTAACGATTTTCGGATCCTTAATACGGTGCTTTCAACAGCTGATTTTGCTTTTTCGTCAGACAAAAGCTGAATGTGCAGACTATAACATTTTTGTCGGATGTGAACTCAATGTCTGATTTTCGTTTCATTAGTATGGTTTTCGTATGAAAAAAATTGTAAGTGCAAGAATGCACATGCTGTCAGGGAACTCACCGTGTGAATGTCTGTCCCCGTCAGAGGCGAACGAGTTCCGGAACGAACGGACGCACGCACATGCCAATACGAACATGTGGGCGCACTCGCGCGCCAAACCGAACGTGTGTACGCACTCACGACCATGTCCACCAATCCCGACACATGTCACCATATATAAACAGGGTCCTAACCTGATACCAAGGCTGGATCATCTTCAGCTCCTTCCTGAGATACCTGACCGCTGTTGTACCTGTTACATTGTTTCTGATTACCCGGCTTGCTTGACTACTCTTCTGGATCACCCCTGCTTACTAATTACCTGGATTTATTATACTGACCTCGGTTTGGACTCTCTACTTCGGCTTGCTTCCTGACTTTGTACCTCGCTGCCAGCACGTTGCCAGACCTCTGCCTGTCCTTGACTACGAACCTGCCTTCTGTTTCTGTACCTCGTTGCCAGCCAGTTGCCAACCTTGCCTGTTCCTGACGTGCAGTGTTTTCCACATACCTGCTTGGCTTCCGCTGAACACCTCCAGTGACCAGTCCACACTTCTTCCTCCGTGAGGATCCGGTGTCTTCAAGCCTCTATCTTCAACCTGCAGGCACTTGCACCCTTTCGCTGCCTCAGCACTCCCTGTCCTCACTTCCAGGGGTGTTGAGACCGGGACCGTGCAAGAGGCCACCCCCAGCATTCGGACTCTGCTGTAAGGTACGTGACACATGCTCAGGAACAAAAGAATACATACAAAACTATTCAACACATTACGTCACTTCTGATACTGAATTTTGTCATACAAAATTTTTCGCATTGTGAGTAACCACTTCACTTTCGACATGAGACTAACATGCCACAAAAAACTGACATTCGGTCCTCCGAACATCTAAGCGTGTGTCCAAGCTTTATTCTTTCAAGCATATACAGGTGCAGCTATTACTCAGATCTCATCCATTCTAGCAAAGACTCACTGGGGGTGATTTACTCCATCCATACTAATTTAGTCTATCAGGCTGCTAAGACTTTACAGAGTTTTGGTTTGGCCCTGAACCTTCAAAAATCAGTGCTGGAACCAAACCATTGCTTGCAGTATCTAGTTCTTCTTCTAGATACGACCCAGTCCAGGGTTTTTCTTCCATAAGACAAACTCCTGACTCGCCCAGGTTCAGACTATGCAGTTCAGGAGCAGGCCAACCCTTAGCTTTTTCAAAAAGTATTTGGGCTTAATGGTTGTTGTTCTTCAAGACAGTTGTGTTTGCATAATTCCAAGCTTGTCCCAAGCTGTCTCTTGTAATTTTTTTTACATTTTGACACATTTTATGGTGAATGGGTAGGGGTATAATGTACCCGATACCCATTCACATGGGAGGGGGTGAGATAACCGGGCAAGGGTTGTGGGGATGAGGCCCTTGTCCCCATCAACATGGAGACAAGGTGCTTTGGGGGCGACCCCAAAGCATCCTTCCCATGTTGAGGGCATGTGGCCTGGTACAGTTCAGGAGGGGGGGCGCTCTCTCCTCTCCCCCTTTTTCCTATGCCCTGCCAGGTTGCGTGCTCGAATAAGGGTCTGGTATGGATTTTGGGGGGGGACCCCTACGCCATTTTCTTTTTAAAATTTTGGTGCAGGGTTCCCCTTGAAATCCATACCAGTCCTGATGGGCCTGAAGAGACGTTTTTAAAACTTTTTTTATGCATTGATATATGTCCCCTGGGGCAGGACCCAGGTCACCAAACACTTTTTATGACAATAACTTGCATTTAAGCCTTTAAATTAGAACTTTTGGTTTTTCATGTTAGTGTCCCATAGACTTTAATGGTGTTCCGCGGCTTTCGAATTTGCCGCGAACACCGCATAATGTTTGCTGTTCGGCGAGTAGGCGGACACACAATGTTTGAGTCTAAAATCCAGGGGATCACACATAGTTACATAGTAGGTGAGGGTGAAAAAAGACACAAAAGTCCATTAAGTCCAACCTATGTGTGTGATTATGTGTCAGTATTAATGGACATTCTATCACTAGTCCATTATTTAACAAGAAGGTGAAATAAATCATTGTATCCCATTTCAGTGCACTCGTTCACCCACAAGGTGCTCATATTACTCATTTATCAGTTACCGTGTTTATATCACCAGTCTTTAATTCCCCATGACCTGTTCAAGCACCCAGCAAACATTTGCTCGTTCCGATACTTTAAGAAACAAGAGCTCCCTCTGGTGTTGTACTTCAGAATGTCATGCATTTCTAAACAGTGCTCATTTATGTCATTTTGTTTAAAGGGGAAGTCCACCCTAACACTAAAATCTCTACATCTACAGCAGGGGTGCCCAACCTTTTTAAGAGCGAGGACCACTTAAGCGGCTTGGTAACCGGTCGTGGGCCACAATGAACGAAGCAGGCAGATGGCAGGCCCGTGTCTACTCTGAATATACAGAGCAGACACAGCCCAATCTACTCTATTGGCCCTCCGATCCGCCCAGATGGAAGGGCTTTTGTTTTGTTTTTTTAGGGGATCGGATTGGAGGTAGGCAGGTTTAAAAGAACACAAGTCCGTTTACATCTGCCGCTCCTTAGAGTTAAGTGGAGGGTCGGAACGATTGTGTGATGAACTGCAGTTTACTTATGTAGCACTCTCCCCCAAAGGAGCTGCTGAATTTTATTGGGCCTGCACTCTGCTATTAAACCCCGACTGACTTAGCTCAATCCCCTTGACACAGCTGTGGTGCAATGTTGGCGTGAGGCTAATAGTAAAGGATAACCCCACAAGGTGCAATATAACAACAATATACCTTTGTTATTACCTGGGTATCCGATGTTCCACCTGCTGGAAAAGGAACAACACTCCATACCAATTGTACTTAACCAGGAACGTGTGTTTACTGGAACTGGTATAAAATAGTAATTACAGTATTTGCACTGACACACAAACATCATGCAACAGCACAATAGGTATTCACAACAGTTTGTACATTTAAAGTTGTCTTAGATGATCCATGAGAATGCGTCTCCAATTGGGACTAGTGCTCAGAGTGACAACGCCTTAACTCTGGGCACCTTCCCACTTCCCACAGTCAGCACACTCTGGTGACCAAAGAAATGCAAAGTTATTCAATAAAGTACAACACAATTACTAGGGAGCTCCCCCTACTTTATAACGCAGTCCCTCTTAGCATTAATAAAATGCAAGGCCTTGCAATGAAAGATGCAATCTTTGGTCTTCTGTCTTCTGCTAGCTATTTGTGTTGTAGAAATTATATTCCAATAGTTGAACAAACAAGGGTTAAAGTAAAGGGAATGCTAGAACTGTTCTTGTAGTGTAGTACACCTGTAATTGCCTCCGGTGCAATTGGCTTTGAATAACACAGTGTCAGTAGTACAGTAGTACAGTGAATGGTAGGCTTGAGGCCTGTTTAAACTCAGTGCTTTTTAATAAGATCTCCTCTGTGGGACTACAGGTCCCAGCAACACTGTGTTATAAAGTCTAGGTGTATAAAAGTGCACTAAGTATTATGGGCGGCAACCCTCTTACCAAACTGGGTCCAAACAGATCGATGTCTCCGCTCCACAAGATCTCAGTCTATTTGTTGCAGCCACGCCGTCACGCTGTTACGCTTCACAAGGTCACCAGGAGTCCTCAATTACCTCCGTCAGGGTGCCTCTGGATCCTTCCCTGCTCCAGCACGCTGTGGTGTGAAGTCCTCCTCTGGCTTCAAAACTGAGCAGGCCGCAGTGCTGTTGGACACACACCCACAGCTCCTTGCAGGCAGGCCACACGTCCAGAAGAGAAAGAAAATTGCAGCGTGGGCCCTTTTATATCCTACCCAGCATGCAATTCAGTACTGAGTGTTCATGGGTAGGTCACTTGGCATTCTGGGTAGGTAGGTAATTGTATAATGTAAACAAGTCAATTTCCCCTGTAGGCCACTAGATGGTGCCAAATACCAAATTATAACACTGCTCATGGAATAACATTGCATTACATTAGTAGGCAAAAATACCAGTGCTACACTTACACCGTGGGTGCGACACAGTGCACCTGTGGCTTTCCTGCGGGTTAGCTGCACTTTGCCATAGACTTGTATTATATCCTACAGGTGTGGTACACTTTTCAAAAAGCGTACCAAACCCACAGGTAATAACAGAAGACTATGGCTCAGTGCAGGTAACTGTGCTACACCTGTGAATCAGTTTGAAAGCAGCCCAGTAGCCAATGCAGTACAGCTATGCCCATATAGTATATACGCTGTGATTTTAGTAATAAACGTACCTTTAATAACAGTCTTCCATTCAGGTATTGCCAGCTGTTGCTGTCCCAGGCAGAGTGCATTTGGTATCACACTGCCAGTGACAGGAGCGGGGGCTAAACAGGAAGCATTGCCGGCTTTACAGCCACTTGCTTCCTCTACCCCCGGCTTCATTCACAACACTGATGCCCTGGGATGGCCGGTCTGCAACCCGCATTCTGGGCCTGCTGACCTCCCAACCCAGGGCAGGAGGTTGTGGGCCATATCAGAGGGCTACATGGGCCACTGGTTGGGCACCCCTGATCTACAGGCATCCACCATCTAACACTAACCTATCTAACCTTGTAAAGAAGGATTCAGTATACATACCTTTTCGGAAGCCGATCCAGTCCGGTCCCATGCTGAGCTGTCGGTGGCGGCTTTGCTCGAGAAGCCCCATAGTAAGTCTATAGTTGACGTCACTTCCCATTAATTTCCCAAGTGTTGTCAGCTGTGCCCTCTGCAGAGCTTTCGGCACTGTAGACCAGACCAGATCCGCTTCAAAAATTGTATTTTCTTCTTTAATGGGCTAGATAGGTTGGTCTTAGATCGTGGATGCCTGTAGATGTATAGATTTTAGTGTTAGGGTGGAGTTTCCCTTTAAACACTTGATAAACCATACCATTAATTTATTATGGATCAAACTGGTAAGAGCATGCACCAAAAACATAACTGAAAATGAGACAGGTAACTCGTTAGGTCTTTTTGTAGGTCCAGGATACCTCCCAACCATGGAGATATTAGGAAGTGCATGCAGTGATGCACAGAAAAACTCACCAGCAAAATCTGCACTCAAGGACATACAGTTTTCTCTCCAGTGTTCAGGTCACCACTGCAATCTCCTATAAGATGCACAGCCATCAAGTCATAGGCGTCCATAGGTAGGGGAAATGGGGGTCAAGTGCCCCCCCTGGAATTAGGGATTGGATCTTAGATTCAGCACAGCTGTGTCGCTATCGGGGTGCGGGGAGCCCTCATCTGGGTGCCACCCGCCGGTGGGGTGACACCATTAAGGTGATGTCAAGCCCCCCCATCAGTGTAGTGTGACTTTGGCTATTTTCCATGCTCAGTCCGCAGAGAACTCTGCGGCGTTGTGACAGGAGAAAGGCGAGCTGCGGGCTGTCAGAGGTTTCCACCGCTCTCCCCTGCTTTCTCCTATCAGGGAGAAGAGACAGCAGCTCTCACCAGGTTCCCTGCCCACCTTCCCTACTGGCCATAACTGAGGGCCAATCAAAGGAGACTAGGAGAGGAGAGCATCATGAGACATGTAGTCCCAAAGATTGGCAGCCCCATTTTCCACAGGGAGGAGGCTACAGCTCCATCAAGAGAGAGATTGAGAAACTGCAACCTGGAAAAAAGCTGAGGGAGAGAGTGCTACAGGGCAAAGAACAAGGAGTGTGCTGGGCGGAAACCAGAGAGAGAGAGCCACGCTGCCCAGCACCATCAGAGAGAGAGAGACACACTTCCCAGCACCACCAGAGAGAGAGACACACTGCCCATCACCACCAGAGAGAGAGACAAACTGCCCATCACCACCAGAGAGAGAGACACACTGCCCAGCACCACCAGAGAGAGAGAGACACACTGCCCAGCACCACCAGAGAGACACACTGTCCAGCACCACCAGAGAGACACACTGCCCAGCACCACCAGAGAGACACACTGCCCAGCACCACCAGAGAGAGAGAGACACACTGCCCAGCACCACCAGAGAGACACACTGCCCAGCACCACCAGAGAGAGAGACACACTGCCCATCACAACCACAGAGAGCCATGCTGCTGAGCACCACCAGAGAGAGGAAGGCTGAGCCACTACCAGGGTACAGACATACTAAACTACTGACCAGAGTCACCCCCAGGGAACAAAGAGCCATCCAGCCATCCATCCAGCCATCCACCATCCAGCCATCCACCATCCAGCCGAAGGGATCACTGCTGTACTTTCGCTGGGTCTGGTAAGAGGGCCTGTTGGCCATTATTCATTACTTATCCTAGGGACTGTACTATATCTGCAGACTCTGACCATGATAATGTGATAATGACATTGTCGAAAAGTGGCGGTGCATGAGTGACCCTAAAATGATGCCCTCCCCTGAAAAAAGATCTGCGGACGCCCATGCATCAAGCCATGTCTTTATACAGCTACAGCTTCACATGCTGGAACAGAAAATGGCCATCACCAAACTGTTACCACAAGAATGGAAGGATACGATTGTATAAAATGTCTTTGTTGCAGAATGCAACTTATGCAGCAGAATAACAGTAATCACATCCGTCAAAGCAAACACTCATTTGGGTTGATTGACTGAAGGAGTAGAGTATGTTCACTTTGCAAAGGTTATTTTATTTTCACTTTGCTATATGAATGGGGTAAAGCTGTGATCACTTTGAATACCAAATCAAATGCAATTGAATTAGGAAAAAAAAATGGATATTTGCTTGCACATGATTGCATGACTAATTTGTCGCCTTATTCACTTAGCTAAGTGAAAATTGACTTAGCTTAGTGAAAATGGTGAAGCTGTTCTGACTTCGATTGTCCAATCATGTGCAGCAAACTTGTTTGTTTTTTTTTTGTTTGCATAAGTTTGTGTATTTGTTGCAAAATGAAAATTCTACAGCTCTATCATATATATGTGCTTAGCCATGAGCAATTTCCCACTTAACACGTGCTAAGTAGGCACTCCCATTTTAAGATCCTTATATCCCAGGCTCATGCTTGGGCCTCTGTTTTCCTTTCAAATGAATAAACATGATTACCATGGATAGGCAAATAAGCATTGTCTTTCAAAGAATGGAGATGGCAGGGATTGAACCCAGAGCCTCATACATGCAAAGCATGTGCTGTACCACTGGCCTGCATACCCTATGCACATCTTACTGTTTGTGCTCCAAAACCAGAAAACTATGTTGTAGCAACTGGTAGTTATAGTTCAGATTTAGGATATATTGCAAAGTTCATCTTCCAGGGCTATTGTCACTGTTCATGATTAGGACAATTTTTCAAAGGCCTTCAAGAGAGAGTTCTTCTAATGCATCTTGTTCCAAGACTCTCATCTTCTCTATGTCTGCTTGTAGGCAGAGCCTGAATTAGGTACCTTGTATTAAGAGAAAATACAGACAGTTTATAATGTACTGATGTCTTTTATATAACTCTATATATAAATGCACCAAAATGATGAAGTACTCTTTTGAAAGGTTGGCTCACCCAAGATGGCCACCAAAATCTCTTAAGAGTTTGGTGTCCAAGTAGACTACCTTCCTCTCTGAAGACACTGTATGGAATATCTAAAGCCCCATACACACTATCAGTTTTTCCTTCAGATTTACCAAAACCATATAATATGAGGTCAAACCTTAGGAATTTCAATTTGTATGCAATCAGGCAGGCCCTTGTACTACATGGTTTTAGTAAACCTGAAGGGAAAAACTCAGCAGAAAAACTGATAGTGTGTATGGGGCTTAAGGGACCAATTTCCTTATGAGACCCCCTTTCCCATGCAATAATTGCAATAGGCCACTTACAGTTGGAAAGGCTAATTGCACCTGTCTAAATTCTCCTTCCTCTCTGTCCTTCTGAAGGACTTCTGAGTCTTGGCCCACAATGCCTGTGCCTGCAGTTCTATGGCTTGGACTTGGCTCAGTTGGGCTTCAGCTTGTGCTGTTGTTCTTGGTCTCATGCACTTTGGCTTGTGGATGTGCTTGTGCTCATGCCTGGGCCTCTGAAGTCATAGCTTTCAGAGATGATTCCCTTTTGGTTGAGTAATCTTTTTTTGCGTCTGTATCTGCATGGGCTATTAGGGATTGGCTACTCAGGGCTGATCGTTGTGTACAGGGTCTTAGAGATGATTATTATGATTGGGAAATTAATGATTTATCCCTTAGAATACTTGGAATGGGGTAGGGTAGGTATCTTTCATGGGCACATTTGAGCCTTGCAAATGCATTGTTTATTTGTTATCCATCATAATGAGTTCCAGCTCAGCATAGCATGGATGGGGCAGCCTGTTCTATGTGTATGACCAACTTTACTGAGATATGATGCTGCCAAATGTGGGCAGTGTTGAATGCAAAGAATATGCAGAGAAGCAAGTGCAAAAGGCACAGCTTTCTAAATTATTGTAAAGTTTGTGACTAATGAGTAGAATCAGCCATATTAAGAGTGAAACTGCAGGGTGTAATCTGTTCCTCTAAAGATATTCAGATGCAGTATGATTTTTGTTTCAATCTGTTTATTCAAATTTTCAGAATTACGGTTAAACTTTGTAATATAATAAAAAAAATGGCACTGACCACATAAACAGTAAACAGGAAGTCATCAATGATAATGTGTTTTAAGAGTAAGGAACAAGTAAGGAGTGAGGTTAAGACAAAAATCCACGGAGATCCGCCAATGGGTTTTAGAAACTGTGACAGTGGTCAACTCTAAGAAAACTAATATTGAGAAAAATATTAGTTTATAGGCCACTAATAGGTCAAACAACCCGTGGGCCTTACATAAGGCCAACTTTGTATATTCTGCGGAGATGTCAAGCAGGACGGCACACACCCACCCATCCACCTAGGCAATCTATAGACATAATAATGAAATTATAAGAACCATAGTGATTATTATGTCATCCAACATTATTTATCCAAAAAATATATATAATTATTGTATACTTAAAGAAATCAAGTGTAGCAGCGACATTACCTTTGAGGGACATCATTATATACAAAACCTAGATGGAAACCCCAAAGTCAAGACAACGGGTCCGACTAGAAGGCCTATCTTAAAGGAATGGAAGAACCAGAAGAAGAAAAAGAGAAGGAAGTGAGTCAGAAAAGAGAACAAATAGGCGAAACCACACCTGTCCAGGAGTACAGCCCTGCACCGATCCATTGTTAATCCCAAGTGTTCAGCACCTGCAGATAAGAAAGCCAAGGGGTCCACACTTTTTCAAACAGGGGTTGTTTGTCCCATAGGACACTGACCAGTTTTTCATGGAGCATGAGATGCAGTATGATTTCTACCATGATCGCTTTTCTTTCTTACAGATTTCCCCTGATAAAGAAATATAGTCTATTTGGAGCGCAATGAGAGTGAAGAGAAATGCACCCAATATATTTTTTCTTTTTAATCTATGTTATTTACCACTTGCTGACCGGCCCATTGTAAAAATATGTTATTATTTTGACTTTTAATACCCGTGTTATGGCTAGCTACCAAAACCCCAGTATCTTTTTTTACTATGAGTGATTCCGAGCCGGATAAAAGTGGTCCTGCGGGCTCATCTGTTAAGCCCAGAAGTGGGCACATCCGTTTAGCCCAGAAGCGATCTGATGTGGCTGTTTGCTGGGCAGGAAGTCAAGTGAGGGCAAGGTGGCCTTGGAAAAACCAGCGCAAACTCTGACATCACTTCTGGTTCTTGGGCATAAACAAATTATTTTAAGTCCAGCTGTCAAAAAAAAAAATGTTAATTTGCTTTTAAAGGTAAATGAGAGATCTGAGGTCTTTTTGACCCCAGAACTCTCAATAAAGAAGACCTGTCATGTTTATTTATATTACAATGGATGTTCTTTGTAATATTAATAAAAGTGATAAAAAATACATAAAGGCACAGTGTAAAAAAAAAGAAAAAAAAAACTAAAGCACTACATCCCTCCATGCTTGCACGCAGAAGCAAACACATACGTAAGTTGGGCCTGCATATGTAAACGGTATTCAAACCACACATGAGGTATCACTACTAGCACAAGACCTCCTCTGTAACTGTAAACAGGTAACCTGTAAAAAATGTTAATTGCCTACGGAGATTTTTAGTCACCGCAGTTTGTCGCCATTCCACAAGCGTGCGCAATATTGCATCTATTGATGTAGTAAAGTGCTAAAAAGATTAATGTGTAAAAATATAGAGCAAAAATACAAAAATACAAGAACAGTCCAATATACACCATGTGTTTGTATAAGGTGTTTAAACAATAAGTTCAGTTAACAGTGTAAACAATTTAAAGTGCCAAACCGTCTATAATCCTTTGTGTAGATACCTAGCTTTAGAGGTGCTCTCCATGCGCACGCTTCACCTTCCCTCCTGAGCGCGCTCTCACCTTTAGTATCTGATCCCAATCACAAAGGTCAGAAAGAGTATGCCTTTAAACTAAAGACTGGGTATTCAGGCTCCACATGAAACACCTCCGGCAGGGAGGGATATCTATCCAACTTACAGCTTGTTGAGGGGATACCCACAGTAAGGAGGAGCGGACAGCGCCGGCGGGGGACCACCAAGAAGGAGGCAAGTGAGAGCAGGTAAGTAAGTAGGATGTTTTTTATTTTAATAATACATTTATTTTTTTAAATGAGCCTTTAATATTACTTTAACGCTTGTGGCATAAGCTCCTTTTTAAGTAAACAATGGAAATGCCATTGAACCCAGGGACTCCCACATGCAAGGCATGCACTCTACCACAAAGCTTCATACCCCTTACTCATGCCTATTGGCTTTTTTTTTTACAAAATTGGAAATCTATGTTGCAGCAACCGGCAGTTATCACTGATTTAGGACAAATTGCAAAGCCCATCCTCCAGGGAGGATGATAGACTTCTTCTTCTGTAGCTTGTTCCAAGACTCTCAGCTTAACTATGGCTGTCACTTCTTCACTTTCCATCTGAAGGTGTGCTGCAGCTCAGTTTCAGGGTCTTGGCAATCTTCTTATAGCCTAGGCCATCTTTATGTAGAGCAAGAATTCTTTTTTTCAGATCCTCAGAGAGTTCTTTGCCAAATGGGGTCATGTTGAACTTCCAGTGACCAGTATGAGAGAATGAGAGTGATAACACCAAATTTAACACACTTGCTTCCCATTCACACCTGAGACCTTGTAACACTAACGAGTCAACATGACACCGGGGAGGGAAAATGGCTAATTGGGTCCAATTTGAACATTTTCAGTTAGGTATTCACTTTCGTTGCCAGTGGTTTAGACATTAATGGCTGTGTGTTGAGTTATTTGGAGGGGGCAGCAAATTTACACTGTTATACAAGCTGTACACTCACTACTTTACATTGTAGCAAAGTGTCATTTCTTCAACGTTGTCACATGAAAAGATAGAATAAAATATTTACAAAAATGTGGAGGGGTGTACTCACTTTTATGAGATACTGTATGTTGTTTAGTGCGGCAGTAAGCACTGCCAACCACTGGTGACAGAGAAGAGGACATGTGACCAGTCAGAAAACCCCTTGAAATGGTGCGTGTGTATTCATTCATTTAATATAAATATATATATATATATATATATATATATACACACACACACACACACACACACACACACTGCAGTATCATCTCTTCAGAGTTGTCTCATGAAAAGATAGAAGACAATATTTACAAAAATATGAGGGGTGTACTCACTTTTGTGAGATACTGTATCATAGCCATGGGCATATAAAACAAACATCTGTACATCAATGGATAACAAGAAATGTATGGATCGGTGCGTTTCGCCAACTATAGGGCTTCTTCAGGATCCACTTTTCAATGTTTTTGGATCTTATAGCTAATGAATAATACAGATAAGATATCAGTTCCAAAAACTGCAAAAGTACATAGATCATCACATATAGGATAACAACCATCATGTGCAAACATATCCTGTATTCAGAAAACAAAAACATAACCATATATCTTATGGAATCTTAATAGCTATAGTAACTGTGAGATTTGAAGGAAAAAAAAAAGAAAAATCCCAACATTCCCTAAAATCTGAAATACGAAGAGGATGATACAATTTCAACATATTGGGGGGACAACGGCAACAAAAATGGAGGAACAGAAGTACTGACAAAGAGTCTTACCTCAAATCACAGCCAAAAACACAGGTCTTATGCCCTGTACACATGGTCGGACTTTCCGACGGAAAATGTGCGATCGGATCATATTGTCCGAAAATCCGATCGTGTGTGGGCTCCATCGGACTTTTTCCGTTGGAATATCTGACACACAAAGTTTGAGAGCTGGATCTAAAATTTTCCGAAAACAAAATCCGATCATTTAAATTCCAATCGTGTGTAGACAATTCCAATGGACAAAGTGCCACGCATGCTCAGAATAAATTAAGAGATGAAAGCTATTGGCTACTGGCCCGTTTATAGTCCTGTCATACATGTTCTACGTCACTGCGTTAAGAACAATCAGATTTTCCGACAACTTTGTGCGACCGTGAGTATGCTAGACAAGTTTGGGCCAAAATCCGTTGGAAAAAATCCGACAGATTTTGTTGTCGGAATGTCCGACCGTGTGTATGGGGCATTACTGTATATAATTTCAATGGTACCTTGGTTACATCATTTAAATATTTGGGAGTGGTAATTACATCAAACGTTACAGAATATACAGATAGGAATATACTCGCTCTTATTGTCAAATTTAGACAACAGAGTAAAATGTGGAGTAAATTCCATTGACTATGGTGGGGAGAGCGAATTTGGTGAAAATGGTGTGGATGCCCCAGATTCTATATGTACTGCACAATTGTCCCATATGGTTGACGTTATGATTGTTTAGAGCTATTGATTCAGTTTTTAGGGATTTTGTGTGGAAGGGGGGAAAACCCAGAATTACACTAGAAATATTACAACAGCCCATAGATAAGGGGGGAATTGTGATACCAAATGTAAAATTATGTGATACAAAATACTAAAGCACAAAAATGGATGTAAAACTCAAAAGGCTGAGAAAATTCTGAATAATTAAGCTGCAATCATATTATAAGCGATCCAACACTATAAATGATGATAAAAAAAAAATACAGATGATGCGCTCTAATTAACTTTCCACCCAGTGCATCAGTAGTGTTATATAAACAACTTTCTGGTAAAAATAATCAGCCGTCTTGAGCGTGTTACAAACACACACCGCTCATCTGATGCTGACACCAGCCTCACTGATCCTCGTCACTGGCTCCTCCTACACGTTGCGTCACACGTCACGTGACTTTTTAAAGGAATCAGTACTATTATTAAGCACACAGCACTTTTTAGTAATTTGGGCACAGTGCTTATTGGATTATAACTGGCATTTATAAGCACATAGCACTGTATTTGGGCACATTGTTATCAGTTATCACTACGTTGTTTATATAACACTACTGATGCACTGGGTGGGAAGTTAATTAGAGCGCATCATCTGTATTTTTTTATTTTTTTAAATGTAAGATTATATTTTAATATATGGAATATGGAAGACCCTACACAGAAGATAATAGCATCCCAATTTAAAAAATACCCCCTGGTCCAATTAATAGTAGCTCACCATTTTTATAATAAAAGGGGGTTGCCTACTTTTTACTTAATCCACAGGATTTGGGAAGCAGTGCAAAATGTCACCCAGCATAGAGGGTATAAAAAACATATGGGATAACTTTTGTCTTTATGAACTGGGCAGACTCTCTGAATTCTTAGGCGGGCAGTGATCCATGCTGAGGGGGAGGCCACCCCCTCGCGATTGCTCCCGGCCAATGAAACACTTCCTCTGTTGCTGTAATGTAAACAGCAGTAGAGGAAGTGATGTCATCTCTCCTCGTGGAGCCTTTTCATTTCGTCTCCCATGCAGAGAAGACATCCAAAGTGAGTTGCACAACACTACACATACAGTAGAACACTTCAGGCACACATTTCACCCCTCTGTCACCCCCGATCACCCCCCCTGTCACAGTGTCACCAATAGCAGTTTTTTTTGTTTTGTTTTTACTGTGTTACTGTAATAACTGTTAGGGCAGTTAGATTTACCCCCCTTTAGGTCTAGGAACCTCCCCTAATAAAGGTTTAACCCCCGTGATCACCCCCCCCCCCGTCTCCAGTGTCACTAAGCGATCGTTTTTCTGCTGTATTAGTGTCACAGGTGACGCTAGTTAGGCAGGTAGGTATTTAGGTTTGCCGCAGCTTTTTATAGCGTCAGGGACCCCCATATACTACCTAATAAAGGTTTTAACCCCCTGATTGCCCCCTAGTTAACCCTTTCACCAGTGATCGCCGTATAACTGTTATGGGTGACGCTGGTCAGTTAGTTTGTTTTTTATAGTTTCAGAGCTGCCACCGTTTATTACCTAATAAAGGTTTAACCCTCTGATCACCCGGAAGGTGATATAAGGTAGGTTTTAGGGTCAGATAGGGTCTGCGTCACCCCAGTTAGTGCCAGTTCCACTAATGGCGCGTACACACGATCAGACTATCCAGCAGACTTAGTCTGGCGGACAAACCGCCGGCAAGTCCGCCAGACTTTCCGAATGAGCGGACCTGCCCACACACGACCGGATTTTTCCGTCGGACTAGGTCCGCCGGACTATGGCGAGAGTCTGCCGTACTTTTGAAATGAACGGACTTGCCCACACATGGAGGAAAGTCCGTTCATTTTGAACGTGGCTCCAGGTAGCCGGGACTAGCGAAGGTAGTCAATGTCGCCGCCTCCGGCGGCGAGATTGACACGTCGCTGGCCCCGTCACCTGGTGTGGACTTAAAGGGGAAGCCCTACGCTGAAAAAAATGGTGTGGGGGTCCCCCTTGGGTCCATCTCAGACCCTTATCCGAGCACGCTACCCGGCCGGTCGGGAAAGGGGGTGGGGATGAGCGAGCGTCCCCCCTCCTGAGTCCTACCAGTCCGCGTTCCCTCAACATGGGGGGTACTTTGAGGATGGGGGCCGGGCACCCCCCCACCCCAAAGTACCTTGTCCCCATGTTGATGAGGACAAGGGCCTCTTCCCGACAACCCTGGCCATTGGTTGTCGGAGTCTGCGGGAGGGGGGCTTATCGGAATCTGGGAGCCCCTTTAATAAGGGGACCCCCAGATCCCGGCCCCCCACCCTATGTGAATGTGTATTGGGGTACCATGTACCCCTACCCATTCACCTGTGAAAAAAAAGTGTAAAAATAAAACACAACACGTTTTTAAAATGATTTATTGCACAGCTCCTGTGCTCTTCTTCTGTCTTGGGGGGTCTTCTCGCCAGACTCCTCCCCTATCTTCTGCTCTTTTACTAGCTCTTTCACTAGCGGAGGAGCCCAGCTTTCTTCTTCGTCGTCGCCGCCGTCCGGGGGTCTTCTTACGACTTCGGGGGTCTTGTCCCCCTCTTCGGTTCTTCTTGCCGGGCCTCCGCACCTTCTTCCAGCTCTTTTACAAGCGGTGGCCCGGTCTTCTATCACCGCCGCCACCTTCTCGCCTTCTCTTCTTCTTGTTCTTCTTCCTTGAGATGTTGACTTGACGCGCTCTCTGGCCAGAGAATGCATCAAGTCAACATCTCAAGGAAGAAGAACAAGAAGAACACAGACTTGAGCATAACTGAGGGACGTAGACAAATTTAGAAAGCTATCATATGGTACCAGTATCTCTCAGCCGGTCTGGCGATACCATATGAGTGTAGATCCATGAAGTGTCCTTCAACTGAGCCTCCAGGCTCCTTCAGAGAAACCAGCCTTGTGCATGGCCTTCTCCTGAAGAGTCCTCCCCTGGGTGCTTCTCCAGTTGCTGGGCCTCTCCTTAGCTGAGACGGCATCGGACCACCTTTGAATCATTAGTCCCCGATATCCATTCAGGCCAGTCCCTGCAGTTGCTTCACCTTGGGCTATCCAGCCCCGAGGCTCGGAATTGCATGGATCCGCACCCCAGGCTAGGAGGGCCATGGGGGCTGGTCAGGAGGATCAGGACTAAACAGACAGAAAATATCTTCTGGACCGGAAACCCTGAAGCATGTGATATCAGTACCTTAAATACCCTCTCCCAGAATGCACAACAGGATAAACACTCCCACTAGGCTGGTTCAGAGAGAAAGAAGGGCATCCAATACACCCATCTCATACTTTCTGGCGGTGACAGCGACACCTGCGGTCAAGGAAAACTCCAGCTAGACTGGTACTGAAACCATAATTTAACAAAATTAGCCCTAAAACCTGTCAGGTCACCTTGAAGCGAGGTGACAGATGCACACCGTAGGAATCAGGAGTGCACCGCAAGGTTGTGGACCCTACGGCTGATTGCTGCAGACGGGAGACAGATCCCACTGGGGTTAGAGCGTAATATTCCCTGGGGCACGGAGTCTAAGAGCCAGCAGGTGTTTACCAGCGCCTCTAGTGGTGAGGATGGACTTGGCTGCAACTGGCTCCAGGTCGCTACCCCCAGGGTCCCCCAGCTCACACCCACAGTAGGCAACAGGAGAATAGTGAGGGAAAAAGCCAAGGTCGGGGCCACAAGCAGACAGGAATAGTCAGAGACACACCAAAAGGTCAGGATCACAGGCAAACAGGGATAGTCAAGGACACGCCAAAGTCGGTAACGGAACAACAGAAGAGCACACGGCAGGTAACAGGAAGCTAACACACAAAGGTTGATCAGCCGGGTTGGCCTGCAGTGCACAATATAGAGCTCCCTGATAGGAGCTAGGGTGGAGCCATGCCAGAGGATGGATTACAAAAGCAGTCTGGTGAGGGTCGGCTGGTCTCTAGAGATGAACACATGGAAACAGGTAAGCAGACCAACTCTATTGCATAACTATGACAAAACCCAACTGTGGTTTTAGGAATATTAATTTTCAAAAACAAATAGCGCATGCTCGTCAGAAGTCGGCGCTACAAATATATAAAATATAAAAACCAAAAATAGTTGTCGTTTTATTGTTCTCTCTATTCTCTCTCTATTGTTATGCTCTTTTTTACTGTATTCTATTCTACAATGTTTTATTGTTATTATGTTTTATCATGTTTGCTTTTCAGGTAAGCAATTTTTTTTATACTTTACTGTTTACTGTATTTTATTGTTAACCATTTATTTGTTTTCAGGTACGCCATTCAGCTGCAGAGCGGATTTATTTATCTTGACAGCAACAGCGTTTGCTCCCACGATACATAAAGCAATTACTCCAGCGCTGTCGGTGGTGATTTCACCACCACAGTTAAAAAAAAAAGAGCATATATGCCAAAGCATGGGGGCAGCAGGGGTGGAGGAGCGATTTGCTCCTACCTTTTGCGGGAAGATGCCCCCATGCTTCGGCACATATATATATTTTAGGCACAGATTGCATTAAAAAATTTGTTATTTTCTACTATGTTTTTTTATTTTTTTTTATTTGCTTTGCAGGTATGGTAATTCTTAGCCCTTGTACACACGGTCGGACATTCCGACAACAAAATCCGTCGGATTTTGTCCGAAACTTGTGTTGCATACACACGGTCTGACAAAGTTGTCAGAAAATTTGATCGTTCGAAACGTGATGACATTCGTTCTTAAGGGCGGGACTATGTTCAGGTTAGTAGCCAATAGCTTTGGTCTAGGAATTTGATCTGAGCATGCGTGGCACTTTGTCTGATCGGAATTCTTTACAAACGATCGGACGAAGTCTGATCGGATCATGTTGTCGGAAAATTTTATAGCCCAGCTCTAAAACTTTGTCAGTCGGATATTCAGACAGAAACAGTCCGATGGAGCCCACACACAGTCGGATTATCCGACAACACGGTCCGATCGGACAATTTCCATCGGAATGTCCAACCGTTTGTACAAGGGCTTACTGTTATACTGTAATGTAATGTAATGTAATGTAAAGTGATTTGCTCCTACCTTTTGCGGGAGGATGCCCCCATGCTTTGGCATATATAAATGGTGCATGTATGCCCACCATTAGAAGTGGGTGGATGAAGGAGGTATTCTAATGGTGGGCATACCCACCGATCAATCTCTTTTTTTCGTTCAGATCAGAGGCTGCATGAAAAAAAAAGATTACAATATATGGCCAACAAGGACCAGCAACGTACTGGTATGTTGCTGGACTTTGAGTGGTTATACCAGAATGATGCCTGCAGGTTTAGGTATCATCTTGGTATCATTCTTTTCAGCCACCTGTCGGCTTTCATGTAAAAGCAATCCTAGCAGCTAATTAGCCTCTAGCATGCTTTTATAAGCATGTTCCCCCACCGTCTTCCATGTATTTCTCTGGCTCTCCTGTCCCAACAGGGAACCTGAGAATGCAGCCGGTAATTCAGCCAGCTGACCATAGAGCTGATCAGAGACGAGCAGAAGCGTTTGTCTAGCCTCAAGAGTAAACAGCAATTGAACCATGCATGTGAGGTATCAACGCGAAGGTAAGATCGAGGGCAGTAATTTTAGCAGTAGACCTTCTCTGTAAATCTAAAGTGGTAACCTGTAAAGGCTTTTAAAGGCTTTAAAAAATGTATGTAGTTTGTCGCCACTGCATGTTTGTGTGTAATTTTAAAGCATGTCGTGTTTGGTATCCATGTACTCCGCCTAAGATGATCTTTTTTTATTTCATCAAACATTTGGGTAAAATAGTGTGTTTTAGTGCACTAAAATTTTAAAGAGTGTGTTTTTTCCTAAAATGCAAAAAATCGCTGCACAAGTAGTGTGAAAAAAAAATTCAACACCCACCAGTTTAATCTGTAGGGCCTTTGCTTTAAATAAATATATAAGGTTTGGGGGTTCAAAGTCATTTTCTTGCAAAAAAAAATAAAACATTTTCATGTAAACAAAAAGTATCAGAAAGGGCTTTGTCTTCAAGTGGTTAGAAGAGTGGGTGATGTGTGACAAAGGCTTCTAAATGTTGTGCATAAAATGCCAGGACAGTTCAAAACCCCCCCAAATGACCCCATTTTGGAAAATAGACACCCCACGCTATCCGCTCGTCGGTGTGCTAGTCCGGCGGACTAAGAATGACGCATGCTCAGAAGCAAGTACGAGAAGGAAGCTATTGGCTACTGGCTATTGAACTTCCTTTTTCTAGTCCCGTCGTACGTGCTGTACATCATTGCATTAGAAATCGGCGGATTGTTTGCCGGATTCTTTGCCAGACTAAGTCTGCTGGACAATTTGATCGCGTGTACGCGGCATAAGGGTGTACATTTTTTATTTCACTCCTCACTACAAACTGTAATAGGTAGTGAGGAGTGAAATCAAAAATTTGCGCCCTTAGAAATCCTGAAGGCGATGCTTGGTTTTCTGCGCCCCGTACGCGGCTAGGCTCCCAAAAAGTCCCACACATGTGATATCCCCATACTCATGAGAAGCAGCTAAATGTATTTTGGGGTGCAATTCCACATATAACCATGGCATGCGTGAGCAATATATCATTTAGTGACAACTTTTTGTAAATTTTCTTTTTTTTTGTCATTATTCAATCACTTGGGACAAAAAAATCCAATATTCAATGTGCTCAACATGCCTCTCAGCAATTTCCTTGGGGTGTCTACTGTCAAAAATGGGGTCATTTGGGGAGGGGGGGGGGTTGTACTACCCTGCCATTTTAGCACCTCAAACAATGAGATAGGCAGTCATAAACTAAAAGCTGCGTAAATTCCGTAAATTCCAGAAAATACACCCTTGTTTGTAGACACTATAACTTTTGCGCAAACCAATAAATATACGCTTATTGACATTTTTTTTTACCAAAGACATGTGGCTGAATACATTTTGGCCTAAATGTTTGACTAAAATTGAGTTTATCACATTTTTTTTATAACAAAAAGTAGAAAATATCTTTTTTTTTTCAAAATTTTTGGTCTTTTTCCATTTATATCACAAAAAATAAAAAAATCGCAAAGGCAATCAAATATCATCAAAAGAAAGCTCTATTAGTGGTTAAAAAAAAGGATGCAAATTTTGTTTGGGTACAACATTGCATGACCGCGCAATTACCATTTAAAACAGCGCAGTGTCAAATTGTAAAAAGTCCTCCGGTCATTGATCTGCCAAATCATCCGGGGCTAAAGTGGTTAAGGAAAGTGAAACCGTCTGTAAGATTTTGCACGAGTTTTGTTTTGATGTACCTAGAACAGATTTAACTGATTTAAAACTAAAATTCAATTTAAAATAAAAAAGGTCCAGCATCTGTAATTTAATGGATACACCTTTAAAAACAAAAAAAGTGGGCTGCAAGCTGTGGAAAAAATACATCACTGTGAAAGTTTAAAAATAAATTTTTTAGATGTGAAACCTGTAGACATTTCCCTGTTCTTAGCAACATCATCTTCTGTCTTGTTTCCACTCTGGTGGATTGAGACCCAGTCTGTGACTTTCAGATGTTTCCTCCATACTATACTACACGTAGTTATGAGACTAGAAAAAGGTGCAAGTTCTGCAATTGATGGATAGTGGGAACTTAGCTAGTGAGCGACAGCCATCAGATACTTCAGATGTTTTGTTTATCAAAGCCAGCACGCTATGCAAGACATTTCTCATAGATGAGTGGGCAGGAAACCACAGGTCGGCTCCTTTACTAACTGACAGGTCAAAAAAGCAAAACATATCTTTGGTGGTATTTAGTAATGAGTACTAAATACGTGTAACATGGAATAACTGTTTTTTTTTACTGCTTTTCTATGGATTTTCAGACTTCTAGAGATATGCACTCCATCTGAGGACCAAGGTAGGACCCCCTTTCTACTTTTCTGTACTATATTTGTAGTATAACTCAACCTTTTATCACATTTTTAAGATGTTTGATGCTACACGTCAGTATAGAGTTCAGTGGGGTTGAACATTTCAGAAAGTATCTATCAGATATATATATCTAAGTTATGCTGCTGAGCACAACAGGAAATGTTGAAATTTACTGGGTCACCATGTTCTCTTTTTTTATGATTTTATTTTATTTTTTATTTTTTTTATAATATTTTATGCAATGTTTTATGGAGGACATTGAGACTTTCACTTTAAGCTATGCTTGTTAAGGAGTTTACAATTTGAAGAACATACCACTGTCATACAGATAAACAATGTAGACAGATTTGATTAACCTACCATTATTTGAGTAACCTACCATTATTTTTAAAGTACAGTGAGGAACTACACAAACATTAGACAATATAAAAGTCTAAGGCCATTGCTCAAACCAGAGAGTGACCATATGGCCAATTTTTAAATATTCTACATTTTATGTTTTGTTTTTTTAAAGTTGGCAGTGGATTGTGTCTATCCAAATATTTCATTGTGTTCTGTAGAAAGCAACAGTTTATTATTGGCAATTCTATATGCTTGCCATCGCTGTCTTTAGAAGCTATGCTACATACCTGGATTTGCCCCAAACAAATCCCCAGCTTAGGCTCCAGGCAGCTCCAGAAACCCTTCGATCTAGTTCCAGACAGCTCCAGAAACTCGAAGCTCTGGCTTTATATAGTGCCTGAAACCCGAAGCACTGGCCCAAAAAACAATTTCTCTAGTTTAAGGCAGCTCCAGAAAGCCTTAATGCTCGCTACAGGTAGCTTCAAAATTTGGAACTCTGGATTTAGGTGGCACCAAAATGATGACACTAATTGCAGGTAGCCTTAGAAATCCTCGGCTCCAGCTCTAGGCAGCTTTGGAAATCCTCGGCTCTAGGCAGCTCCAGAAATCTTCAGGTTAGGTTTTAGGTAGCTTCAGAAAACTTCAGCTTTGTTTTTAGGTAGCTTCAGAAACCCCCAGCTTTGGTTCCAAGCTGCTCCATAAATTTTCCGCGCTAGCCCCAGGCAACTTTCAAAGCCCTCAACACAGACACTTGTTTCAGTTGCAAAACTACTGGTACTGCCAAAATGAATGGTGGCCCACAAACCGCTGATCTGCCCGTTGCCAGTTGGATTAAAGAATATGTAAACCCAACATTTAATTTTCTCTATGTGTTCCTGCTGTACCATGTACTTGTATGAGAATGTTCTCTTTGTATTGCTTCATTTGTGTGAAATTCCTGGTGTTCCTGTCAGTTGCTTTTCTATTAAAAACTGACCACGCTAAACAGGAGAGCAAACAATGGTCAATTCTCTAGCTGTGTGTCCAGTGATCAAACTTATCCTGTAACCTTTAGACCCCATTCACACCTGAGCGTTTTGTAGCTTGAAGCCTGAAGCTACAAAATGCTAGAGGGGAAAAATTCTATTATTCTCAATGGAGATGGTTCACATCTCCACTATATGTCGCCTCAAGCCGAACGCCTGAAGCTCAAACAAGTTCCAGACCCTTTTTTGTCGCTCCAATTGAGCAGATTTGGGCGTTTTTCTTCTTTTAACATTGGTGACCTTTTGCCCTGCACAAAATCGTGGCAAATCGCGGTAAAAACGTGGTAAAAAACGCTGCGAATCGTGGTAAAAAACGCTGCAAAAAACGCCGCAAAAAACGCTTGAAAACGCTACACTCAGGTGTGAATGCAGCCTTAGATTTTCACTAGAAAGATCCGCTTGATGCAGTTTCTACTCCCCTAGCTCTTATGCAGTTGAAAACAGAGAATGTATGACCACTTCTAAAAAAAAAGGTAAAAAAGGTATTTATAATGTTTTCGTTATATCTATATGCAAATGTTTTGCCTTTCATTTCTATTTTAAAATGAATGGGTTGTTTTACAAGGTGAGGGTTTACAATCACTTTAAGGAACACTGGAATATCTGTAAACCTTTCCTGATAGCTGAGCCTGTTTAGACTAAGAATGTAATGGTTAGATATGCTTTCTTAGCTGATCATTATTGTAATCACCCTTGTCTGATGCACACTGGCATGATTGTACTTCGGGCATTGGTAAGAACCATTTGTAAAAATGATTGCACAGTGAATGTAAATAGTGAATGTGGCTTCATTTAGTTAGTTACATCCAATCCAAAATTGAATGTTAGGAGCAAACTAAATTTTGAAGTACTTTCGAATAACATTCATTAAGTCATCGATGTACCCCACATTTTTGTACGAGTGTTAATTCTGAAAATCTACTAGTGTCTGGCCAGCTTAATTCAGCACTAGAGTCCAGATCTTAGCTGCATTCTTATATCTCCGTCATCGGCTTTAGTATCAGCTCAAGCTCTGTAGTTTTTCTTAAATAGCTAATGCTCCTTTTCCCAAGCCATGGAGCCAGATCAGAAACCAAAGCCTTAACAACCCTACTGTAGACTAGTAAGAATGAGCACCATGGGTGCCAAGAAATTCTGAACCATATAGCAGAGTGCAATTAATACTTTACCATAGTGGTGTTCAAGCTATAGGGGGCTTCAATGTTGACCGTTAACATTGCCACATAATATTTTGATTATATAATGCATATAATTACAGTTCTTTTACAAATCAATGCTCCCCTTCACATTATTGAATGTTGGAGTTTGAGGGCCATGCAACAAGTACCATAGGGCTGCATGTGGCCCTTGGTCTGCAGGTTGGGCATCAGGGGTTTATCAATCCATAAAGCTAAAATAGCAGAAGATAGTAAATAAAAACTATTCCCAAGCTATATTACCTCACTGCCCTCTTTTACAATACAACTTTGTTCAAAAAGGGCTTGAAGTGCTAAACGCTAGGCCCATCCAGTGAGACTTGTTTCATGTGCAGCAGACTTCAAAGTATGGAAAGTTTATTTTGTAACATGGTAAAAGCAAATGTAAACTTAAGGTACAAATGCTATGGATTGACATGAATTATGGGTACATGTGAAGTACATAAACATCCCTGTGTAATTATATGAATTGTATTACTTTTCTATTTAGTTATGATTGGCTTAACATTTTACCAATTCAGTCCTGGAAGGATTTACCCCCTTCCTGAACAGAGCATTTTTTTGCGATTCGGCACTGCGCCTCTCTAACTGACAATTGCGTGGTCGTGCGACATTGTACCCAAACAAAATCCTTTTTTCCCCACAAATAGAGCTTTCTTTTGGTAGTATTTGATCACCTCTGTGGTTTTTATTTTTTGCGCTATAAACAAAAAAAGAGCGACAATTTTGAAAAAAAAAGCAATATTTTTTATGTTTTGCTATAATAAATATCCCCAAAAAATATATTTAAAAAATGAATTTCTTCCATAGTTTAGGCCGATATGTATTTTTCTACATATTTTTGGTAAAAAAAAAATCGCAGTAAGTGTATACTGATTGGTTTGCGGAAAAGTTATAGTGTCTACAAAATAGGGGATAGATTTATGGCATTTTTATTATTCTTTTTTTTTTTTTTTTTACTAGTAATGGTGGTAGTCTGCAATTTTTATCGGGACTGCGACATTATGGTGAACACAGCGGACAATTTTGACACTATTTTGGGACCATTGACATTTATACAGCAATCAGAGCTACAAATAGCCACTGATAACTGTATAAATGACACTGGCAGGGAAGGGGTTAAACACTAGGGGGACATCAAGTGTTTTTACTGGATGTGTTCTAACTGTAGGGGGATAGGCTCACTACAACATGACAGAGATCACTGCTCCCAATGACAGGTCGCAGTAGATCCCTGTCATGTTGCTAGGCAGAGCAGGGAAATGTCTTGTTCATATAGGCATCTCCCCGTTCTGCCTCTCCTCGCCGCAATCGCAGGGCCACCGGGGAACATCAAGTTCACAGTACCCGTGGGCATGCTCACACCCAATAGGCGTCAAATTCAAAGTGACGTACAGGTATGCCCTTTTGCCTGCCTGTGCCATTCTGCCAATGTAAATTGCCGTGCGGCAGTCGGCAAGTGGTTAAGGACATTTTCAAAAATGCAAGAAATCTGCATTAAGGCCCTTGACTTATTTTCATTTTTTTTATTTTTCTCTGTGTGTGTGTGTGTGTGTGTGTGTGTGTACTTTAGAGAAGTAAAAACTCTCTGTGTTGGCCGCACACTACAGAGATGAAAAGCCGATATCACACAGCTCAGTGGTCTGACATTCCCCATGCACAATGCTCCAATCAAAAACACTGTTAAGTGTTGCTGATTGGAGCACTGTACAGGGGGTGTTGGACCTCAGAAGATCCAGGACACTGCACTGTATGTGACAGGAGCGGTCTGGTCCTCCAGTGTGTTGACAACAAAGTAATCTTTTACAGCTCCAACCCAGATAGCAAGCAATTGTGCTGCAAGTTTAAAAATGACTTGCTAAGCTATTACTAGACATGCCAGACTTCACAAGTTTGTTGCACAATTGCAGCAAGTTCTCATAGCATGAATACAGGTCAACTTTCTTTGCAAAAATTCTGCAAATCTGCTGTAAGTTCTGGCTCAGTAATGCTGTGCAATAGTCATCCCACCACAGGGGTCACTGTGACTGAATTTTCATGCTGTAGCCTTGCAGCGCTCTTGCTGTAAACTCACCACTGCAACTTTGCTCTTGCTAGAGACTTTTCATGCAAATTTTCTACAAACTGGAAAAGTGTCAACTAGAAATTAAAAGGGTTGTAAAGGTAAATGTTTTTTCACCTTAATGCATTCTATGCATTAAGGTGAAAAAACATCTGACACTGCCTGCGCCCCCCGTTTTACTTACCCAACCCCTCAAAAATCCCGCGCTCCCCCCAACGTCCTCTTCACCGCTCAGCCTGGCCACTGATTGGCTGGAGTGGATGGATGGAAAGCAGCGCAGCCATTGGCTCGCACTGCTGTCATCACATCCACTGATGCGGAGCGACGGGGGGGGCGGGGCCGTGTGATATAGCGAGCGGCTATAGCCGCCGGCTGTATCACGGGAGCGCGCCCGCAGGTGCTTCTCACCAAGCGAGGGTGATCGCATGAACGTGAGAAGTACCTGTGGGAAGAAGCAGAGACAGCCGCCGAGGGACCCTAGAAGAGCAGGTTCGGGGCCACTCTGTGCAAAACAAGCTGCACAGTGGAGGTAAGTATAACATGTTTGTTATTTAAAAAAAAAAAAAATAATTTACTTTACAACCCCTTTAACTAATTATGGGGCCTGACGAAAAAAAAAAGCTGTGATTGAGCATTAAGCAAAACTACAAACTGCCTAGCAGGAGTGTGGCTTCATACTGAGAGTAGCCTGTGCATACCGAGAACTACATACTGATGGCAGTGGCATGCTAATGCTCTGCTGCTCAATAGCGATATGCAGCTATGGGGCTGACAGAGGGGCTCCTTTTAGGCGCTGCTGTCAATCAATCCAGGTGGTACTAGGCAGGGGAGTATGTCAACCAGGCTGACTACAGGACTAAATGTATGTTGTGCACTTGCACAGAATCCTGTAGCTCTGATTACAAGTTATAGGATGCAAGCTCAAGCACAGATTAGCCACCCTGCTTAGCTTGGCTAGAATGCTCCAGGAACATGCCAGGACCACCAAATATTTGCTGCTCAATATGAATGTTACTGTAAAAGAAGGAAGGTTTAGGAGTGTGTCTATGGGAATGTTTGATCATTCTTCCAGAAGCGCATTTGTGAGGTTAGGCATTGATGTGGACAAGAAGACTTGGCTTTCAGTCTCTGCTCTAATTCATCCTAAAGGTTTTCCATCAGGTTCAGGTCAGGACTCTGTGCAAGCCAGTTAAGTTCCTCCACCCCAAACTCACTCATCCATGTCTTTATGGACCTTGCTTTGTGCACTGGTCCAAATCATTTGGTGGAGGGGGGATTATGGTGTGGGGTTGTTTTTCAGGGGTTGAGTTTGTCCCCTTAGTTCCAGTGATGGAAACCCTTAATGCATCAGAAAGACATTTTGGACAATTCCATGCTTCCAACTTTGTGGGAACAGTTTGGGGATGGCCCCTTCCTGTTCCAACAATACTGCGCACCAGTGCACAAAGCAAGGTCCACAAAGACATGGATGAGAGATTTTGGGGTGAAGGAATTTGACTGGCCTGGACATTTGGGATGAATTAGCGCGAAAACTGCGAGCCAGGCCTTCTTGTCCAAATCAGTGCCTTACCTCACAAATGCCCCAGATAGCAAGCAATTGTGCTGCAGGCTTGAAAATGACTTGCTAAGCTATTGCTAGACTTGTCAGACTTCACAAGTTGGTTACACGATTGCAGCTGGTCCACATTGCATGACTCCATATGGTCGGGATCGTTCCTGAGCTTAGACAGGCTGAGTGACATTAGCCGATAGCAGACTGCACTCCTGTGACCTACAGGAGAGTTAGAGCCAAAATAGCTTTGGCTATAATTCTCCTTTAAGAGAAAAGGCAATCCCACCTAATATTACAAGAGAGTACCTAATAAAGTGACCATAGAGTGTATATTAGGATATAGAAAGATTTTCACAGGCTTCCTGCTGTCACCAAACTTGGGCTCTTGCTCCGAAGCTGAAGATTGATTCATAAAACCGCATCCCAGTTATATGTGCTGATGTGTTAGGTAAACTAATAGATTTAGGCCTTGGGTGTAGATAGACTGTAGCCTCCCCAGCGTATGATTATGTCAGATTTTTGCGTCTCAAAGCGGTACAATTGTTTTGCATAGAAATTTAGCGTTTTATATTGTAGGCCTGTAATTCTTAGTAATAACTAGTGATGGCCGAACGGTTCGCCCGGCGGTCGTTTCGCGGCGAATTTCCGACTTTCGCCGTCCGCGGGTTCGAACGCCTTTTTCCGTCGTTCGCCCCGGCGGACTTACGTGTTTAATGTATACAAGAACTTTAACCTTTCGTGACACGTTTATCATGTGTTACAGGACAACCAATTGAGACATGACAGCTCATGGACACTTGGACATTCCCCCTAACCTATAAATACACCCGATCCGGTGGCCATTTTACATTCTTTCTTCTGTCACTGTAGGGAAAGGATCCTGTGTGGAGTAGGGACAGAGAAAACGCTAGCTATTTGGTACACAAAAGTTCTTTTCAGGACTGGTATAGGTGTTAGGTCAGCAGCCTGAGTTTCTTTTGTCAGTTTAGATAAAGGGACAGAGCGCTGTATGCTGCTATTTTAGGGACAGCTCAGCCAGATTAGTCTTTCTTCATCATCATCATCATCATCATCATTAGCTGTTACTATCAGGTCCACAAAAGAGCTGTTCCAGCTAATCGTTCCAGCCTACTCTTTTTTGCCAATTTGTATAGGGACAGGCAGGAAGCAGTGTGTCAGGCAGTGAGGATAATTTTAAAGACTTGCTGTTACTATTAGTTCCACAAAGGTTCTTTTCAGGACTGGTATCAGTGGTACGGTAATAGGCTTGTACACGTATAATATTCTTTCTTCCAAATATAGAAAGAATATTATACTTGACTGCTGCCCTTCTGCTGCAGTCTGCTAATCATTCACAACTCACTTGTTCCACAAAGCTCTTTATCAGGACTGGTAACTTGGTCTGTCTAGGGTGCTACGGTACATAGGCTTGGGTGCGGTACAGTCTGCTGTTCTGTAAGGACCGCTATCGGTCCACAATACATAGGGTTGCCGTGCACTACTGCTGACCGCTGCCCTATACTGCAGCAGTCCTTCATTGGTATAGGGACTGACGTACAGTCTGCTAATCACTAACACACAACCTGCTTGGTCCACAAAAGTTCTTATAAGGACTGGTAACTTGGTATAGGGTGCTACGGTACATAGGCCTGAGTGCGTTACAGTCTGCTGTTCTGTAAGGACCGCTATCGGTCCACAATACATAGGGTTGCCGTGCACTACTGCTGACCGCTGCCCTATACTGCAGCAGTCCTTCAGCGGTATAGGGACTGACGTACAGTCTGCTAAACACTAATACACAACCTGCTTGGTCCACAAAAGTTCTTATAAGGACTGGTAACTTGGTATAGGGTGCTACGGTACATAGGCTTGAGTGCGGTACAGTCTGCTGTTCTGTAAGGACCGCTATAGGTCCACAATAGATAGGGTTGACGTGCACCACTGCTGACCGCTCACCTATACTGCAGCAGTCCTTCAGCGGTATAGGGACTGACGCACAGTCTGCTAAACACTAACACACAACCTGCTTGGTCCACAAAAGTTTTTATAAGGACTGGTAACTTGGTATAGGGTGCTACGGTACATAGGCCTGAGTGCGTTACAGTCTGCTGTTCTGTAAGGACCGCTATCGGTCCACAATACATAGGGTTGCCGTGCACTACTGCTGACCGCTGCCCTATACTGCAGCAGTCCTTCATTGGTATAGGGACTGACGTACAGTCTGCTAATCACTAACACACAACCTGCTTGGTCCACAAAAGTTCTTATAAGGACTGGTAACTTGGTATAGGGTGCTACGGTACATAGGCCTGAGTGCGTTACAGTCTGCTGTTCTGTAAGGACCGCTATCGGTCCACAATACATAGGGTTGACGTGCACCACTGCTGACCGCTGCCCTATACTGCAGCAGTCCTTCAGCGGTATAGGGACTGACGTACAGTCTGCTAAACACTAATACACAACCTGCTTGGTCCACAAAAGTTCTTATAAGGACTGGTAACTTGGTATAGGGTGCTACGGTACATAGGCTTGAGTGCGGTACAGTCTGCTGTTCTGTAAGGACCGCTATCGGTCCACAATACATAGGGTTGCCGTGCACTACTGCTGACCGCTGCCCTATACTGCAGCAGTCCTTCATTGGTATAGGGACTGACGTACAGTCTGCTAATCACTAACACACAACCTGCTTGTTCCACAAAAGTTCTTATAAGGACTGGTAACTTGGTATAGGGTGCTACGGTACATAGGCTTGAGTGCGGTACAGTCTGCTGTTCTGTAAGGACCGCTATCGGTCCACAATAGATAGGGTTGACGTGCACCACTGCTGACCGCTGCCCTATACTGCAGCAGTCCTTCAGCGGTATAGGGACTGACGTACAGTCTGCTAAACACTAATACACAACCTGCTTGGTCCACAAAAGTTCTTATAAGGACTGGTAACTTGGTATAGGGTGCTACGGTACATAGGCTTGAGTGCGGTACAGTCTGCTGTTCTGTAAGGACCGCTATCGGTCCACAATAGATAGGGTTGACGTGCACCACTGCTGACCGCTGCCCTATACTGCAGCAGTCCTTCAGCGGTATAGGGACTGACGTACAGTCTGCTAAACACTAATACACAACCTGCTTGGTCCACAAAAGTTCTTATAAGGACTGGTAACTTGGTATAGGGTGCTACGGTACATAGGCTTGAGTGCGGTACAGTCTGCTGTTCTGTAAGGACCGCTATAGGTCCACAATAGATAGGGTTGACGTGCACCACTGCTGACCGCTCACCTATACTGCAGCAGTCCTTCAGCGGTATAGGGACTAAGAGTTTTGTCACAGGGTCATTTAAAAAATGACATGCAGAGGAAGAGGCAGGCCCTTCCGCAGGGGTGGTAGGGGTAGGGCAGGAGCAACAGGCTTGAGCCAAAGTGGGAAGTTGCAGAAGGTGCGTTCAATTACTTTAAAGGATGCACCAGACTTGGTTGAGTGGCTCGCTCAGCCTTACTCTTCTGCACCCTCCTCATCCTCTCGATCTGCACCCTCTTCTTCACTCTCTGCTATGTGCACCCCCAAAGACACTACCACCAACAACACGACCACCACCACCACCACCACATACCTTCCGCTTGAGTCACTGGAATTATTTTCCGATCCATATCAAGAGGACATTTCTGATGCGCAGCCACTCTTGGTATTGGATCAGGAAGAGGAGGTAGCAACAAGCGCTACTCAGCAGTCTGACGCCAGTACCCAGATCAGCCCAAGGAGGAGGTTGGTCCCCGGTGTTGCTGCCTACTCTACTTATAGCGGTGGGGAAGGTGACGTTGATGATGACGTGTCTAGTGATGTCACGTGGGTGCCCACAAGAGAGGAAGAGGAGGGGAGTTCAGAGGGAGATATGGACCAGCAGATAGGGAGGAGAAGCAGCAATGACTTACATTGCACAGCAGGGACAAAGCAGACTGCAAATGTATCAGGAGCGAGTCATCGACCATGTACGGTCACATCTGGCGCTCCCAGGACACCGGCACATGGCTCCGCAGTGTGGGCTTTTTTTAACGTGTCCGCTGCTGACAATAGCGTTGCCATCTGCAATCTTTGCAGTCAACGCGTTAGTCGCGGTAAGCCCAATACTCACCTAGGGACGACCGCCTTAAGAAGGCACATGAGCAGCCATCACCGAGCCCAGTGGGAGCAACGGAACACACAAAGCCACACTGCAGGCTCTCACCGTCCAGCCTCGTCTTCTACTTCTCCTTCTCCTCTCTCCTCACAATTGTCCTCCACTCCACCTTCCATCACGCCAAGCTCACATTTTTCTGCAAAAAGGCAGGCTTCCGTGGGCCTAATGTTTGAGCGTAAAAAAATGATGACGCCGGATAACCCTCTTGCCCAACGGTTGGCGGCTGGCTTGTCAGAACTCATAGCCCGCCAACTACTGCCATATAAACTGGTGGACTCGGAGGCCTTTCGCAAATTTGTGGCCATTGGAACACCACAATGGAAGGTCCCAGGAAGGAAGTATTTCTCAGAGAAGGGCATCCCAGAGCTATATGGCCATGTTCAGCGGCAAGTGAATGTATCTCTGGCACACAGTGTCGGTGCCAAGATACATCTGACCACAGACACGTGGTCTAGCAAACACGGGCAGGGAAGGTATATCAGTTTTACTGCCCACTGGGTGAACCTTCTGACGGCCGTCAAGCATGTAACCCGTGGCACCCGTGTAGATTTGGTTTTACCGCCACGGATTGCATGCAGGCCTGACTCTTCTTCTCCTCCTCCTACTCCATCCTCCTCCCTCTCCTCCTCAGCTGCCTCCTCCTTTTCCGCTGCTAGCGTCTCTTCCACTGCACCGCCCAAGCTCCCCAGAACCTATTCCACATGCCAGGTGAGACGTTGCCATGCCGTGCTGCGTCTGTTGTGCCTGGAAGCAAAGAGCCACACTGGCCCGGCACTCCTTTCAGCTTTGCGTTCACAGGCAGATGAGTGGCTAACACCGCTCAATTTGACAGTTGGTAAAGTGGTGTGTGACAACGGTGCCAATCTGCTTAGCGCATTGAAACAGGGCAAAATCACGCACGTGCCGTGCATGGCACACGTCTTAAACTTGGTCGTGCAGCGATTCCTTGTCAAATACCCTGGGGTCCAGGACATCTTGCGGCAGGCAAGGAAAATCTCGGCCCATTTCAGAAGATCTTACACGGCCATGGCTCGCCTTGCTGACATTCAGCGGCGACACCATCTGCCGGTCAGACGTCTTATTTGCGATTGCCCGACGCGATGGAACTCAACCTTCTATATGCTTGATAGGCTGCTCCAGCAGAAACGTGCAGTTAACGTCTACCTGTATGAACTCTGCGAAAGAAACGGTTCTGGGGAGCTGGGTTTTTTTTCACCGCGCCAGTGGCTGCTCATGCGCGACACATGCAGACTTCTGCGGCCATTTGAGGAGATCACCAAACTGGTCAGTCGCAGCCATGGCGCCATCAGTGACATGGTACCTTATGCCTTCTTTCTGGAGCGTGCATTGCGTCGTGTCATTGATCAGGCTGTGGAGGAGCAGGAGCGGGAAGATGAGGAAGTCGCAATGCTGGATGAATTCCCAGGGGGGGCTACTCTATCTGAGACAAGTCAACAACAGGAGTCTGATGAGGAGTCAGAGGAGGATGGTGCCGGGGCGGATGAGCAGGAGCAAGAAGAGCATGCTTTAAACCTTTCTGGGATCCCTGTTGTGCGAGGATGGGGAGAGGAGAATGAAGAGGACGACATTATCCTGGATGATGAGCAGGAGCCAGGCCACCACACCGCTTCCACTTTAGTGCAAATGGGGGCCTTCATGCTCCAGTGTTTTAATAGGGACCCCCGTATAAAAAGCATGAGGGTCAAGGACCAGTACTGGGTGGCAACGTACTTAGACCCCCGGTACAAACACAAAATGGCGGAAATGTTACCGCCGTCGCAGAGGGCTGTCAGAATGCAGCACTTCCAGGCCTTGCTTCGAGAAATGCTGCATTCTGCTTTTGCGTGCGCTGGCAGAGGAGCAATTCCCACTCCCAGAGAAGGATTTGCGGGTACCAATCCAACAGCGCCTGCAAGAAGAGGCCGGTTTGAAGATGTGTTGGTGACTTCGGATATGAGGTCATTCTTTCAGCCGACCCATCGACAGGTGTCATCCGGATCCAGCATCAGGGAACGCCTAGACCGTCAGGTGTCCGACTACATTGGGTTAACGGCCGATGTGGACGCTCTGAGGAGTGATGAACCCCTAGACTACTGGGTGGGCAGGCTTGACCTCTGGCCAGAGCTTGCCCAATTTGCAATCGAACTGTTGGCTTGCCCCTCATCCAGTGTCCTGTCCGAAAGGACGTTCAGCGCAGCAGGGGGGATTGTGACCGATAAGCGTACTCGCCTAGCTCACCACAGTGTTAACTACCTCACATTTCTAAAAATGAATGAGGCATGGATCTCGGAGGAATTCAACACATGTGATCAGTAGACCATGTATATGTCTATAAACAATTTTTGGAATCAAGCACACAGACCTTCTTAATTCATTTGGCTCACTTCCCTGACCCAAAAAAGCACACCGTACTATATGCCCCTACCCTCCTCTTTGAAGAGGTTGAGCGGTGTCATATTTCTACTGGGGCTGCTTATTATGAGGGGTTCCCACCATCCCTGTGCTGTGCTGACTTCCTCCTGGGTGTTCTTATTATGAGGGGCTCCCACCATCCCTGTGCTGTGCTGACTTCCTCCTGGGGGTTCTTATTATGAGGGGATCACACCATCCCTGTGCTGTGCTGACTTCCTCCTGGGGCTGCTTACGGTGCTGCTGTCAGCGCTGTATGTCACGGAGCTGCTGTCAGCGCTGTATGTCACGGAGCTGCTGTCAGCGCTGTATGTCACGGAGCTGCTGTCAGCGCTGTATGTCACGGAGCTGCTGTCAGCGCTGTATGTCACGGAGCTGCTGTCAGCGCTGTATGTCACGGAGCTGCTGTCAGCGCTGTATGTCACGGAGCTGCTGTCAGCGCTGTATGTCACGGAGCTGCTGTCAGCGCTGTATGTCACGGAGCTGCTGTCAGCGCTGTATGTCACGGAGCTGCTGTCAGCGCTGTATGTCACGGAGCTGCTGTCAGCGCTGTATGTCACGGAGCTGCTGTCAGCGCTGTATGTCACGGAGCTGCTGTCAGCGCTGTATGTCACGGAGCTGCTGTCAGCGCTGTATGTCACGGTGCTGCTGTCAGCGCTGTATGTCACGGAGCTGCTGTCAGCGCTGTATGTCACGGAGCTGCTGTCAGCGCTGTATGTCACGGTGCTGCTGTCAGCGCTGTATGTCACGGAGCTGCTGTCAGCGCTGTATGTCACGGAGCTGCTGTCAGCGCTGTATGTCACGGAGCTGCTGTCAGCGCTGTATGTCACGGAGCTGCTGTCAGCGCTGTATGTCACGGAGCTGCTGTCAGCGCTGTATGTCACGGAGCTGCTGTCAGCGCTGTATGTCACGGAGCTGCTGTCAGCGCTGTATGTCACGGTGCTGCTGTCAGCGCTGTATGTCACGGAGCTGCTGTCAGCGCTGTATGTCACGGAGCTGCTGTCAGTGCTGTATGTCACGGAGCTGCTGTCAGCGCTGTATGTCACGGAGCTGCTGTCAGCGCTGTATGTCACGGTGCTGCTGTCAGCGCTGTATGTCACGGAGCTGCTGTCAGCGCTGTATGTCACGGAGCTGCTGTCAGTGCTGTATGTCACGGAGCTGCTGTCAGCGCTGTATGTCACGGAGCTGCTGTCAGCGCTGTATGTCACGGAGCTGCTGTCAGCGCTGTATGTCACGGTGCTGCTGTCAGCGCTGTATGTCACGGAGCTGCTGTCAGCGCTGTATGTCACGGAGCTGCTGTCAGCGCTGTATGTCACGGAGCTGCTGTCAGCGCTGTATGTCACGGAGCTGCTGTCAGCGCTGTATGTCACGGAGCTGCTGTCAGCGCTGTATGTCACGGTGCTGATGTCAGTGCTCTGTATTACGGTGCTGCTGTCAGTGCTCTGTATCTCCTGCACCCTCTTGTTTGCCTACCCTGGTCCCTGACCTTCCCTCTCCTCCATTGCCTTCATTAGCTCCATAGTCCTGAATTGTCAGAACAATTTCCCAAATAAAAAAAAAATGCTTGTAGTTATCGATCCCAAATTCACCTCATACATGTATTATGCTATTGTCCAGGTGGTGGGACTACGTGCTACCCCCTAATAATTACCCCGTGGCCGCAAATTCGACCTAAAGGTTTGCGAAATTCGCCTCCCATTGAAGTCAATGGAGCCCGCGGCGAACGGTCGTTTTCGCGAACGTTTGTGTCCGTTCGCGTTTCGCGTTCGCGAAACGTCCCGTCGGAAGTTCGTCCATCACTAGTAATAACACACTTAAATCTGTCCAAACATGAGTCTAGCAGACATCCCGGGTATGATAAAGTTTGAAACACAAAATCCTAAAATATGATATAATAAATAACTATAAACAATTATAAAAAATAATAATATAATAATAATAAAATTAATTTCCCCACAATTCACTATCGCTCAATTCTGCAAGTGTTCTAATTTACTATCGCTGTTTTCTAGCTGGTCTAAAACCACTTTTGACGTAAAGGGACAATTTTTGGTTGCTATGGACAATCTCCAGTTTCCAGGCAGAACATTATATATAATATAAAAGTGCATGCAGGGCATTGGACAAAGCATTGGGGACAAAAGGGATGTGAAATAATTTCATACAGTAATGTAAGATTACAGTGTACTGTATGTTTTATGAATTTTCAATTTTTTGAATTTTCCACCGGGCCCCGCCCTGTGCGTTGCGGCACTCGCAGAGAACAAAGACAGGCACACGGCACACAGAGGCATTGGAGGACAGAGCCCATGGGCACAGCGGGGGGGGGGGGGGGGTATCGCAGGACCCTGGGGACAAGGTAAGGATACTGCACCAGGGTCCTGCAATGCAATCCCGAGTGTGGCTCGGGGTTACCGCTAATGGTACTGAAATTTAACCCCGAGCAACACTCGGGAAAACTACCAGGGAGGTTAATGACTTTCAGAGGAACATATAAACGAGTTAACGGGTGTTTTGTATATGGCAACCTCCTAGCTAGGTTGCAAACAGTTTAGGCAAATTACATTTTTGGCTCCCCTTGTAGCAGAGGAGCAGTGTTTAACTGTTTTTGGCTTATCTGGTTTCTGCTGGTTGCAGGCTCTGCTGCTTTCCCCTGGATTCTGGTAGGTTCCAAAATTTAGTGGGTGGAGAAGGCAGATCCTCACTGGCATATTCATGCTGCCTCAGCCAATCCCTTGCAGAAAGAATGGCCAATAGGGGGATAAGGTATGTATAAATAGGCCGGGGCCTGGAACAGCAGGGTGCTTGTTCCTATGGGAGAAGACCCAGCTTGACAGCTGAGGCCCCCTGGGCTAATAGCTGCAGCTTAGAAGAAACCTATACTGAATGTGTCCTAGCTCTAGCTAGAGCTAGGGGCAGGGCTGGGAGAAGGGGTGGGTGAGAGGGGCAGCTGCCCTGGCTGTAATGGTTTACTGTAGGGATGGGGGCACCTTTCTTTTGTTACAAGGCTGACAGGAGTAGTGACATCAGCAGTGATTTTGACAAGCAAGTCACTGCTGGGCAAAGGACCCCCGAAGCTTGCACATTATAGATGGGAGGGCAGTTTGGCATCTTTTTCCTGGGCACTGGATGAGCGTGTTCCAGCACTGGCTAGGGGACCCATGTCCAGTATTCCTGAAGAGCAGTGGAGGAAGTCCGCAGAGCATCTAGCCTGGAGGCATCCAGTACAGAAGTTGGCTGGTACTAAGAAAGCATTGACGTACACAGAGCACCATGAGTACTAGCCTAAAAGATCCCAGAGAAGGTCCTTGCTACCTTTTGGAAGAGCTTACTCCAGTTTACTGACTGAGGCTTTACCTTCGCAATAGGGTCCCCTGAGTTGTAGTTCACTAAACACTGAATTCAAGAGGGTGGTTGCGCCCTGAAGAGACAGTACAGTTAGAGGTGTCCAATATTATTTATTTCTGCTAGTTTGGAGTATCCCAAGGCTGACTGCACCCTACCCAAGTTAAACCAATAAATAAACTACAAAAAGACATGCACTGTCTGGTTTCTGAGTTGAAAGACTATGATCTGCTGTGCGCCTGGCTACCCAGTACCTCACATGGAATGGAACCCGGGATAACTCAGTCTGGGGTTTTTGCTACATGTAAAATTATTTCTGACATTGCTTATAATGAGATTTAAATGAGATTGTAGAGATGCTTTATAATGTTATGCTGTGTTCTTTAAGGATGGGTCTGGGTTCTAGCAAGAAGATTTGGAAGAGAGAGGAACAATATGAAGTGAGAGGACCTAGCCATAATAACTTTTACAAAACTCATCCACCAACCGTAAGTCTCCACCTCTATTACTGATGTGTATGGCTCTATTTTTAATATATGAAAGTAGTATACTTTAATAATAGTAATGTTCCACATTCCATGTGCTACCCTGTTTCCCTTAAAATAAGACCTAGCCTGATTGTCGGTGTTGGCTGCAATATAAGCCCTACCACCCAAATATGCCCTACCCTGTTTCCTCAAAAATAAGCCCTACCCTGAAAAGAAGACCTACAAGGACTTTAACTAGGGCTTATTTGGGGGGTAGGGCTTTTATTGCAGCTATCACCGACAATCACACTAGGTCTTGTTTTAGGGGAAACAGGGTATATTACCTGTGGCAAAGAGAATATTGGTAGAAATACTGTATAATATGATAAGACCCTTGCTCCATATTTACCGTATTTGCTGGCGTATAAGGTGGCTGGGCATATAAGACAAGCCCCTACTTTTCGATTAAAAATTTTGGTTTTGTGCTGTACTCACTGTATAAGATGACCCTCTTGTGCGGTAATACCGTATGTTCAGAAACTAAGTTGGCACCGGGTAACATGCGATCTCACAGTATACATATAGTATACCGCCCTGAGCCAATCACAGCGAGCTATGCATTCTATTATTGAATACAATGCCTGCTCGGATTGGCAGAGGCTGTAACATCATCGGCCTGTGCCTCTGACTCTCACAGCCAATCCGAGCAGGCTACTGGATGTAGCCTGCTCGGATTGGCAGATGTTGTTACTCCAATCCGAGCAGGCACTGTATTCATTAATAGAATATATGGCTCGCCAGGATTGGCTCAGCAGTGTATACTGTATGTATACAATCACCACACGCTCGGCAAGTATCCGGAGGGCATAACATCCAGCGGGCGGCTGGCATATGATAACCCCAGCTTTATACCCGGCGTATAAGACGACCCCTGCTTTTTGCCCATTTTTTTTACTGTAAAAATTTGTCTTATACGCCGGAAAATACGGTAACAGCAAGCACAGACTACAACTGTGATGCCCGTCATCATGCCTTCATTAGTGCATCAAGAGCCAAAATCTTTTTATTTTAGAGAAGAGTTAAAACTGTTATTGGTACAACTGCTATGCATTTGCATTAAAGTGTTACTAAACCCAGGACTCTGCATTCACTATATCCGGTCTTCCACAGTACACAGAACATGGAAAATGCAATAGTTTTAGTAAATATAAACTGCTAAATACCTTTTCTCATCAGCAGTATATAGTGGTCTTGTGACTTCTAGCAGTGTCTGGTTAAAGCTTGCTGTAGATCCTTCCAAGCAGCAACTGACCCCCCAGCAGCCAACATTAATAGAGCCTCCAGCACAACACGGCACCCCTTGCCATTACATGCATTCAGTGCTGGAAGTGCTGGAACTACGTTCCCCCGCTGAAAAAAATAAGTATAACCAGCATGCTTTACTGCATATGCAGACTGATTTTACTGTTGTGGGCTTAGTAACACTTTAAGGCCTAGTTTACAGTTGTGGTCAGGGGATGGTCAAAATAGGCAGCTTAAGCTAAGCTGATCGAACTGCGACCAGTTCCTGACAGACCGGATGAATTTGGGTCTTTGTCCAGTTGTAATCATGGTTTTACCTCCCGCCCGACCACCCTCTTAAGCTGAAAAGGAGAAGTATACATGTTGCTGTGGGCAGAAAAGAATTACCGTATACAGTATCACGACCGAACACAACACAGCATAAGGGGCTTATTTATAAAAATGGAGATAATCCACAAATATTCAACTTTTTGGATCCTCAACCTCAGTCCTCACGTACCCTCAACGGGCAATGTTTTCAGGTTTTCCTTTGCTTTGCACAGCTACTTTAAATCAATATTAATGACATGTTATCGATAAGAGCTATTTTATCTAAGGTAAGTTCCCAAAACATGGCCGTTGGGGGGAATTGAGGTTGAGAACCATTGCCTTACATCACCAACATCATTTACAGCAATAAAAAAACTTTTATATTCTTTACAAAATCATTCTAGCTCTTTCCCCCTATGGTGTAGTATACATCTTCACACAAAAGGAAGGAAAGAAATTCTACCAAGAAGGTCACATGTGCGGAACACCACAGTTGAATAAAAATATATTTATTGTAGAAAAAGCACCATAATTAAGAAACAAAAATAACAGAAATACCAGCGCAGATATCTTCCACAACTAAATTCAAAAAAGACAACGTTGTCTTAGGAAAGGTTGCAGCTGGGCTCCCGTCCATTCATCCCAGCAATCACACTTCTACAGATCTTGGTACTGAATGAACTGGGTGCAAATGGTTGATGCACAATATAGTTCTAGTGAGGTTCCAATAAACCTTTAATAAGGTGTGTATATCCACTGGCATGGATGCTGCGAGGCGGCTTCAGTATTCAAGAGTTGCCCAGGAATAGTGTAAAATATGTAGTTTGATTCATGGGGACATTTCCTAAAATCCTGCTGCTGTGCTCATTGAAGCGTTACGCTATGACTACAGGTATTCCATGAAAATTCAGGCTGGTGGTAACCAGAGGCCTGGCTCTGAGGAAAGGGGTTCTCCCCAGAAACGCATCAGCCGTTTACGTTGGGGTATTCATCAATCAATTTATCTGACATCAGATCTGGATGTGTCGATGTTCGGTGCGATGGATCCAATTTTATTGATTATGCCTTTAATCAATACTTGTTTGTGAGTAGCCATTTTGCTATGTGTTCTGTTTTCAATAAAGCTCCATTTATGGTAATGCACTAGGTCAGTGCGCCTTCCTTTTTTGTTTTGTTTTTCTCCAGTATTTGAATACCAAATATTCTAAGGAGGGATGCAAGACCTTTTTGACACTACCATCTTAAACTGTCGGTATCACACTTTGAAGACCGAGACACCAGAGCGCAGGAGAAGTTGTCTTTTTCTGGTAACCAGAGTCAAGCATGGGAAAGTCAACCTGATGCAAAAAAAAGGTCCCGGGGAATAGTTAATCAAGAGGGGAGATGGTGGGAAGGTTGGAGGTTTGTATGCCTGAAGGTGAAGGTGAAAAGAAAACGAGGCCATTTTGTTTTACAGCATGGAAGCCTCTAATGACATTCTGGATAATGCATACTGGGAAACACCATCATCTCACCACCTCAGCCGTCTTATCCTTCATCACCAGATCATCCACCTGTAACTCCCAGCTCCTCTGTGCAAAAAGCAGACAGGACCATGATACGGTTAAGCACAGATAGCAATCTTCCGCGGTGTCTCCACATCCAAAAACCTTCAGGCATACAAACCTCCAACCTTCCCACCACCCCCCCACTTCATGAACTATTCCCCGGGACCTTTCTTTGCATCACGCTGGTGGTCGTTTTCCCATGCTCGACTCTGGTTACCACAAGCCTGAATGTTCAGGGAATACCTGTAGTCATAAGGTAACGCCTCAAACTAGATATTTTACACTCTTCCTGGGCAGCTCTTGAATATTGAAGCTGCCTTGTAGCATCCGGTCAGTGGATATACACACCCTATTGGTGGTTTGTTGGAACCTCACTTGAACTATATTGTGCTTCAACCATTTGCACCCAGTTCATTCAGTACCAAGATCTGTAGAAGTGTGATTGCTGGGATGAATGGATGCTAGTGCAGCTATGACCTTTCCTAAGACAACGTTCTATTTTTTCAATTTAGTTGTGGAAGATATCTTCACTAGTATTTCTGTTATTTTTGTTTATTAATTATGGTGCTTTTTCTACAATAAATATATTTTTATTCAACGGTGGTGTTCCGCACATGTGACCTTCTTGGTAGGATTTCTTTCCTTCCTTTTGTGTATTAATTTTTTGGTCACGCGGACTGCGCCATATGGATGCTCATATGGTGATTAGTTGAGCGATTCTACTAGTGGACTTACACAACCACTTATTAATAGATAATCTTTTCCGAACACTCAGAGTATTTCGTTAATATTAGGGTTTGCAGTGTGATTTCCTCTCGCACAAGAATGACACACAGGAATACCACAAAAACAACCTACACACTGCAGCAAACCACATATTAGAGAACTTAACTCACATAGGAGAACAAAGACTGTCTCGCAACAGAACATGGCAAGTTTCACAGAGTCAACAAACCCACAGTACCCCTTGGAAGAAACAATGCAGTAAGGAAAAGTCACAGTCTTTGGGTTTAACGGAAACAAAGCTGTGCCTTCTTATGTACATACTGGGGGGTTGATTTACTAAAGCAGTTGCTCCAGAGCTTAGTAAATGAGCAGAAGCTCTGCTGACTTCCATTATCCAATCATGTGCAGGTAAAAATGCTGTTTTTGTTATTTTCCTTGCATGTGATTGGGTATACTTTGCAAAGTGAAGCTTTACCTCCTATTCTAAGCTCTGGAGCAACTGCACTGGTAGAGTGCACTACCATACCTCCCAATTTTTTGAGATGGGAAAAAGGGACACCCATTAGCAAAAGTATGTAGGCATAGGACACACACCCTGCCACTCTCAAAGGAGACTTATACAAAAACAATGATTGGTTAAACCCACAGGTGCTTTTTTTCTACTACTATTCCTTTATACTGGTTTTGACATTTACAAATGCAGCAATTTAGAAATTGGATGAAAGATTTAGCACAGGGAAACACCTTTTGAAAGCTAAATAGTGCATTTTATATACAACTATATAGATCAGTGAGGGACAAATGAGGTGGAAAGATGGACAGAGGGACTTTGTTACAAATCAGGGACAGTCCCTCGAAATCAGGGACAGTTTGGGGCTGTGCACTACCTATAGAGCTTAGTAAATCAACCATACTATGGCAGGTTCCTCCGATACAGTTTTCTGGTAATCAGGACCCATTGGGGATTGTGGGCATCAGGAAACCCCATACCCAAGTTGTCTTCTTCCACATTTGTGCTGCTAATGGGCATGATATACTAAAATGTTCATTACATTTACAGACATGAGGTTAAATTCACAAAGCCGAAACACGGTGATTAAAAAAAAAAGTGACATTTATTCTTAGCTGTGTCCAATGACATGGCAAACATTACAGTTACTTGGCTAGAACAAAGATCTCCCTCCACCTTTGTGTTCAAGCTTTATAAATTAAAGAGGAAGTAAACCCTGATGAGTTTACTTCCTCTTTCATTCCCTGGGCACGGGAGCCGACACGCGCGGCATCTCCGTCGTTGACGGTGCCGCGCTCAGTGCTCCTGCGCGCCGCTGTCTACGGCGCATGCACCGTAGACAGCGGTGCCTGTCTTCGGGCAAATATCTCCCAATCTGTATAGGTTTAGGAGATATTTCTTGGACCTACAGCTAAGCCTTAATCTAGGCTTACCTGTAGGTCAAAGTGTGTTGTAAGGGTTTACAACCACTTTAAGCCTACTGTACCCAATGACAAAAAAAAAATGTGTTATCCAAAGCCAAAACTTAAAAACAAAAGTTGAACAGAGAATGTATTGGTATTTTTTCTGTCAATGTCCCATTGGTGAGAATTACCCTAATTTCTTGTCCCAAATAAATAACAGTAAGTACGAGAAAATCTGTCCAAAGTGAGTGGAAAATCTCTTTTTATGCCACGTACACACAATCAGAATTTTGGTTGGAAAAAGCTCTGATGGTTTTCCCAACGGAATTCCGAAGGGATTTCGCTCAAGCTGCCTTGCATACACACGGTCACACCAAATTCTGACCATCAAAAACGTGGTGACGTACAACACGTACGACGGGACTAGAAAAAGAAAGTTCAATACCCAGTAGCCAATTAAACTAAGGGTTAATATGTATAACAAATACATTTTCTTTTTTACTAAAATTTTATTGCATCCCTAAACATCCCTCTGTGATAAAACATGTATTTATTGATTAAACCATCTACTTGCATTCTCTGTAGGGAATTAAATATTATTCATTCACAATTGTTGTGATTTAATACTCAAAAAATACAGTACTCACAGCACAATTCAATTAAATACATAACCCTCCCACTATTTGTAAATACATAAATAAAATAGAATAATATATATATATATATATCAAACCAATGAAACAAAGCATATATGTATTGATTTGATGTGTACTTTATTTTTTTTATTTTTTTTGTGTATTTACATTCAAAGAGGGGGTTATGAATTTAACTGAATCTTGCTGTGATTGCTTTATTTTTTGGGTGTTGTATATAGTAGTCCCAATCTGATACACAGCTGCTTGTTTGGGGATTGTAGATTAGGAAGTACAGAACTTTGAATTATTGCGATCTGCATTTGATTTAATGTAATCAATTGATACATTTTGTGTCTGATTTGCATTTCGGCTACAGATTCCAGCCTCCCGACCACAGAATTTTGCCCACCAAAACATGAAGTCAAATCAAGGTAAGTCCCCAGAGTTTTTGTTTGAACATATTAATGCAAAATTTTTGTTTAATATGTAAAGTGCTGAATATATACTCAGTTTTTCTTGGTGATTATTGTTTTGTATAGAATGTGATGGAAAATTCTAAATTGTTGAGTTGCTATGAGAGCAAGCGGTTAGGGGGAATGTTTCAATGGGGACACCTGTTCTAGTGACAACTGTCTAAGAGGGGAACCCCCCCTCACCTTGGGGAGATTTCCTTTCACTTCCTGTGAAGTAAACAGAAATCTCCCAAATAAAACACAGAGGGGAAAGAATTGACAGGGGGATTAACCCTTCCTTAAAAAAATATATAATTATTGTGAAGCAAACAACAAATAGGGCAAAATAACAGAAAAAGTCAATGTGCATAACTATTCACCCCCCTATAGTCAATACTTTGTAGAGCCACCTTTTGCGGCTATCACGGCTCCAAGTCACTTTGGATAAGTCTCTATGAGCTTGCCACATCTTACCACTGGAATTTTTGCCCATTCCTCCTTGCAAAACTGCTCCAGCTCCTTCAAGTTGGATGGTTTGCGCTTGTGAACAGCAATCTTTAAAGCGGACCTCCACCCTGAAGTGGAAGTTCCGCTCATCTGATCCCTCCCCCCCTCCGGTGCCACAATTGGCACCTTTCAGGGGGGAGGGGGTGCAGATACCTGGATAATCCAGGTATCTGTACCCACTTCCGGGACAAGACCGCCGCTGCTAGCCGCAGATGCCCCCCCCCCCCCATTGTGTTCTGGGAAACACACAGTTCCCAGGACACAGCAAGGACCAGTGGAGACGCACAGCGCAACTCGTGTATGCGCAGTAGGGAACCGGGCAGTGAAGCCGCAATGCTTCACTTCCTGATTCCCTGACAGAGCGATCGCTCATCATCTGCAGCCGATATCGCTGGACCCTGGGACAGGTAAGTGTCAATTTATTAAAAGTCAGCAGCTGCAATATTTGTAGCTGCTGGCTTTTAATATTTTTTTTTAAAGGTGCAGCTCCTCTTTAAATCTGACCACAGATTTTCTATTGGATTGAGGTCTGGGCTTTGACTAGGCAATTTCAACACATTTACATGTTTCTCTTTAAACCACGCAAGTGTTGCTTTAGCACTTTAGGGTCATTGTCCTGCTGGAAGGTGAACCTCCGTCCTAGCCTCAAAACACACACAGAGGGGTACAGGTTTTGCTGAAGAATATCCCTGTATTTAGCACCATCCATCTTTCCCTCAACCCTGACCAGTTTCCCAGTCCCAATTCCTGAAAAACATCCCCTCAGCATGATGCTGCCACCACCATGTTTCACTGTGGGGATGGTGTTCTTTGGGTGATGTGATGTGTTGGGTTTGCTCCAGACATACCATTTTCTTTGATGGCCAAAAAGTTCAATATTAGTCTCATCAGACCAGAGCACCTTCCTCCATACATTTTGGGAGTCTCCCACATGCCTTTTCACAAATTCAAAATGTGCCATATTGTTTTTTGATGAAAGTAATGGCTTTCTTCTGGCCACTCTGCCATAAAGCCCAACTCTATGGAGCGTATGGCTTATTGTCGTCCTATGTACAGATACCCCAGTCTCTGCTGTGGAACTCTGCAGCTCCTCCAGGGTTACCTTAGGTCTCTGTGCTGCCTCTCTGATTAATGCCCTCCTTGCCCGGTCTGTGAGTTTTGGTGTACGGCCATCTCTTGGCAGGTTTGCTGTTGTGCCATGTTCTTTCCATTTGGTTATGATAGATTTGATAGTGCTCCTAGGGATCATGAAAGATTTGGATATTTTTTTATAACCTAACCCTGACTTGTACTTCTCAACAACATTGTCCCTTACTTGTTTGAAGAGTTCCTTGGTCTTCATGACAGTGTTTGGTTATTGGTGCCTCTTGTATATGTAATGACAGATCGTGTGACACTTAGATTGCACACAGGTGGCCATCATTTCACTAATTATGTGACTTCTGATGGTATTTGGTTGCACCAGAGTTTTTTATGGGCTTATAGGTGAATACATACGCACATGCCAATTATCAGTTTTTTATTTCTGAAAAATAGTTTTATGTATATATTTTTCTAATTTTACTTCGCCAACTTAGACTGTTGTGTTCGGATCCATCACATATACTGTAATTCAGATTTAAAAAACATTGAACTAAAGGGTGTAATGTAACAAAATAGGTAAAAAGCCAAGGGGGGGTGAATACTTTTGCAAGGCACTGTAACTGCATTACTTCAAAAAACATCTGCAGATAATTTCCACAAATATATTCACTGCAGGGATTCAATGTGTTATAAAATCAGATATACCTTACAGAGAAAATAATAATGTGTAGTAGTGCTCGGTGTCTCATTGATTCCCTCTCTAATGACACAGGGAAGAAGTTTGTTGTTGCTGTGTATGACTACACTCCAATTAATAATGGAGATCTCCAGCTACAGAAAGGGGAGAAGCTCCAGCTCCTGTCTGAGTGAGTTCTGCTTTTCTTTCCTCCATACAATGGATGATGGTAGGGGTGGTGAGACACTTGGTAAAGGTTTTCAGATATGGCTTGTCCTGAACTGACAGATTTAAATCCTGAGTGATATAACCATTTATCTGTGTTAATTAAAGCTGTCTAACACTTTCCCCTTCCAGTCATGTTTCCTTTTTCCCCCTTACTTTTCCTGTCCCTTTTCTTTCCCTTCGTCTTCTTTTTACTTACCATTCATTTTCTATTTTTTCCCTTTCCTTCCATCATCTTTGCCTTCCTTTGTGTTCCCTTGTACTGTATTCTTCCGTGCCTTGCTCTTTTCCCTTCTCTAACTTTTTGTGCCCTTTCTCTTTACCCTTCGACCCACTTTATTTCATTACTTTTCTTTTTCTCTATTTTATTTTCTCTTCCATCCATTCCCCTTACCTTTTGTCCTCTTAATTTGCAATTTTTACATTTTCTTTCTATCTTCCTTTACTTCCCCTTCATTTCTCTTCTATTCTATATGTCTTTTTTCTATCTACTTCCACATCCTTTTCCCTTTTTCCTATCACTTTCTTGCCTTCCACTCTCTCACTTCCTTGTGTATATATAGTATATCTAGTATATATGACATTATGTTTATGTTTGACTTTGCCCCCTTCCTTCTCCTTTACTTCCATTCCATTCTGTTCACGTTTCCTTTTATTTTCTCTCGTGTTCATAACATTATCTTCTTTGTTATCATGATCTTTCTTCTCTCTCTTACCTTCCAGTATGTCTCCTTCCTTTTCATTGCTATCCATTTTCCACACCTCCTATTCCTTCAGTCTCCTTCTTTTCTTTCCCCTTACCGTCCTTTCCTGTTCATAATGTTTGTTAATGTTTCCTTTCCATAGTGTTCCTTTCTTTGTTTATTTCTTTCCCTTGGATTCTGTCCCCCTCCTTTCCTTTAGTGTCCATTTCATCCCCTTCCTTTTCCTTTCCTTCCATTCCCTTCCCCTTCCCTATTTAACCCCCTTCCTCTCCTTTCCCATCCATTTTGTCCCCTTCCTTTCCCTTACCATCAATTTTGTCTTTCCTTTCCCTTCCTGTCCATTTTGTCCCCTTTCTCACTCTTCCATTTTGTCCTTTTCCTTTCCTGTCCATTTTGCCCCTTTCTGTCTTTCCCATCCTTTCATCCCTTTCCTTTCCTTTCCTTTCCCTTCCATCTTGCTCCCTTCCTTTCCCTTTCCTGTCCATGTTGTCTCCTTTTTCTCCCTTCCTGTCCATTTGGTCCCCTTCCTTTCCCTTCCCATCCATTTTATCCCTTTCCTTTCCCTTCCATGCTGTCCCCTTCCTTTCCCTTCCCATCCATTTTGTCTCCTTCCTTTCCCATCCATTTTGTCCCCTTCTATTCCCTTCCCATCCTTTTCATCCCCTTTTTTTCCTTCCCCTTCCCATCCATTTCATGCCCTTCCTTTCCCTTCCCTTCTATTTTGTCCCATTTCTTTCCTTTCACATCCATTTCCTTCTCTTCCATTTTGTCCCTTCCTTTTTCTTCCCATCCATTTGATCCCCTTCCTTTCCCTTCCCATCCATTTTATCCCTTACCTTTCCTTCCCCTTCCATTTTGTCCCCTTCCTTTCCCTTCCCATCCATTTCGTCTCTTTCCTTTCCCATCCATTTTGTCCTCTTCTATTCCCTTCCCATCCTTTTCATCCTCCTTTTTTCCTTTCCCTTCCATTCCATTTTGTCCCCTTTCTTTCCCTTACCATCCATTTTCCCCCTTCCTTTCCATTCCCATCAATTTCATCCCCTTCCTTTCCCTTCTGTTCCATTTTGTCCCTTTCCTATTCCTTCCCATCCATTTTGTCCCCTTCCTTTCCCTTCCTTTCCATTTTGTCTCCTTCCTTTCATTTTCCTTCCATTTTGTCCCCTTTGTTTCCCTTACTGTCCATTTGTCTTCTTCCTTTCCCTTCCCTTCCATTTTTTCCCCTTTTCCTTCCCTTCCATTGTTTCCCCTTCCTTTACTGTCCCTTCCATTTTGTCCCCTTTCCCTTCCCTTCCATTTTGTCCCCTCCCTTTCCCTTTCTGTCCATTTCACCCCCTTCATTTCCCTTCCTGTGCTTTCTATCCCCCTATTTTCCCTTTCTGTCCATTTCATCCCCTTCTTTTCCCTTATTGTCCATATTCGACTCTACCTTTCATTCCATTGGACCACAATATTTCCTTATTTCATCCCGTTTTGTAAGCAAATTCAAAACTTTTGGTTTTGGATAAAGCAGTGAGGGGTTACAACCCCATCTGCTTTTTATTACCGTGCCCCCACTAAAGGGGATTTGTCCTGATGATCGTTACCTAATACATAAAAATGATAGGAAATCCAAACTTTTAAAGTTGTCACATAAACAGAAGGTAAAGGGAAAATCATGCCACGGTTAAAAACTTGTTCTGGTGGCCGCTGTTTAAGAGGACATATCCCCACTCATTGTACAAATCTTTCTGTGCAATTTAAAAAAGCCTTTAGCACCTTTAGGACAGACAGTAACATGCAAAACGTGCACATACTGTCATTCCTGCATAGGTGTAAACAGAGTCTGACACTTACCTTCCTCTCCTATAAATGACATTATGTTCTGATCTTTCATCTCCCCTTCCTTCCTCCCCTGTCCCCTTTCTTTACCCTCCCCTGATTTTTTTTCCACTTCTGTTCCACACCCTGCTGGCCCTTTCTACCCCCCCCCCCCCCCCCTTTCTTCTTATCTTCCTTTCTGGTACAGGATACTTTGTTCCTTTCTTTCATCTCTTCCCCCTTTCTTTCCATTCCCTTCCCTTTTTGCGCCTTTCCTGTTCTCTTCTTTCATCCCCACTTCTCTTCCTTTCTTTTCCTTTTATCCCCTCTTCTTTCACCTCTGTTTTTTCCTTCCTTCTCAATGAGTTTTTATCACTTTCCCCTTCCATTACCTCCCCTTGTTTTTATTTGATCCCATGTACATGATATTGTCAAAAGTATTGGGACACCTGCCTTTACACGCACATGAACTTTAATGGCATCCCGGTCTTAGTCTGTAGGGTTCAATATTGAGTTGGCCCACCCTTTTCAGCTATAACAGCTTCAACTCTTCTAGGAAGGCTGTCCACAAGGTATAGGGATGTGTCTATGGGGATGTTTGTGCATTCTTCTAGAATCAAATTTGTGAGGTCAGGCACTGATATTGGACAAGAAGGCCTGGCTCACAGTCTCCACTCTAATTTATCCTAAAGGGTTGAGGTCAGGACTCTGTGCAAGACTGTCAAGTTCCTCCACCCCAAACTCGCTCATCCATGTCTTTATGGACCTTGCTTTGTACACTGGTGCGCAGTCATGTTGGAAAAGGAAGGGGCCATCCCCAAACTGTTCCCACAAAGTTGGAAGCATGAAATTGTCCAAAATGTCTTGGTATGCTGACGCCTTAAGAGTTCCCTTCACTGGAACTAAAGGGCCAAGTCTAACCCCTGAAAAGCAGCCCCACACCATAATCCTCCCTCCACCAAATGATTTGAACCAGTTCACAAAGCAAGGTCCATAAAGACATAGATGAGCAAGTTTGGGGCAGAGGAACTTGACTGGGCTGCACCGAGTCCTGACCTACATAGTTATATAGTTAGTAAGGTTGAATAAAGACACCAGTCCATCCAGTTCAACCTGAGTAGTGTCTACAATTGTCCTTATCCCTGTACATTGCACACTCACATTGGTCCATAGCCTCAAGAAGCTCACAAAACCTGATAGAACACCCTTGGGATGAATTATAGCAGAGACGGCAGGCCTTCTCGTCCAACATCAGTGCCTGACCTCACAGATGCGCTTCTGGAAGAATGGTCAAACATTCCCATAGACACACTCCTAAACCTTGTGGACAGCCTTCCCAGAAGAGTTGAAGCTGTTATAGCTGCAAAGGATGGGCCAACTCAATATCAAACCCTACGGACTAAGACTGGGATGCCATTAAAGTTCATGTGCCTGTAAAGGCAGGTGTATTAATACTTTTGACAATATAGTGTATATTTATTAAGGAAATTGCTAAGCTTTATTTTGTATATGTAAATATTCCGTCATTATTCTCACTTTTCTGGCATTGTTCATTTCATCAAAGCTCCCTTCTTTTCCCAGCACCAATGGAGAGTGGTGGTTTGCAAAGTCCGAGGTCAGTGGCCAAGAAGGCTATATCCCCAGTAATTATGTCACACTGGTTGCCGGATTGGAATCGGAAAAGTGAGTGGGTTACCAAATAATAATTTTTTTGCAAAAAAAGACAAAAAACAAAACACTATGTTACATTTAATGTGATTTTTTGCACAATGAACTACAAAAATATTACCTGAAGACTTCCTTTGTGTTGCTCTGTATTCCCACCTTGCCTCACAATTCAGTGTCACTCTGTCTTAAGCTCACCACACTTGTTACAACACTTGTTTTGATTGTCTCCTTTGATTCTCATTTAGATCTACTGCAGGGCTTTTTTTGTCTGGAACTCTGTTACGCCACCTCCAGCACTGGCTCTGTGCGTGCCGCACACTGAGAGCATTACTCTCCTAGTAGCTGCACTGATCCCTCCCTCTCCCAACACATGCCTTGGAGTGCAGGGAGATGTGAAGAAGAAGGAGGTGCACACATCACTTCCTGAAGCCTGTCCCCACCCTGTAGACTAAAATATCAACTCTCCTATCAAACCAAGCTGCATCATGCTTTTCTTTCAGATACTTAAGGAGGGGGGTTTGGGGGTGAGAGGAGGGTGATTTGGAGGAAAGGGGATGCCATTTTGGTTTAAAATGGACCAGTCCTATGCTGTCCCAAACTACAGTACTAAGTACATAGAGCACTGCTGAACTCTGCACTCTGTATGTAGCTCACACCTGAAACCTGTACACTCTACATAGAGCACTGCTGAACTCTGCACTCTGTATGTAGCTCACACCTGAAACCTGTACACTCTACATAGAGCACTGCTGAACTCTGCACTCTGTATGTAGCTCACACCTGAAACCTGTACACTCTACATAGAGCACTGCTGAACTCTGCACTCTGTATGTAGCTCACACCTGAAACCTGTACACTCTACATAGAGCACTGCTGAACTCTGCACTCTGTATGTAGCTCACACCTGAAACCTGTACACTCTACATAGAGCACTGCTGAACTCTGCACTCTGTATGTAGCGCACACCTGAAACCTGTACACTCTACATAGAGCACTGCTGAACTCTGCACTCTGTATGTAGCGCACACCTGAACCCTGTACACTCTACATAGAGCACTGCTGAACTCTGCACTCTGTATGTAGCACACACCTGAACCCTGTACACTCTACTGTACATAGAGCACTGCTGAATTGTGCACTCTATACATAGTGCACTGCTGAACTCTGCACTCTGTATGTTGCACACACACCTGAAACCTGTACACTCTACATAGAGCACTGCTGAACTCTATATGTAGCACACACCTGAACCCTGTACACTCTACATAGAGCAATGCTGAACTCTGCATTCTGTATGTAGCGCACACCTGAACCCTGTACACTCTACATAGAGCACTGCTGAACTCTGCACTCTGTATGTAGCGCACACCTGAACCCTGTACACTCTACATAGAGTACTGCTGAACTCTGCACTCTGTCTGTACATAGAGCACAGCTAAACTCTGCACTCTGTACATAACGCATACCCAAACCCTGCACTCTGTACTTAGAGCACTGCTGAACTCTGCACTCTGTATGTAGCGCACACCTGAACCCTGTACATTTTACATAGAGCAGTGCTGAACTCTGCACTCTGTATGTAGCGCACAGCTGAACCCTGTTCACGCTACATAGAGCACTGCTGAACTCTGCACTCTGTATATAGCGCACACCTGAACCCTGTACATGCTACATAGAGCACTGCTGATCTCTGCACTCTGTATGTAGCGCACACCTGAACCCTGTACACTCTACATAGAGCACTGCTGAACTCTGCACTCTGTCTGTACATAGAGCACAGCTGAACTCTGCACTCTGTCTGTACATAGAGCACAGCTGAACTCTGCACTCTGTCTGTACATAGAGCACAGCTGAACTCTGCACTCTGTACATAACACATACCCAAACCCTGCACTCTGTACTTAGAGCACTGCTGAACTCTGTACATAGAGTGACTCACACGAGGTTCAGGAAGGTGGCAATTCACTTATAATGAAACTCCAGATATAACTTATTTTTCTAGTTCTAGTTTTTACTCAAATAGGCAAAGGTAAAACCTTTGTCAATATTCTTTGATGTCTGTGACTCCAGTGTGGAGATTCAGTGTTTTTAAAAGAAGTGAGTAGAAACGCCCCACTGGTAATACAACTTACTAGAGGAGTATGGGCAAGATATTATGGAGTTCCTTCTGGATGTAGAGTTATTTTTTCATTTGGGTATGTAAAGTAAGGTCTCTTGTTATAGAGTACAGAAGCTCTAGTAGGCAGCTCTCAAATATGAAACAACCATACCAATGGTTTTAAAGTCCAAATGATTGTATTCCAACATGAAAATAACCAGCCAATATGTATCCAGGGCATACAGTGTATACGGAAAGTATGCACATTACTTCACTTTTTCCACATTTTGTTATGCTACAGCCTTATTTCAAAATGGATTTAATTTCTTATGTTCCTTTAAACTTCACAAAAATACCCCATAATGACAAAGTGAAAGAAGTTTGAAATCTTTGAAAATGTATTCAAACTCAAAAACTAAAACAATCCCATGTACATAAGTATTCACAGCCTTTGCTCAATACCTTGTTGAAGCACTTTTGGCACCAATTACAACCTCAAGTCTTTTTGAATATAACCCTACAAGCTTGGCACACCTATTTCTGGGCAGTTTTTCCCCATTCTTCTTTGTAGGTCCTCTCAAGCTCCATCAGGTTGGATGGGGAGCGTCGGTGCACAGCCATTTTCAGATCTCTCCAGAGATGTTCAATCGGGTTCAAGTCTGGGCACTGGCTGGGCCACTTAAGGACATTCACAGAGTTGTCCTGTAGCCACTCCTTTGTTAGCTCGGCTGTGTGCTTAGGGTCGTTGTCCTGTTGGAGGAGGAACCTTCGCCCCAGTCTGAGGTCCAGAGTGCTCTGGAGCAGGTTTTCATTAAGGATGTCTCTGTACATTGCTGCATTCATCTTTCACTCTATCCTGACTAGTCTCCAAGTTCCTGCTGCTGAAAAACATCCCCACAGCATGATGCTGCTACCTCCATGCTTCACTGTAGGGATAGTTTTAGCCAGGTGATGAGCGGTGCCTGGCTTCCTCCAGACATGACCCTTGCCATTCAGGCCAAAAGAGTTCAATCTTTGTTTCATCAGACCAGAGAATTTTGTTTCTCATGGTCTGAGAGTCCTTCAGGTGCCTTTTGGCAAACTCCAGGCGGGCTGTCATGTGCTTTCTACTGAGGAGTTGCTTCCGTCTGGCCACTCTACCAAACAGGTCTGATTGGTGAAGTGCTCCAGAGATGGTTGTTCTTCTGGAAGATTCTCCTCTTTCCGTAGAGAATCGCTATAGCTCTGTCTGAGTGACCATCGGGTTCTTGCTCACCTCCCTGACTAAGGCCCTTATCCTCTGATCACTCAGTTTGGTCGGGTGGCCCACTCTAGGAAGAGTCCTTGTGGTTCCAAACTTCTTCCATTTACAGATGATGGAGGCCACTGTGCTTAGTGGGACCTCCAATGCTGCAGATAAAAAAATTCTGTACCCTTCCCCACATCTGTACCTCCATACAATCCTGCCTCAGAGGTCTACAGACAATTCCTTGGACTTCATGGTTTGGTTTGTGCTCTGACATGCACTGTTAACCTTATATAGACAGGTGTGCGCTTTTCCAAATCATGTCCACTCAACTGAATTGACTTCAATCAAGTTGTAGAAACATCTCAAGGATGGTCAGTGGCAACAGGATGCACCTGAGATCAATTTTGAGTGTCATGGTAAAGGTTGTGAATACTTATGTATATGTAATTTCTTTTGTTTTTTATTTTTAATAAATTTGCAAAAAATTCAGGTTGTCAGTATGGGGTATTGTTTGTAGAATTTTGAGCAAAATAATTAATTTAATCCATTTTGGATTAAGGCTGTAGCATAACAAGATGTGGAAAAAGCGAAACGCTGTGAATACTTTTCGGATGCACTGTATATGCTCCGGCATTGCGCCATTAACGACCATACACCACACATATGTGTCCATAGTCAGCAAAGGTTCCTGTGCTGAGAGTGTGCTCAAAGACAGCTCCCAGTCTCTAGTAAACAGGAGCTGGTGGGACCTTTCCTTTGGACCGACCTTCCCGCCCCAGAGGTGTAATAGTCCAGTTAAAAGGAAGACGGGGCTGGGTGGGAAGTGGCAAAATGTATCCGCTTCATTAGGACTAAAATAACATGGACATCGACTCTGTAACTTGTGTTTGTACAACAGTAAAATTATTAAATGTATCTAAACAATCCCTACAACATTCATTCCATACTATTGTAAAGAACACCAAGTCAGCAAACACAGTTCAATGCAGAAGGGCTTTGTACCGCAAATCCATTGCATAAAACAAACAAAATCTTTATTCGTCCAGGTCACTAACTAAACTCAAGTCAGCTTCTGATTAAGATGGTGCCCTCAGTGGGCTCCCCAAAACAAACACTTTTTGTGTTCTGTCAGCAATCAGCCTTTTCACGCAGCAGCAGATTCTTACAGCAAAAATCATGAGAGAGTGAGAGCGCCCTGAGTAGCAGTCAGCTCACGTATATAAAGGCCTGTGGACAGCGGAGACTAATGATGAGGTTCATCCACCAAGTAGGATGTGAACCTAGGGATCAAGGCTTTATCTCGCCCAAAGCTCTAAAGAGTCTCTGGGCTCCAGGACCTAGAACAGAAATTAATAATATTATAGAAAACATACCCTGGGGCCCCTTTCCCTTGCCATGTGTATGTGAGAAACCTAGGTTATTACACATATACACCATCCACAATCCTGCCAGCCAGTGACTCAAAATAAATATACTGTGCAATGGAGTGGATTTACTAAAATGTTACTAACCCCAGGAGCCTACATTCACATAGCTGGTCTCCCACAATACACAGAAAATGGAAATGCAATTATTTTAGTAAATATAAACTGTTAAATACCTTTTCTCATCAGCAGTATATAGCAGTCTAGTGACTTCTATCAGTGCCCAGCTGAGCACTGGTTAAAGCTTGTAGGAGGAGTTTTCATTCTCCTCTGACTGTCCTATGATGCCACATGACTCTCTGTCTGAACAGTGCTGATTGGCCTTGTGCTGCTGACATGAACCCTCCCAAAAAAAAAAAAAAAATTTGAGCAATCGATACCAAACTGAGCATGTGCAGACTGCCTCCTAGGGCTCTGTACTAACAGCAGATGGATTGGGGACAGGGTAAGGAGGGGATGATCAGAGAATACAGGATAAAACAGCCTTTTTACACAATGTGGAAGTTTAACCCCTTAGGTTCCACAGTGAGTATAACAAGCATGCTTTACTGCATATGCACACTGATTTTACTGTTGTGGGTTTAGGAACACTTTAATAGAGCATTCTCACTTTACGATACATAGCATATACAGTATCGTATATACTTTGTCTATTATTTAGCCCTAATGATGGGGGTATTTTTAGCTACCGAAACACAGTGTGACACTTGTTACTTGGATTTCTATGATGGAATGAATAACCTTGGACTCCAAATCCATCAGGTTTTCTCATATTTCTCGAATAATAATCAATTGACAGCTCTATCTGGAGGGGAAATGTTTATGGTACGCCTTCAGATAATATATATATTTCTGTCTGCAGATTCTTTTTTAGTAACATTACTCGAAAAGATGCGGAAAGACAACTATTAGCTCCAGAGAACACTCCTGGAACCTTCCTTATCCGGGAGAGTGAAACAAACCCAGGTACAGTATGTTACCCAAAAATGATGTCTGTAGAGGATTTTGCATTTCTCAGATTTCGCATGTCTACCCTTAGAATAAAAACATCCAAAGTACTGTATGTAATATGTATGCTCTTACAACAAAGAATGCAAAGTGTGCATGCTTGTACAGCAAAGAATCCAAGGTCTATCTACTATTACAAATAAAATTCAGTATTACCCTTACACTGAATAATTTCAATTCACACTGTCAATGCACCAAATGAATCAGCAATTTTTCTTCTCTAACAGAAAAAATAACTCAAGACAAACCATTACAATTACCTTAACTAGTTGCTGACCGCCGGCCGTCAAATGACGGCCAGGCGGCGCACCTATTGTGGCGGGAGGCCGTCATATGACGGCCTCCCGTTTAAACAGGGAATGCGCGCGATTGTGCGCGCGCATCCCTGTTTCTTCGGTGGCGGCGTGTCACAGAGACACCGCTCGCCACCGAAGGGGGTGAACAGCCATTCGTTATGGCTGTTTACCACGTGATCGGCCGATCACAGATGGTCACACCCCGAACGTGCACGGCGCATGCGCGCGATCGCGCTGCGCGTGCACGTCGGTGGCGGCGTGTTCCCCGGGAACACTGCTCGTCACCGACGCTGGTAAACAGCCATTGGCCGGCTGTTTACCCATGTGTTTGGCTGTGATCCTTTCACAGCCGATCACAAAAATGTAAACAAACTGCGGTAACGGGAGGTTACCGGGTTCTCCTCCTCACACACCGATCGTGTGTGAGGAGGAGATTGCGGTAACATCTCGTTACCGCATACAGTGTACACCAATCATACTGATTGCCCCCCCCCCAATAAAGAGGACCTGTCACCACCCCTCATAGTACCTGTCAATCACAGTCCATCAGAGTACCCGAGTACCTGTCACAGCCCATCAGAGTACCCGAGTACCTGTCACAGCCCATCAGAGTACCCGAGTACCTGTCACAGCCCATCAGAGTACCCGAGTACCTGTCACAGCCCATCAGAGTACCCGAGTACCTGTCACGGCCCATCAGAGTACCCGAGTACCTGTCACGGCACATCAGAGTACCCGAGTACCTGTCACGGCACATCAGAGTACCCGAGTACCTGTCACGGCACATCAGAGTACCCGAGTACCTGTCACGGCACATCAGGGTACCCGAGTACCTGTCACGGCACATCAGGGTACCCGAGTACCTGTCACGGCACATCAGGGTACCCGAGTACCTGTCACGGCCCATCAGGGTACCCGAGTACCTGTCACGGCCCATCAGGGTACCCGAGTACCTGTCACGGCCCATCAGGGTACCCGAGTACCTGTCACGGGCCATCAGGGTACCCGAGTACCTGTCACGGCCCATCAGGGTACCCGAGTACCTGTCACGGCCCATCAGGGTACCCGAGTACCTGTCACAGTCCATTAGAGTACCGAGTACCTGTCACAGTCCATTAGAGTACCGAGTACCTGTCACAGTCCATCAGGGTACCCGAGTACCTGTCACAGTCCATTAGAGTACCCGAGTACCTGTCACAGTCCATTAGAGTACCCGAGTACCTGTCACAGTCCATTAGAGTACCGAGTACCTGTCACAGTCCATCAGGGTACCCGAGTACCTGTCACAGCCCATCTGAGTACCCGAGTACCTGTTCCAGTCCATCTGTGTACCAGAGTACCTGTTCCAGTCCATCTGTGTACCAGAGTACCTGTCACAGTCCATCTGAGTACCAGAGTACCTGTCACAGTCCATATGAGTACCTGTCACCGCCCTTCAGAGTACCCAAATACCAGTCACCAAACCATCAGAGTACCTGTCACCAGGCCATCAGAGTACCCGAGTACCTGTCACCAGGCCATCAGAGTACCCGAGTACCTGTCACCAGGCCATCAGAGTACCCGAGTACCTGTCACCAGGCCATCAGAGTACCCGAGTACCTGTCACCAGGCCATCAGAGTACCCGAGTACCTGTCACCAGGCCATCAGAGTACCCGAGTACCTGTCACCAGGCCATCAGAGTACCCGAGTACCTGCCACCAGGCCATCAGAGTACCCGAGTACCTGTCACCAGACCATCAGAGTACCCGAGTACCTGTCGCTAGACCATCAGAGTACCCGAGTACCTGTCACCAGGCCATCAGAGTACCCGAGTACCTGTCACCAGGCCATCAGAGTACCCAAGTACCTATCTCCAGCCCATGTCTCATAGAATATACGTTGGGGTGTTTGCTTTCCAAAATGGGGTCATTTTGTGGGTAATTTCACTGTCCTGGTGGTCCAGGACCTTCAAAAGTGTGATGGGTAGGAATGAAATGAGATGTGTCATTTATGCTCCTAGAACGCCTGAACATACTACTTCAATGTTCGGCCTCTCTATGTGGCCAGGCTGTGTAAAAGTCCTACACATGTGGTATCGCCATACTCGGGAGGAGTAGCAGAATGTATTTTGGGGTGTAATTTTTGCTATATACATGCTATGTGTTAGAAATATCTTATAAATTGACAATTTTGTGTAAAAAAAAAAATGTGTTTAAATTTTTTTCCACATATTCCAAAAACTTCTGGAAAAAAATGAACCGTTCAAAAGACTCATTATGCCTCACAGATTATACGTTGGGGTGTTTGCTTTCCAAAATGGGGTAATTTTATGGGAAATTCCATTGTCCTGGTACTCCAGGGCCTTCAAAAGTGTAATAGGTGGTTGAGAAATGAGATGCGTAATTTTTGCTCGTAGAACGTCTGAAGGTACTACATCAATGTTAGTGCTCTGTATGTGGCCAGGCTGTGTAAAAGTCTCACACATGTGGTATTGCCGTACTGTCACCAGGCCATCAGAGTACCCGAGTACCTGTCACCAGGCCATCAGAGTACCCGAGTACCTGTCACCAGGCCATCAGAGTACCGAGTACCTGTCACAGCCCATCAGAGTACCCGAGTACCTGTCACAGCCCATCAGAGTACCCGAGTACCTGTCACGGCACATCAGAGTACCCGAGTACCTGTCACGGCACATCAGAGTACCCGAGTACCTGTCACGGCACATCAGAGTACCCGAGTACCTGTCACGGCACATCAGGGTACCCGAGTACCTGTCACGGCACATCAGGGTACCCGAGTACCTGTCACGGCACATCAGGGTACCCGAGTACCTGTCACGGCCCATCAGGGTACCCGAGTACCTGTCACGGCCCATCAGGGTACCCGAGTACCTGTCACGGCCCATCAGGGTACCCGAGTACCTGTCACGGCCCATCAGGGTACCCGAGTACCTGTCACGGCCCATCAGGGTACCCGAGTACCTGTCACGGCCCATCAGGGTACCCGAGTACCTGTCACGGCCCATCAGGGTACCCGAGTACCTGTCACAGTCCATTAGAGTACCGAGTACCTGTCACAGTCCATTAGAGTACCGAGTACCTGTCACAGTCCATCAGGGTACCCGAGTACCTGTCACAGTCCATTAGGGTACCCGAGTACCTGTCACAGTCCATTAGAGTACCCGAGTACCTGTCACAGTCCATTAGAGTACCCGAGTACCTGTCACAGTCCATTAGAGTACCGAGTACCTGTCACAGTCCATCAGGGTACCCGAGTACCTGTCACAGCCCATCTGAGTACCCGAGTACCTGTTCCAGTCCATCTGTGTACCAGAGTACCTGTTCCAGTCCATCTGTGTACCAGAGTACCTGTCACAGTCCATCTGAGTACCAGAGTACCTGTCACAGTCCATATGAGTACCTGTCACCGCCCTTCAGAGTACCCAAATACCAGTCACCAAACCATCAGAGTACCTGTCACCAGGCCATCAGAGTACCCGAGTACCTGTCACCAGGCCATCAGAGTACCCGAGTACCTGTCACCAGGCCATCAGAGTACCCGAGTACCTGTCACCAGGCCATCAGAGTACCCGAGTACCTGTCACCAGGCCATCAGAGTACCCGAGTACCTGTCACCAGGCCATCAGAGTACCCGAGTACCTGTCACCAGGCCATCAGAGTACCCGAGTACCTGCCACCAGGCCATCAGAGTACCCGAGTACCTGTCACCAGACCATCAGAGTACCCGAGTACCTGTCGCCAGACCATCAGAGTACCCGAGTACCTGTCACCAGGCCATCAGAGTACCCGAGTACCTGTCACCAGGCCATCAGCGTACCCAAGTACCTATCTCCAGCCCATGTCTCATAGAATATACGTTGGGGTGTTTGCTTTCCAAAATGGGGTCATTTTGTGGGTAATTTCACTGTCCTGGTGGTCCAGGACCTTCAAAAGTGTGATGGGTAGGAATGAAATGAGATGTGTCATTTATGCTCCTAGAACGCCTGAACATACTACTTCAATGTTCGGCCTCTCTATGTGGCCAGGCTGTGTAAAAGTCCTACACATGTGGTATCGCCATACTCGGGAGGAGTAGCAGAATGTATTTTGGGGTGTAATTTTTGCTATATACATGCTATGTGTTAGAAATATCTTATAAATTGACAATTTTGTGTAAAAAAAAAAATGCGTTTAAATTTTTTTCCACATATTCCAAAAACTTCTGGAAAAAAATGAACCGTTCAAAAGACTCATTATGCCTCACAGATTATACGTTGGGGTGTTTGCTTTCCAAAATGGGGTAATTTTATGGGAAATTCCATTGTCCTGGTACTCCAGGGCCTTCAAAAGTGTAATAGGTGGTTGAGAAATGAGATGCGTAATTTTTGCTCGTAGAACGTCTGAAGGTACTACATCAATGTTAGTGCTCTGTATGTGGCCAGGCTGTGTAAAAGTCTCACACATGTGGTATTGCCGTACTGTCACCAGGCCATCAGAGTACCCGAGTACCTGTCACCAGGCCATCAGAGTACCCGAGTACCTGTCACCAGGCCATCAGAGTACCGAGTACCTGTCACAGCCCATCAGAGTACCCGAGTACCTGTCACAGCCCATCAGAGTACCCGAGTACCTGTCACGGCACATCAGAGTACCCGAGTACCTGTCACGGCACATCAGAGTACCCGAGTACCTGTCACGGCACATCAGAGTACCCGAGTACCTGTCACGGCACATCAGGGTACCCGAGTACCTGTCACGGCACATCAGGGTACCCGAGTACCTGTCACGGCACATCAGGGTACCCGAGTACCTGTCACGGCCCATCAGGGTACCCGAGTACCTGTCACGGCCCATCAGGGTACCCGAGTACCTGTCACGGCCCATCAGGGTACCCGAGTACCTGTCACGGCCCATCAGGGTACCCGAGTACCTGTCACGGCCCATCAGGGTACCCGAGTACCTGTCACGGCCCATCAGGGTACCCGAGTACCTGTCACGGCCCATCAGGGTACCCGAGTACCTGTCACAGTCCATTAGAGTACCGAGTACCTGTCACAGTCCATTAGAGTACCGAGTACCTGTCACAGTCCATCAGGGTACCCGAGTACCTGTCACAGTCCATTAGAGTACCCGAGTACCTGTCACAGTCCATTAGAGTACCCGAGTACCTGTCACAGTCCATTAGAGTACCGAGTACCTGTCACAGTCCATCAGGGTACCCGAGTACCTGTCACAGCCCATCTGAGTACCCGAGTACCTGTTCCAGTCCATCTGTGTACCAGAGTACCTGTTCCAGTCCATCTGTGTACCAGAGTACCTGTCACAGTCCATCTGAGTACCAGAGTACCTGTCACAGTCCATATGAGTACCTGTCACCGCCCTTCAGAGTACCCAAATACCAGTCACCAAACCATCAGAGTACCTGTCACCAGGCCATCAGAGTACCCGAGTACCTGTCACCAGGCCATCAGAGTACCCGAGTACCTGTCACCAGGCCATCAGAGTACCCGAGTACCTGTCACCAGGCCATCAGAGTACCCGAGTACCTGTCACCAGGCCATCAGAGTACCCGAGTACCTGTCACCAGGCCATCAGAGTACCCGAGTACCTGTCACCAGGCCATCAGAGTACCCGAGTACCTGCCACCAGGCCATCAGAGTACCCGAGTACCTGTCACCAGACCATCAGAGTACCCGAGTACCTGTCGCCAGACCATCAGAGTACCCGAGTACCTGTCACCAGGCCATCAGAGTACCCGAGTACCTGTCACCAGGCCATCAGAGTACCCAAGTACCTATCTCCAGCCCATGTCTCATAGAATATACGTTGGGGTGTTTGCTTTCCAAAATGGGGTCATTTTGTGGGTAATTTCACTGTCCTGGTGGTCCAGGACCTTCAAAAGTGTGATGGGTAGGAATGAAATGAGATGTGTCATTTATGCTCCTAGAACGCCTGAACATACTACTTCAATGTTCGGCCTCTCTATGTGGCCAGGCTGTGTAAAAGTCCTACACATGTGGTATCGCCATACTCGGGAGGAGTAGCAGAATGTATTTTGGGGTGTAATTTTTGCTATATACATGCTATGTGTTAGAAATATCTTATAAATTGACAATTTTGTGTAAAAAAAAAATGCGTTTAAATTTTTTTCCACATATTCCAAAAACTTCTGGAAAAAAATGAACCGTTCAAAAGACTCATTATGCCTCACAGATTATATGTTGGGGTGTTTGCTTTCCAAAATGGGGTAATTTTATGGGAAATTCCATTGTCCTGGTACTCCAGGGCCTTCAAAAGTGTAATAGGTGGTTGAGAAATGAGATGCGTAATTTTTGCTCGTAGAACGTCTGAAGGTACTACATCAATGTTAGTGCTCTGTATGTGGCCAGGCTGTGTTACAGTCTCACACATGTGGTATCGCCGTACTCGGGAAGAGTAGCAGAATGTATTTTGGGGTGTCATTTGTTGTATGCATATGCTGTGTGTGAGAAATAACCTGATAATATGACAATTTAGTAAAAAAAAAAAAAAAAATCTTCATTTTGGAAAGAATTGTGGGAAAAAATGACAACTTAAAAAAACTCACCATGCTACTTACGTAATACCTTGGGATGTCTACTTTGTAAAAAGGGGTCATTTGGGGGGTATTTGTACTTTCCTGACTTGTTAGTGTCTCAAGAAATGAGGTACACCTGATGTACTGAAGGCCTGATCAGAAGTGATCAATTTTCAGTGATTGGCACCATAGTTTGTAGACTCTATAACTTTCACAAAGACCAAATAATATATACTAATGTGGGTTATTTTTACCAAAGATATGTAGCAGTATAAATTTTGGCCAAAATTTATGAAGAAAAATTACTAATTAGCAATAATTTATGACAGAAACGAAGAAAAAGGCATTTTTTTCACAAAATTTACGTTTTATTTTATTTATAGCACAAAAAATAAAAAACCCACTAGTGATTAAATACCACTAAAAGAAAGCTCTATTTGTGTGGAAAAAAGGACGCAAGTTTCATATGGATACAGTGTAGGATGACTGAGTAATTGTCATTCAAACTGTGAGAGCGCTGAAAGCTGAAAATTGGTCTGGTCAGGAAGGGGGTGTAACTGCACTGTACTGAGGTGGTTAAATTGGGGTTCCAACCGCAAAAAACGTTTTTTTTTTTTTAAAAGTCAGCAGCTACAAGTACTGTAGCTGCTGACTTAATAAGGACACTTACCTGTCCAGGGAGCCCGCAGTGTTGGCACCCCCGAGGCTGATTTGTCCACCAGCTTGGGTGCAGGCAGCGCCATTCCAACTAAGGGAAACCAGCAGTGAAGCCTTCAGGCGCATACTGAGTGGCGTGGTGCTTTGTGAATAGCCAGCTCCCAGAAGGCAGGGGGGGTGAAGCAGGGCTCGTCATAGAAAAGGACATGGCCGCGCCGAGCTAGGAAGGAAGTACACTCAGTACTTCTAAAAAGGTATAAAAAAAATTATATATATATATATATATATATATATATATATATATATATATATATATATAACATGTTTAACATATATTAAAAAATGGAAAACCACATAAAAGCATTGCTTTTATGTGGTCAGGCAACAGATGGTCCAAGAAGCAGGACAAGGAGGACAGCTCTGGATTGAAGGCCAGATCCTCCTAAGAAGATTCCAGGGGTAAAAAAAACATGTATCCCGCTGTGCCTTCCTTTTAAAATAATACATCAGCTAGAAGAACATCAGGGACCGGAGCACTAATATATATATATATATATGTATATATCAGGAACGTCGCAGCGAAAGTCCGGCTTCTTGGGCCATCCGTTGCCTGATCGAAGCAGTTGTATACATACATCAGTTCCAGCCACAGGAGTTTGTGTTCGTGATTTGGTTCCTGACTGTCATCCATGTTTGTTTGACCCACTGCTGCTGGCATGTGTGTCCACAGTTTAGGGTATGAGTACTCATCCCTTCCCCCTGGTGTTGGCAACACAATCCTGGGTTTCATGTGATAATACCACTCTGTATGGTCCAGCCATTCAGCTACACCTTGTGAATAACGTTATTTTGTGATCATGTCAAAGAGATTGAACGTGATATATATATATATATATATATATATATATATATTAGGATGAACTCTGTCACTATACTGACTCTCTAGTTTGAATGTCGGTACCTACATTCTTTGCTTTTATGCGGTTTTCTATTTGTTAATATATGTTACACCTTTTACCTGCTGTGGGTTTGTATACCCTTTTCATGTGTTTTAGCACTATGAACTCTTCATGTTTTTTCATTATTATTTGCAACATTTTTAAGGCTACTCATTGAGTATATACATATTTATTTGATTCACTGCACTTTATATTTTACATTTTACTCCTTTGATGCAAATCAAGGGTACAAGTATTTCTTAGCACTGCATCTCCTTTGTTTTATGTTTTTATGCAATTAGTCTTATTGCTGATGTTGGCAGCTTATATACACTTGTAGCGCAATTTTTTTCTTTTACTAATATATAATACATATTGGGGGTTATTTACGAAAGGCAAATCCACTTTGCACTGCAAGTGCACTTGGAAGTGCAGTCGCTGCAACTCTAAGGGGTAGATCTGAAATGAGTGGAAGCTCTGCTGATTTTATCATCCAATCATGTGCAAGCTAAAATGCTGTTTTTTTATTTTCTTTGCATGTCCCCCTCGGATCTACAGCGACTTTACTTTCAAGTGCACTTGCAGTGCAAAGTGGATATTCCTTTAGTAAATAACCCCCATAGACTTTATGCAGAGATTGCATATTGTGTCCAATACGTTTCAAAGTCAACTAGCTTCTTCTTCAGTTACAATCTGTGAATATTATGGTGTGATTTATCCACTTTCAGACCGGACCATTTTGCTGGCTTAAGACCAGACCACTTTTTGCGATTCGGCACTGCGTCGCTTTAACTGACAATTGCGCGGTCGTGCGACGTGGCTCCCAAACAAAATTGACGTCCTTTTTTCCCCACAAATAGAGCTTTCTTTTGGTGGTATTTGATCACCTCTGCGGTTTGTTTTTTTGCGCTATAAACAAAAATAGAGCGACAATTTTGAAAAAACGCATCATTTTTTACTTTTTTCTATAATAAATATCCCCCAAAAATATATAAAAAATACATTTTTTTCCCTCAGTTTAGGCCGATACGTATTCTTCTACATATTTTATATATAAGCGATTATTGATTGGTTTGCGCAAAAGTTATAGCGTTTACAAAATAGGGGATAGTTTTATGGCATTTTTATCATTTTTTTTTTTTTTTTTTACTAGTAATGGCGGCGATCAGCGATTTTTTTATTGTGACTGCGACATTGTGGCGGACACATCGGACATTTTTGACACATTTTTGGGACCATTGTCATTTGTACAGCAATCAATGCTATACAAATGCATTGATTCCTGTGTAAATGACACTGGCAGTGAAGGGGTTAACCAGGGGGTGGCAGTGTAGGGGTTAAGTGTTCCTAGGGGTGTGTTACTAACTGTGGGGGGCTGGGCTTTGTGTTAGTGAACACTGATCTCTGCTCCAATCACATGGAGCAGAGATCAGTGTCACTTGTTGCTAGGCAGAACGGGGAGATGCTGTTTACAACGGCATCTCCCTGTTCAGCCGCCCCGTGAGATGATCGCGGGTATCCCCATGGCGATCGAGTCCGCGGGTCCCGCGACCGGACTCACGGGGGTCCCTACCGGTATGCGAGCGTGCCGGCAGCGGCGCGCATGCGATCGCAGGGCGGCATTTAAAAAGGGTACCTGTACGCCAATATGCCTGCCCGTGCCATTCTGCCGACGTACATCGGCGTGGGCCGGTCAGGAACTGGCTATGGTAAGAATCACAGCATATTAGCAGACATATAAGAAGCCATCATCATAGAAATGCAAAGTATATATATTGTAATTACAAAGTGTTCTTAACCACATGCCCTCTGGAAGATTTACCCCCCTTTCTGACAAGGGCATTTTTTTGCGATATGGCACCGTGGTACTTTAATTGACAATTGCTTAGTCGTACGACGCTGTAGCCAAATAAAATGTGGGTCCTTTTTTTTCCCACAAATAGAGCTTTCTTTTGGTGGAATTTGATCATCTATGCAGTTTTATTTTTTTGTGCTATAAACAAAAAAAGACCAACAATTTTGAAAAAAAAAAAAACAATATTTAAAAAACTTATCCAAAAAATTTTTTTTTTCAAAATCTACATACTTTTAGGCCAATATATATTCTGCTACATATTTGTGGTAAAAAAATATCCCAATAAGCATGTATTGATTGGTTCGCGCAAAAAGGCATAAGGGTTGATTTACTAAAGGCAAATAGACTTCTGCAAGAGCAGTTGCTCCAGAGCTTAGTAAATGAGCAGAAGCTCTGCTGACTTCTATCATCCAATCATGCGTGAGCAAAAATATTCTTTTTAAAATTTTCCTTGCACGTGATTGGGTATTCTTTGCAAAGTGAAGGTTTACCTCATTTACTAAGCTCTGGAGAAACTGCACTTTGCGAAGTGCACAGTCTATTTGGAATACAGATTAATGGAATATGGTTTAAGAAATATATAAAAATAACTAATAGGGTGTATCAAATAAGTAAAAAAAAGTGGGTCTATGAGGATCATATTATTATTATAATTATTATTATTTTTATTATTATTATAAGGATTATTCAGCGATCTAGTCCCATGATTTGACTCCTATGCCCCCAAGGGATATAGATACCCCCAGCTAAGAACGCCCTCCTTATTGTAATAAATATAAAGAACCTCACTTGGCAGCGACATCTTAGAGGCAAACATATAAATTTGGCATAATTACCACAAAACTGTAGGATGTGAAAGTCACACGTTGTTTCTTAGGGCTGAATTGACAGGAAACCACATCTCTTCGCATCTTTGTTAGCTTTCATTTAGAGGAAGGTATGTCCCGCACATCTCCTCCAACGTCTGGCCAATATTTTAGGAGCTCTGCATTATATATGGTTCCATATGTGTCCTCTGCTCTCCATCCACAACCGCTCATGGGGAAACTTTGAAAGTGCGGCATATTTCCCTGTACACTAAATGAAGATCATGGGCGCAGATTATAGCGGCTGTGTTCTTGGAAGAGAGTTAAAAGTGTTTGAGGCTCATAAAGAGGTGAAGTGAGGTTTATGTGAATAACACTTGTGTCATGCGAAGCTCTAAGAGATGAAAGAAATCCCATGAAGAAAAGTCGTAGACGTGACGCCACAGAGTGATATGCACCAGTTTATCCTCACAGTGCACCAACAAATATCTTCATGATTCCGTCAGGGGTAGAGGGTTGTGGTAATTGCTGAATCACGCCGTTGTTTTAATTTATTTACTGCAATTAAAGATGGAATTCCTATAAAACAAAAATCTGTAGTTCTCCTCTAAAGTGTTGGCAGTCAAATACTTTCTCAATAAGCAAGTAATGACTCTCCGACTGAACTACAGATCCCAGCATTCTCCTATTAACTTTGCAAAGAATGGCCCTAAATGAGTCAGTTTGTTTTTGTTTAACTATTTGCCTACGGGTCACTTTCACCCCCTTCCTGCCCAGGCCAATTATCAGCTTTAAGCGTTGTCACACTTTGGTTGACAATTGCGTGGCCATGCTACACTGTAACCTTGTGATATTTTTACACAAAATATCTTCACACAAATAAATCTTTCTTTTGGTGGTATTTAATCACTGCTGTTTTTTTTTTTTTTTTTTTACAAAAAAACAACATGAGACTGAAAATTTTGAAATAAAAAAAGTTTTTCTAAGTTTATTTCAGTGGTAAATTTTCTAAATAAGTAATTTTTCTCCTTCACTGATGGGCACTGATGAGACGGCACTGATAGGCTGCACTGATGGGCACTAATGAGGTGGCACTTATGGGCACTGATTAGGTGGCACTAATGAGGAGGCACTAATATGCGGCACTGATGAGCACTGATAGGCAGCACTGATGGGTGGCACTGGTGGGCACTGATAGGTAGCATGGATAGATGGCAATGATGGGCACTGATGGGCAACAATGATGGGCACTGATTGGTGGCACTTGTGGGCACTGATTGCTGGCACTGGTGGTGTGTTATTGTAATCAGGGCACTAATGATCAGTGCTCTGATTACATGTCTTGATGTCTCCTGGGAGATGCAACTGATCGGCTCTCCTCACCACACACTCTATCAGTGTGAGGCGATGAGGACCGATTACCGGCATCTCTGTGTTTACATGTGACCAGCTGTGATTGGACACAGCAGATCACATGGTTAAAGTGCTGCATTGGGGTCACGCCGTGTCCTAGCAACGTGGCCATGATCACCAATCGCCGCGATCACTGCGCTGCGCTCCCCGCAAGAGCTGTTGTTCTGGGACACCGTCATATAATGTCATGCCAGAATGAGAGCCCCACTGCCGAAGCCCATCGCGACAGGACAGGTAAAACAAGCAATTGCTTGGGGCCTCAAGCTGGCCTGGGGCTGCCGGGCACCGCTTCCTATAAGTTGCAGCCTGTAGCGTGGCCGAGCTCCTCTTCCTTCCTCCTGCAGTCCATGCGGTACAGGAGATTCAGTTTCCTGTTCCCGGCCAGACTGACAGGAAGTGCACACACTGAGTGCTCACTTCCTTTCAGTCCGGCTGGCTGGGAAAAGAAAACGGAATCTCCTGCCGCGCGGTACGCGGTAGGGAGGGGGGTTAAAAAGAACACGGGAGGGGGGGGAGTAGTAAGGGGGGGGGGGTAGTCATCAAGGCCCATTTAATAATAAAAATATGGTAGCTTACTGACCATAATAAAAACAATTACCATAGCTTTCTTTCCATTATCTTTCTTTACCATCCCATTTCCATCTTATTGCTTCTTTTTTGAATCAGGTAATATGTATTAAAGCTTTTTGCAAAAATGTACAAAGCAGAGAAAAGACTCTACAGTTCACTCTATTGTAGAGTCTTTTCTCTGCTTTGTATATTTATGCAAAAATACATATTACCTGATTCAAAAAAGAAGCAATAAGATGGAAATGGGATGGTAAAGAAAGAACATGGAAAGAAAGCTATGGTTAAGCTATGGTAAATTTTTTGCTCTCCTCATTAGATATCGTTAAATATACTATGTCCACTGTACAAAATGTTATCCCTTATCCATCATTTATATGCCCAGCCATATGGGTGCTTCCATGTTGGTGTGTACGTAAGACCCCTTTTAAGCTGGAGTGTATTGAAGGGACTATAGCGCAATCTGCCCTTAAACTGCTGTCACATTCACTCTAGTGTGAAAGCCCTCAGGCTTTCACCTTAGAGTTGCATTGTGTAAGTTCGTTGGGATGCTAAATGGCACTGCAGCACACTAACGCACATTGTGCAATACTGCAAAATATTGCAATGGCATGAACTTCCTGAGCAGCTATGGCGATGCTCATTATGCAGGCATGGTCCCCAATTGTTTCTACTAAGAAGCCTGCTCCGAAAAATAACTGGCCTTGAAGCACATACCTACATCCCTGTTCCATGTCAGTGACTCAGAAAGTACAGAAACTATTATCCCAGATAGCAATGATAACTTGCCACAAATTCGTGACAGTGTTGAATTGTAAGTCTGGTAAACTTGCTGCACATTTTCACTGGCAATGTGTGCACTTGAAGCACAAGTTCTAGTTGTCACTTTTCCAATCTGTAGCAAGTCTCTCGTAAGAGCAAAGTTGCAGTGGTGAGTCTACAGCAAGAGCTCTGCAAGTCTACAGCATGAAAATTCAGCCACAGTGACTCCTGTGGTGGGAGGACTATTGCACACCATAACTGAACCAGAACTTGCAGCAGACTTGCAGAATGTTTGCAGACAAAGTTTATCTGGAGTAATGCTATGTGGAATTGCTGCAATTGTGAAACAAATTTGTGAAGCCTGGCAAGTCTAGCAATAGCTTAGCAAGACATTTGCAAAATTGCATCTCAACTGCTGGCTATATAGGGGGTCAGCTTAAAGTGGATGTAAACCCCCACATACACCCAGTGAAGTGAACAGCCTCAGATGATACACAGGGATGAAACAAATCTCCCTACATAAGTTCTACATGTATATCTGCTGTCTTCAGCTTTCTATACTCTTTAGAAAGTGTACATTGTGTTAGAAATATTTTTACCACTTTAGCAGTGGGTGTGGAGTCTGGGCATACAATGTATGAGAGCTGATTTGAGGAAAGACACCCCCCTCCCCTCCACATAGGCAGAGCAACAAAGAACTTGCAGAGCTGTACTGTGAATAGACAAGCTCTCTGCTTATCGATCTCTAAGCTACCTCCCAACATCTGCTTTTTTTTGTGTCGAAGAACTTGTCAGAATTGACTCTGCTGTTAACAGAGGAACAGAGCAGTGCAAAGACACAGGACTTAGAGCTTTTTAGAAAGATAAGTAAACACCACAGATATATGTGTCCAGGTTAGATTTCATGAATGGGTTCACAACTACTTTGACAGTCAGAAATCTTGTGTTTTCATCATGTGGTGAGCACTGGTTTACTTTAAAATGTATGTATACCTTAGCAATGATCTTCTCTTATTTTCTACCTTTTGTTCAGTGATATAAACCATTAAAACTGTTTTTTTACACCTGTTAAGTGTTGATCCTGCCAGAAATTCAGAGTTGCCCCATGTCCTCTGCACACTTCCTGTGTTATATTAGCACTAGTTCAACTTTTCTAATTAGCCCTTCTAGTTCTTATCATGGAGCTCCAGATCAATTGGCCTTAGTGTTATGAATAATAGACTAAGTCCACAAATTATTATTTTTTTCTTGTATTTGGTTTTACTTGCTTTTTAGCAGAAGAATTTTTCACACATATTTGGACGTTTTTCATTGAGCACTATTCACCTGTATGCATATATGGACTTTTTTATTGATTATTATTTTTCCCATGTTGATTTTTATATTTATTATTTGAGCTTACTATATATGCAGCGCTGTAACATTCACTTTATTATCTTCTTTTTCTTATGAGAACACTTAGGTGAAATCAGCAGCAGCAGCATTCATTCACTTTTACAGTAGTTTCTTTTTAGTGTTAGTTTATTGATTTGCAGCGCACAACTACCTTTCTATTTAAGTCTGCAATAGACTAAGGTTTGAGTAATTTAGCAAAAGACAGCTGGGCAGGGCTGACACCATTTAGTCTATAAAAATGGCATGTGTTGTCAGCTTACAACAGGAATTAGGATCTAACTGCATTTCTGGCTGAAGCAATGGTATTTTTTTAATAGAGTGAGCTGTCAGCGACAGTACCATGACTGTTCCTGATCATGTGACTATTGTGACAGCCAATCACACAGTGATCACATGATCAGAACCATGGGTGTGCACAGCCTATTGCATTAGGGTGTGCCCCCTAAATCTCAAACACATATGCGTCTATGCGCATGTGTATATATACTGATGGTGTCCGTAGATCAATGGACGGTGTCATTAGGGCAGAGACTGGTGTCAGTAAGGCAGTGGCTGGTGTCAGTAGTTTTTTTTTTTTTACAATTTTATTATTATTATTTTTCTTTATTTTTACTTTTTTTTAAGAAGCCCCGTTAGGGGGCTTTGGTAAATCTCAAACACATATGCGTCTATGCGCATGTGTATATATACTGATGGTGTCAGTAGATCAATGGACGGTGTCATTAGGGCAGAGACTGGTGTCAGTAAGGCAGTGGCTGGTGTCAGTAGTTTTTTTACAATTTTATTATTATTATTTTTCTTTATTTTTACTTTTTTTTAAGAAGCCCCGTTAGGGGGCTTTGGTAAATCTCAAACACATGCGTGTGTGTTTGTGCGCATGTGTATATATACTGATGGTGTCAGTAGATCAATGGACGGTGTCATTAGGGCAGAGACTGGTGTCAGTAAGGCAGTGGCTGGTGTCAGTAGTTTTTTTTTTTTTACAATTTTATTATTATTATTTTTCTTTATTTTTACTTTTTTTTAAGAAGCCCCGTTAGGGGGCTTTGGTAAATCTTAAACACATGCGTGTGTGTTTGTGCGCATGTGTATATATACTGATGGTGTCAGTAGATCAATGGACGGTGTCATTAGGGCAGAGACTGGTTTCAGTAGTTTTTATTTTTATTTATAATTTTATTATTATTATTTTTCTTTATTTTTACATTTTTTTTAAAGAAGCCCCGTTAGGGGGCTTTGGTAAATCTCAAACACATATGCATGTGTGTGCGCATGTGTATATATACTGATGGTGTCAGTAGATCAATGGACAGTGTCATTAGGGCAGAGACTGGTGTCAGTAAGGCAGTGGCTGGTGTCAGTAGTTTTTATTTTTATTCTATTTTTTACAATTTTATTATTATTAAGTTTCTTTATTTTAAAATTTTTTTAAGAAGCCCTGTTACGGGGCTTTAGTAAAAAATCCGGGGTCTAAACAGGGGGAATCTTTGCCACACGGGGTGATTAGGGTGTGCCCAGGCACCTGGTACACCCTGTGCGCAGGCCTATAATCAGAACTCTGCCACCCGGCATTAAGATCCACTTGGAGGGCTGGTAGGAGATGGTGGCAAGGAGTTAAAGGGGGAAACCACAGCACACAGGGTAAAAGAGGATAAAAAAAAAAGAGCATGTATTGCAGACACTTTAAATATTAATAGCAGTTCTGGAGCAATTACTGTAGCAAAACGTTGCTTTAATGTGCATTGTGGGTAATATTTGATCTACATCACCAAGACACATGCATAAAATAATGTTATTGTTATTATTATTTTTATTATGTATTATTCTTATTGTTATCATTTTCAGGCACTTATTCACTTTCTGTGCGAGACAAAGACGCAACCCGGGGAGATTTAGTGAAACACTATAAGATCAGAACGCTGGATAATGGCGGATATTATATTTCCCCGACTCTCACATTTTCCTCACTACAAGACCTAGTGAAACATTATACTGGTGAGCAGATAATATTCCTTTTCTTGTATGAAAGGCCGCACTCTCCATAAGGATGCATTACCCTCTTACTGTAACCATTATGGCGGGGCAATAAAAGACTGGCGACAAGCTAAATAAAATAGCTGCCCTGGTTTAAAATGTGAAAATAGGATTGATGAATTATTTGTAATTGATCCTGTCAACTGTAAAGCCAATCGATCACATGAGTGGATCATTTTGAAGTCAGGTATATGTGGCTTTATATTTGGGGTTTGATTTACTAAAGACGAATAGACTGCGCACCTTGCTAGTGCAAATACACTCTGCGAGTGCGGTTGCTCCATTTACTAAGCATTCATTTACTTAAAGCGGAGTTCCGACAAAAAATTAAAAATCAGCAGCTACAAATACTGCAACTGCTGACTTTTAATAAATCGGACACTTACCTGTCCCAGGGTCCAGCGATGCAGGTGAACGAAGCCCCACTCATCTGCCCCTCCTCTCTGCGATGCCGGCATTGTCACTGTGGGCTGTGAAGCCACAGCCAGGCATGCACTGCGCATGAATGAGCCGCACCGCGCATGCGCAAGCTGCTCTGCGCGCTGTGACCGACCAGCAATCATCTGGGACCTTTGATGTGTCCCAGATGATTGCCGAGAGGAAGGGTGGAGAGGAGAACTTACTTTCCGGTGCCCCGGGAGGAAGTGGGAGGGTTTCTGCCCCCCCCCAAATGTGGCATGTCAGGGGGTCACCTTCCCTTAAAGCGTAAGTTCTATTTTTGGGCGGAACTTCGCTGTAACATCAAATACATTATTTTATCTACATTATTATTTTTTTTGCTGTCATTTTCTAGAAAGAGCTGATGGTTTATGCCGGAAATTGGAAAAGTTCTGTCCAGCATTGGCGCAAAGCACTTGGGAAGTGGATGTCTGGGAGATCCCAAGGGATTCTTTGCGGCTTGTAAAGAGGCTTGGAGCTGGGCAATTTGGAGAAGTATGGATGGGTGAGTTGTAAGTTATATCAGCACAACCAGTCAGTGATGGAACGATCCAATGTGGATACTTTGTACAATTAAAGGGATGTGCCTGGTCAATGTAGTGAAAGATTGCAGCACTGGAAAAATCCCTGGATTGATGGGATGTGAGAAATGTGGTATTAAGTGTTAAGTGCGCTGTCAAAACGAATACATTTACAATTTACACTTAATACCACAATATGGATACTTGTTTGTTCACCCTAGACTGTACAGTCATCTCTGTACTGGATTTGGTTGTATTGTTAGATTTAAAGTGTTTCTAAGCCCACAACAGTAAAATCAGTCTGTATATGCAGTAAAGCATACTTGTTATACTCACTGTGGAACCTAAGGGGTTAATCCTCCACATTGTGTAAAAAGGGTGTTTGATCCTGTCTTCTCTGATCTTCCCCTTCTTTTACTGTCCCCAATCCGTCTCCTAATAGTACAGAGCCTTGGAGGCACTTTGCACGTGCTCAGTTTGGTGTGCATCGCTAGTGAGGTTTTTTTCTTTGGCAGGGTTGCATGTGATCAGCACAGGGCCAACCAGCACTGTCCAGACCGAGGGATAGGGTTCCTGCAGCCTCATAGGCAGTGTTAATTTCGTTGACTAAAACATTTTAGTCGACTAAAAGAATATTATTTTAGTCGAATAAATACGACTAAAACTAAAACAACTGAAATGACTAAAATACGACTAAAACTAAATTGGCATTTTAGTCAAAAGCCTAAAATGGGACTAAAACTAAAATGCCATTTTAGTCAAAAGACTAAAACTAAATTGAAATTTGACTTAAAAATGAACACTGGTCTGTAGTGCATGTTCATACCTCTATGTAATAATATATAACATATCAGATTTTTCACTCCAGCAGTATATAATGAGTTAGCAAATTGTAGACAAATGTTAACTAATGCGTTACAATTGAATTACACCCATTCAATTTTAGACGACTAAAATGAGTTTTAGTCGACGAAAATATACTGGAGATTTTAGTCGACTAAAAGGTGGGACATTTAAGTAGACTAAAATGTACTGGAGATTTAGTCGACTAAATACGACTAAAACTAAAACAATTGCAGAAGACTAAAATGGGACTAAAACTAAAATGCCATTTTAGTCCTAAGACTAAAGGCCCATACACACGATCAGACTTTTTGACAACAAACATGCAAATTAGCTGTTTCGGAGCAACATCCGACTGTGTGTACGCTCCATCGGACAAACTTTTTGGGTTTTCATCGGACTTTTGTTGGCTGTGCGAACGGACAAACTTTCTGGCAACAAAAGTCCGATAGAGCAAAGTCTGATCGTGTGTACAGAAAACCATAGGACTTTTGTACAAAGTGCAAACAGGCATGCTCAGAACCAATGCAAAAGATCAGACAACAATACAGAAGTTGACCAAAGGTGGCGGTAAAGAGCAGAAAAAACACGTGGTTTGGTGAAAGTTGGCTGAAAAAGTCCTGCTGTGTGTATGCAATACAAGTTCAGGGCCGACGCCCTTTGTACAAAAATCCAAGGGAAAGTTTGCACAAAGTCCTATCGTGTGTATGAGGCTTAAGACTAAGCCCTTGTACACACGGTCGGAGATTCCGACGGAATTTGCCCGATCGGACCGTTTTGTCGGATATTCCGACTGTGTGTGGTCTACATCGGACTGTTTCCGTCAGAGTATCCGATGGACCAAGTTTTCCAACTTGTTGGTAAAATTTTCTGACAAAATGCTCCGATCGGACATATTCCGATCATGTGTACAGAAACAAAGTGCCACGCATGCTCAGATCAAATTCCTACACCAATTGGCTACTAGCATGAACGTAGTCCCGTCGTAACGAAATAACGTCATCACGTCGGATTTTCCGACAACTTTGTCCGACCGTGTGTATACAATAGTTTTGGACACAATCCGTCAGAGAAAATCCGTCGGAGAAAATCCGACGGCCAAAATCCGACGGATTTGGTTGTCGGAATCTCCAACCGTGTGTACAAGGGCTAAGACTATAATGAAATTTGCTGCCAAAATTAACACTGCTCATAGGACAGTCAGAGGAGAATGAAAACTCCTCCCTCAAACTGGACACTGATTGAAGTTACAAGACTGCTGTATACTACTGATGAGAAAAGGTATTTACTAAAATAATTGCCTTTCCAAGTATTACATGGTATATCCCATATGTTGTGGTCGTTCAGGTGCTTATCTAATAGTTTCCACCGCCTGTGCAAGGGAATTCCACATCCTTGCCGCTCTTACAGTAAAGAACCCTCTACGTAGTTTAAGGTTAAACCTCTTTTCTTCTAATTTTAATGAGTGGCCACGAGTCTTGTTAAACTCCCTTCTGCGAAAAAGTTTTATCCCTATTGTGGGGTCACCAGTATGGTATTTAAACTGTATTTTAAATTGAAATCATATCTCTCCCTATCATAACATATCCCTCTCAAGCGTCTCTTCTCCAGACCCTTTATTAGCTTTATCGCCCTTCTTTGTACTCGCTCCATTTCCAGTACATCCTTCCTGAGGACTGGTTCCCAGAACTGGACAGCATACTCCAGGTGCGGCCGGACCAGAGTCTTGTAGAGCGGGAGAATTATCATTTTATCTCTGGAATTAATCCCCTTTTTAATGCATGCCAATATTCTGTTTGCTTTGTTAGCAGCAGCTTTGCATTGCTGAGCCTATCATCTACTAGGACCCCCATGTCCTTTTCCATCCTAGATTACCCCAGAGGTTCTCCCCGCAGTGTATAGATTGCATTCATATTTTTGTCACCCAAATGCATTATTTTAAATTTTTCTACATTGAACCTCATTTGCCATGTAGCTGACCACCCCATTAATTTGTTCAGATATTTTTGAAAGGTTTCCACATCCTGCAGAGAAGTTATTTCCCTGCTTAGCTTAGTATTGTCCGCAAATACAAAGATTGAACTGTTTACCCCATCCTCCAGGTCGTTTATGAACAAATTAAGCAGGATTGATCCCAGCACAGAACCCTGGGGGACCCCACTACCCACCCCTGACCATTCCAACCATCTTGATGCAGAAGGTTGGTTTTCGCATTCTCAAACCAGCATAATTGTTTTGGAATGATTTTTTTGCACCAATGTTTTCTGTATATGGAAATATTTTTACATAAAAATTAAAAGTAATTTACCCAAATCCTTAACTGCAATAATCAATCTTTATCCTTAACTGTAATATTTAATTGTAACTCTATTCCTAACTCTAAACGTATAAAACCAAAGGCAAAAAACAAAACCGTACCCTATAGGTCTATTCATACTAGCTTCTCCGTTACAACGCAGTGGGTGGTATGCGGTTCCATGCAGTGGAATAACTGCAGTGCTGATTCTTGCGAGGCACACTGTTCACTCTTTTTTTTTTTTTTAAAACAAACTTTATTGAAATGTCACACAGTGACATTTCATTAGGTTCTAGTGGCAGCTGCACTTTGTTAGGCGGTGGATTGCTTCTGACTTTGCTGGTAAAAAATATGGCCTGCTGTATTTCTTTTTCAGCGCACACCTCAGTGTGGTGGTGTGGACTGGCCACATAGGAGAAAAGGCATTTTGCTTAGTCTTGCAATGGGACTAAGCTGGAATAGCTGCCCATCTTAGTCTCACCACACCTGTGACTGGGTGCTAACTAGTTAGCATAGAAAAAATACATGTTGTTTGCATTGTGCTGTTACTTATGTGGGTTCAGTTCCCCCCTCGTGACCGGAGGCCAAATTGCTTCACTGGGCCCCACATATGGATGTATAAAAACATTTCACTTAGACCCCTTTCACACCACGCCGCCCATAGCGTCGGTGGTAAAACGCCACTATTTTTAGCTGCGTTTTTCCCGTCGGATTTGCGGCGCATTTCGGCCACTAGAGGGGAGCTTTTACCCCCCGCTAACAGCCGAGAAAGGTTTAAAACCCCCGGCAATATGCCGCAATAGCGGCGTTTTGCCAGCGGTATTACATCGCTGCCCCATTGGTTTCAATGGGGAGCAGCGGTGGAGGAGCGGTAAACACACCGCTCCTTCACTGCTCCAAAGAAGCTGCTGGCAGGACTTTTCACTGAAGTCCTGTCAGCGCACCACTGGGTGTGAAAGCCCTCAGGGCTTTCACACTACAGACAATGGTGCAGCTGTTTTAGGGCAGATTGCAGGCACTATTTCTAACACTATAGCGCCTGCAAAACGCCCTGGTGTGAAAGGGGTCTTACCAGGGACATCTGTCTCAGCAGTGACTACAGAGACATTCTGAGAGATACAGAGTTGAGTGCTGATTCTCTTCCCTTACCTCCACACCACAAATGAGTCCTACTTAATGATTTCTAGATACAGTGCCTTGAAAAAGTATTCATACCCCTTGAAATGTTCCACATTTTGTTATGTTACAGCCAAAAACTTAAATGTATTTTATTGGGATTTTATGTGATAGACCAACACAAAGTGGCACAATTGTGAAGTGGAAGGAAAATGATAAATAGTTTTCATAATGTTTTGCAAATAAATATGTGAAAAGTGTGGGGTGCATTTGTATTCAGCCCCCCTGAGTCAATATTTTGTAGAACCCCCTTTCCCTGGAATTACAGCTACAGGTCTTTTTTGGGGATGTCTCTACCAGCTTTGCACATCTAGAGAGTGACATTGTTGCCCATTCTTCTTTGCAAAATAGCTCAAGCTCTGTCAGATTAGATGGAGAGTGTCTGAACACTAATTTTCCAGTCTTGCCACAGATTCTCAATTTGATTTAGGTCTGAACTTTGACTGGACCATTCTAACACATGAATATATTTTGATCTAAACCATTCCATTGTAGCTCTGGCTGTATGTTTAGGGTAGTTGTCCTGCTGGAAGGTGAACCTCTGCCCCAGAATCAAATCTTTTGCAGACTCTAAGCCCTTGTACACATGGTCGGAGATTCCGACAACCAAATCCGTTGGAGTAATTCCGTCGGATTAATTCCGGAAGAGGTCCGGAAGTGATGTTGCATACACAGGGTCGGACTAAGTTGTCGGAAAATCCGATTGTACATAACGTGATGATGTTATTTAGTTACGACGGGACTACGTTCAGGCTAGTAGCCAATAGCTTTGGTCTAGGAATTTGATCTGAGCATGCGTGGCACTTTGTCCGTCGGAGTAGGCTACACATGATCGGAGTATGTCCAATCGGAGCATGTTGTCGGAAAATTTTACCGGCAAGTTGGAAAACTTGGTCCGTCGGATATTCCGAGGGAAACAGTCCGATGCAGACCACACACAGTCGGAATATCCGACAAAACGGTCCGATAGGAAACATTCAGACGGAATCTCCAACCGTGTGTACAAGGGCTTACAGGTTTTCTTCTAAGAGTGTCCTGTATTTGGCTCCATCCATCTTCCCATCAACTTTGACCAGCTTCCCTGTCCCTGCTGAAGCAACCTCACAACATGATGCTGCCACTACCATGTTTCACAGTGGGGATGGTGTGTTCAGGGTGATGTGCGGTGTTAGTTTTCTGCCACACATAGCGTTTTGCTTTTAGGCCAAAAAAAGTAAAATTTTGGTCTCATTTGACCAGAGCACCCTCTTCCACATGTTTGCTGTGTCCCCCACATGGCTTCTCGCAAACTGCAAACGTGACTTCTTTTGGCTTTCTTTCAACAATGGCTTTCTTCTTGCCACTCTTCCATAAAGGCCAGATTTGTGGAGTGCACGACTAATAGTTGTTCTGTGGACAGATTCTCCCACCCAGGGCCGGACTGGCCTACCGGATACCGGGAAATTTTCCAGTAGACCGCCTGCCCTGGGGCCGCTTCACGGCTGCACTTCTCCCCTCTCTCCTGCTCCTGTGTATCACAGAGCTGGCTGGGTCTGTGTTTGGCGGCCATGCTGTAATACGGTTCCGCCCCCCTAGACCGGCTTGTGTGATAGTAGTGAGAATCAGCGTTCCGTCTATCACACAAGCCGGTCTAGGAGGGCGGGACCGTGTTACAGTGCGGCCGCCGAACACAGACCCAGCTCCCTGATCCACAGGAGGAGATGCCGCCCTGTTTGCCTGGATAGGGGGGCGGCATATAGAGGAATTGAGCTTTCTATATTCCTCCATGCAGCCGCTGAATGCTTGCAGGAGGGAGAGGAGGAGAATCAAGCAGTCAGCGGCTGCATGGAGAAATATAGAAAGCTCACCTCCTCTATATGCCCTGCTTCTCCTCCTATCCAATCGAACTTCTTTTACTGCCCCCCCCAGAGTTTTCCTTGTGCTCCCTGGTTCCCCCCACCCAGTGCTCTCCTCCCGCACCACACTCTCCAGCCCCCCCCCCCCCCACAGTTTTCTCAACCACTGTTCTTTCTGCCCCCCCCCCCCCACGCTCTCCAGCTCTCCCCATCCTTCTTTAGCCACCATCCCAGTGCTCTCCACTCTCCCCAGTGCTCTCCACCCCTGTTCTTTCTCCCCATCACTCTTCAGCCCCACTATGCTCTCCAGCCCCCGTGCTCCCCACCCCTATTGTTTCTGCTCCTCTGCGCTCTCAAGCTCCACCCATTGCTCTCCAGCCCCCCCCAGTGCTCTCTGCCCCCCCCCCCGTGCTCTCCACCCCTGTTCTTTTTGGCTCCCCCCAGCACTCTCCACTCCCCACCCCTGTACTCTCCACTCCCCCCTGCATTTTTCCCCCACCCATGTGCTCTCCACCCCCCATAGTGCTCTCCAGTCCCCCGTGCTTTCCACCCCTGTTCTTTCTGGCCCCCACTGGTGCTCTCAAGCTCCCCCCATTGCTCTCCACTCCCCCCTGCTCTTTTTACCCCCCAGTGTTCTTCAACCCTGTTTTTCTGCCCCCCAGTACTTTCAAGCTCCCCCAGTGCTCTTTGCCACCCCACACTCTAAGCCCCCCAGTGCTCTCAGCTTCCCGTGCTCTCCACCCCGTTCTTTTTGGCCCCTACCATTGCTCTCAAGTCGCCCCACATGTGCTCTCCAGCCCCGCCAGTACTCTCTGCTCCCCCTTCTCTCCAGCTCCCACTCAGTGCTCTCCACTTCCCCAGGCCAGAAAATGAGGATGGCTGAAGGTGCAGGTGGCCAGGGACCACTTCATCTTACAGCAAACAGATCCTCTGGAAGGAGCACCATCCCCATCCAAAACGAGAACAGACCCTGCCTGCTGCTGGCTATCATGGATATCCTGCTGGCATGCAAGGTACCATACCGAGCATCAACAACACACCTTCCCACAGACAGGGACTGCAGATTGGGACATGGGGCACAGGAGAGGCTAAAATGATGGGCACAGTGAGGCTGCATTGATGTGAACAGTGAGGCTGCATTGATAGGCACAGTGAGGCTGCATTGATAGGCACAGTGAGGCTACAATGATGGGCACAGTGAGGCCGCATTCATGGGCACAGTGAGACTGTATTCATGGGCAGAGTAAAGCTGCATTTGATGAGCACAGTGAGGCTGAATTGATGGGCACAGTGAGGCTGCATTTGATGGGCACCATGAGGCTGCATTTGATGGGCACCATGAGGCAGCATTTGATGGGCACCATGAGGCTGCATTGAGCTCTTGTATCATGTCTGCAGTCTCTGACCATCTCCGGTATTATGTCTGCAGTCTCTGACCATCTCCTGTATCATGTCTGCAGTCTCTGAGGGAGTCTGGAGAGGAGTCAAGAGTGGGAGCGCCGCCAGGATGGGGGTCATGGGAGAAGTCAGACTTGTGTGGATTGTGGTGAGGAGACTATAGGGTAAAACCAGAGCCACCAAGCTGGAGCCAACTGACTGAGCCCTGCACCGTGCACCTGAGAGGAGGTCAGTGACAGCACCGCCAGGCCAGTCTGAAGGGGGTTAACTGATGTAAGGGGGGAGTATGATAATGAAACTGATATAAAGGGTTTCCCTTTTCCACTACACCGCTCAAATTGTTACCCTGGATAGACCCTGGACATGTCCCGACAAAATGCAAACAGAACCCCTTGATTGCGAGTACACTATATGCCTTTAACTTAGCCTGTAGTAATCACGGTATTTCCTCGCACCGCAGCCCGATGACACCGCTAAAACACAACCCTGCGTTCCCAATAGGCCAATCGGATGCCTTTCTTTCCGGTATGTGGCCTTCTTCAGATATTAGAACAATGCTTTTCTTCTCTGGCAATAAACTTAAAACCCTTCTAGACCTTCCCCACCAGCCCTCGGGACGCCCATTCCCTCAATGGGCCTACTTCCAGATAAAACATTTTTTGTTATATCAGGGGGCGAAATCCGACTTCGCCCGTAATCTTACCTCATTTGAAGTTCTTTGTAATCAGTCGGAACCACAAAGGCATGTGATCTCTACTATTTACGCCTTACTCTTTGCAAATATTAACCCCAAAGCAAATATAGCAACAGTTAAATGGGAAAATGATTTATCCATCTCCCTGTCAGTAGACGACTGGTCAATTATATATGCCAACTTACATAAGGGATCAATTAATGTATCTGTACAAGAAACCAATTTTAAGATATTCTCTAGGTGGTATCTAACTCCAGAAAGGCTCCATCGTCGTGATCCCAAAATTCCTTCAATGTGCTAGCGATGCTCAGATAATGTGGGTACGTTCTTACACATTTGGTGGTCCTGTCCGCGCTTACAGCCTTTTTGGAGAGAGGTTCACCGTCTAGTCAGACACATTACCACTATCCCCATTGATTTCTCCCCTGCCCAAATGCTTTTGCACCACTCTGGTCTTCCCAAGAAGCTCTATCACCGCTCATTGGCACAGCATCTGCTCAATGCAGCGAAAATGTGCATTCCTGTAGTCTGGAAATCTTGTTCGCCCCCTTCTGTCGCTGACTGGATAGCAAGAGTGTCTAAAATTGCTGAGATGGAAGAACTTATCCATCAATCGAATGATACCCCTACTAAATTTTGGGGGACGTGGGCTTGCTGGCTTCACTTTCGTAGTTCGGATGAGTGTCTTAACCTGTTAACCGGTTCTCCGCCGACCTTGAGGTGGATGAACTGGGTATTCCCAATTTTTTCTCATGTTTCCCCTTTTTTGTTCTTTTTCTGCATTTCAGATAAGGGTAGACAGCTTAGCTTTTATACAGACTTGAATCTTCTGAAGCCTTGAAGGATGGTTCAGGATTCTCTGCTCATTCTCTTGCCTACTGAATTTTTTTTTTTTTTTTTTTTTTACTTCCTTTAATAATTTACGTGACTTCGACTTTATTGTCTTCCCTATTCGGATATAGATTATTCTATTCTTGGCAATTTCCAGCTACTGTTTGACTCAGTATTCTAATATAAGGTCAAAATATGCTGTAGTGTTATCATTGTTCACTTTTCATGTTATTTTGCTCTTCTATGCAATGTTATTGTATTGTATTTTATTGACTATTTTCTTCAATAAAGCTTTTATGGAAAAAAAAAATAAAGGGTTTCCCCCTTATATCAGTAACCCACCCCCCTTAGCTTAGTGTATTCTTTCTGCGGAAGGTGGTTACCCTCCCCATATATATATATATATATATATATATATATATAAAGCCTTATGCGATTTCATATCTGTCGTATCTATATATAATACACTCTTCAAATGTGCTTTAAAATGTATGGTTTTCCTTTTATGAACAAGAAAATATAGGAAGTCCACGGAGCTGCAGCCGCAGGCTGTGTGCAGAGGGACGGCATGACAGGTGCTGGAACTGCACTGTCGCCGTTTTAAGATAAAGAAAGGGGGCCACTTTAAGGGAGGACCAGAAGGCGGAGCTGGGGCGTAGCCTGGGGTTTCGCCAGGAAGCCGAGCGGAAGTCAGGGCAGTCGGAGAGCAGAGCAGGACGAGATTCCCACCCACCCTCCCTAGATGTTGGGGGTTGTTTCAGGGCTTGGTTACTGGGGTGGGCAGTTCTTTGGGGTCAGTAAAAGAGGTTAAGTGGTGTAGGTAGAAAATATGTTGTACCCATCCATGGGGATGGGGGTGGTTGGATTGTACTTCCTGGTTACAAGGGGTTAACCTGGAAGGGTAAAAGGGGTAGGTCACTGTGCTGGTTTGGGTATAGCCTTCCGTCTGGAGGTCAAGAGGTTAAAAATGACGGATGTAGTGCGCAGTGACCAGTAGGTTCTTGGGTATACTAATGACCCATGCTCCAGTTCAAATGGAAGGTTTTACATTTATAAAGTTATTTATAGAGAGTTTATATTGAAATATATTTGGTTAATAAATTAAGGCCGGATGGCCATTTACTCCAAACATATTCTGGTCATTTGTTAATAGGGGCCAGGTTTGGAGGTGGGTTGGGTTTGGGGTAAGGTTTGATCACGTTGGGTGTCAGTCACTACAGATGTCATGACGTTATGCTGTTGGGCTGGTATAATAACGCTGTGGGGCTGGTATGACATTTTTTCCAGGGCTGGATTTTATTCCCAGTTCGGCCCTGCTCCCACCTGAGCTGTGGATCTCTGCAGCTTCTTCAGAGTTACCATGGGCCTCTTGGCTGCTTCTCTGATGAATGATCTCCTTGCCCGGCCTGTCAGTTTAGGTGAACGTCTATCTCTTGCTAGGTTTGCAGTTGTGCCATACTCTTTCCATTTTCGGATGATGGATTGAACAGTGCTCCATGAGATGTTCAAAGCTTAGGATAGTTTTTTTTTTTTAACCTAACCCTGCTTTAAACTTCTCCACAACTTTATTTCTGACCTGTCTGTGTGTTCCTTGGCCTTCATGACGCTGTTTGTTCACTAAGATTTTCTAACAAACCACATAATTTGTTGTTTGCACTATTGTTTGGAACTTATAAGGACACTGTGTGGAACATGGAGCACATTGTACTTTACTGCTAATTTGTGGCATTTATGGGAATTTTTTTCACATATGAATTTTGATTATTGCATATTTATTAACAGATTATTGCACTTTATATTTATATCTATATGCACATTGGATGTTAATGATGTTCACTTAGTGCTGCACTTATTTAATGATTTTATCCCCTCAAAAGTCAAGTGGAGGTCCACCCACCACTGCATAAATTAAAAGCCAGCAGCTATACGTACTGCAGCTGCTGGCTTTTAATAATAGGACACTTACCTGTCCTGGAGTCAAGCGATGTCGGCACCACAGCTGATGTTTCCGTCAGCTTTCAGGTGCTGCCGCCGCCATTGTGGTTAAGGGAACCCGGCAGTGTAGCCTTACGGCTCCATGCTGGGAAAGCTACTGCGCATGCGCGAGGCTCTGCTTCTCTCTCTGGCCTGGCAGCAGGGAAACGAGGAGGGTGGAGGAGGGAACCAAGCAGTGACAGCAACAGACGCAGCTGTGGCTCCCGGAAGTGGGAACAGGATGCCTATCAAAGACAGGTATCTGCGATCCCCCCGACCCCCCCCCCCCTCCTCCCAAATGTGGCACCGGAGGGGGGGGAGGAGACATATAAGTGGAAGTTCTACTTTTGGGTGAAACTCCACTTTAAGGAAATCCCTTACAGTGTTGCCATACAAAACATTGACCCATCATAATTCTACTCGTTCTGAAGGTTTGCCTTGATTCCTTATCTTTCTATTCTAACCTGTTAGGATATTATAATAACGATATGAAAGTGGCCATCAAGACATTAAAAGAGGGCAGCATGTCACCCATGGCTTTTCTGGAGGAGGCTAACTTGATGAAAACCCTTCGACATGATAAACTGGTACAACTTTTCGCTGTGGTAACCAAGGAACCCATATACATTGTGACAGAGTACATGGCAAATGGTGAGTTAAAAGGGCATTATGAAGGATAACATGATGTAGTGATTCTTGTTAAATTTTTTGTTCCCACGTTCAGGCAGTTCATTTTCCATGATGAATCCAAGCAGTGGCATCACTAGGGTTGGTGTCACCCGGTGCGATAAAACATGGTGGCACCCCCCTCCACCAACTATAGGTGTCCCATAGTACAGACCCCCCCTCCACTAAGTATAGACCCCCCTCCACTAAGTATAGACCCTCCTCTGTCAGTGCAGACCCTCTACAAAGTATAAACCCCTTCCATCAGTATAGACCACCCCCCTCGGTACAGACACCCCTCCCTCAGTATAGACCTCCCCTCCCTCAGTAGACATCCCCCTCCCTCTGTATAGACCTCCCCCTCCCTCAGTATAGACCCTCCTCCATTAGTACAGACCCCCCCAGAACAAACAACCACCCTCCATAACAAACCACCCCCTCTATTAGTACAGACCCCCCAGAACAAACCACCCCCCCTCCATTAGTACAGCCCCCCCAGAACAAACCACCCCCTCCATTAGTACACAACCCCCCCAGAATAAAACACCCCCCTCCATTAGCACAGACCCCCCAGAACAAACCAGCCCCCCTCCATTAGTACAGAATCCCCCCAGAATAAACCACCCCCCCTCCATTCGTCAAGACTCCCCTAGAACAATCCACCCCCCCTCCATTAGTACAAACCCCCCCTAGAACAAACCAGCCCCCCTTCATTAGTGTAGACTCCCAGTACAAAACAACCCCCCCACCCCCCACCATATGATGTAGCTGTGACCAGCAGCATAAACCAACCTTATCAGCAAGCCCCCCCTCACAACACCTCACCTCGGGCGGCGGATATCTCCCCCCAATCTCAAACCCCCCCCCCTGCCCGTTACAGCACCAGCTTGGGTGGCTCAGGTACACAGAACACCCAGGCGGCAGCTGGAGAGGACAGTGTGCAGCTGCACTGCCCGGGTTGAGAGCAGATCGAGACAGGGTTTGGCAGGAGTGAGAGACAGAGGAAGAGGAGGAGAACACATGGCAGGCAGGGCCGTGGCGCTAGAGGTATGTCCCGGGCTGAAGAAAAGAAAAACTGCCAAAGGGAGGAGGCTTTCATCACCCTCGGGATGGTGTCACCCCTCTAGCAGGTGGCACCCGGTGCAGACCCTGCGCCCCACCTAGGGACGCCACTGAATCCACGATGAAAGATAAATCTGATGAAGTAGATATTTAGAAAGTGATAAATTATTCCTATAACTACAGGGGATGTTTGGGGATGTTTGGACACACCATTTGCACATATGCAACTCTTGTGCGACCAAATTTTGTCTCTTGGCAAGTCTTTATTCAAGAGGATATTTATTAGACCCAGAATCTGGGTCAATCAATACAGGCAAGGTGCAAAGGCCTGGCTCGCAGTCTCCACTCTAATTAATCCCAAAGGTGTTCTAGCGGGTTGAGGTCAGGACTGTGCTAGGGTTGCCACCTAATTCCTTTAATCCAGGACACATATTAATTACACAGGTTCTGATGCCAATATAATGCACATAAGGCACTGAGTGAGTTTAATTACCCCCTTAATCAGCCTCAGAACCTGTGTAATTAACGTGTGCCTTGGTTTAAAGGGATGAGATGGCAACCCTACTGTGTGCAGGCCAATCAAGTTCCATCAACCTAAACTCACTCATCTATGTCTTTATGGACCTTGCTTTCTGCACTGGTGCGCAGTCATGTTGGAAAAGGAGGGGCCAACCCCAAATTGTTCCCATAAAGTTGGGAGCATGAAATTGTCCAAAATGTCTTGGTATACTGACACCATAAGGGTTCCCTTAACTGGAACTAAGGGACCATACCCAACCCTGAAAAACAACCCCACACCATAACCCCCCCCCCCCCCCACCAAATGATTTGGACCAGTGCACAAAGCAAGGTCCATAAAGACATGGATGAGCGAGTTTTGGGTGGAGGAACTTGACTGGACTGCACAGAGTCCTGACCTCAACCCAATAAATCCCCTTTGGGATGAATTTGAGCAGAGACTGCGAGCCAGGCCTTTTTCCAACATCAGTGCCTGACCTCACAAATGCGCTTCTGGCAGAATGGTCAAACATTCCCATAGACACCCTTCTAAACCTTGTGGACAGCCTTTCCAGAAGAGTTGAAGCTGTTATAGCTGCAAAGGGCGGGCCAACTGAATGTTGAACCCTACGTGTAAAGGCAGGTGGCCCAATACTTTTGCCAATATAGTGTATATCTCCAGTAGTTGGTAGTAGTAGTAGTTGGTTGGTAGAGAAGGAATTTTCTCTCTCAAGACTATGTGGTGCTCTGAATTCCCATTGATGTAAATTTCTTTTACTTTTTCAGGAAGTTTAGTAGACTTTATGAAGACCGATCAAGGAATGAAACTGCGTTTTCCAAAACTGGTGGACATGGCGGCTCAGGTCTGTGAAATATTAATGATTAAGATAACTGTAGACATGGGCTGGTGGAGTTTTTAAGCATGATGTCTGTCTGCATAACCTGTAAAGTAGAACTTCAGATATTATATAAATGTATATAAAGATCAACAGTCCAAAGATATTGCAACCTAAGTGGGTATAGGACATGGACATGAGGCCAGTTCAGCTCTCTTGCCACTAAGAAGATACATGCATCATAAACTAACATAGCAAATGTTAGTGCAACTCGCTAATGCGTGTAAGCTGAGTTAGTGTGCCTTGGGGTAACACATGCGTTAACACAGGCTTGTGTTTTGGACCTCATTCTCTTGTGTAGCTCTGGCCTAAAAGCTCTGGCCTAAAACATTTCAGGCCAATCCAATATTTTACTGCAGCAGGGGGGATTGTGTTGTGACATTGCAAAGGGTATTGCTCGCTTTATAGTGGGTCCACGACAATGTTTTAGGGCTTTGAGGCCCACTTTTCTTTAATAGTAAAGAAAAGTTCAACAAAATAAACGGTTGCCCGCGCAGGGGTTTCCACCATCACTTCAAACTAAATAAATAAAGGATAATCAGCATTCTGGCTCTCTCTTGCAGCACCACTGCTCAGACCATACTGGACCTTGCACTGGTTCCCAGTACCTACTGTACTCAAATGCAGACCATGTACCTCTCACATGCATCCTCTGCATATCACTCCACATCTCACTGTGCACTGCCTCATGCCATGACCTCTCTATAGGGCAAGCATCCCGCCATTTTGGAGCTGGTTCTTCCCTCCAGCTATCACCACTGTCATCCTCACAGAACCAACAGCAGGAGACAGGACACTGGATGGAGAGCCGGAGCTGCCTGAGTGAATAAGCAGGTGATTGGTTGCTAGGATGCAGGGTGGTCCTGGCAACCAATTACCAGCCTCCAGCTCCCATCCTCCATCCACACCTTCTGTACCACCCACCCTGCGCCCCATCTGTGTAAGGGCCAATTCACACTGTGCAGTGACAAAAGTTTTACCGCACGGTAAAAAAGGCTGTAACTGCAGGGGCACACAGGAAACAACTGTTTCCTAAGTGCCCTATTCACACTGCAACATAGCCTAGCGCTGGACTGCAGTATTCTGCTGTAAAACACACACATGCTGCATTTTATATCAGCACACCAGCCCGAATCACACTGCAATGTCAGGCAGCGCAGTGCATCGTGTTGCCTGACATTGCAGTGAATGAAGTGCACGTTTTGTACACTTCAAATAAAGCTTCTACAAAATGGAAAAAAAAATTGAATCATGTGATGTGATGCATTGCTCACCACACTGCCCCTTGTGCAGCTGGCACCGCTGAGTAGACGTGCAAGTTGTTTAGTTCTGAATTTGTTTTTTGGCAGATTTTTGCATATTCGTTCATTTGGAACTGTTTATCAAATTTTTCCTAAAACAAATTTTTGAAGAGAACGCAAATCAGAAATTTGAATATTTGAAAATTAGAAAGAAAGAAAATCCAAAAATTTGAAAGAACGATAATCCGAAAGAATGAAAATCCAAAAAAAAGAACTAAAATTTGAAAACCCGAAAGAACAAAAAACATTTGGATAATTTCTATTATAATTAAATCATTATGTTTATTAACCATTATTATAGTTATTATTATTATTATTTATTAATAATAATAATAATAATAATAACTATAATAACTAATAATCTATAGGTATTCGAATTTCCTTTCAAATTTGTCTGCCTGTTAGTGGATGTAAACGAATGTGAATTTAGCTGAATTTACGAATTTTCAAAATAACGAATACCGCATCTATTTGAATGAAACGTACCAAATTAGAATTTTTCAGAATTCACGAAATACTGAAATAACTAATACTGCATCTATACAACTGGGACGTACCAAATTCGAATTTTTCAGAATTTACAAATCTATTCGAAATAATGAATTTTGATCATAACGAATGATCCGAAAAACGAAAAAAAACAAATAAAGCTAAAATGGAAAAAAACTAAAATTCAGCTGTGCATGTCTTCCACAGAGCAACCGGAGTGGTGAATTTCCACTCTGAGTTGTAGTGTGAATTGGCGCTAAGATAGGACAGTTAGGGGGGAGGAGGGCGGGGGGGGAGACTTGAAAAGCAGGCTGAGGATATTAGTGTAAAGGGGGTAATGTGGGGGTAAGAGGGCTGAGGATCGCAATGTGGGGGGAGGGAATTTAAGAACAGTAATGTTGGGGGGCTGAGGACATGAATTTGGGGGGGGGGGGGGGGCATAGTACAGAGTACACTGCAGTGAAGGGGGAAAAGGATAGTACTGTTGAAGGGGGGTTGATGTAAAGGGGCTATGAGAACACTACTGTGAAAAGGATGTGATGTGATGGGGGGGAGGGACACTGCTGTGAAGGGGGGGGAATCTTGATGTGAAGGGGATGAAACTGTGATGTGCAGGGGGACTGTGATGTGTAGTGGGGGCTGAGGACACTTAAGTAAGAACAGGATTGTGGGGCTAAGGTCCCATGGTTTATTTTTACCGATAGGTAAGCCTATAGCAAGGCTTACCTATAGGTACAGTAAATATCTCCTAAACGTGCACCATTTAGGAGATATTTACTTGCAAAGCCGCAGGCGACCTCACCGGCGCATGCGTTCTGAAGGAAAGGCATACCCGTGCCGTTCCTTCAGAGTCCTGTGTCATGCACAGCGTGGGAGTGATGTAATTGTGGCTCATCCAATCAAAGGACCGGAGCCCACCAACCCAGAAGGAAGAACAGGTGAAGATGGAAGCCCTGTCAGCAGTGACAGCATTCTGCCGGAGGGCTTCATTTTTCTTTCAAGACATTTTTATTGAGTATACATGAGATACAACATAGATCTTGTTATAAAACAGACAAAATCAAACAAATTGGATCTGGACAAAAAGGGTGACATCATGTCATAAGAGACCGAAGATAGTATTAACAATTGTATCAAGTCAATCTCACCAGATAGCGGGCCGGACAACCAAAATAAAAACACAATAGTGATATGTGGCTCGACCCATCAACAGGACTGTATATATAATGTTGTAAAGCGCTGAGCAAACTGTTGGCACTATATAAAACCTGTATATTAATAATAATAATATAATGACCCTCGATTAGTGCATTAAATACAACTCTTCGGAAAAGTACAAAGCATAACAAAAACCATCCACAAAGGACTTATTAGTAGAAATTAAGGTAGATTGCCTGGCCATGAAAGTTCTGACTAGGTCATGAATACGCATCTCGACTGGGACCTAGCCCAAAAGGCTTTGGGAGAATGTTTTCCTAGGGACAATAAAAAAAGCCCCCAGGAAAACATTCCACATAGTTGTAAGGATTGAGGCAGATCTAGAAAGAGAAGAGAGCGGAAAAAAACATGCAGACTAGCACATTATAACCTTGCCTTGCAGGTTTAAAAAAAAAAAAAGCTGGCGGTTTACTACTGCTTTAATGGGCTGCGTTGTCCATGAGAAATGCAGGGAAAGAAGTCCCTGAACCCTTTTTTTAATTGCACCACACCAAGCTGCATGATGCTGCAGGTGCAGATGTGTGAGGATGACATTAAGAATTAATGGCACCCCTGACCATCTGGTAAAGTGTAGATTGTTCATCAGTGGATCAGGAACATATACGATTTAACATGTGTTCCTCAGCTGCAGAGATGGGAACCTACCCTGTTCTGACTCAACTACAAGACCATAAACATTATCTCTAGCGACATATAGGGCTTATATGACTTGGTGTTCTATTTATCCTTTGCATCGATTCAGACAGTGTAACTCAATGAATAAACTCACATATTGAGGAAGTCACATAGTTACATAGTAGGTGAGGTCCAAAAAAACGGACACAAGTCCATCAAGTCCAGCCTATGTGTGTGATTATATGTCAGTATTACATTGTATATCCCTGTATGTTGCGGCCGTTCAGGTGCTTATCTAATAGTTTCTTGAAACTATCAATGCCCCCCGCTGAGACTACAGCCTGTGGAAGGGAATTCCACATCTTTGCCGCTCTTACAGTAAACAACCCTCTATGTATTTTAAGGTTAAACCTCTTTTCTTCCAATTTTAATGAGTGCCCATGTGTCTTGCTAAACTCCCTTCTGCGAAAAAGTTTTATCCCTATTGTGGGGTCACCAGTATGGTATTTGCAAATTTAAATCATATCCTCTCTCAAGTGTCTCTTCTCCAGAGAGAATAAGTTCGCAACCTTTCCTCATAACTAATATCCTCCAGACCCTTTATTAGCTTTGTTGTCCATCTTTGAACTCGCTCCATTTCCAGTACATCCTTCCTGAGTACTGGTGCCCAGAACTGGACAGCATATACTAGGTGTGGCTGGACAGTCTTGTAGAGCAGGAGAATTATCATTTTATCTCTGGAATTAATCCCCCTTTTAACACATGCCAATATTCTGTTTTCTTTGTTAGCAGTAGCTTGGCATTGCATGCCATTGCTGAGCCTATAATCTACTAGGACCCCCAGGTCCCTTTCCATCCTAGATCCCCCCAGAGGTTGTCCCCCCAGTCAGATGAGTAAAGCCTTTTAGAGATGGGAACCTACCCTGTTCTGACTATACTACAAGACCATAAACTTTATCTCCAACGACATATAGGGCTTATACTACCTGGTGTTCTATTTATCCCTTGCATTGATTCAAACAGTGTAACTCAATGAATAAACTCACATGTTGAGGAAGTCAGATGAGTAAAGCCTTTTAGAGATGGGAACCTACCCTGTTCTAACTTATCTACAAGACCATAAACTTTATATCCAGCGACATATAGGGCTTATACAACCTGGTGTTCTATTTATCCCTTGCATCAATTCAGACAGTGTAACTCAATGAATAAACTCACATGTTGAGGAAGTCAGGTGAGTAAAGCCTTTCAAACGTTCTGTTTAATGGAGGATAATCATAGGTAGAAAAACGTTAATGTTAGTCACGTGAAAAGATGTATAAACCATGACTGGATACAGTGGAATGACTACAGAAAGAGGGAGGAGGGAGGAGATATACAGAAGTACGATGAGAGAAAGAGCTCAGCTTATACAGCAAAAGACAGCTTAAAGAGGGAGTAAACTCTCCCACTCTGATGCTTCTTTTCATTTAGTCCATTATAATTAGTCATTATCAGACAATAGCCACTATAATCCAGCCCAAATCGCATATTACTTACTGTTTAAAGAAACTGTGAAAAACTTGTTTCCAGGGGTTAGGCAGCGTCATCTTAAGTATTGTTTTCTGAGTCGACAGTGGAGTCTATTTCCGCCCTTACATTGAGCACTTCCTGTACTGTTAACCTGTCAAGCCTCCTTCTCAATCCAACGTTTCTATGGCAACCCTGCTTCCCTGTTCATAGCTTACTTGTTTATTTCATAGTATTTACTTGTGCCGATGTCTAATGTTTGCCTTTGTCAGACTTATCAGCTTCAGCTGATAAGACTGCAGTAATGGCCAAGTTTAGACTGTATGTGAGGTCACATGGTTTGTAGGAGGAAGCTCTGAGTAATTAGCAGAGTTCAGTGGTGTGCCATAGGAAGTCCTGATAACAGATAGATAAGACATAGAGAGTGTGCCGTAAATCAGGGGAGATCTGGGCATGCTCAGTGACTTCATTCTACCGAACAACAAGGATTACAACAATACTAAGCAAGTAAGGAGATATCTACAAGCAGTGTTCATTAGGGTTTTTCATGCTGATTTACATGGGACAAAGTTGTGGGGGAGGGTTTACAACCACTTTAAAGACACAGAGCTATGATAAACCAAAGTTATGGACACAGAGAAGGGATAATAAATCACATAGTGTAACACAACATACCCTCTCCCCTATTGTATGTTGTGTTACACGATGGGATTTATTATCAAGGATCGGAGTCATTGCACTTATATGAGGTTCGAATGTTTACTGGAAGAAAATTTTACTGACCAGACCTCTGAATATTAATTAAAAACATAGGAGAATTAAATATCCTGGCACACCCAGATGAAGCCCTTCTGTCTCCAAGCCTAAGACCTCCTGCCTTTTGGGTGGAGAACACTTATCAACTCAACATTGCCCTGAGCTAGAGCCAGGTCTTTGAATATAAAGAGTGTGTACACCTAAACACACATGGCTTGTCAGTCTCCAGTAAGACCTGGACATCAGGTTAGAGGCTTTATCCCTCCCAAAACTCTTTAAATTCCAGGAATTTAAAGGCCTGGGGAAAACTGCAGGAACAACTTTCTCCGCTCAGGACAGACACTCTGGAGCCCCTCACTGCATTTGTGAGAACCCGTGGCATTTGTGCCTACCTTTGTACAGTAGAAGGGTCTTGCACTGTCACAGTCTCATTAAAAAACAGGCACACTTAGAGGAGATAAAATTAGCCAACTTTTGTGTAAATTTGGTTTGTGGTCTCTCGTATCAGCTTCATCATCTGTGGCAGGAAACTGTCACTGACATCATTTTTCCATCACAGCAAACAAAATCAAACTTTGAGAACCCTTTTTAGGTTTCAGAAACTCTGATATGAGATGCTTGCAAAAGCCACAACTTCATGTTACAGCAGACTCCTCTCTTCTCTTTATCGGTAAATATAGGTGACTGCCTGCCACTCTGTGGTGCATGTTCGTTTTCAAATGAGAAAAAAAAAAGGGAACGTTCACTTCTGCGTCAGACCGCAGTCTTCTTACGTCTTTGTGACTTCCCATCAAATAAAACTAAGCTGGGGGTCAAAAAGCAATTTCAGACAATAAATGAAACTAGTGAACTGCTAATGGTGCTCTGCAAACACTGCAACAGTGCTAGAAGCACAAACGCCCCCTATTTTGCTTTCACTTACCTCCATGGACATCAAATGCAGCACCAACATGTAAACGGACTCCCGGCTGCAACCAGGGACCATTGGCTCGCACTGGCGGTGCTATCTGAAGAGTGATATGTGTTTGGATTGCTCTTTAGAGAGCATTTGACAGGTGTTTAGGAGGTGTCCTCAGTCATGTGCCTTCCTAGGATGGAAAACAATGGTCTTCACTATGAAGAATGAACCTAGAAGCACTCAGCTCTGAGCACTTCCGGGTTCAGGTCTGGAAATCCCTGGGCACTCAGGCTCTGGAGGAAGCTAACTGAGCACAATCTGTTTTCAATTGGCTTCAACAGAGTGCAGGAGTTACTTTAGGAGTCTAACACACCCTGTTGCCTCCATAAAGAGAACCTGTCACCTGCAGTATATTATCACAATCATTAGGACTAAAATGTGCATTTTCAAAAGAAAAAAGGCTCTGACATTGAAAGGAGTTAATGAGAATTCTTGGTAAGCCACAGGCGCCATATTTCAGGGTCTGCTTCCTGAAATTTGTGCTGGGCATCTTCCTTTCTATCTGGTTGCCTCCAAAAGCTGGTTTGAGTCTGGCTGATGACAATGAGGAACCTATTTGTATCCACTCTATGATACATGAGATTTTCTGAATCTATCTATGGATGCCGCTGCCACCCCCTATTCAGGCGCCTGAATTACAATGGCTGTGATTTTTTTTTTGAAGCATGTGATTAGAGTCATAGGCCATAGGCTCTAATAAGCATCAATAGGCATCAAAAAAGGTGACTCATGCTGGGCGCTCGCAAGTCACTCAGCTGTGATAGAAAAGCGAATGAATATTCGCAACAGTGGCTGTGTTTGATGGGCACAGTGGCTGTGTTTGATGGTACAGTGGCGGCAATTTATTGGCACAGTGCCTGCGTTTGGCACAGTGCCTGCGTTTGGCACAGTGCCTGCGTTTAATGGCAAAGTGGCTGCGTTTGATGGCACAGTTGCGGCAATTGATGGGCACAGTGGCTGGGTTTGATGGCACAGTGGCTGCGATTGATAGTACAGTGAAGCTGCAATTGATGGGTGTTTTTTTTCAGAATTTTTCAGTTTGTTTGCCCCCCCAAAAAAAATGTTGAGCACCAGCTGCCACAGCTGGATGGAGAGGGATATAAATCCCTTGGCAGGAAAAACAGTCATCCATGTATGGATCTCACCTTTTGTATTGAGATACTTGCCTGGAGATCATCTTTAACTACTTGCCTACTGGGCACTTTTACCCCCTTTCTGCCCATGCCAATTTTCAGCTTTCAGTGCTGTCACACTTTGAATGACAATTGCGCGGTACAGTGGGCAACGCTGTATCCAAACAAAATTTTTATAATTTTTTTGAGACAGATAGTTTTATTTTTTGGTGGTATTTAATCACCGCTGGGTTGTTTACGTTTTTTTTGCTAAACAAATGAGAAAATTTTTTTTGAAAAAAATAAAAAGGTTTTCTTAGTTTCTGTTATAAAATTTTGTAAATAAGAATGTTTTCTCCTTCATTGATGTGCACTGATGAGGCTACACTGATAGGTGGCACTGAGGGGTACTGATAGGCAGCAATGATAGGCACTAACAGGTAACACAGATGGGCACTGACAGGCAGCACTGATTGGCAGCACTGGCGGGCACTGCACTGATAATCTGCTATAATATATATATAAGTATTTTTTCTCCTTCATTGATGTGCGCTGATGAGGCTGCGCTGATGGGCACTGATAGGCTGCACTGATGGTCACCGATGAGGTGGCACTGATGAGCACTGATAGGGCAGCACTGATGAAGCTACACTAATAGGGGTGGGACTGATGGGCACTAATAGGCGGCACTGAAGGGAACTAACAGGCGTCACTGATGGGCAGCAATAATAGGCAGCACTGATGGACCATGATTGGCAGCACTGGTGGGCACTGTTGGCCTGCACTAATGATCAGTGCCCTGATTATCAGTGCAGATGTCCACTGTGTGGATTTGCCAGTTATCAACTTTCTTCTCCTCTCCTCAGAGTTGTGTCAGCGTGAGGAAACGAATGCCGATAACAGGCAAATCCTGTTTACACTGTGATCAGCAGTGATTTGACACAGCTGATCACGTGGTAAAGAGCCACTCTGATTGGCTCTTTACATTCGGGCAATGTGTGACAAAGCTGTAGCCATCATTCAGCTAGAGCGTGGTCATGAAGAGGTTAAACCACCAAAAGGTGTCTGAAATCAGATAAGGGAATGTTCAGTAATAATAAGAAATAAACCAAAAAACACCACGCTACTAGTAGCCAGTAATAAATGTAATAAATACATTTCCTTCACTGGCTCCGAGTATCTAGACAAAAGGGAAAATACACACTACTGACTACTGAGGCCCAAATGTCAAACGGTAAGTACCAAAGGACCACAGGTTGGGCGCCAATGGCACCCAGGACTTGCAGTCCGCAGGGATGGGATCATACCCATCTCGTCAATAAATTTGCAGAAACTCTGCGCTAAAAAGGAAGTTATCCTTTAACAGAATGGCTATGCCTGGCTTTCTTTCTTTAACAGAATGGTTATGCCTGGCTTTCTTTCTTTAACAGAATGGCTATGCCTGGCTTTCTTTCTTTAACAGAATGGCTATGCCTGGCTTTCTTTCTTTAACAGAATGGCTATGCCTGGCTTTCTTTCTTTCCTATACTGCTAAAGCAAAGGGCAATCTACAAACCTAGACCTATGAAGCCCACAGCTGACCGTAACACAATAAAAAAACTATATACAGGAGAAAGTTATATAGCGGTGTATATACTATATACACCGCTATATAACTTTCTAAATTTTTTTATTGTTTGCTAAAAAAAAAAAAAAAAAAAAAAACCTCGTGCCATTATGGTCCGTTGAACAATAAACCACAAGCCTTAAAAAAACAGCAAAATAGAAGCTGCATCTAACAGTTTTCACACTTGGTATATTGCATAAACAGGTTCTGGAGAACTTGGAACAGTCTGTTTCCAATGTGACCATAAGGTGAAGAAAAGTGATGACGGATTTCTGAAACGGGCCCTTTCACTGATTTTATGATGAAATACATTCATAAAGTATTCAAACCCCCTTCACTTTTTCAATTCGGTTATGTTGCAGATTGATACTACAGTTGTTTAAATATTTTTTTTCTCATTAACTACTTCACCTCCAGAGGATTTACCCCCCTTTATGACCAGGCCATCTTTTCCTTCACTGTTGGGATGGGAAGGTGAGGAGTAGGGATGGGCTCAGGCGTGTTCGCATGGAACACGTGCAGAGCCCGCCAGGAAGTCGGCGCAGCACTGCGCTAATCACAGGCAGTGAAACATTGCCCTGATGTGCGGCTGCAGAGACACGCCTGAGCTCATCCCTAGCAAGGAGCTGTGTCTAGTTTCCTCCAGACATAACATGTAGAGTTGAAGCCAGATAGTTCAATCTTGGCTTCATCAGACCACAGAATCTTGTTCCTCACGGTCTGAGAGTCCTTCAGGTGCTTCTTGCAAACTCTAAGTGGGCTTTTATGTGTTTTGCCTAGAGGAGAAGCATCTGTCTAGCCACACTGCCATAAAGCCCAGATCTGTGGAGGGCTGCAGTCAGTGGCGGCCCGTGTTTTTTTTGGGGGGGGGGGTGCGGTGGTGATGTAGATCTGTTTGCCCCCCCACCCCGCAAAAAAACACAGATCTGGGCTTTGGGTAGATCACGGTGGTAAGGGGCACCCCCCAGTCCAGGCCCTGCACTTACCCCATCTCGTGGGCAGTGCGGCCGGCCGTGTCAGCTTCTCTCCGGGCTGCGGACTGCTTGTTAGCTCAGTTCCGTCTTCTCCCTCCTCTCCTCCATGTGTATCCACCTTCCTCCTCCAGCCAGCCAGTCCGATCAGATCTTCTTTTGGTAAATCGGGTGACGGGTCTCATGACTCGCTTCCTGATTAGCTGGGAGGAGGTTCAATGTAACACAACTGGGTGGGCTCAAAACGCAGTTCTCTGCTCCCCGAGACCACCCTTTTTCAAAGCCTATTAGAGCCTCTGGCTTTAATCACTTGCTGCAAGACCCCCCCACCCCCATTGGAATCCATGCATCCCTGCATGTGGATCAAGGGGCCAGACACATGGATGGGGAGGGGCGACGCCCATGTGCCCCTAGTGGACAGGCTGCCACTGGCTGCAGTGATGGTTGTTCTTTTGGAACTTTGTCTCATCTCCGCACAGGATCTCTGGAGCTCAGTCAGAGTGACCATAGAGTTCTTGGTCACCTCTCTTACTAAGGCCCTTCTCTCTTGATTACTCAGTCTGGCCAGGTGACCAGCTCTTGGAAGAGTCTTGGCTGTTCTATTTGAGAATTATGGAGACCACTGTGCTCTTGGCAATCTTCAGTGCAGCATAATTGTTTTTGTAGCCTTCTATGACTCCAATAATCCTGTCTCTGAGCTCTGCAGGCAGTTCCTTTGACCTTTTCTCGAATACAGTATGCATTATCAGTTGTGAGGCCTTTTGCAGAGAGGTCTGTGCCTTTCCAAATCCTGTCCAATCCATTTACATAATTTACCACAGGTGGACCCCAATCAAAGTGTAGAAACATCTCAGCAATGATCAAGAGAAACAGGAGGCACCTGAGCTAAATGCCAAGTGGCGTTGCAAAGGGGCTGAATACTTACAGTATGCCAATGTGATATTTCAGTTTTTCCTTTTCCTTTTTCATACATTTGCAGTTTTCACGTTGTCATTATGAGGTACCAAGTGTAGCTTAATGAGAAAAAAATAATTGAAACAAATGTAATATCAGACTGCAACATAACAAAATTGAAAAAGTAAGGGGTGTCTGAATAATTTATGAACACACTTGTAATGTGGGTTTAAACCTGGGGTGTCAAACTCAATTTCATTGCAGAGAGTATCAGCATTATGTTTTCTGTCAAAGAGCCAGTTGTACCTATAAGACTATATACTGTACATTTATTCAAGGCTTTTTTTTTCTCAGAGAATAGGTGCAAAAGATGCAGTCACGAACAGTAGCGGAGTTCAGGGGTGCGCTATGTATAGAGTGCAGAGTTCAAGGGTGTGCTATGTATAGAGTGCAGAGTTCAAGAGTGCGCTATGTATAGAGTGCAGAGTTCAGGGGTGCGCTATGTATAGAGTGCAGAGTTCAGGGGTGCGATATGTACAGATGCAGAGTTTAGGGGTGCGCTATGTACAGAGTAAAAGGTTCAGGGGTGCGTTAAGAGCAGAGTTCAGGGGTGTGCTATGTACAGAGTGCAGAATTCAGAGGTGCGATATGTACAGAGTGCAGAGTTCAGAGGTGTGCTATGTACAGAGTGCAAAGTTCAGGGGTAAGCTATGTACAGAGTGCAGGGTTGAGGCATGTGCTGCAAAATCTTACTCGCATCTCACCTAACTGGCCCAGCTCTATTACCTCCTGGCAGTGTAGGTGGCTCTGCCTCTTTCTCTCACTTGCAGCGAGATCTGTGCACCCTGGCACAGATGGGGATCACAGTGCAGCTTACCATGTCATGCCCCATCCCACACTGCACCTGCATCTCTGTTGCCTCCGCCATGAGTGCAGGGCAGGTAGGGATCCGTGCAAGCCGCTGAGAGGAAAGCTGTCTTTGTTTTTACAAGTGACTGTTGTGAGCAGGGAGTAAAGGTGGTGGAACGTAGTTCCTCCACATTTTGGCTGAAAAAAAGCCGGGGGTGGGAGGACCGCATGAAATGGCCTGGATTCGGCCTGCGGGCTTGATGTTTGACACATGTGGTTTAAAGACTACGAATTTCCAGGGGAGCTGATGCTCTGGTCACATGGTGTTTTATCTAAGCATATACAGTAGCAGTGATTGATAAGCTGTGCTGATCCTTCTTTCCTCCTTTTTTATTTTAAACAGGAAGTTGAACAGAAAAAAAAAAAATCAGACAGATTCCCGTATCAACACAAACAATGTCTCTCCGCTGTTATTGTATTTTGACAGGGGAACTCCGCCCTGCAAGAATACACTGGGCAGTGCTTGCAGCTGGTTTTCCAACATGCCCATTTAGCAAAAGTTGGTTGTTATGCCCCGTACACACGATCGGACTTTCCGACAACAAAAATGTGGAATTTTGTTTGAAGGTTGTTGGCTCCAACTTGTCTTGCATACACACGGTCACACAAATGTTGGCCAAAAATAGTGATGTGATATCTCCATTACGAACGCTAGTTTTACAAGACCCATCGCTTCCGGCTCGTACTTGATTCCGAGCATGCGTGGACTTTTGTGCAATAGACTTGTGTACACACGATCAGCAGAAAATTTGAGAACCTGCTAGCCAACATTTGTTTGTGGACGGCCCGACAAAAAATATCCGATGGAGCATACACACGGTCAGACTTTCCGCCAACAAGCTCACATCCAACATTTGTAGTCGGAAAATCCAATCTTGTTTACAGGACATAAGACAGACTTCTGTTGAACAGACAGCTGTACACATGGACCAAATGTCATCCAGTTCATCTGTGCCAATCAGTACCCACCAGTACCTGCCAGTGCCACCTGTTATTGCCACCTGCCAGTGCCCACAGTGCCCACCAGTGCCACCTATCAATGCTCACCTGTGGTGCCAATCAGTGCCACCTATCACTGCCACCCATCAGTGCCATATAACTGCCACCTATTGGTGCCTATCAGTGCGGCCTCATCAGCGTACATCAATGAAGGAGAAAAATTACCTGTTTGCAAAATTTTATGACAAAATATTTAAAAAAAAAAAAATTTTTAAATTCGGTCTTTTTCCATTTCAAAAACCGCAGAGGTGATCAAATACCATCAAAAGAAAGCTCTATTTGTGGGGAAAAAATGATGAAAATGTAATTTGGGTACAGTGTTGTATGACTGCGCAATTGTCATTCAAAGTGCATCAGCGCTGAAAGCTGAAAATTGGTCTGGGCAGGAGGGGGGTTTAAGTGTCCAGTAAGCAAGTGGTTAAAAACAGAGATTTTAGTTGCACATATTTCCAAATATATGTGGAACAAACAATGGGATTAATTTACTAAAATGGAAGAGTGCAAAATCTGGTGCAGTTTTACATGGTAGCCAATCAGCTTCTAACTTCAGCTTGACAGGAGGAAGCTCCCACCCAGGTGGGAAGTGGTTAAATAGACTTGAAAAAAGGAAAAAACATTGGTTCCGTTTTTACGACAGCTTTGGCTAGTGCGGGCCTGGTTGGTTTGATAAACACTGTAATGATAAAGTATACATTGTTGTTGGTAACTCCACTTTTGTTGAGAAAAAAAAAATCCCCTCTGGTTGATCTATGTACATTACAAGCATTATAACAAACATTGTTGCAGATTCCTACTTTTGTTAGTCTGAAGAAATCACAATTTGTTTGTCTGTGTCCATGTGGAAAGTGAATCACTATGGGAGTGGTTTCATAATTATCAAAAAGCTGCTGTACTTGCAGGGCCATATCGAGGAAAATGACAGGGTCTGCATCCCTTTAGAAGTAATTTCCAATCGGGAGTATCTCACCAAAAAAAAGACATTTGTGTTGCAGGCGATGCCAAAAATCTGACTTGTATCTTATTGTTATCATTATTATTATCCACTTGCTTACTGGGCACTTAAACACCCCTCTTGCCCAGACCAATTTTCAGCTTTCGGTGCTCTCACACTTTGAATGACAATTACTCAGTCAAGTAACACTGTACCTAAATTAATTTTTTGTAATTTTTTTCCCACAATTAGAGCTTTCTTTTGGTGGTATTTGATCACCTCTGGGGTTTTTATTTTTTGCGCTATAAATGAAAAAAGACCGAAAATTTAGAAAAAAAAACCTGCATATTTCTTTGTTTCTGTGACAAAATTATGCAAATTATAAATTTTTCATCATAAATTTTGGCCACAAATTATACTGCTACATATCTTTGGTAAAAATAACCCAAATTAGTGGATATTATTTGGTCTTTGAGAAAGTTAGAGAGTCTACAAGGTGTAGTCCGAATCATACAAAATTGATCACATCTGATGTACTGGTGGACTATCTCACTTCTTGTGACCCGAACAAGTCAGGAAAGTACAAATACCCCCCAATGACCCCTTTTTGGAAAGTAGACATTCCAAGGTATTTAGTAAGAGGCATAGGGAGCTTTTTTATGTTGTCATTTTTTCCCACAATTCTTTGCAAAATTAAGATTTTTTATTTTTTTTCCACAAAATTGTCATTGTAATAGGTTATATCTGTGACGTGGCATGTGTATACCACAAATGACACCCCCAAAAAAATTCTGCTACTCCTCCTGAGTATTACAATACCACATGTGTGGGACTTTTCCACAGCCTGGCCACATAGAGAGGCCCAACATGCAGGGAGCATCGTCACATGTTCTAGGAGCATAAATTACACATCTAACTTGTTGACTACCTATTACACTTTTGAAGGCCCTGGAGCACCAGGACAATGAGACGTGGCACTGATGACAGATGGCACTGATACGTGGCACTGATGACAGATGGCACTAATACGTGGCACTGATGACAGATGGCACTTATACGTGGCACTGATGACACGTGGCACTAATACGTGGCACTGATGACAGATGGCACTAATACATGGCACTAATGCGTGGCACCGATGACAGATGGCACTAATACGTGGCACCGATGATGCGTGACACTGATGACAGATGGCACTGATAAGTGGCATTGATGACACTGACAACAGATGGCACGTGACACTGACAGGTGGCACTGATGACAAATGGCACTGATACGTGGCACTGATGACAGTTGGCAATAATATGTGGCACTGATGACAGATGGCACTATGTGGCACTGATGACACGTGGCACTGATGACAGATGGCACTTATACGTGGCACTGATGATAGATGGCACTTATACGTGGCACTGATGACAGATGGCACTGGGGACAAATGGCACTGACAACAAGTGGCACTGGGAACAGATAGCACTAACAGGTGGCACTGGGGGCAGGTGGCACTGGGGGCAGGTGGCACTGGGGAGGATGGCACTGGGCGAGGATGGCACTGGCGAGGATGGCACTGGGGCAGATGGCACTGGGCGAGGATGGTACTGGGGCGGATGGCACTGGGGCGGATGGCACTTTTTTTCCTTTTTTTTTTCTACTTACGGCCGTTGCAGCCGTTGATCTCTCCCTTCTCACACGCTGTCTGTGTGAGGAGGGAGAGCGGTGCTGAGAGATGATCTCATATGTTTACATATGAGATCATCTCTCATTGGACACACCGATCGCGCTGTAAACGGCCGCTGTGATTGGCCGTTTACAGCGATCTGTGACTGGCTGTGTCCGAGGGACACGGCCAGCACAGAACTTCCCAGATGCGCGCTCGTGGGAGCGTGCATTGCGGAAGTAAATAAGAGGCCATCCAGGGACGGCTTCCTGGCAGTTAGCGTCCGCTATGTAGCCGTCTTTCGGCTATAGGGCGGGCGCGAATCGGTTATTATTATTATTATTATACAGGATTTATATGGCGCAGTTTACACAGCGCTTTACAATAGAAAATTCTATAAAATATAAATCTAAAATATCTTAGTGTAGACTTCTGGGAAAATCAGTGAGCCAATCACACAAGCAGAAAATGTTTCCGTGGGGCGTTCTGTACACATTCCGTGTACAGAACACCTCCAGGTTGCCATATTGCATTTTACAGAAAATTACAGAGCTGCAGATTGAAAAGGAAAGGTTTTAATAACATCCAATTGCAATATGACTTGTGTCGCAATTGTATACGCTGCATTATTGTTATTTTTTATAAGCTCTTTTTTTCCCCACAAAAGTGGAGTTACTCTTTAAAGGAATTGTATAATTAAATTTTACCATCTATGGCCAAGTTTAAACGGGATTAATGCAGGACATTTTACAGATCACACAGGCATTGAATCTGGGGCGCAATCAATGATTATATGTACCTAGGCTCATGACCTAATTATTGTAGCCGTCCAATCACTAAAAGTGACACCTTTTGTGGAAGTTTGTTGTAGTCACTTCCTCTTTTTTAGCTCTTGTTTCCCTTTCTGGGTTTTTTTATCCTCATTAATGGAAAACACCTAAAATTAGCTTACAGGATCATCTTGCCAAATGTTTTATTTTTTATTGTAAACCTATTCTATTGATAATTGAGTTGACTCCCCAAGTTAATACCTAGGGGAACTCGCAGCAAGGGGGCCTAAAGGCTTAATCAGTAAACCAATCAAGTTTTTTCAGCAGAACTAATGTTTTAATTAACTCTTTTACTGCTGGTGCTGTAGAGCTAAATTTACACTTGCAGTGGGGGGTAAAACAGATCGTTAAACTGGGTTTTTACCACCCTCTATCTGCCCACCCAAAGGCAGCTGGACAGGATTCTATACTTGCTGCCGCTGCAATGCTTTGCTGCACAGAAAGAATTATGCCTGTGCATTTGCCTGCAGAATAGGATGCATTGAAGTAATTGGGACTGCGTCTAAACTTTGTCTTAGATATTCCCACGCACTCCACAGGTAGAATACTTTTAGGACTATTGTTTTAGTTTCAATAAGAATTTGATGCACTGTAGGGGCTTGTTCACATAAGCGTACTTTAAAGGGGTTGTAAAGAGAATTTTTTTTTAAATAACAAACATGTTATACATGTTATAGTGGCCCCAAACCTGGTCTTCTGGGATCCCTCGGTGGCTGTCTCTGCTCCCCCCCGCAAGTACTTCTCACGTTCATGCGAGCTCCCTCGCATGGTGAGAAGCACCTGCTGGCACACTCCTGTGATACAGCCGGCGGCTATAGCAGCTCACTGTATTACTCGGCCCCGCCCCCTGGCGCACCATGTCATTGGATGTGATTGACAGCATCGCGAGCCAATGGCTGCGCTGCTTTCAATCCATCCACTCCAGCCAATCAACGTGCAGGCTGAGCGACAAAGAGGATGTCGGAGGCGAGCGTGGGACTTTCGAGGGGTCGGGTAAGTAAAACGGGGGGCCTGGGGGGCTGGCACAGTCAGATGTTTTTTCACCTTAATGCATAGAATGCATTAAGGTGAAAAAATTTTTATTTTTACGACCTCTTTAAGTGTACACCCGTGCGAGGACTTTGTTTGCCCACAAATGGAAGCACAGGTGTTCTGTGCATCCCCATGCAAGCAGTCCCTTTCATGTCAACTGGCACTCTGCAGCTGGAAGGACACAGCCGCTGATCTCAATTTGACAGCCGTGTGGGTTTTTGTGCTGCTTCAATTCTTCTGGGAAGGCTGTCCACAAAGTTTAGGAGTGTGTCTATGGAAATGTTCGACCATTCTTCCAGAAGAGCATTTGTGAGGTCAGGCACTGATGTTGGACAAGAAGGTCTGGCTCATGTTCTCCACTCTAATTCATCCCAAAGGTGTTCTATCAGGTTCAGGTCAGGAATCTGTACAGGCCAGTCAAGTTCCTCCACCCCAAACTAGCTCATCCATGTCTTTATGGACCTTGCTTTGTGCACTGGTCCAAATCATTTGATAGAAGGAGGATTATGGTGTGAGGTTGTTTTGCAGGGTTTGGGCTTGACCCCTAAGTTCCAGTGAATTGAACTCTTAAGGTGTCAGCAAACCAAGACATTTTGCACAATTTCCTGCTTCCAACTTTATGGGAACAGTTTGGGGATGATCCCTTCCTGTTCCAACATTACTGCGTACCAGTGCACAAAGTAAGGTCCATAAAGACATGTGTAGCATCCATAGGTGTGTGCAGGGGGTGTGCCGGGTGTGCCTGAGCATACCCTAATTACCACACGCAGTGCTGATTCCCCTACTGCCCAGGCTAACCCTGCCCCGCAGTGCTGCTGGCGTCCCTCCTCTTCTCTCCCCACCAGATGTTATGGGGAATATTTCAGGATTGAGAATGGGAAAGGGACTAGTAAATATGTAATTTACCAGCCTCTTCCTTTTCTAAATTAATACAGTGAACACACTTACTCATTGCGTTCATTCATAATGGAAGCATAGTAAACTGTTTACTATGCTTCAGTTTATGAATGAACAGGAAGCCGCTCAGCACATAGCACTATCCCATTCATTCGCTGTCTAGTGCAACTGAGGCTGCAGAAAAATGCATGTGTGCTTGAGCTTTGGGGTGCACACCCTAATGCAATAGGCTGTGTACACCTATGGTAGCACCCTTTACCTTACGTAGGTACTAGAGTTCGTTTTTTGGCCAGTGCGGGTAAATTTAGGCAGGCCTGAAAGCTTTGATTTGGGGGCTGGGGAGTGGTTTAGTGTAGGCTGGTGAATCACAAATAGCATCACCTTTTGGTTACCTCACTCTGGCCTCTAAAAGATTCTAGAGGCAGAGGATGGGAAGAGAGGTGGAACTGTCTGGGGTGTGGTAAGGAGCCCTGACCAATCCCCATCTAGGATTGGCAGGGGGCAGGTATCCTTAAATACCTTGGGTCAGCCCAGCTAAAGAGGAGCTGTTCGGGTGGAAGAACTGAGAGAAGTGTTAGGCTGTTGGGGCCTTGGAGGAAGCTCCCCAGTCTGGGGGGTGTGACCATGGGCAAGGGGCTCGGAAGCTGTGAAGGAACCCCACACAACCCAAGGGGTGTTCTGAGCAGGAGCAAGAGTGGACAGCAGGGAACACTGCCGGGCAAGTCTTCTGGAGGGATCCACCAGGTGTCGGTGAGTGACAGGCACAGTCAGGAGAGCTGGGAAAGGCATGCCAGGAGTGGATGTAGAGCCAGTGGGAGAGACTGTAATGTTACTGGCATTGAAGTAAGGCGGCTGCACCCAGAAGGGCTATCAGAGTCTACACAGGACTGACTGGGATCAGTAGTTCACCTCAAATACAGCTAGCACTAAAAGACTTTCTTTCATCATTGGTTGCTACACCAACGGGGCAGGGACGGCACTGCCCGAGGGCCCCATGCCACTAGGGGGCCCCATCAAGGTTGCCAGCCTCAGTAAAACCAGGGACAGTATGTAAAAATTTGTGTTGTTTTTGTTTTTAATCTGTCTCTGAAATGTCCCTTACCGACATTCTTTTGGTCTAAAAATCCTGAGATTATAGCTGCCCCACCTCTCCAGTACCTTCTCAGCCAATAGAAACATGTCTGTGTATACTGTGTGATTGTATACTGTGTGTGTGTGTGTGTGTTTGTGTGTGTGATTGTATACTGTGTGTGTGTGTTTGTGTGTGTGATTGTATACTGTGTGTGTGTGTTTGTGTCTACTGTGTGGCCCCATAATCTCTGATTGCCTGGGGGCCCTATAATCTCCTATTGCCCGGGGGCCCCATGAGTTGTCAGTCCGCCCCTGCAAGTGGGCCTGCGGTCCCTGCCAGCAAATTGCAAATCCCTGAAGTTGGGCTTAATTCAGAGTTGGGCCTAACTATGTGCTAGCTGTGCCAGGAACCAAGTACTGCACAGTCTACAAATAAGCGTTTTGCTGGAGAAGTCTGGAGCTTTAAAGACTGTGAATAGAGGTTCCAAGCAATCATCTCATTGTTTAATACTATTGATTCTGGTAATCCCTTTACCCCATCCAAGTTTAACCCCTCAAATAACAAAAACAAAGCCGATGGACTGTTCATTGTCTGGAGAGTAACTGGAAGTGAATGACAGGCTGGGGCAGGGTGACAGGTGGAACTACTACACTCAGTGGCCACACGGGGTACCGAAAAGCATGGATGAGCAAGTTTGGGGGTGGAGAAACTTGACTGGCCTGAGTCAGGACCTCATTCTTTGGGATCAGTTAGAGCGGAGACTGCGAGCTAGGACTCTAGTCCAACATCAGTGCCTGACCTCAGAAATGCACTTCTGGAAGAATGGTCAAACATTCCCATAGACACACTCCTAAACCTTGTGGGGCCAAGACCAAGCCCTAAAAAACAACCCCACATCATAACCTCCCTTCACCAAATGATTTGGACCAGTGCACAAAGCAAGATCCATAAAGACATGGATGAGTGAGTTTGGGGTGGAAGAACTTGACTGGCCTGTACAGAGCTATGACTTCAACCCAATAGAACATCTTTGGTATGAATTAGAGCAGAGACTGCGAGCCAGAGCTAGTCCAACATCAGTGTCTGACCTCAGAAATGCACTTCTGGAAGAATGGTCAAACATTCCCATTGACACACTCCTAAACCTTGTGGGACACCCTTCCCAGAAGACTTGAAGCTGTTATAGATGCAAAGAGTGGGCCAACGCAATATTGAACCCTACTAAGACTGGGATGCCATTAAAGTCCATGTGCATGTAAAGGCAGGTGCCCCAATACTTTTGGTAATATAGTGTATATACATTAAGCAGCTTCACATATGACAATGTAACATCTCCCAATGTGTAACATAGATGGGGGCTCAGTAAGCAAAGAGAAGATGAAATGAGAGCTGATGCATTTTGAGTCAGGTGTTAAGACTCTTCTTCAGGTTTTGGGAAATGCACTCGTATGTCAAATTGGGATCAGCGGCTGTGTCCTTCCAGCTGCAGAGTCCTAGTTGACATGAATGGGACTGCCTACATGGGGATGCACAGAACACCTGTGCTTCCATTTGCAGGCAAACAAGGTCCTTGCACGGGCGTACACTTAATTACGCTTATGTGAACAAGCCCTTAAAACTCGTTACAGTTCATGAATTCTGATTGAAACAAAAACAATAGTCCTAAAAGTATTCTACCTGTAGAGTGTGTGAGAATATATAAGACAAGGTTGTGACCCAGACCCATTTACTTGAATGCATCCCATTATGCAGGCGAATCCAACATGGGGTTATAAGGCAGGCATCCCAATACTTTTGGTAATATAGTGTATGTATTCTTTAACCACTTGCTTACTGGGCACTTAAACCCCCCTCAGTCCCAGACCAATTTTCAGCTTTCAGCGCTGATGCACTTTGAATGACAATTGCATGGGCATACAACACTGTACCCAAATGAAATTTTTATCATTTTTTTCCCACAAATAGAGCTTTCTTTTGGTGGTATTTAATTACAGCTCGGAGTTTTATTTTTTGCTAAACAAACAAAAAAAGATGCAAAAAAAAAAAATCATGTTTAATAGTTTGTTATAAAATTTTGCAAACTGGTAATTTTTCTCCTTCATTGAAGTGCGCTGATGAGGCGGCACTGATAGGCTGCACTGGTGGGCACTGATGGGCTGCATTGGTGGGCACTGATGGGCTGCATTGGTGGGCACTGATAGGCTGCATTGGTGGGCACTGATAGGCTGCACTGGTGGGCACTGATAGGCATAGTTAAGGCGGCACTAATAGGCACAGATAAGGCGGCACCGATGGGCACAGATAAGGCGGCACTGATGGGCAAAGATGGGCACAGATAAGATGGCATGGATGGGTGGCACAGATGGGTGGCACGGATGGGTGGCATGGATGGGCACTGATAGGTACCACTGATAGATGGGACTGATGGGCACTGATAGGTGGCACTGATAGGTGGCACTGCTGGGCACTGATGGGTGGCACTGCTGGGCACTGGTAGATGACACTGATGGGCACAGATATGTGGCACTGGGGTGCAGCACCTTTGTTGAGGCAGATTGTGGGCACTGCTGGGTGGCACTGTAGGCACTGCTGGGTGGCACTGCTGGGCGGCACTGTGGGCACTGCTGGACGGCACTGTGGGCACTGCTGGGTGGCACTGTGGGCACTGCTGGGTGGCACTGACGGGGGGCACTTACTTTTTATTAATGTGGCACTGGCAGGGGGCAGGTGGGCACTGGCAGGGGGCAGGTGGGCACTAGCAGGGCTGGCCGTGATCGGGACTGATGTCCCGATCACGGCCGCTGGTGATCGGCTTTTTTTTTTCTCCTCGCGCTGTCAGCGCGAGGAGGAATAGTAGCCGATTACCGGCTCCGTTATATCACATGATCAGCTGTCATTGGCTGACAGCTGATCACGTGATAAGGGGTCGGGATTGACCCCTTGCATGGATCGGTGATCAGGCGAGTCTCGTAGACTCGCCGATCACAGAGCGCGCCGCGCGCGCCCCTCAGGGGACGCGCAGGCCGCTCGTGCACGGGACTACGTCTATTGACGTCGTCCCGGAAAAGGAGATCCGCGCTGTAGCCGTCATTCGGCTATAGCGCGGGTCTCAAGTGGTTAAAGAACTTTTTATATCAATAAAAGTTTTTCTACTTTTTTACATAAAACTTTCTCAGCCTGTGCCTGTATAATCCCACATAAAGAGGGTTACTTTTATATTCATTACAGTCAGACGAGCAGCCTTCTTTTTGCCAAGATGAAGCTGATACGAAATAGGATTTTCTTTGCAGCAGGTGGCTGTTTCTAGTGCGAAACATATCTGAAGAGTAATACCCATCGCACACGTCCCTGGTATAAGCTTTCAAGGTTTGGGTGCTGCATCAACAACCAGCTGGATACTGTTCAAGTCACAACGTAGATATTTGCCAGCACACCAAGGATCGGCACAAAGTGGCGTCCTAACGGGTAATTTATTGCATGATCCGACGAAGGGGTCCTGCGTGACTCCGAAACGTTGCACCTCTCTTGTGTTGTGATCATGCAATAAACTACTCATTTGGACACCACATTGTGGCGATCCTTGGTGTGCTGGCAAATATCTACGTTACCACATATCTGAACTTGCTCCTGCTGGCTATTTTAATATGGACGATTTTACATCTCAGTGTGTGCCATTCTTATTTTTGGTACAAGAGATTTCTTCAGTGGAGACAAGCTGAGCCAGCACCTGAGATGTGATTTTGGAGTGTGCAGCCCATTCTCCCCCAAGGCGGCATATGAAATATTTGATCATTCAGTAAGGTGGTTGACATTAGAACTGTCTATGGTTTTCATTGCAACCAGTCAGGTTCTTCCTCCTTTTATTATTTTCCAAACCGAATTACCCCTTCAGACACAATGATAGATGAATTGGTGTGTTCCCTCTCTCCAGGTTGCGGAGGGCATGGCGTACATCGAAAAAAAGAATTACATCCACAGAGACCTTCGAGCTGCCAATGTCTTGGTGTCTGACATACTTAGCTGTAAAATCGGAGACTTTGGTCTGGCCAGAGTGATTGACTCAGAATATATAGCCAAGGAAGGTAAGTTGACATTTTTTTCAACACAGATTTTGTAATCGCTTGTAAGGAACCTGGATTGGACAGGATTTTGCACCATGTTGGCCCAGGTCCCACCCCACTTCCTCTTGGATGGAATAGTCAACTATCAGTTATTTTGGGAGATACTTTGTCATGTTGTGTCAGTGTCACACTTTACTTGGCTCAAAGCCCACCTCCTTCAGCATAAAGGAAGCTGCAGTCCAAAAGGCGTTACTGCCCAACTCAATCACAATTCAGTACATTTCTTGTAAACAGGGTTCCTTTACAACAAGGCATTAATTCACATAACTCACCAAGCAGAAGTATGAAGCACTGAGTGCACTGAGTGCTCTTCCATAGCATATGACATCCTGAACAGTAGTTCCTCAAGTGCAGAACAATCACATGAGTCCCAGAACTGTCAAAGCCATCTTACCAGGTGTTACTGTCTCCTTATTTAGATGTTTCACACTCAGGGTGTACCATATAAAGGAAGATCATCCAAAGGCCCAGCCCCAGAGGCTGTCCTAAACCAAGCCACGGGACTCCTCTAGGCGAGAGTCAAGGGGGCAAGGTTTCTCTTTCTGTTCCCAAAGTGTCCTGTTCTTGGTTGATCAGGGGTTGCTCTGTTCCCACAATCAAACTCCACCAGACCCCACTCACCACTGCCATATAAAGGGGCATTAACTCTACCCATTACATCACTACAGGAGGGGCTACAATTAAATGTTGTAGAGAATCAGCTTAGAGTGGGGTTTAGAGAGGGTTAACTGAAGAGGTCAGTAACTTTCCCTTCAGGCCTGTTTTTTTTTATTTTTAATCCTAATAAATTTTTATTTATTTTCAAACATATTCATTTCTACACAAATTCAATATATTAAATTTCCTATTTATAGCTTTTATCTATGTAGCGCCGGGCTCCTAACTTTTCAAAGTTAAAACTTTACCCAAGCTACAGTTTGGGTTGGGTCTATTTGTCTAAATTTGACTTCTGTGTCAGTCTGACTGGACTGTGAGATGTTCAGCCTGGCCACAGGGGGCACTGTCTCTGGTGGCAGGCGTGGAACTATGGTCTGGTCAGGTGCTTGGATTACTCTCTCGGGGGGCCTCTCCAGGTCAGTGGGAGTGGCCCTCTCGCTGTGCACTCTGGGAGAGGGTATTTAAGATACGGACGTCACGTGGTTCGGGGTTCCGGTCCAGTATGAAGTGCTGATTACATGGTCCTGGTCCTCCTGACCAGCCCCCAGGAAGGCTATGGCCTGGGGTGCGGCTCCACCCAACTTTAATGCCTCGGGGTGGCTAGCCCAAGGCATGGAAACTAGAGGATGATTCTGAGGTGGATGGTTGCCGTCTCTGGTTCAGTAGAGACCCATTGGACTTCAAGCATTCCAGGGGAGGACTCTTTAGAAGAACACCACGCACAGGGGTTTTCTTAACAAGAGCCTGGAAGGGCCAAGGTAACCGACAGAATCCGGACTTGTGGATATCGCCAAGTAGGCTGAAAGATCCAGGTATGCTACAAGTGTTCTACAGCTTAGTTTCCTACGTGTTCTACAACAAGGTTGGTGTTAAAGACTTTGTTCCTGAGTAAGCACTTTATTGGCTGCTAGGCCTTGTGAGAGAGGGACTGTCCAACCTGAGTGCTCATCCAGCTGCAAATGGCTATTCTCTGGATGCGGTCAAAGTAAGCAAGTTCCTTGACGTTTATAGACTTTGACATTGAGAGTACCTGAATTCCTTTCCAAACCTCTGATCCCAAGTTAAAAGACTGTTCAATGGTTGAAGTTCGCAAATAAAATCTATTCAATTGGGTCTATTGTCAGTCTCAAGTTACTGGGTCATCTACCACGGGACATCCCCTAGATGTGCATCAAGGAGAAGCAGAAGGTAATGGTAAGCCCAAAAATAATCAGCAGCTCCTTGGGGGGTTAGTGCTACATCTATATACATCCAAAATTTATTTTGAAGTTGGACAAACCACCAAGTCTGTCCACTTCCTGCATTAATTCCTTTAACGAGTCTTGAGGATTGGAAAGATAGAACAAAAGGTCATCCGCATATGCCAAAACCTTGTGCTCCACTGCCCCAATACGAATCCCCGTGACCCTCCCATTCTTCCTAATCATACATAGAAAAGGCTCTAAGACCAGAGCAAACAACATTGGGGAAAGTGCACCCTTGTCTAGTCTCGTTGCGTATATTAAAATACTCTGACAACCCACCATTTACTTTAACCCTTGCTCCGGGGATATTTTATAACGCCAACACCCATCCCATCATACGTTCTCTTAGACCCACCTCCCTTAGAACCTTGGACATGAAGACCCAATTGACCCTATCGAATGCTTTCTCGGCATCCATCGATAGTACCACCCTTGGAATTTGATCCGGTCCGTTTTGTGCCCAGTGTAAAATATGTAGAGCTCGTATAGTATTGTCTCTGGCTTTGCTGCCTTTTATAAATCCCGTTTGATCCAGGTGTACTATTTTTGCGATGTGGTCTTGCATTCTAAGGGCCAAAATCTTAGATAGGATCTTCTTGTCCGAGTTCAGGAGGGAGATGGGCCTGTAATTGAGGGTCCTTTCCCACCTTTGGAAGGACTGTCACGTGTGCTACTAATGCCTCAGGTGGCAGTGGGCTAGACGCTGTAATAGAATTAAAATAATTACATAAAGGGTGTCTTAAACCTGACAAAAAATTTTTATAATATATATTCGTGAAGCCATCTGGGCCAGGACTTTAACCCAGTGATAATGTCATTATTACCCTACTCAATTCCTCCATCGTTATTGGCTATTCCATTTCCTCAAGCGCTGGGGTCGGGATAACAGGCATTTTTTTTTGTTTTTTCCACTCCCCCTCTGTCCCCAGCCCCCGCTGAAACCGAGTATATATTATACAGTGATTTATTTATTTATTATAATAGTTTTGAAACTCTGCCGCTATCTTTTGGGTGTCAGTTATTTGTTTCTTATTCACTACCAAATTATGGACATGCCTTGACTCTTGTTGTCTCCTTAGTTGTCTGACCAACAACTTTCCCCCTTTACTACCCTGTTTGTAAAAACAATGGGCAAAGTACCTTTGCTTATTTTTCACTTTTTGGTCTAAACATCGAGTTAAAGAGGAAGTAAACCCTTCCAAACAACTTGGACCTATAGGTAAGCCTAGATTAAGGCTTACCTGTAGGTCCAAGCAATATCTCCTAAACCTATATGGTTTAGGAGATATTTGCCCGAAAATGGGCACCGCTGTCTACGGCGCATGCGCCGTAGACAGCGGCGCGCATGCGCACTAAATGCGGCAAATCCAAGAATGGATTTGCCAAATTTGTCGACTCCCGTGCGCATGCGCGGGAGTGACGTCATCGCGGCCTCGCCGTATGACAGCGGCGGAGCTGCGAGGCGCGACTCCCGTGCGCATGCGCGGGAGTGACGTCATCGCGGCTTCGCCGCTGTCATTGGTCGGAGCTGCGAGACGCCACCAGCAAGATGGACGCGGCGGACTACAGGGATCAGCGGCGACTTCGCTGGCTCCTGTGTCAGGTAAGTGACACATAATGAGCTACTATGCGATGCATAGTAGTCCATTATGCTTTACCTTTGCAGGGAAAAAAAGAGGAAGTAAACCCATCAGGGTTTACTTCCTCTTTAAGTTCAATCGCAGTTCATCCAATCTATTAGCCTCTCCAGGGTGCAGACTGCTTTTATGTTTAATTTCTAAATTATGTATTTCTTCTAGAAGCTCCGTCATTTCCTTTTGCTTCTCCTTTCTAAGACGTGAGCCCTGTGCAATCAGTTCCCCTCTCATTACTACTTTGTGGGCTTCCCACACTGCTTGGTTGGACACCTCACCCGGTATATTGGTTTCAAAATATACTACCAATTTATTATGTAATGTTTCAAAAACCCTTTTATCATCTAGAATAGACTCATTTAATCGCCATACCTTTTCTTTGCTACCTGCCATTCTCAATCTTAAACTCAACTCTATTGGAGCATGGTCTGAGACCGTGATTGATCCAATTATGGAAGATTGCACTAGATGTAATTCAAATTGATCCACCATAAATAAATCCATCAGTATGTATTATGTATCTTAGAGTAATAACTGAAATCTTACTCTCGACTGTGTAGTGTCCGCCAGCTATCTACCAAATGTAGCGTTCTTAGACTTTGTTTAATGTGTCTTTGTGCTCTAAATGAGAATGGTGTCTTACCGGATGAGGTGTCCATCCCAGGTTCCAATGTGAGATGGAAATCGCCCCCTAATACTAAAACTCCATCCCTAAACCTCCCTAATTTCTTTAGTGTTTTAGATATAAAATCTACCGTATGGTTGTTGGGGGCATAGATTGTAGCAAATGTATAACATTGCCCATGGATTCTCCCCTTTACAAGCAAAAAGCGGCCCTCAGGGTCCACCTCCACTTCCATAAGTGAGAATGGACATTGTCTGTGAAAAGCTATTGTGACTCCCCTGGCTCCCCTGATAGGAGATGTCCCATGAAACCATTGATTAAACGTAAAATAGGGCATCCGCGGAGTCGACCCTGTCGCGAAGTGCGTCTCCTGGAGAAATACAACATCTGCTCCCCCGGTACGCAGTTCACACCAGAGACGACCCCTTTTGCATGGAGAGCCTAGTCCCCTCACATTATGTGACACTATCTTTATAGCCACCATTTCCTGTTCATTCTCTATGCTTTACTGGATATATTGCCATACCACTCCATTCCCTCTCCTTTGTCTTTCTGAGGGCTCCATTATCTTCTCCACTGAGTGTGTCTGGCCCCAAAAATGAAAAGAGGGGGGCGGTGGGAAGAAGAGAACCCCCCCCCTCCCACACCCCAGCCTACTAAAAACCCAGATGTACCAACTAATAACAAAATATACATTACCTCCACTAACAGGAAGACCAATCCCTAGATGGGCGTGCCACCCATCTCTGGATTTATCCTCCCTTCTGTCTAAATGCAGAATAAGAAGTCTCACTTTTTGGGACCGTCCTATTGGGGACAAAATGGTTAACGGTTATGATTGAGACACCCGGTTCTCCCCCGGGCTCCAAGAAACAGCGACCAATATAGAACAGCACAAAAAAGAATTCTGACAACAAGCTCCGATTGCCCATTTGCCATCGGAAAGTCCGACCATGTGTACGTGGCATTAGAGTTCGCTTCAGTATTGGCAGGGACAGCTTCCTCCTTCGGTGCCATCTTAAGGAAAAAAAAAAGCTACACTTTTTTTAAAAGCCTTTATTCTGATATGTAATAAAGTTTATACCGTTTTATATATTTTTGTTTTTGGAGTCTCCTTTGGCTGAAATGTCCACACTAGTCCCCAATTTTTTGGAGGGTATTTCTCTTCTCTATAGTGGTCATCTGTACTTTGGGGTTGCAATTAGCATACCGACTTAACGCAAAACCCCTTTTTTCCCATGCCTAAAAACATTTAGGTGACCTTCTCAGCAGCACATAGGCCCCAGCGGCTGAACCTAGCAGAGAAGGAAAGGCCAATATGTGCTGCTGATGGAGCAGGCCTTAAAGCGATCCTGATGCTTTGCTCCATCTGGGTAAAGTACAGGTTCATTTCAAGCCAAGTGTTCTACATATTGTGTGGCATTGAGTACAGAAAGTGCCTGGATGTCTGCAGATGATCTGTTTGGTTAGTGCTTGTGTTGTAAAAAGCAGAAGTGACACACACACCTCATCATAGCGATACTGACAGTTTGCTTTGAACTTCCACTTCTCGTGTATAGATAATCAGATCTTTTCTGGAACTTCACATGGGTCCTGCTAAACTCAGTCTATGTATTCCTAATTTAGACAAAACCTTCATTTTTTTTTTTTTTAATTCCAGAAAAATATTTGAAAATAAGTGATTTGCCAACAACTTTGAGATATTAAAGTGGTGATACATGTACATATTATTATTATTATTTTTTTAGAGGGGTGTAAAAATGTCTTTATATTTTTGGTTACATCTTGGAAGAATTATTTTATTTGTTATATACAGTATTTTTAAGTGCATGTGGCCAGAAGACACTTGGAAACACTCTGAGATGCTCAGAGACCACTTGGAGACACTCGGAGATGCTCGGAGGCACTTGAGGACGCTTGGTCTCTGAGCGTCTCTGAGTGGTCTCCGAGCTCGAGCATTTCCGAGTGTCTCCAGTGCCCCCACATCTCTGGCCACATGCGGTACTGCATACACTAGTAGTGACACTGGAACTAATTATCTGAGTTTCCATTGATTCCTATGGGGAAACTCGCTTTGATATATGAGTGCTTTGAATTACAAGCATGCTTCTGGAACTAATTATGCTCCTAATCCAAAGCACCGCTGTATTTAATGTTGATTGAGAGAGTTTAGTTCCACTTTAATGAGCTAACATCTCCTGTGTTTTGCATAGTTCCACATTTCACCATTGAGCTGGTTTTAAAGTAGTATTAAAGTGATTGTAAAGGCAGAATATTTTTTATCTTTATGCATTAAGATGAAAAACCTTCAGTTTGCAGTAGCCCCTCTCAGCCCCCAAATACTTACCTGAGCCCCATCTCGATCCAGCGATGATGCAGCAGCGTCCCGGCTGCCGGGACTCCCCTTCTCATTGAGTGAGATAGCAGCATGGCGCCTTTGGCTCCCCCTGCTGTCAATCAAAGTCAGTGAGCCAATGTGGAGAGAGTGAGGGCAGGTCCAGGCCATGGCTCTGTATCTAAATGAAAACAGGGAGCTGTGGCTTGGCTCAGGTGCCCCCCATAGCAAGCTGCTTACTGTGGGGCCACTCAACAGGAGGGAGGGGCCAGGAGCACCAAAGAGGGACCCGGGAAGAGGAAGATCCAGGTTGCTCTGTGCCAAACCACTACACAGAGAAGGTAAGTATAACATGATTGTTATTTTTAAAGAAAAAAAATGGAGACTTTCGTATCACTTTAATAAACCCTCATCAGTATTTAGCTTAAGCAAAATAAAATAAACAATCCCAGTAAACTTTTTGCTTTCCTTACAGAAAAAATAGTTAACAATGGACAGTGCAGTCTGGAGACAGCCTTTGAGCTTGGAAAAGAGATAGGGAGGAAGAGGGGAATGCCTTGCCATCCTAGGCTATAGGGCTGTGTGTCTCTATTGATGCATATAGTGTATGAGGAGACACAACTCTAATCCCTGCATGCAAGGGTGACTCCATAGGATGTTGCAAGAGAAAGGAGTAACCCTGAAATAGGAAAACCGGGGTCGCCGTTAGGGCATCAGTTTAAACTGGAACATAGGCAAGGATTAAAAGATAAAGAAGCTGTATACTCAGTAAGTGAATACATTTGATTCTGAAAGTGCTTAAAAAAATGAGCGATTAATAGCACTTTAATAAATTCCCCTCTGTTATGAATGTTCTCTTATTATGTTGTTCATTGCACAGAAATACCAAAATGGGATTTTTTAAAAAAGTCTCTTTATTTAAACTCCAGGCACCAAATTCCCCATCAAGTGGACGGCACCGGAAGCCATTAACTTTGGAGTATTTACGATAAAGTCAGACGTGTGGTCGTTTGGGATTCTACTTACAGAAATTCTCACCTGTGCTCGCATTCCCTATGCAGGTAAAATGTACTAAAATAAAATCTATTTATTCATTGTATGACAAGCTGCACTATACGGCGGCATCCTTCCAATGATAGAGTTCAGGTCTTTCCAGTGGAGGGTACTGCTGAGCTTTAAAACAAGACCTCATTGACCTCAGTAGCTGTGTGTAATGTGGAGCAGTTCATCATCAAAGTTCACAGCAGAAGCAATGAAATCCTCCAGTTCAACTCTCTCAGAAGCTCAGCTCACCCTCCAAGAGCTACAGCTCTGGCATTTACATTAGAATTTCGAATAATACAGGGTCATAGTAGCAAAATTAAAGTTTGATAAAACTTTGTGCACTCGTGTCATACTTTGGTGAAGTAAAACCTTAGTCTCCTTTCACACTAGCTGACTCCAAAGTTGTGCAATTTTCATAGACTTTGATAAGACTTTTACACTCTCTGGCATTAAAGTTGTAGTGTAGTAGTGCAGTAACCTTTTCTGAAGAATGACTTCAGTAGTGTCAATTGGAAAGAGAATGCTTGGGAAAGTATTCACAATGCTTCACTTTTTCCACATTTTTTTATGTTACAGCCTTATTCCAAAATGGATTAAATGCATTGTTTTCCTCAAAATTCTACAAGCAATACCCCATAATGACAACGTGAAAGAAGTTTGTTTGAAATCTTTGAAAATGTATTAAAAATAAAAAATGAAAAAAAATCACATGTACATAAGAATTCACAGCCTTTGCCATGATACTCAAGATTGATCTCAGGTGCATCCTGCTTCTACTGATCATCCTTTAGATGTTTCTACAACTTGATTGGAGTCCCCCTGTGGTAAATACAGTTGATTGGACAGGATCTGGAAAGGCAACAGCTGTCCAATCAACTGTATTTACCACAGGTGGACTCCAATCAAGTTGTAGAAACAGGTTCCACAGTTAGTGCATGTCAGAACCCATCCAAGCCATGAAGTCCAATGAATTGTCTGTAGACCTCCGAGACTGGATTGTATGGCGGCACAGATCTGGAGAAGGGTACAGAAAAATTTCTGCGTAAATGGAAGACATTTGGAAACACCAGGACTCTTCCTAGAGCGGGCCACCCTGCCAAACTGAGCGATCTGAAGAGAAGGGCCTTAGTCAGAGAGTTGACCAAGAACCTGATGGTCACTGTGACAGAGCTCAAGCATTTCTCTGTGGAGAGAGGAGAATCTTCCAGAAGAACAACCATCTCTGCAGCACCCCACCAATCAGGCCTGTATGGTTCGGTGGCCAGATGGAAGTCACTGCTCAGTAAAAGTCACATGACAGCCCGTTTGGAGTTTGCCAAAAGGCACCTGAAGGACTCTGAGACCACGAGAAACAAAATTCTCTGGTCTGATAAAACAAAATTCTTAGGTCTGAATGGCAAGGGTCATGTCTGGAGAAAACCAGGCACCGCTCATCACCTGGCCAATACCATCCCTACAGTGAAGCATGGTGGTGGCAGCATCATTCTGTGGGGATGTTTTGCAGTGGAATGAACTGGGAGACTAGTCAGAATTGAGGGAAAGATGAATGCAGCAATGTACAGAGACATCCTTAATGAAAGCCTGCTCCAGAGCGCTCTGGACCACAGACTGGGGGCAAAAGTTTCATCTTCCAACAGGACAACGACCCTAAGCACACAGCCAAGATAACAAAGGAGTGGCTATGGGACAACTCTGTGAATATCCTTGAGCTGCCCAGCCAGAGCTCAGATGTGAACCCGATAAAACATCTCTGGAGAGATCTGAAAATGACTGTGCACCGACATTCCCCATCCAACCTGATGGAGCTTGAGAGGTACTGCAAAGAAGAATGGAAGAAACTGCCCAAAAAATAGGTGTGCCAATCTTGTAGCATCACACTCAAAAAGACTTGAGGCTGTAATTGGTGCCAAAGGTGCTTCAACAAAGTATTGCGCAAAGGCTGTGAATACTTATGTACATGGGATTTTGTTTTATTTATTTTTTTATTTTTAATAAATTTGCAAAGATTTCAAACAAACTTCTTTCACATTGTCATTATGGGGTATTGTTTGTAGAAATTTGAGGAAAATAATGAATTTAATCTATTTTGGAACAAGGCAGAATTTTGGAACATGATTAAATGTGGAAATAGTGAAGCTAGCACTGTGAATACTTTACAGATACACTGTACATGACATATATGGCATTTTACATTTCCTGCGACTTGGGGTCTCACAGACATATATGGCATTTCACATTTCCTGCGACTTTGGGTCTCATAAGTCGCAGAAATGTGAAAGGAGCCTATGAGATTTTTTTAATTGAATCAACATGATTACCATAGTTCAGCAAGTAAGTATCATCTTTCAAAAGTTGGAGATGCCGGGGATTGAACCCGGGGCCTCATACATGCAAAGCATGCGCTCTACCACTGAGCTACATCCCCTGTTGAGTGGAAGTTAAAAATATAATTTACTTAACTTAAATTGCAAGCCATTACATGCAGACATAAGATGAACCTTGTGATTAATGTTCTGATAAATATTAGGTATATGTTGTGTGGTTGTTATATTTACTTTTGCCTTGTAAGTAGCTTGAATATTTGTCCCAGTGAATGTCTGACTGTTTTAAACAGAGGCAGGAAAATGTACATTTCATGTCTGCAGAAATTCATAATTTTCAGTAAAATAAATAATTTATCTCCAACTTTTACCATCCTTTTTTTTTTCTACTTTTGCCAACTTCTATCCATGTTGAAACTATTTAAACTTTTAAAATGACATTCAGTTTACGTGTTTGTCGAAGTACCAGTGACCCCTAGTGGAAAGAAGGAGGATTGCCTACCAGAGTTATTACAGATCTTTACAGACCATGATTTGGCACGCACACAATATCGTTCATATTTGTTCTGCCTCTCCAGGCACTAAGCACTATAAGTGTGATCTCTATAAATGATCCAGATGTGGCTTATGGTCTCAGTAGAATTGGCACACAGTGACTCGATCCAAGTGATATCCTGCAGATCGTAGGAAGCTTTCTAACCACTTTCTTACCGCGCTATAGCCAAACGACGGCTACAGCACGGCTCTCTCATTCTGGATGGGCGTCCATGGACGTCCTCCCAGAACTTTGCCTCTCGTGTGCCCCCTGGAGCATGCATCCGGCACTCTCTGTGGCCCTTTACCACGATCTTTTGGAAGTGGTTAAAAAGCTTTCTATGATCTGCAGGATGTCACTTCGCTGGAGTCACTGTTGGCTAATTCTACTGAGACCATAAACCACAGATCGTGGTAAAAGGCCAATCACAGCAGCCCTTTACCATGTGATTAGCTGTGTCCAATCACAGCTGATCACAATGTAAACAGAGTTGTTGGCTATTGGCTCTCTTTTCCTTGCGTGCTGTCAAAGTATTAGGAGAGGAGAGCTGGTAACTGGAAATCCTGACAGGGGACATGCACACAGATATTTAGGGCACTGATCATCATCAGTGCAGCCCCATTAGTGCGTATCAGTGCCAATCAATCCCGCCTATCAGTGCCAATCGGTGCTGCCCATCAGGGCTGCATATCAGTGCTGCTGCATATCAGTACCCATCAGTGCTGAATATCAGTGCCCCTCAGTGCTGCGTATCAGTGCCCATCAGCACCACCTATTAGTGCTGCCTATCAGTGTCGCCTTTCAGTGCCCATTAGTGCCACCTATCGGTGCTGCTCTTCAGTGTCCATCAGTGCAGCCTCATCAGTGCCTGTCAGTGCTGCCTCATCAGTTATTACTATTAGTTATAATTATTTATTATTATTGTTATTATTATTATATTAGCACAATTTCAGTAAAAAAATATACTGACGTTATTTTGAGGGCACAAGAACGCAATATATTACTTAAAGTGGAGTTCCACCCAAAACTGGAGCTTCCACTTTCTGTATTAGACAGGTATCTGCTTCCGCCTCCCCCCCTGAAATGTGACACCGGAGGGGGGGGGGGGGGGGTCGGAAGCGGATACCTGTCTAATACAGGTATTTGCTCCCGCTTCCCGGCATAGATCACCGCGGCGTTCGCAGTGACCTACGCCACTTCCAGCGCCTACTCTGCCCTCCCCAGCTGTATCCTGGGAGACCACTGAGGATGCACAGCCCGACTCGCGCATGCGCAGTAGGAAACCAGGAAGTAAAGCCACACGGCTTCACTTCCAGATTCCCTTACTGAGGATGGAGGCAGCAGCAGCCGAGAGCTGACGGCCAGAACAGGTTCGGGTGCCGACATCGCGGGCTCCCTGGACAGGTAAGTGTCCATATATTAAAAGTCAGCAGCTGTAGTATTTGTAGCTGCTGGTTTTTAATATATATTTTTTTCGGCGGACCCGTGTGTACGCGGTCTGAACATAATTTCTTGTGTCTTCCTTTCTGTACTATACTCATGCACCCAAAGATCGACCAGGTCCCCAATGATGGGGCAGAGCAGTTCTGTGCATACACCAGTCCACCAAGGGTGTTTGCGCCAGCAATAGCGGGGCTGATGGTCCTCTTTAAGATTCTTACATGTCCTTATTTGAATTGTCATTATCATTGTTCAGCAAGTAAACATCATCTTTCAAAAGATGGAGATGCCGGGGATTGAACCCGGGGCCTCATACATGCAAAGCATGCGCTCTACCACTGAGCTACATCCCCTTACATTTGTGCTCACTCTTGCTGAACTTAAAGGGGCAAGCTATTACTTGCAGCAATGAGATATATTTTAGATTAATGTTCTACTATATATTATGTGCTGCATGTATTTTCTTTTGTACTTTTGCCTAGTAAGTAATCTGAATATTTGTCCCCCATTTGTAAATGTTTGACTTTAGATAAATGCAGGGAAATGTAAATTTGAAAACTAAATAAAAATCATAATAATCCCTGAAATAAATGATATCTCTTCAACTTTTCCCATCCTTCCACAGCGAAACAATTTACACTTTTAAAATGAAATGCAGCAATGCGGTGTTTCTCCAAGCACCAGTGACCCCTAGTGGCGATTGCATGGTCATGCAACACTGTATGCAAATTACATTTTTACCATTTTTTTTCACACAGAAATATAATTGAGTCTTTATTTGGTGGCATTTGATTTTTTTTCTTTGTGGTATAAATCAAAAAAGACTTAAAAGTAAAAAATAAATAAATAAAAGTTTGTTTTTTAAACTTTCTGCTATAAAAATACATCCAATAAAAAAAATGTAACAAAAACTAATTTCTTTATAAATTTAGGCCAATATGTAGTCTACTACATGTTTTTTATTAAAAAAATCCCAATAAGTGTATATTGATAGTTTTTTTTATATCACCTACACATAGCTTCCAACTGTCCCTGATTTGGAGGGACTGTCCCTGATTTGGAGCAATGTCCCTCTGTCCCCGTCATTTGTCCCTCATTTTGGTCTGATCAGGGGCGGACTGACAACCCATGGGGCCCGGGGCAATAGGAGATTATGGGGCCCCCAGGCAATCAGACATTATGGGGCCACACAGTATACAATCACACAGGTTACACATACATGTACACACAGTATACACAGACATGTTTCTATTGGCTGAGAAGGTACTGGAGAGGTGGGGCAGCTATAATCTCAGGATTTTTAGACCAAAAGAATGTCGGTAAGAGACATTTCAGAGACAGATGTAAAAAAAAAACACAGATTTTTACATACTTTCCCTGGTTTTACTGAGGCTGGCAACCCTGATGGGGCCCCCTAGTGGCACGGGACCCTCGGGCAGTGCCAAAGTGGCCCAATGGTCAGTCCGCCCCTGGGTCTGATCCATAAAATGCACTTTTTATCTTTCAAAACGTGTTTCCCAGTGCTAAAACTTTCATCTAATTTCTAAATTGCTGCATTTTATACATTTTAAAAGCCAATATAAAAAGTCCTTGTGGATTTAATTTGACCTTTTTTTTGGTTAATTCTCCTTTAAGGGGGTGTGGCAGGGGGTGTGTCCTATGCCTTCATACATTTGTTAGCAGATGTCCCTCATTGCAATCTCAAAATGTTGGGAGATGTGCCTACAAATTATGGTGTGTGTGTGTGTGTTTGTATATACACTGGAATTCGTTTTTTTTTTATACTACTAATGGTGACTATCAACAACTTATAATGGGATTGCGGTGGACAATCTGACACTAACTGATACTGGGGGGTAACTGACTAACTGCCACTGACATCACCAGTGACACTTATACAGTGATCAGTGCTAAAAATATACACTGTCACTGTACTAATGATGCTGGCTGGGAAGGGGTTAACATCTAGAGGCGACCAAGGCATTATATATGTGCCTAACTGTTTGTACAGTGTGCTGCTTTTACTAATGATCTCTCAAATCAACACTCAACAAACTTCTACTAACACGAAATTAGCAGAAGGAGCCCAAAGGGTGGCGCTAAAGAGCTGAAAAAACATGTAGTACGTCTCTACATTTGTGTTTGTTAGCTGAGAATTCCTTTCCGTTTGTATGCAAGACAAGATCCAGGCACACACCTTCAGACAAAAGTCTGAGGTTTTGTCTGCGGAAAATGCGATTGTGTGTACGAGGCTTTAGTGATTGCTAATACATTGGTTAGCTAAACTAATCTCCTCTCTGTGCCAATCTGATTGTGGTTCCCCCTGTTACTAACTGCTCTAGGGTAAGCCCTGCTTCTGAAGTCATGCCCAACACCCTTGAGCAGTAATGGTCAACTTAGTAAAAATAGGGGAGCCTCAAGTGCGGCCCTTGACATGTCCAGAGGGCCACACAATATTTTTGTTTTTAAAAAATGTGTGCTGCATTACCGTGCAGTAAAACCCATATTCTACCATACGTTACCGCAAAGCACATTCATTCTGAATGGCATCCCAGCACAGTAACAGGACTGAACAATGCATTTGCATGGCAGCACAACACAATGCACCAGTGGTGGCTGGTGCTCTACCGGTTGGGGAGCGCAAACAAACCTGAGACATCTACCCCCCACGGTCGCTCCAGCTTGCCACCCCACACCACCCCCTCCGGTCGCCGGCTTGCTCGCTTGCCGATCAATCGGTACTTGCCCCATCCAGGTCATGGCTGCAGCTCCCCCTTCCGTCTCATCCATGTCCCGGCAGTCGCTGCTTCTCTTCCCGGCCAATCGGGTCTTTGGACTTCTGGCCAATGAGGTCTCAGGACTCCCGGCCAATCGAGTCTCAGGACCTGCTTCCTAAATGGCGAAACAGGAGGACATTAGCGAATATTAATTCGCCAATGTCACGCAACTGGGCGGACTCAGGGCGCAGTGCTCTGCGCCCCGGGCTCACCCTTTTTTGAAGCCAATTAGAGCCCCAGGCTCTAATCATGTGTGTATAAAAACAACAAAAAAAACATTGAAATCCATGTGTCCAGCGCCCTGAATGTAGATCAGGGGCGCATAGACTAGGGGGACGGCGCCCCTGCACCCCATATTGACGGGCCGCCACTGCAATGTACATGCACTGCTCAGATTGTTTTCTCTCCAGGTTATCTCTTTGTTTCTCCCTTCTAGCAGTGACTAAGAATCTCAGCACCCCCCCCCTCAGCAGTGACTCAGCAGCTCAGCACCCCCCTCCCAGCAGTGACTAGGGTTGCCACCTTTTCTTCCAGCCAAACCCGAACATTTTGGCTGCACATGGCAAAATTTAATTTTTAAAGGGGGAAACGCTGTGGTGAAAAGGGGAAAGTCTGATTTAAAGGGGGTTTTGGCTCACCAAACCTCCCACTTACAGAGTCCACAGGGCACTCCTTACATCTGAGTCCCCCTTACCTTAGTGTACTCACTTGCTCTGGGCACGAGAGAGAAGGAAGGGAGGGGGAGACTTCAGTCACAGGCAGTGGATGGTGAGTTCACTCACCTGAGGATGGAGGCTCAGACACCATGTATCTGCTGGTTGCTGAGCTTCAAGCTTCCAGCCCACACATCCCTTTCCTGAGGCACAGAATACCAGGGATTGGAGTGTGGGTGGACAGACAGAGGGATAGGGGTGGGAGGAGAGGGAACAGATCATGTCCCATTACCTTTCCAGGGGTGGGGCTCTTTTGCACCCCTATGCCCTGAGCAGTTGTGGTACTTGGTTACTTGGGGAGCCATAGTCCATTCTGAATCATGTGTCCAGGTTTCAGGTGGTCTAAAACCCAAACACATGATTCAAAACCCAGACTGTCCGGGTGAATCCTGGACAGGTGGCAACCCTAGCAGTGACTCAGCAGCTCAGCACCCCCCCCCCCCCCTGCTCCCCTCTCCCAGACTTGGCTAAACAGCTCTCCACCCCATCTCTGCAGTGATTTGCAAACCCTAACTTGGGATTTTCTTTCCCTTTCACTCTCAAAGATAATGGTAAACAGGACAAATAGAGAGGATGAATCTCCCTAATGGGGGCACAGACAGCAATAAAAACTGACATTTGTTCTAATCCATCTCCACTTTATCCAAAATTAAATAAATAAAAGTATTGCCTTTAGTTATGCTTTACCCGTGAATAGCGGACCTAGAATGCTATCTTTCACTCTGTGTGCAGCGATATGTAACATGTGTAGCGCAATCAACGCTCTTATATGTAGATACCTCTGACACGCCTGTTTTCATTCATACAGTATGTGGGTGAGGTCCAAATTTTTTTTATAGAGTTTTGATGTGCCTGTGTATAACTTTCTTTTTTTTCCCCATTTTTCACCAAAACTTTATTAGTTATCACATAAGGGGCCAAAAGTCCCCTATGTAATTCTATATTGTTGTGACAGGTTCTCTCTTTTAGGCCCCTAAATTTCTTTTTTCCTAAACCTGCGGTGGTGCACAAAAGCAAAACACCTAAGGCCGCGTACGCACGGGCGGACTGTATGGCCTACTTAGTCCGCCGAAACACATTTCAGCGGACAGTCTGCTCGTGTGTGGGCTTCAGCTGACTTTTTCAGCGTGCAGTCTGGCGTACTAAGTATTTCGGAATTTCCGTAATACTGTCCGTCATACTTTGGTTTCTGCGGACAATCCGCTCGTGAGTAGGCTAGTTCGACGGACTAAGAATGGCGCATGCTCAGAAAGGATTTACACGGCGGAAGGGTGCTTTGCTGTGTATTGGACTTCCTATTTTTAGTCCCGTCGTACGTGCTGTACACGTCATCGCGCAAGCTTTCGACGGACTGTTTGTGCATCCGTGTGTGGTCAAGTCCGTTCATTCGAAAGTATGACGGACTGTCCGTCGGATTGTATGACGGACTAAGTAGGCCATACAATCTGCCCGTGTGTACGCGGCCTTAGTGTACGGAAAAAGTCCATGTCAACAACACACACAAAAGGGCACTTAAGGGTGGATAGCAGAGAGGACTGCATGTCCCACAGGGACTCCCATAGAGGCAGAGAGCCTTGGCAGAAGCAGCAGCTGGAGGTCACATCTTGCCTGTGTCTGTGTTGTTTCTTCCCATGCAGCAGGCTGTGTGTTGGGGGACTACATGGCTCAGCAGCCCCTCAGCAGGCTCCTCTCTCCCTGGGTGGATGCTTGGCAGAATGGATTACATCTTCAGCTGACAGCCTTTCCTTTTTCCCAGGTGGATGGAACTAACTGGGGTAGAGCCTCCTTCCTGAATTCATGAGCACAGGGAGGGGGCAGAGCCCACCAGAAAGCCCACTAAGAAAAAAAACAAGTTAACTCTTTCCCTCCCAGCTGGGGCAGCATTAACCACTACCTGTCTACATGTTCGCTTGGTCTCTTTTCCCTATACCTGGCAGTACCATCTTGGGTTGGCAGGTGAAACAGCGAAACCCAGGAAATATGGTGGGGGTGTGAATGTACCAAGGGTGTGTGAAAGCAATCCTACAGTTGTATAGCCACCCAATTCCTTTCCACCTGACAGCCAACAGTCATCTGGCCAGAATTTACACACACTGGGGTTGATTTACAAAATACGGAGAAGGCCAAAATCTGGTGCAGCTGTGCATAGAAACCAATCAGCTTCCAGTTTGTTTTTTTGTCAAAGCTTAACCACTTTCAGACCGGACCATTTTGCTGGTAAATGACCAGAGGTCTTTTTACAATTTGGCACTACGCTGCTTTAACTGGTAATTGCGCGGTCATGCAATGTTGTACCCAAACAAAATTTGTGTCCTTTTCTTCCCACAAATAGAGCTTTCTTTTGATGGTATTTGATTGCCTCTGCGATTTTTATTTTTTGCGATATAAACGTAAAAAGACCGCAAATTTTGAAACAAAATGATATTTTCTACTTTTTGTTATTAGAAAAATCCAATGAACTCAATTTTAGTCATACATTTAGGCCAAAATGTATTCAGCCACATGTCTTTGGTAAAAAAAAGTCAATAACTGTATATTTATTGGTTTGCGCAAAAGTTGTCACATCTACAAACTAAGGTACGTTTTCTGGAATTTACGCAGCTTTTAGTTTACGACTGCCTATCTCATTTCTTGAGGTGCTAAAATGGCAGGGCAGTACAAAACCCCCCCAAATGACCCCATTTTGGAAAGTAGACCCCCTAAGGAAATTGATAAGTGGCATGTTGAGCCCATTGAATATTTTATTTTTTTGCCTCAAGCGATTGAATAATGACAAAAAAAAAAATTTTTTTTTTTTTTTTACACAAAGTTGTCACTAAATGATATATTTCTCACACATGCTATGGGCATATGTGAAATGACACCCCAAAATAAATTCTGCTGCTTCTCCTGAGTACGGGGATACCACATATGTGGGACTTTTTGGGAGCCTAGCCGCGTACGGGGCCCCGAAAACCAAGCACCGCCTTCAGGCTTTCTAAGGGCGTAAATTTTTGATTTCACTTCTCACTACCTATTACAGTTTTGAAGGCCATAAAATGCCAAGATGGCACAAAACCCCCACAAATGACCCCATTTTAGAAAGTAGACACCACAAGCTATTTGCTGAGAGGCATGTTGAGTCCATGGAATATTTTATATTTTGCCACAAGTTGCGGGAAAATTACAAACTTTAATTTTTTTTTTTTTTTTCACAAAGTTGTCACTAAATGATATATTGCTCACACATGCCATGGGCATATGTGAAATGACACCCCAAAATAAATTCTGCTGCTTCTCCTGAGTACGGGGATACCACATATGTGGGACTTTTTGGGAGCCTAGCCGCGTACGGGGCCCCGAAAACCAAGCACCGCCTTCAGGCTTTCTAAGGGCGTTACAGTTTTGAAGGCCATAAAATGCCAAGATGGCACAAACCCCCTCCCAAATGACCCCATTTTGGAAAGTAGACACCCCTAAATTTAGGGGTACACTAGTGAGACTAGGTAATAAATGGCGGGTGCCCTGAAACTATAAAAAAATAACTAACCAACCAGCGTCACCTGTAACAGTTATATGGTGATCACTGGTGAAAGGGTTAACTAGGGGGCAATCAGGGGGCTTTATGCGGTAGTATATGGGGGTCCCTGGCGCTATAAAAAGCTGCGGCGAACCTAAATACCTACCTGCCTAACTAGCGTCACCTGTGACACTAATACAGCGATCAGAAAAATGATCGCTTATTAGGCTGGGTTCACACTGGAGCGATGCAGGAACGCCACGAATCCGCGGCGGGTTCCCGCATCGCATGCCTCTCGGCGGCAGTTCACACTGCCCTATGCGAACTGCTGGGAGTGTCAGTGAAATGTTAATGACACCCCCAGATCAGTTCGCATATCGCAGTGCGATCTGCAAACTCGGATCGCATGGTGTGAACACCCATGCGATCCGATTCTGCTGCGGACCAAAAAAAGGGTCCCGTGCGAATTTGCGGCGGGTGCGGCGGGTGCGACGCAAATTCAGCCATACTATCTGTATGGCTGAACTCGAATCGCACAGTGATCGGATGTGATTTGCACTGCAGTGCGGTGCGAATCACATCCGTTCTCATAAACCGCTGCAATGTGAACCCAGCCTTAGTGACACTGGCGAGGGGGGGTGATCACGGGGTTAAACCTTTATTGGGGGGGTTAGGGGGGTACCTTAGAACTAAAGGGGGCTAACCCTAACTGCCCTAACAGTTATTACAGTCGCAAATGACACCAATGCAAAAAAAAAAAAAAAAAATGACATTGGTGTCACTGTGACTGGGGGCAGGGGTAATTGGGGGGGTGATCGGGGGGTGAAGGGGGGGTGTGAGTGTGCCTGGCATGTTCTACTGTGTAGTGTCGTGTTGGTGCAACTCACCGATCCTCTCTCCTCGGTGTCGGAACGAAAAATACCGACACGGAGGAGAGATTACATCACTTCCTCTCCTGTGTTTACATTACAGGAGAGGAAGTGATGTCACGGAGCATTTCCATTCGTCGGGAGCGATCGCGAGGGGGTGGCCATGAATGAATGGCCGCCCCCTCATCCCGGATCGCTCCCGAACGAATACCGACCGCCGCAGGCACCGGGGGGGGGGGGGCCTGATCGGGCCCCCCACCCGCGGGAAGGCAGGGACGTACAGGTACGCCCATATGCCTGCCCGTGCCATTCTGTCGATGTACATCGTCGTGCGGCGGTCGGCAAGTGGTTAATTGAACAAGCTGAAGTTAGAAGCTGATTGGCTACCATGTACAGCTGCAGCAAATTTTGTATTCTCCAGTTTTCGTAAATCAACGCAATCATGTGTGTAACGCTGCCTATTCACGACCGGACTTTCCAGCAGACTAGGTCCGATGGAATCAGTCAGTTGGACAATCTGTTCGTGTGTGGGCTAGATAGTTTTTCATGAAAAAAATCAGACGGACCTAGAAATAGAATATGTTTCAAATCTGTCCGACAGACTCAATTCCGTTTGTATGCTGGTCCGACGAACCAAATACGACTCAAGGGAAGCTATTGGCTACTGGCTATTGAACTTCCTTTTTCAGTCCCGTCTTACATCATCACGTTCAAAACGAATGGACTTAGTCCATTCGTGTGTGGGAAAGTCTGTTCGTTCAGAAAATCCGTTGGAACTCTGCCGAAAGTCCGTTGGGAAGACCGTCGGACCTAGTCTTCCGGAAAGTCCGGTCGTATGTACGCGGCATAAAACTCTCCGCTGCTGACGTGAAGCAGTTTCCAGTGGCAGCTGGTGCTCAATATTTTGAGTTTGGGAGATGGTGATCAGTGGCCTTACCTTAGGAGGCCAATGATGAGTTGGTGCTGGATCTCGGGTAGGACTCCTGGAAGCTTAAAGAGGCTTTTGATGCCCCTCCACCTGCTGCTCCTCACTCCAGCATGCCGAGGGAAGAGCTGGGGCCATTGCTTCTCTTCCTGGCTGAACAGGCATTGCTTCTCCTTCCGAACAGAAAATGGTTCCTGAAACCCGATTGGCCGGGAGTCCCAAGTCTCCCTTGCAAATCAGGTCTCAGAATGCCCACCCTTTTTTTGAAGCCAAGTAGAGCCTCAGGCTCTAATTATGTGCTTCAATAAAAACCAACCCATTGAAATCTATGCATCCAGCGCCCTGAATGTAGATTAGGGGTTGGGCACATGGATTAGGGGGACGGTCCCCTAATGAAGCGGTCACCACAGTAAGTTTCTAAGCATTGTATGTTGCTCTATCATTTTTTTTTTTTAAATTGTCCTCCACATGAAATATTCAGTTGGTCTGGCTTAGATGCCAAGTGTCCCTCTTTCTGTATGAAAAGTTCCCCCATTTTGCCCAACATTTGAGAAAATTTAATTCATTGTTCTATCCAGACTTCCCAATTTTTTTCAACTTGGACATCCCCATTGAGGAAAAATTTGAGGCCCCCCAACAGCCCTAGAGATGCTAAGTACATTGTAGCAACACTACTCAGGTTCTTCACTGAGCTTCCTCACTCGTTTTCTTTCTTTCCTCAGGTATGTCCAACCCAGAAGTCATACAGCTCCTAGATCAGGGTTACCGCATGCCCTGCCCGGAGAACTGCACCACAGAACTTTATGAGATCATGTTGAAATGTTGGCGAGAGAAGCCGGAGGAAAGGCCAACCTTCGAGTACCTGCAGTCTGTCTTGGAAGATTTTGGTACGGCCACAGAGAAGCAGTATGAAGAGGAGCCTTGAGATACTTTATGGATTTACAGATTAAAGAGTAGAAAACCTTGTGTGAAACGTATCAATGGATGAGAGCAATGGAGGACTGAAAAATATGGCCTCGTTGTCATGTGATCTCGAGAACAAAATATCAATATTAGGAATCAACTTTGATGGTGACTTGCACAACTACATGCTGGCTTAGTGTGGTTTTATAATACGTGCTCAACTCCATCCTCAGTAATCATCTCATCGGTCATATTTGTGGACTTCCCATTTTTTAATCAATGTTGCTAAATGTTTTTGACAGGGTTGAGCTTATCAACTAATCTATTTGTGATTGCGATTGCTAGCATAATGCTTAAAGCAACCCTAAGGCCTCGCTTACACGGGTGGCCAGGGGGCGGTAAAAATAGCCAGTGGAATTGCATTTTATCCACCTCAACTGCCCAGCCTCATGTTAGCATGGTTGGAAGCCATGTTAATACACACTATCACGGTCATGCTCGACAGGCAGAGCATGCCACCAAATGCAGAACATTCAACCATACCTCCCAACATTTTGAGATGGGAATGAAGGACACCTACTAGCAAACGTATGTAGGCATAGGACACGCCCCCTGCCACACCCCCTTAAAAGGAGAATTAACCAAAAAAAGGTTAATTAAATCCACAAGAGATTTTTTTTACCACTACTATTCTTTTATATTGGCTTTAAAAAAAATTACAAATGCAGCAATTTTGTATTTGGATGAAAAGTTTAGCACCGACAAACACTTTTTGAAAGAAAATAAATGCATTTTATATACAACTATATAGATCAGACCAAAATGAGGGACAAATGAGGAGGGATGAGGGACAGAGAGACATTGCTCCAAATCAGAGACAGTCCCTCAAAATCAGAGACAGTTGGGAGCTATGCATTCAACTGATTGGCTCCTGAATTCCTGGCTGCCGCTGCTCTATTATCCTCTGAAACAAGATACACCATAGATCGCTTATCAGAGAGTGCTGCTTGCATAAACAAGCCCTTAAATAAGTGGAAAATGTTTTTGTTTCTGTATTTTCCACAGGGTGATAATAAAAATTTTCTGAAGTTAACTGAACGCAAGTTGAACTCAGAATGAACAAGCTGCATGCACTCTAATCTTTAGCCAGCTCAGTGACATGTTTGGCTGCATAGCCTGTGGTTACAGTGGACTTTTAACGCTCAGATTTTGGTGCAGAAATGACTCCTAACCTTTATGCCCCCATCACCATAATCTTCCACTCCCCACTAACCCAACTCTAACCTATGCCTCCCCCTAACCTTAACCCTCGCATGACAGTAGTAAAAGCTTCAGACAAACAACTGAATGCACAGACGAAATACCGATAAGGGAGTAGTTCAATCTACAAAAGGATTTGTATTTTTGTCCAAATATTGCTATTGCTGACCTTCTGAAAATGCTAGTTGTTACAGATACTGCTTACAATACATTCTAAGCAGCTGAAGCAGAATACATTTTTAAAAAATTGCTTTTTTTAAAATATGGTTCCCCTGGATGTAGCTCTGGTTACAATGCTTATCTCCTCTATGGAGCTACCTCCTGCAGTATTCCCTTTCTGCCCCTAGATGTCCTCAGTCTCCTCTTTGAATGACACCCAGCATAATACTGAGAACTCGCAGTGAGCCCAGGGCGTCATGGTCCCGTAGCCAGAGGGGGCTGGCAGCAACATATCTGAGGTTTACAACCACTTTAACCTAATAAAAGAGGTACTAATGAGTAAACTGCACATCTCTGTCCACAAGGTTAACCCTTAGCAATCTACTGAGTGATTTTATTTTTTTTATTTTATCATTCTTGCCTTTAAATATAAATGGTGATCAGTGGATCCCCCACCTAGGCTGTGATCTCGTGCTGCAATGCTTTAGAAGGGCGGCGGGCTGCCCTCTATTTTGGCACATTTTAATAATATTGTATGTAAGGCAGCAAATTAATAATAAAATATCTTTCTCATTCTGGTATATGTGATGGATATGTTTTTTTTTCTCAAAAAGTGGGGGAAAAAATGACAAGTGGCTGAGGGGGGGAATAAATAAATAAAAAACATCCAATCGGGTACTTCTACTGCACACAGTTTTCACCCCATAACAGGAAATGCTCCGATGCAATCCGTTTCATTGCCTGGCTGTCCTCTTGAAGAAATGCCGGCATTTCAGGTGCAATCCACAAGCAGATAACCATTAGGCCTTAATCGGCCATGAGGCCTAATGGCCAAAATGTGTCGGCATTCCTCCAAGATCCAGATTCTATAGGGCTTACATCAGTCAATAGCTCATGCGACCGTGAACTTATCCAGCTTGATTAGGGAACAGAGGTAGCAGCGCTGTGTGTCCTGTTTTCAGCCCAGCATCATCTAGTCTTTTCCTCCCTGACCTGATTGTGCCTGCCCCTTTCATTCAATTGATTTCAGTTATTTTATTCATGGATGCTCAGCATGGTTACTCAGGGTGGTCTCAGCATTACGGGTGGTCTTAACATTACAAGTGGGTGTTACTCATGGTGGTCTCATCATTACAGATAGGTGTTACTGAGGGTGGTCTCAGCATTACAGGTGGTTGTTACACAGGGTGGTCTCAGCATTACAGTTGGGTGTTACACAGGGTGGTCTCAGCATTACAGGTGAGTGTTACTCATGGTGGTCTCAGCATTACAGGTGAGTGTTACTCATGGTGGTCTCAGCATTACAGGTGGGTGTTACTCATGGTGGTCTCAGCATTACAGGTGAGTGTTACTCAAGTTTGTCTCAGCACTACAGGTGGGAGTTACGTATGGTGGTCTTAACATTACAGATAGGTGTTACTGAGGGTGGTCTCAGCATTACAGATAGGTGTTACTGAGGGTGGTCTCAGCATTACAGATAGGTGTTACTGAGGGTGGTCTCAGCATTACAGGTGGGTGTTACACAGGGTGGTCTCAGCACTAGAGGTGGGTGTTACTCAGGGTGGTCTCAGCATTACAGATAGGTGTTACTGCGGGTGCTCTCAGCATTACAGGTGGGTGTTACTCATGGTGGTCTCAGCATTACAGGTGAGTGTTACTCATGGTGGTCTCGGCATTACAGGTGGGTGTTACTAATGGTGGTCTCAGCATTACAGGTGAGTGTTACTCATGGTGGTCTCAGCATTACAGGTGGGTGTTACTAATGGTGGTCTCAGCATTACAGGTGGGTGTTATTCACAGTGGTCTCAGCATTACAAGTGGATGTTACTCATGGTACACTTGTATATCAAAGCAAGTTTCCCCATAGAAATCAATGGAAACTCAGATAATTTGTTCCAGTGTGACTGCTAGTGTATACAGTACCACATGTGGCCAGAGGTGGGTGCTGGAAATGCTTGGAGACACTCGCAGACACTCAGGGACGGAGTGTTTCCGAGTGTCTCTGAGCGTCTGAGTATCTGAGGGTCTCTGAGTGTCACTGGTGCCCCCGCACCTCTGGCCACATGCAGTACTGCAAACCCCAGAGGCTTGACCCCTGCTCATCTTGCGAGACAACGATCGCAAATCGAGTCAGGATTTGACAAAAAAAAAACAGTTCTTATTATGAAATGCTGGTAAACCACGTTACTCGCAAATCAAGGTTTTACTGTAGACACTATAGGATTGTAACAGACCTAGGAGATCTTAGGGCACTCCAAAGAGAATATTAATGTGACACACATAGTGCCCCCTCACCCTTCTATCAGCCCCTGTTCTGAGCCACATTCCTGTCTGAATTTTGTGTCCAGGTTTCAGACGGACTGGAACCTGGACACATGATTCAAAACCCGAACTGTCCGGGTGACAACCCTAACTACAGGTGAGTGTTACTAAGGGTGTTCTCAGCATTACAGGTGGGTGTTACTAAGGGTGTTCTCAGCACTACAGGTGGGTGTTAATCATGGTGGTCTCAGCACTACAGGTGGGTGTTATTCAGGGTGGTCTCAGCACTACAGGTGGGCATTACTCAGGGTGGTCTCAGCACTACAGGTGGGTGGTCTCAGCATTACAGGTGGGTGTTACTCAGGTTGGTCTCAGCACTACAGGAGGGTGTTACTCAGGGTGGTCTCAACACTACAGGTGGGTGGTCTCAGCATTACAGGTGGGTGTTACTCAGGGTGGTCTCAGCACTACAGGTGGATGTTACTCAGGGTAGTCTCAGCATTACAAGTGGGTATTATTCAGAGTGGTCTCAGCATTACAGGTGGGTGTTACTCAGGGTGGTCCGCATGCAAATACAGTCTGCCTACGAATGCACAGACCACTCGACTGGCATCCACCCATCAAAGCATTTTGATATTTGCATAACTCCTCCCAAGAGCCAGTCCACTGCATCAGGGCAGAGGGCTCCTGAAAACAGTACTAAGGTAGGAAGCCCCCTGCCAGCCCTTCTCACCAGCCATGATATGCCTACATTGCATAGAGAAGCATAGAGTCCCAGTGATAAGATACATATTAAAATGGGAATTTATCTGTTAGTTTGTTTTTTATATATATTTTTTAAAATCATTAATGTATGGGCGAGGAAGTGAAATATTAGCAGATTAAAATTAAACTTTAAAGCTAGAAAGATTAAATATTAGTGACAGCAACAAACTGCAATGGCTGCACACTGTGCTCCAGACTTTGCCGCTGGTTTGGTTCTATCTGAGAGTGACATGTGACATGTGGGTCTGAAAGCATCTGTTGTTTATTGTCTAGCACACAGTCTATCCAAAAATAGATCAGAAGCAATTTCCATGGTTATTTTCTTTTTTTTTTTTTATAATTATTGTATATTTTCTAATTATTTAGATGTGTGTTGTCTAATTCAAATTGATTAGGGGTCACTGAACCTGACGAAGCAAAACAAAAAAATAGTATCCTGCAGTTCCCATATCTGCCAGAAGATGGCAGCAAAATATAATCAAATTTACAAAAAGGTGTTATGAAATGTCTGTTTAAAAAGTTTTGGAAGAATAGTTGAATAAAAAAAAAAAACTGCATTACACGTTGGGACAAAATTGCCTAAAGTGATTGTAAAGTTTAGTGTTTTTTTTGTTAAAAACAACAAACATATTATACATACCTGCTCCGTGTAATGGTTTTGCACAGAACAGCCTGGATCCTCCTCTTCTCGTGTCCCTCTTCGGTGCTCCTAGTCCCTCCCTCCTGCTGAGTGCCCCTACTACGGCAAGCAACTTGCTATGGGGGCACCCAAGACGAGTCACAGCTCCCTGTGTCAATTCGGGCCCTGCCCCACCCCCTCTCTCTCCTCATTGGCGCACTGAATTTGATTGACAGCAGCGGGAGCGAATGGCGCTGTGCTGCCATTTGAGCCAATGAGGTGGGAGAGTCTCGAACAGCCAAGACACTCCTCCAACATCACTGGATGTAGATGGGCTCAGGTAAGTATTAGGGGGGCGGAGGGGGATGATGCATAGAATGCATTAAGATAAAAAAAAAAACCTTCACGCTTTACAACACCTTTAAGGAGAAGAATCAGTTCTCTTAATAAGCTGTGTTCACTTTGAATACCCAATTATATGCAACAGAATTTAATTTTTTTTTTTATCAGCAAGTGATTGGCTGTTCGAAAGCAGAAAAATTAAATGGTTTTATGTCACGCCATATTAGCTCAGCAGTTTATCAAATGCAAATTTGCAGGAAAAAAATACACTACAATGAATGTTATTTCACAGAAACACAATATAGTATCCAATGTTTTGGTAAAATACAAAAGATGAGGTCACATTAAGTAAATAGATGCCAAATATGTCAAGATTCAAAATTGTGCACACCCGAGAAATGGTGATAAACTATGGTACCGGTACCATGTTTCATAGGCACCGCTTTAAAAGTCTTTACAGGTTTGCATAGATGTGCAGGACGTATGCTTGCATTTCCATTTGTGTGTATGCATTGGGGTGCTTTTACAAAAAATGTTCACTTTTTTCATCCTTTATGGCTATATGGTAGGATCCTAACCACCACTGCTGCAAATACTTCTTGTAGTGAGTGTACAGCTTGTATAACAGTGTAAATTTGCTGTTCCCTCAAAATAACTCAACACACAGCCATTAATGTCTAAACCGCTGACAACAAACTGAGTACACCCCTAAGTGAAAATTTCCAAATTGGGCCCAAAGTGTCAATATTTTGTGTGGCCACCATTAGTTTCTAGCACTGCCTTAACCCTCTTGGGCATGAAGTTCATCAGAGCTTCACAGGTTGCCACTGGAGTCCTCTTCCACTCCTCCATGATGACATCACAGAGCTGGTGGATGTTACAGACCTTGCGCTCCTCCACCTTCCATTTGAGGATGCCCCACAGATGCTCAATAGGGTTTAGGTCTGGAGACATGCTTGGCTAGTCCATCACCTTTACCCTCAACTTCTTTAGCAAGGCAGTGGTCACCTTGGAGGTGTGTGTGGAGTCATTATAATCTTGGAAAACTCCCCTGCAGCCCAGTCTCCGAAGGGAGGGGATCATGCTCTGCTTCAGTATGTCACAGTACATGTTGGCATTCATGGTTCCCTCAATGAACTGTAGCTCCCCAGTGCACTCATGCAGCACCAGACTGACACTCCCATCACCATGCTTGACTGTAGGCAAGACGCACTTGTCTTTGTACTCCTGATCTGGTTGCCATTACACACGTTGACACCGTCTGAACCAAATAAGTTTATCTTGGTCTCATCAGAACACAGGACATGGTTCCAGTAATCCATGTCCTTAGTCTGCTTGTCTTCAGCAAACTGTTTGCGGGCTTTCTTTTGCATCATCTTTAGAAGAGGCTTCCTTTTGGGACGACAGCCATGCAGATCAATTTGATGCAGTGTGCGGCGTATGGTCTGAGCACTGACAGGCTGAGCCACCACCCCTTCAACCTCTGCAGCAATGCTGGCAGCACTCATACGACTGTTTCCCAAAGACAACCTCTGAATATGACGCTGAGCATGTGCACTCAACTTCCTTGGTCGACCATGGCGAGGCCTGTTCTGAGTGAAACCTGTCCTGTTAAACCGCTGTATGGTCTTGGCCACCATGCTGCAGCTCAGTTTCAGGGTCTTGGCTAGTGATGGCCGAACGGTTCGCCCGGCGGTCGTTTCGCGGCGAATTTCCGACTTTCGCCGTCCGCGGGTTCGAACGCCTTTTTCCGTCGTTCGCCCCGGCGGACTTACGTGTTTAATGTATACAAGAACTTTAACCTTTCGTGACACGTTTATCATGTGTTACAGGACAACCAATTGAGACATGACAGCTCATGGACACTTGGACATTCCCCCTAACCTATAAATACACCCGATCCGGTGGCCATTTTACATTCTTTCTTCTGTCACTGTAGGGAAAGGATCCTGTGTGGAGTAGGGACAGAGAAAACGCTAGCTATTTGGTACACAAAAGTTCTTTTCAGGACTGGTATAGGTGTTAGGTCAGCAGCCTGAGTTTCTTTTGTCAGTTTAGATAAAGGGACAGAGCGCTGTATGCTGCTATTTTAGGGACAGCTCAGCCAGATTAGTCTTTCTTCATCATCATCATCATCATCATCATTAGCTGTTACTATCAGGTCCACAAAAGAGCTGTTCCAGCTAATCGTTCCAGCCTACTCTTTTTTGCCAATTTGTATAGGGACAGGCAGGAAGCAGTGTGTCAGGCAGTGAGGATAATTTTAAAGACTTGCTGTTACTATTAGTTCCACAAAGGTTCTTTTCAGGACTGGTATCAGTGGTACGGTAATAGGCTTGTACACGTATAATATTCTTTCTTCCAAATATAGAAAGAATATTATACTTGACTGCTGCCCTTCTGCTGCAGTCTGCTAATCATTCACAACTCACTTGTTCCACAAAGCTCTTTATCAGGACTGGTAACTTGGTCTGTCTAGGGTGCTACGGTACATAGGCTTGGGTGCGGTACAGTCTGCTGTTCTGTAAGGACCGCTATCGGTCCACAATACATAGGGTTGCCGTGCACTACTGCTGACCGCTGCCCTATACTGCAGCAGTCCTTCAGCGGTATAGGGACTGACGCACAGTCTGCTAAACACTAATACACAACCTGCTTGGTCCACAAAAGTTCTTATAAGGACTGGTAACTTGGTATAGGGTGCTACGGTACATAGGCCTGAGTGCAGTACAGTCTGCTGTTCTGTAAGGACCGCTATCGGTCCACAATACATAGGGTTGCCGTGCACTACTGCTGACCGCTGCCCTATACTGCAGCAGTCCTTCATTGGTATAGGGACTGACGTACAGTCTGCTAATCACTAACACACAACCTGCTTGGTCCACAAAAGTTCTTATAAGGACTGGTAACTTGGTATAGGGTGCTACGGTACATAGGCCTGAGTGCAGTACAGTCTGCTGTTCTGTAAGGACCGCTATCGGTCCACAATACATAGGGTTGCCGTGCACTACTGCTGACCGCTGCCCTATACTGCAGCAGTCCTTCATTGGTATAGGGACTGACGTACAGTCTGCTAATCACTAACACACAACCTGCTTGGTCCACAAAAGTTCTTATAAGGACTGGTAACTTGGTATAGGGTGCTACGGTACATAGGCCTGAGTGCGTTACAGTCTGCTGTTCTGTAAGGACCGCTATCGGTCCACAATACATAGGGTTGCCGTGCACTACTGCTGACCGCTGCCCTATACTGCAGCAGTCCTTCAGCGGTATAGGGACTGACGCACAGTCTGCTAAACACTAACACACAACCTGCTTGGTCCACAAAAGTTTTTATAAGGACTGGTAACTTGGTATAGGGTGCTACGGTACATAGGCCTGAGTGCAGTACAGTCTGCTGTTCTGTAAGGACCGCTATCGGTCCACAATACATAGGGTTGCCGTGCACTACTGCTGACCGCTGCCCTATACTGCAGCAGTCCTTCATTGGTATAGGGACTGACGTACAGTCTGCTAATCACTAACACACAACCTGCTTGGTCCACAAAAGTTCTTATAAGGACTGGTAACTTGGTATAGGGTGCTACGGTACATAGGCCTGAGTGCGTTACAGTCTGCTGTTCTGTAAGGACCGCTATCGGTCCACAATACATAGGGTTGCCGTGCACTACTGCTGACCGCTGCCCTATACTGCAGCAGTCCTTCAGCGGTATAGGGACTGACGCACAGTCTGCTAAACACTAACACACAACCTGCTTGGTCCACAAAAGTTCTTATAAGGACTGGTAACTTGGTATAGGGTGCTACGGTACATAGGCTTGAGTGCGGTACAGTCTGCTGTTCTGTAAGGACCGCTATCGGTCCACAATAGATAGGGTTGACGTGCACCACTGCTGACCGCTGCCCTATACTGCAGCAGTCCTTCAGCGGTATAGGGACTGACGTACAGTCTGCTAAACACTAATACACAACCTGCTTGGTCCACAAAAGTTCTTATAAGGACTGGTAACTTGGTATAGGGTGCTACGGTACATAGGCCTGAGTGCGTTACAGTCTGCTGTTCTGTAAGGACCGCTATCGGTCCACAATACATAGGGTTGCCGTGCACTACTGCTGACCGCTGCCCTATACTGCAGCAGTCCTTCAGCGGTATAGGGACTGACGTACAGTCTGCTAATCACTAACACACAACCTGCTTGTTCCACAAAAGTTCTTATAAGGACTGGTAACTTGGTATAGGGTGCTACGGTACATAGGCTTGAGTGCGGTACAGTCTGCTGTTCTGTAAGGACCGCTATCGGTCCACAATAGATAGGGTTGACGTGCACCACTGCTGACCGCTGCCCTATACTGCAGCAGTCCTTCAGCGGTATAGGGACTGACGTACAGTCTGCTAAACACTAATACACAACCTGCTTGGTCCACAAAAGTTCTTATAAGGACTGGTAACTTGGTATAGGGTGCTACGGTACATAGGCTTGAGTGCGGTACAGTCTGCTGTTCTGTAAGGACCGCTATAGGTCCACAATAGATAGGGTTGACGTGCACCACTGCTGACCGCTCACCTATACTGCAGCAGTCCTTCAGCGGTATAGGGACTAAGAGTTTTGTCACAGGGTCATTTAAAAAATGACATGCAGAGGAAGAGGCAGGCCCTTCCGCAGGGGTGGTAGGGGTAGGGCAGGAGCAACAGGCTTGAGCCAAAGTGGGAAGTTGCAGAAGGTGCGTTCAATTACTTTAAAGGATGCACCAGACTTGGTTGAGTGGCTCGCTCAGCCTTACTCTTCTGCACCCTCCTCATCCTCTCGATCTGCACCCTCTTCTTCACTCTCTGCTATGTGCACCCCCAAAGACACTACCACCAACAACACGACCACCACCACCACCACCACATACCTTCCGCTTGAGTCACTGGAATTATTTTCCGATCCATATCAAGAGGACATTTCTGATGCGCAGCCACTCTTGGTATTGGATCAGGAAGAGGAGGTAGCAACAAGCGCTACTCAGCAGTCTGACGCCAGTACCCAGATCAGCCCAAGGAGGAGGTTGGTCCCCGGTGTTGCTGCCTACTCTACTTATAGCGGTGGGGAAGGTGACGTTGATGATGACGTGTCTAGTGATGTCACGTGGGTGCCCACAAGAGAGGAAGAGGAGGGGAGTTCAGAGGGAGATATGGACCAGCAGATAGGGAGGAGAAGCAGCAATGACTTACATTGCACAGCAGGGACAAAGCAGACTGCAAATGTATCAGGAGCGAGTCATCGACCATGTACGGTCACATCTGGCGCTCCCAGGACACCGGCACATGGCTCCGCAGTGTGGGCTTTTTTTAACGTGTCCGCTGCTGACAATAGCGTTGCCATCTGCAATCTTTGCAGTCAACGCGTTAGTCGCGGTAAGCCCAATACTCACCTAGGGACGACCGCCTTAAGAAGGCACATGAGCAGCCATCACCGAGCCCAGTGGGAGCAACGGAACACACAAAGCCACACTGCAGGCTCTCACCGTCCAGCCTCGTCTTCTACTTCTCCTTCTCCTCTCTCCTCACAATTGTCCTCCACTCCACCTTCCATCACGCCAAGCTCACATTTTTCTGCAAAAAGGCAGGCTTCCGTGGGCCTAATGTTTGAGCGTAAAAAAATGATGACGCCGGATAACCCTCTTGCCCAACGGTTGGCGGCTGGCTTGTCAGAACTCATAGCCCGCCAACTACTGCCATATAAACTGGTGGACTCGGAGGCCTTTCGCAAATTTGTGGCCATTGGAACACCACAATGGAAGGTCCCAGGAAGGAAGTATTTCTCAGAGAAGGGCATCCCAGAGCTATATGGCCATGTTCAGCGGCAAGTGAATGTATCTCTGGCACACAGTGTCGGTGCCAAGATACATCTGACCACAGACACGTGGTCTAGCAAACACGGGCAGGGAAGGTATATCAGTTTTACTGCCCACTGGGTGAACCTTCTGACGGCCGTCAAGCATGTAACCCGTGGCACCCGTGTAGATTTGGTTTTACCGCCACGGATTGCATGCAGGCCTGACTCTTCTTCTCCTCCTCCTACTCCATCCTCCTCCCTCTCCTCCTCAGCTGCCTCCTCCTTTTCCGCTGCTAGCGTCTCTTCCACTGCACCGCCCAAGCTCCCCAGAACCTATTCCACATGCCAGGTGAGACGTTGCCATGCCGTGCTGCGTCTGTTGTGCCTGGAAGCAAAGAGCCACACTGGCCCGGCACTCCTTTCAGCTTTGCGTTCACAGGCAGATGAGTGGCTAACACCGCTCAATTTGACAGTTGGTAAAGTGGTGTGTGACAACGGTGCCAATCTGCTTAGCGCATTGAAACAGGGCAAAATCACGCACGTGCCGTGCATGGCACACGTCTTAAACTTGGTCGTGCAGCGATTCCTTGTCAAATACCCTGGGGTCCAGGACATCTTGCGGCAGGCAAGGAAAATCTCGGCCCATTTCAGAAGATCTTACACGGCCATGGCTCGCCTTGCTGACATTCAGCGGCGACACCATCTGCCGGTCAGACGTCTTATTTGCGATTGCCCGACGCGATGGAACTCAACCTTCTATATGCTTGATAGGCTGCTCCAGCAGAAACGTGCAGTTAACGTCTACCTGTATGAACTCTGCGAAAGAAACGGTTCTGGGGAGCTGGGTTTTTTTTCACCGCGCCAGTGGCTGCTCATGCGCGACACATGCAGACTTCTGCGGCCATTTGAGGAGATCACCAAACTGGTCAGTCGCAGCCATGGCGCCATCAGTGACATGGTACCTTATGCCTTCTTTCTGGAGCGTGCATTGCGTCGTGTCATTGATCAGGCTGTGGAGGAGCAGGAGCGGGAAGATGAGGAAGTCGCAATGCTGGATGAATTCCCAGGGGGGGCTACTCTATCTGAGACAAGTCAACAACAGGAGTCTGATGAGGAGTCAGAGGAGGATGGTGCCGGGGCGGATGAGCAGGAGCAAGAAGAGCATGCTTTAAACCTTTCTGGGATCCCTGTTGTGCGAGGATGGGGAGAGGAGAATGAAGAGGACGACATTATCCTGGATGATGAGCAGGAGCCAGGCCACCACACCGCTTCCACTTTAGTGCAAATGGGGGCCTTCATGCTCCAGTGTTTTAATAGGGACCCCCGTATAAAAAGCATGAGGGTCAAGGACCAGTACTGGGTGGCAACGTACTTAGACCCCCGGTACAAACACAAAATGGCGGAAATGTTACCGCCGTCGCAGAGGGCTGTCAGAATGCAGCACTTCCAGGCCTTGCTTCGAGAAATGCTGCATTCTGCTTTTGCGTGCGCTGGCAGAGGAGCAATTCCCACTCCCAGAGAAGGATTTGCGGGTACCAATCCAACAGCGCCTGCAAGAAGAGGCCGGTTTGAAGATGTGTTGGTGACTTCGGATATGAGGTCATTCTTTCAGCCGACCCATCGACAGGTGTCATCCGGATCCAGCATCAGGGAACGCCTAGACCGTCAGGTGTCCGACTACATTGGGTTAACGGCCGATGTGGACGCTCTGAGGAGTGATGAACCCCTAGACTACTGGGTGGGCAGGCTTGACCTCTGGCCAGAGCTTGCCCAATTTGCAATCGAACTGTTGGCTTGCCCCTCATCCAGTGTCCTGTCCGAAAGGACGTTCAGCGCAGCAGGGGGGATTGTGACCGATAAGCGTACTCGCCTAGCTCACCACAGTGTTAACTACCTCACATTTCTAAAAATGAATGAGGCATGGATCTCGGAGGAATTCAACACATGTGATCAGTAGACCATGTATATGTCTATAAACAATTTTTGGAATCAAGCACACAGACCTTCTTAATTCATTTGGCTCACTTCCCTGACCCAAAAAAGCACACCGTACTATATGCCCCTACCCTCCTCTTTGAAGAGGTTGAGCGGTGTCATATTTCTACTGGGGCTGCTTATTATGAGGGGTTCCCACCATCCCTGTGCTGTGCTGACTTCCTCCTGGGTGTTCTTATTATGAGGGGCTCCCACCATCCCTGTGCTGTGCTGACTTCCTCCTGGGGGTTCTTATTATGAGGGGATCACACCATCCCTGTGCTGTGCTGACTTCCTCCTGGGGCTGCTTACGGTGCTGCTGTCAGCGCTGTATGTCACGGAGCTGCTGTCAGCGCTGTATGTCACGGAGCTGCTGTCAGCGCTGTATGTCACGGAGCTGCTGTCAGCGCTGTATGTCACGGAGCTGCTGTCAGCGCTGTATGTCACGGAGCTGCTGTCAGCGCTGTATGTCACGGAGCTGCTGTCAGCGCTGTATGTCACGGAGCTGCTGTCAGCGCTGTATGTCACGGAGCTGCTGTCAGCGCTGTATGTCACGGAGCTGCTGTCAGCGCTGTATGTCACGGAGCTGCTGTCAGCGCTGTATGTCACGGTGCTGCTGTCAGCGCTGTATGTCACGGAGCTGCTGTCAGCGCTGTATGTCACGGAGCTGCTGTCAGTGCTGTATGTCACGGAGCTGCTGTCAGCGCTGTATGTCACGGAGCTGCTGTCAGCGCTGTATGTCACGGAGCTGCTGTCAGCGCTGTATGTCACGGTGCTGCTGTCAGCGCTGTATGTCACGGAGCTGCTGTCAGCGCTGTATGTCACGGAGCTGCTGTCAGCGCTGTATGTCACGGAGCTGCTGTCAGCGCTGTATGTCACGGAGCTGCTGTCAGCGCTGTATGTCACGGAGCTGCTGTCAGCGCTGTATGTCACGGTGCTGATGTCAGTGCTCTGTATTACGGTGCTGCTGTCAGTGCTCTGTATCTCCTGCACCCTCTTGTTTGCCTACCCTGGTCCCTGACCTTCCCTCTCCTCCATTGCCTTCATTAGCTCCATAGTCCTGAATTGTCAGAACAATTTCCCAAATAAAAAAAAAATGCTTGTAGTTATCGATCCCAAATTCACCTCATACATGTATTATGCTATTGTCCAGGTGGTGGGACTACGTGCTACCCCCTAATAATTACCCCGTGGCCGCAAATTCGACCTAAAGGTTTGCGAAATTCGCCTCCCATTGAAGTCAATGGAGCCCGCGGCGAACGGTCGTTTTCGCGAACGTTTGTGTCCGTTCGCGTTTCGCGTTCGCGAAACGTCCCGTCGGAAGTTCGTCCATCACTAGTCTTGGCAATCTTCTTATAGCCTAGGCCAGTGATGGCAAACCTTGGCACTCCAGATGTTTTGGAACTACATTTCCCATGATGCTCTGGTACCTTGCATTGTAGTGGAGCATCATGGGAAATGTAGTTCCAAAACATCTGGGGTGCCAAGGTTTGCCATCACTGGCCTAGGCCATCTTAATGTAGAGTAACAATTCATTTTTTTCAGCTCCTCGGAGAGTTCTTTGCTATGAGGTGCCATATTGAACTTCCAGTGACCAGTATGAGAGAGTGAGAGCGATAACACCAAATTTAACACACCTGCTCCACATTCACACCTGAGACCTTGTAACACTACTGAGTCTCATGACACTGGGGAGGGAAAATGGCTAATTGGGCCCAATTTAGACATTTTCACTTTAGGGGTGTACTCACTTTTGTTGTCAGCAGTGTAGACATTAATGGCTGTGTGTTGAGTTATTTTTGAGGGGACAGCAAATTTACACTGTTATACAAGCTGTACACTCACTACTTTACATTGCAGCAAAGTGTCATTTCTTCAGTGTTGTCACATGAAAAGATATAATAAAATATTTATAAAAATGTGAGGAGTGTACTTTTGTGAGATACTGTATATATATATATATATATATATATATATATATATATATATATATATATATTTAGTATTATAATAGTTGAGCCATATTTGAGGTGATTTGCACACTGTAGCATTAATTGGGCCCTTCCATGGAAACATTACAAACAAATGACCACTGCCCTCACCTATAACTGGCCTTTGCAGCAAGGAGCAGGTTGGCAGGCTGGCTAGTAATTTGAGCCGGGGATTTCTTTGGTTTTGCCTTCCATGGAAACTCCTGAACTCAGTCACTTGGAGTATCTACATACTGTACTTGTGCTCATATTGGGGTCACGTGGACTCGATCACCGCGGGCATACCCGCGATCGTCTCACGGGGCGGCTGAACGAGGAGATGCCGTTGTAAAAAGCATCTCCCCGTTTTGCCTAGCAACAAGTGATGCTGATCTCTGCTCCATGCAATTGGAGCAGAGATCAGCGTTCACTAAAGCAAAGCCCAGCCCCCCACAGTTAGTAACATGCCCCTAGGAACACTTAACCCCTACACTGCCACCCTCTGGTTAACCCCTTCACTGCCAGTATCATTTACACAGGAATCAGTGCATTTGTATAGCAGTGATTGCTGTATAAATGACAATGGTCCCAAAAATGTGTCAAAAATGTCTGACGTGTCCGCCATAATGTCGCAGTCACAATAAAAATCGCTGATCGCCGCCATTACTAGTAAACAAAAAAATAATAAAAAATTATTAATAAAAATGCTATAAAACTATCCCTATTTTGTAAATGCTATAACTTTTGCGCAAACCAATCAATAATCGTTTATTGCGATTTCTTTAACCAAAAATATGTAGAAGAATACGTATCGGCCTAAACTGAGGGAAAAAAATGTTTTTTTATATATTTTTGGGGGATATTTATTATAACAAAAAGTAAAAAATAATGCGTTTTTTTCAAAATTGTCGCTCTATTTTTGTTTATAGCGCAAAAAAAAAACGCAGGGGTGATCAAATACCACCAAAAGAAAGCTCTATTTGTGGTAAAAAAAAGGACGACAATTTTGTTTGGGAACCACGTCGCACGACCGCGCAATTGTCAGTTAAAGCGACGCAGTGCCGAATCGCAAAAAGTGGTCTGGTCTTAAGCCAGCAAAATGGTCCGGGGCTGAAAGTGGTTAATGTAAGAGATTAATGCCTGTGTCTTCAGCTCCATCTAGTGGCCTAAATTTGGTATAGTTTTCTCATTGAGATGTTCCAGAAAACTATACTGCATATTGGCCACTAGATGGAGCTGAAGATATAGGTATTAATCTCCTATAAAAATTGCAACCACACATGGTTCAGTATGCACGAATTCTTCTGGCATTCATGCAAGGAATGTTTTATCAATAGACCCTTGAGTGTGTATAAGTGTTTGCCTGCAGATCCCCTTCAATATTCATGATGATGAATTGCAAAAGATAAAACCAAACTAAACCACTAGATGGAACCATGTCCTTCTGAAAAGTATTGAGTAAAACTAAGGTAGACTTATTAAAGGATTCAGGATTGTTCACTTAGCAAAATGAAGGTTCAATAAACCCAAATAAGAAGGCGAAGCTTCGTTCACTTTAATCAACCCATCATATGCTGGAAAAAATATCTTTATTTTATAATTTGTATAAATTGAGTATTCCAAGTAAACACAATCTTGCCGTATTTACTAACATTCAATTTGCAAATGCTTTATTAAATCGACCCCAAGCTTTGCCCGTAACGGCGTCTAATTATAAAGGTTCAGAATAGTTTGATTAATTTATTTATTTTTTGCCTTCTGTTCAACAAAAAAAAATGCTTTAGGGTCTGTTCACACCAAATTGCAATGAAAAACGCACAGATAAAGCCATCACATTCACACACCTTTGCATGCATTTTGCAATTCCTTTACTTTTTGCATAGGCTGAGATGTGTTTATTCCTATCCTTTTTTTTTTTACATTTTAATTAAAAAGTAACTTGTATTTTTTTTTATCAGCTACTTTCACATGTGTTGTGTTTGCACACTATTATTTGCAATGCAGTCTGCTCTACTTTTTTTAAATGCTTATAACTACATGATTTGAACTACGCTCACTGAGAAAGATTCATATTTTTACTATCAACATGTAGGGATCTGCTACCCTCTACTGTCTGAATTAGTAAATGTATTGTGGAGGCATTTCCTGTCCCTGGCTTTTGGCTTTGAAACCCCAACAGGAGGAAGGGGAACGACAGAAAGTCTCAGCCCCATATCCTTTCCATGCTGCTAAATCCAGGGCCAGAAGAGACTATTATACACTACAAAGGAAGGACTAAAGCGCAAAGTAAATAGGCTGACACTGAGTTCTAGAGCCACTTCATAGTTCCTGTCGGTAAGAAGCTCCATTGCAGGCTGCTTGGACAACAATTGGAGGATCCCCCCATGACCACAGATCTTGTCTTCAGGTGTCCAAAACAAAGACAGACACCAGATCATTCTCAAGAGCACCTGCAACCTACAGTTTCTTTACCTTTAAATGAGCTACATTCATATGCGTTTCTTTTACACACGATCATGTGCATTGCATTACAAAATTAAATGCTGTCTGCTTCCCTTTTTTCAAAGAGTTGTAACTGCATGATGTGAACTACTCGCATTGAGAAACAATCATTTTTGTATTATCATTGTGTAGAGATCTGCTGCTCTCTACTGTCTGAATTTGTAAATGCCTATAAATATATTACGTAGGTACTTCCTGCCCCTGGTTTTTGGCTTTGAAACCCCAAAAGGAGGAAGTGGAAAAAGAGAAAGTCTCAGTCCCATATGCTGGACCAGAAGAGACTATTATAGACTACAAGGGAGTAATTAAAGTGCAGAGTAGATAGGCTGACTCTGAGTTCCAGTGTCACACCACAGCTTCTGCCGTTTATAAGCACAATTCCAGGCTGGTTGGACAACTGCTGGAGGATCCCCCCATGAACACAGATCTTATTTTCAGGTCTCCAACACAAAGACAGACCCCATATCATTCTCAAGAGAACCTGTAACCTACAGCTTTTTTTTTTTTTTGCTTTTAATGAGCTATATTCACATGCGTTGCATTTACAAACGATCATGTACATTGCATTTAAAAAAAATGCAGTCTGCTCTACTTTTAATCAAATGATTGTAACTGCATGATGTGAACTACTTTCATTGAGAAACATTTTTTTTATAATCATTGCCCTCTACTGTCTGAATTTTTAAATGCCTGTAAATATATTATGTAGGCACTTACTGCCCCTGGATTTGGCTTATAAACCCCAAAAGGAGGAAGGGGAAAGAGAGGAAGTCTCAGTCCCATATACTGTCCATGCTGCTAAATCCTGGACCAGAAGAGACTATTATACACTACAAAGGAGGGATTAAAGCACAGAGTAGATAGGCTGACTCTGAGTTCCAGTGCCGCACCACAGCTTCTGCCGTTTAGAAGCACCATTCCAGGCGGGTTGGACAACTGTTGGAGGATCCCCCCATGACCACAGGTCTTGTTTTCAGGTCTCCAACACAAAGAGAGACACCATATCATTCTTAGGAGCCCTTGGAACTGGAAATTGCTGCAACATTCATCTTGAGTCATCTCTATTGATAACTCTACAGTATATACTGTGTTATATGTACACAGTTCCACCAGGACTCCTGTTGGGCTCTTTATTGATAATACCTGATTGTACATTGGATGTATATACTATTATTAATCTCTTCTTATATAAAGTTTGTATTAGTTCTATACTGATGTGCATCTATATATTTATAGTTAATGTTATATGCTGGTTGCAGTAGTTCCTCTGCTCCCAATTACTTGGTTTAGATTACTGATGAATTTTCCAGGAAGGGAACCCCCTGCTTAATGCACAATTTCACCGTCAATATTACAGAAGGATGTCATAATGGCACACATTATACAGATTTAGCCGAGTCACTTTTTCCTAAGCTGCTGGCCTGGCCGCGGTCAGGTGACTTGGCGCTGTAGAAGATGTCAGCTGTGACTTCAACTTTCCCAGGGAACTTTAAAGATCACTTCTTCCCAATAAATCATCCCGCCTAGACACCCGGGGTGCGAAGATCGCAGCGAGGACAATTTCAGCCGGCTGCGGAGAGCGTGACAAAGCCCAGCGCAGGCCAAAACACTCCGAAGAGCAGATTAGTCTGTGAATACATTTCAATTGACAAAATCCGATTTGTATGGGAAATGGAGGAATGAAGTGCGTACACCAGAGACTGTCAGAGCGGGCCCGGTCATTAATCACTCTGTCTCCTGGATGAAGCTTGTGTAATGCTCCGAGCTGACATGTGAGCTGTGTTTTATATAAAATAACTGCTGCTTGATGGGAATGTATGGAGGTATTACAGCCAGATTATCCACAAGGCAATTTAGGCAGGAGACTAGGGCATGGTGGATGTCCAGGGGGGCCAGTTTAGGGTAAACAGTTGCCCCCGGTTTCCAGGGACAGTCCCTGATTTTAGGGGTTGTTTCTGAGGGAAAAATGTCCATGATTTGGTCCCCAGTTAAAGGAATGTGTCTTTTTTTCCAGTTTTAATAATGGCATCCTCAGCCCAAGTGACTGCAGGGTAATATCTGATTGTTTATTGATGATGTCACATGCTGATGTTTCCCTCGATTCCAGGGAAAGAAGTCCCCAGTTTTTGGGGACAGTCACCGATTTCTTTCCAGCTATAACCACTTACCTACCGAGCCAATTCTGACATGTAAAAATCAGCATTTTTTTGCTAGACAAGTATTTCGCGTACCTAAACATTAAATATTTTTTTCAAGCAGATGCCCTAGAGAACAAAATGATGGATGTTACAATTTCTTTATCGCATGATATTTTGCAAATGCTAATTTTTTGGGAAAAAAATAAGCTTTTAGGAATTTTTGTGCACACAAACACATTATAATACCCAATTTCTTGGTAAAATATAAAGGATGAGATCAATCTGTTGATGTGGCTAAGTGGTTAGCACTTCTGCCTAGCAACACTAGGGTCGTAGGTTCAAATCCCAACCAATCCCATTTTTATAGGTTACCTGAGCTCAGTCCCAAACGACGCACAGAAAACCAGAGGGTTTTGCAGTATAAAAGGGCTGAAGTCAGATCTCGGGATCACCATTAAGCACTAATCCTTGTGTAGTAAGAAGCATTTGCCTAGTAGTGTATATTTATTGCCCAGATGAAAGAAAAAAGGCGCCTCTAAGTGCAGAATTAAAACTTTTAATATCCCCAAACAAGATTAAAAACACTTACAGAATCAAGGATAAGGAGAGGAATAACATGGATGTATGAAGCAGGTGATCCGGCATCAGGAGGTCCCAGTGTATCATCACAGCTTTCCAGGGATAATGATAACGCAGCAGCAGAAGGTCCCAGGATAACCAGCAGGTGAACACCCCAGGCTCTGGGAACACTGGTGAAGCAATCGCGCCATCTGAGTCAGCGTGGAGCATGAATCCCGGAAATGGCGTCAGCGGGAGGGGACGACAACCAGCATGGACCGCAAACAGGAAATATGCCATCAAAATGGGACGCGTTTCAGAACTACTGATTGGCTTCTTCTTTAAACCAATGACCTTAGAGGCGCCTTTTTTCTTTCATCTGTTTTCTATTTGAGATTGCTCCCCTCTTTGAGTGCAGACCTAAGTGTTTGAAGACCACGTCATCCGTCCAATAAAGACACTATCTGCCTGGTCCTGACATTCTGAGTGCCCTTGACATGTGCTTTATCTCTATTTATTGCCCATCCATCCTCTGTCTTTAAAGGACAGTGGAGGTTTGTAGTTTTACAGTGGAACCTTGGATTACGAGCATAATCCGTTCCAGAAGAATGCTTGTAATCCAAAGCACTTGCATATCAAAGCGAGTTTCCCTGTAGAATTCAATGGAAACTAAGATAATTCATTCCACATTGACTTCTATTGCATGCAATACCGTATGTGGCCAGAGGGTGGGGGCGCCAGAGAGACTCGGAAATGCTCAGAGACAACTAGGCTGCACTCAGAAACCCTTGGAAAGGCTCGGAAACACTCGGGAACTGAGTATTTCCGAGTGTTTCCGAGTATTTCCGAATGGCTCCAAACGGCTCTGAGTGTCACAGGCACCCCTGCACCTCTGGCCAAATGTGTTACTGCACACTGCAGAAGCTTGAAACCTGCTTGATTTGAGAGACAGCACTTGCAAACCGATTCAATTGCTCGTATTGCGAAAACGCTCGTTAACCGCGTTACTTGCAATCCGAGGTTCCACTGTATAGCGTAATTGTAGGCAAAGGCATTATTATTTTATCATAAAATAAAATAGCATTAATGTTAACAGTGGTTAGCACTTTTGCCTGAGAGCACTAGGGTCAACGGTTCAAATCTCAACCATGACACTACCTGCCTGGAGTTCACCCACACAAACCTGGAATAAGCTTTGATTGGGTCTCCGCTATGGAAAACCAGAAGCAATGGCATGACATCACTTCCGGTTTACCTGGATGTCAACGGCGACTTTAAAAAAAAATCTAAGTATTCAAAAACACTGATCTTGATGTTTTGAATGCTTTCAAGTGCAAAGGATAGATTTGGGGTCTTACTGACTGCAGATCTCTCCATAAAGAGTACAGTGCGCAAAAGTGAAGCATACTTGGTCCCACGCGTGCGCAAACCGTGATCGTCCCATACACATACCTCCCAACTGTCCCTGATTTAGAGGGACTGTCCTTGATTTGGAACAATGTCCCTCTGTCCCTCTTTCACCCTCATTTGTCCCTGATTGTGGTCTGATCTATATACCTGTATATAAAATGCACTTTTTATCTTTCAAAAAGTATTTCCCAGTGCTAAACCTTCCATCCAATTTCTAAATAGCTTTTAAACTGTGACATGTTTGGTATCTATTTACTCAGCATAACATCATCATTTATATTTTACAAAAAAACATGGGTTATGTATTATGTGTTTTTTTTTTTTTTGCAATAAAATTTAAAAAGTATTTTTTTCCCTAAATATTACGTTTGAAAAAAACGCTGCGCAATTACTGTGTGACATAAAAAATTGCAAAGCCCGCTAATTTATTCTCTAGGGCCATTGCTTTAAAAACAAATAAATAAATGAATTATCTATATCTAAAGATATATATCTATCTATATCTATATTTATATATATATATGTATATATATATATATATATATATATATATATATATATATATATATATATATATATATATATATATATATATATATCGTTTTTTATTTTTTATTTTTTATATATATAAGTTTGGGGGTAAGAAATTTTCTAGCAAGAAAAAAAATGATTTTGACATGTAAAGCAAAAAGTGTTAAAAAATGCCTGGTCCTCAACTGATTAAATTTGCAGCAGCCGCAGCAGCACAAAGCATCGCGACCGCGGCGTGTGCGACTGTTATGAAGCTTTTACATGGGCGTCCAGCTTAGCCGCTTTTACCATTGTCCAGCCACCTATAGGAAAGAGTCCTAAGTTCTCAAAAATGGTAACAAGCTGTAAATTCGCTCAGGATAGCAGTAATTATAAATGCAGTTGCGCTTTTTTTGGCGAATGGTGCTGTGCCTTTAATTCCATCTTCAACTGCAAATCCTTCCAAACACAAAGTCCTTCGTTGTCTTAAAACGAGGAATCTGTTTCAGAAAATGGCATAATCACAAATTTTATTGGCGTATCATGAACTGTTATAAAGCGCTTTACGTCTCGCGGTCTCGGAGGGGCATCTGGAGGGATTAGTGAGTTTTAATGGCGCGGCCCAGATACGAGTCACCTCCGCCTCCCCGTCTAATCCCATCCTCCCTGGCTACACATCAATAACAACACAGGCACGGAGCTGTAGAGTTTTATACAGGATTAAGAAAGACATCAAAGGCCGGGGAAATTGTAAGAGCTCATTTGTCTTCTATCATTACCAGGATACATGGAAAGGAAGCTCTCCTTATATATATATACAGTATGTATATGTATCAATGGCGGCACTATGCTGAAGGCGAGCATCCCCTTTAAGAAGACCATCCATCATGTTGAGAAGTAGATAAGACATTTTAATGGTGCCTGCTCTATGTTTTGGCACAAAAGGCTAACTGTCCATTGAGATATGATTTTCTGGGATTAAGAGAAAGCTGAACAGGACTCTTATGCCTCCTACACACGATCAGATTGTTGGCCAACAAAACCTTTCATCCGAAGGGCGTTGGCTCAAACTCGTTTTGATCACATACGGTCACACAAATGTTGGCCAACAATTACGAATGTAGTGACGTACAAGAGGTACTATGTGGTTTTTCAGCTCTTTAGCGCCACCCTTTGGGCTCCTCCTGCCAATTTGGTGTTAGTAGAAGTTTAGTGAGTGTTGATTCACGTTTTTCTTTTTGCGTTTTTCATTTAGCGATTTTCAGTTGGTTTCTGAACAGCCATTTGTCAACCAGACATGTTGCGGAATCGGAGGAGATAACGTGTTATTTATTATTGGCCTTGGAGTTGTTGCTTTGACGTTATTTTTTTGGTTGAAAAATGATTTGATTTGGTATATTTTCTAGATTTTTTGGATGCATAGAATGAACTTTTTGGTTAAGTTCTATTGGCAGATGGCATGTCTAATTTTATTAGTTTTTTTAATGCACAATAAAAAAATTGTGGAGAATAAAATGTGTTTTACTTCAAATGGTAAAATGAACAAGGGACACCAACATAGTTGTATCTTTGATCTTAACCACTTTCAGACCGGACCAATTTGCTGGTCAAAGACCAGACCACTTTTTGCGATTCGGCACTGCGTCGCTTTAACTGACAATTGCGCGGTCGTGCGACGTGGCTCCCAAACAAAATTGACGTCCTTTTTTTCCCACAAATAGAGCTTTCTTTTGGTGGTATTTGATCACCCCTGTGGTTTTTATTTTTTGCGCTATAAACAAAAATAGAGCGACAATTTTGAAAAAAACTCATTATTTTTTACTTTTTGTTATAATAAATATCCCCCAAAAATATATAAAAAAACGTTTTTTCCCCTCAGTTTAGGCCGATACGTATTCTTCTACATATTTTTGGTAAAAAAAATCGCAATAAGCGATTATTGATTGGTTTGCGCAAAAGTTATAGCGTTTACAAAATAGGGATAGTTTTATAGCATTTTTATTAATAATTTTTTATTATTATTTTTTTTACTAGTAATAGCGGCGATCAGCGATTTTTATTGTGACTGCGACATTGTGGGCGACCCATCGGACATTTTTGACACATTTTTGGGACCATTATCATTTATACAGTAATCACTGCTATATAAATGCAGTGATTCCTGTGTAAATGACACTGGCAGTGAAGGGGTTAACCAGTGGGTGGCAGTGTAGGGGTTAAGTGTTCCTAGGGGTGTGTTACTAACTGTGGGGGGGGTTGGGCTTTCATTTAGTGAACACTGATCTCTGCTCCAATCACATGGAGCAGAGATCAGCGTCACTAGTTGCTAGGCAGAATGGAGAAATGTTGTTTACAACGGCACTTCTCCATTCGGCCGCTCCGTGAGACGATCGCGGGGATGCCCGCGGCGATCGAGTCCGCGGGTCCGGCGACCGGACTCACGGGGGTCCCGACCAGCGCGGGAGCGCGCCGCCAGCGGCGCGCTCCCGATGGCAGTGCGGCAAATTTAAAGGGACGTATATGTACGCCCATTTGCCTGCCCGTGCCATTCTGTCGACGTACATCGTCGTGCGCTGGTCGGCAAGTGGTTAAAAACTACGGGATAATGGTGTTTTGGTAACTTGCCCAAAAAACAAAAAAAAAAAAAAAACATAATAATATTATTCTTGATATCACTAGAGAAAAAAAAGCCTTTGAAAATTCATTTGCAATAACTCCATCAGTATCACCAGCAAAGCAGCTTCATTATTATCCCATTAAGGAGAGAATTGTGCGCTGCATTGGAGATTACATAATTTGCCACGTCACGAATGTTAATTCTCCATTACGAACGTTAGTTTACAAGACTGACCGCTTCCGGCTCGCCCTTGCTTCCGAGCATGCGTGTTTGTACTTTGGACTTTTGTCCAACGGACTTGTGTACACACGATCGGAAAATCCAACAACAGACATTTGTCTGCGGAAAATATGAAAACATGCTAGCCAACATTTGTTGGCGGAAAGTCCGACAAGAATTGTCCAATGGAGCATGCGAACGGTTGCATTTTCCGTCAACAGCCTGTTATCACGCATTTCCCGTTGGAAAGTCCAATCGTGTGTATGGGGCTTTAAAGTGGACCTGTCACGTGAGCATGTTGTTAGGAGTCAGACACATGGGTGGAATCGGTGGTTTATTAAAACCTTTTGGTATCCAAACAGAAGGTTCTGAAAAGTTGGCAGATATTGGCAGTAATGCAGGCCATACATGGGTCAAATTCCAAACAGATTTCCTTCCGAAAATCAGAAATTTTGTGTATTTTGTGATCCGATGGTGCCACCATTGATTTTGAAATTCGACCAACCAAGTCTTCAATTTCTTGTTGTTACCGGAAAAAAAAATTGTGGCCGGAAACCTTCTTTTCTTTCCAGGTCACAGCTCAGGCACGTTTCTTTTTCGATTATATTTCTCGTATGATTCTCCCATCATTCATTAGAAATTAGTTTTTCCAAAAATTTCCAACATGCCCGATCTCTCAAATGGCCGCACGAAAATTGACCATTGCTGCACCCCACTAATTTTGTGGAATTCTAATTCAGAGTTACGATTTGCGAATGAAAATGAGTTTGTAGTTTGACCCATGTATGGCCAGCTTAAAGCGTTTCTCACCCCAACCTTTCATATTTCTGATATGTGTTTGGTGTACCATGGACTTGTATGAGAAAGTCTCCTGTTTTCTTTGTATTGCTTCCTATATGTGAAATCTCTGGTGTTTCTGCTAGTCCCTCTGCTTGCCTATTTAAAAACTGACCACACTAAGCGGGGGAGCACAGCGTGGTCAGTTCTCTAGCTGTGATGGGAACTCAGCCTGCTCTCCTCCAATGATTAGACTTGTCCTGACACACCTCGCTGCACAGCCATTAACTGGAAAGCTCAGTGTACCGCTACTTCTCCTCCCTCCAGCTCTTATGCAGCTGAGAACAGAGGGAATGTGATCACTTATAAAAAAGGAAGAAAGGGTATTTATCTTTTTTTTTTTTTTTTTATATATATATACGCAAATGTTTTGGCTTTCATTTCTTTTTTAAACTGAATGAGTTGTTTTACAAGGTGATTTGTTTACAATCACTTTAATACCCGGGACACACAATCAGAAAATCAAACGAAAAATGCCAATTTTGGAGCGATCGTACGATAATCTGATCGTTAGTACAGAGCTTTCGAGAGCCGATCAGGACAGTTCATGCGATATTATTTGATCGGACATGCATGAAAAAAATTTCCGCACAATGCCAGATTGTACGATTTTTGTTTAGTCACTAAAGCTGTAGATCGAAAATGCAATACAAATGCAGTACAACACATGACATCACTTCAGAATTTTTTATTCTGTCGTACGAGAATTTTTGTGACTTTAGTAAACTCATCAGATTCAATCTGAGATTATCATGCAAAAAAAAAAAAAAAAACGGACGATCAATCGTCTGATAATCTCATTGTGCGTACCGGGCACACACAGTCAGACATTCCAACCACAAAATCCGTCTGATTTTTTTCCGACGGATTTTGGCCCAAACTTGTCTTTCATACACACAGTCGCACAAAGTTGTCGGAAAATACGATCGTTCTGAGCGCGGTGACTTACAACACATATGACAGGACCCATAAACGGCCCAGTAGCCAATAACTTTCATCTTGTAACTTATTCTGAGCATGCGTGGTGCGTCGGTCAGAATTGTCTACACACACGATCGGAATTTAAACGATCGGATTTTGTTGTCGGAAAATTTTAGATCCAGCTCTCAAACTTTGTGTGTTGGAAATTCCGACGGAAAAAGTCCAATGGAGCCCACACACGATCAGATTTTCCGACAACAAGATCCGATCGCAATTAAGGGGAGATCAATGCGCAAACCAACAGGAGAAAAAAACGAAGATCCGATCGCACATTTTACGTCGGAAAGTCCGACTGTGTGTACAGGGCATAAAGACTATTCACTGACCGAATGTTTTAGCTAGATGGAATTATCGCTGCTAATATTGTAAATATAAGGGCTTATTGATTACAATTTGTAAAGAAAATTTACAAACAGAACTGGAGTTGCCATTTCTAACTAGTGACCAATCAAGTTGAAATTTTTCAATATTAAAGTAGAACTAAATGCAAAACTTTTTCTTTTTTTGTTTGGGATAGAGTAAAGGAGGGTTATCGTCTGTCAATTATTATTATTTTTTTCATCTGTGTCCCATTGGGGAAATCTTCCTTCACTTCCTGTCCCATAGCCAAAACAGGAAATTCTGCCAAAGCGCACAATTCCCTGGTTGTTACCAGAACTGGTGTCCCCATTGGAAGATTTTTCCCTCTATTCCTGTTCTGGTGACAACCCATAATTTGGATTTACTTTTACTCCCTGTGATAATGGTAAACCGGACAAAAAGAGAGGGTAAGTATCCCTAACAGGGGACACACAGCAATAAAAAAACTGTTCTAGTTCCTCTCCACTCTATCCAAAAACACAGAAAAACTTCTTGATTTTCCCAATATGAAAGCCTACTATGACCATTACAACAAGGAATGTATTCCTAAAAAAAAAAATTGCATAGCAGTTTGCCTAGTGAAAGCACATTTACATTCACTCTGTGCAAATGGGATGGGACCATAAAATAAATGTTATTTGGCTATTTCCTGTGCTGGTTGAATGTTTGTCTTCGATTTAACCACCTCCCGCCTGCCATATTGTAAGATGACGGGTGTAATGAGGCTCTCTTGTTCTGGGAAGACGTCATATAACGTCGTCCCACTCTCGCTGCGCTTGCGGAGTGTAACGATCGGTGGTGCGCTCTGTTCTTGGGACACGGCGCATCACTGATCTTAGTAACGAACCGATGACGAGGCTCTTTACCCATGTGATCAGCTGTGTCCAATCGCAGCTGATCACATTTAAAAAAGGAAATGACGGTTATCAGCATTCCTCTCCTCACACACCGATCAGCAGCATTTTCTTACAGGGGGGATCTGCACAGAAAATCAGGACACTGACCATCTGTGCAACCCCAGAACTACCCATCAGTGATGCCATTCAGTTCCCAGAAGTGATGCCAGTCAGTGCCCATTAGTGGTTGCTCATCAGTGCCCATCAGTGCCACCAATCAGTGCCCATCATTGCCACCTATCAGTGCTCATCAGTGTTGCATATCAGTGCTGCCTATCAGTGACATCAGTGCAACCAGTGTCCATCAGTGCCACCTATCAGTGCCCATCAGTGCCACCTACTGGTGCATATCAGTGCCACCTATCAGTGCCCATCAGTGCATATCAGTGCCACCTATTAGTGCCCATCAGTGCATATCAGTGCCACCTATCAGTGCCGCCAAGCTGTGCCCATCAGTGCCACCTATTAGTGCCGCCAATCAGTGCCCATCAGTGCCACTTATCAGCGCCCATTAGTGCTGCATATCAGTGACATCAGTGCAACCAAACAGTGTCCATCAGTGCCACCTATCAGTGCCCATCAGTGCCACCTACTGGTGCATATCAGTGCCACCTATCAGTGCCCATCAGTGCATATCAGTGCCACCTATCAGTGCCCATCAGTGCATATCAGTGCCACCTATCAGTGCCACCAAACTTTGCCCATCAGTGCCACCTATTAGTGCCGCCAATGAGTGCCCATCAGTGCCACTTATCAGCGCCCATTAGTGCCGCCATTAGTGCTGCATATCAGTGCTGCCTATCAGTGGCCATCAGTGCCACCAATCAGTGCCCATCAGTGCCACCAATCAGTGCCCATCAGCGCCACCAATCAGTGCCCATCAGCTGCCACCTATCAGTGCTCATAGGTCCCGCCAATCAGTGCCCATCAGTGGCACCTATCAGTGCCCATTAGTGCCACCATTAGTGCTGCATATCAATACCACCTATCAGTGCCCATCAGTGCCACCAATCAGTGCCCATCAGCTGCCGCCTATCAGTGCCCATCAGTGACACCTATCAGTCTCCTGACTATCAGTGCTCATCAGTGGTGCATATCGGTACCTCCTCATCAGTGCCACCTCATCAGTGCCCTTCAGTGCTGTCTCATCAGTGAAGGAGAAAAATTACTTATTAAAATTACAAAATTATATAACAGAACTGTTTTTTTTCAAAATTTTCAGGCTTTTTTTGTTTTGTTTTTAGCAAAAAAGATAAAGAAAACCCAGTGGTGATTTAATACTACCAAAAGAAAGCTCTATTTCTGTTTGGGTACAGAGTTGCATGGTTGCGCAATTGTCATTCAAAGTGCAACAGTGCTGAAAGCTGAAAATTGGCCTGGGCAGGAAGGGGGAAGTGCACAGAAGACAAGTGGTTAAAATGTAAAACAGCACATTTGGCCACTAGATGACGCTAAGTATTATAAGAAACGTATTGCCACTTAGTGGCCAAATGTGGACTTTTCCCATTTTAATTAATGAAAAACATTCCACTGGTACAGGAAATAAAAATAATTCAATGTTTTTTTGCCCATTCAGACAAGACAAATGTACAGAGAACAGTTCATCAATTAAGAACTTTGGCTTTCCTGCCCTCTTCAGACTGGGAAGATCCTTAGGCCGATTAGCTGGAATAAGAACAAAAAACAGGTCGCACCAGCATTGTGCCTTACCATAGAAATAGAGTATCTTACAAAAGTGAGTACACCCCTCACATTTTTGTAAATATTTTGTTATATATTTTCATCTGACACTGGCACTGAAGAAATGACACTTTGCGTACTTAAAGTAGTGAGTGTACAGCTTGTATAACAGTGTAAATTTTCTGTCCCCTCAAAATAACACAACACACAGCCATTCGTTTCTAAACCGCTGGAAACAAAAGTGAGTACACCCCTAAGTGAAAATGTCCAAATTGGGCCCAAAGTGTCAATATTTTGTGTGGTCACCATTATTTTCCAGCACTGCCTTAACCCTCTTGGGCATGGAGTTCACCAGAGCTCCACAGGTTGCCACCGGAGTCCTTTTCCATGCCTTCATGACGACATCACAGAGCTGGTGGATGTTAGAGACCTTGCGCTCCTCCACCTTCCGTTTGAGGATGCCCCACAGATAGGTCTGGAGACATGCTTGGTCAGCCCATCACCTACACCCTAAGCTTCCTTAGCAAGGCAGTGGTCATCTTGGAGGTGTGTTTGGGGTCGTTGTCATGTTGGAATACTGCCCTGCAGCCCAGTCTCCGAAGGGAAGGGATCATGCTCTGCTTCACTATGTCACAGTACATGTTGGCATTCATGGTTCCCTCAATGTATTGTAGCTCCCCAGTGCCAGCAGCACTCATGCAGCCCCAGACCATGACACTCCCACCACCATGCTTGACTGTAGGCAAGACACACTTGTCTTTGTACTCCTCACTTGGTTGCCGCCACACACGCTTGACACCATCTGAACCAAATAAGTTTATCTTGGTCTCATCAGACCACAGGACATGGTTCCAGTAATCCATTTCCTAAGCCAGCTTGTCTTCAGCAAACTGTTTGCGGGCTTTTATGTGCATGTGTTATAAGAGGCTTCTAAACCAATTTGACCAATTTGATGCAGTGTGCATTGTATGGTCTGAGCACTGACAGGCCGATGGAGGACTGGTGCCCAGAACTGGACAGCATAATCCAGAGTCTTGTAGAGCAGGAGAAGTATCGTTTTATCTCTGGAGCTGATCCCCTTTTTAATGTATGCCTATATTCTGTTCTCTTTGTTAGCAACAGCTTAGCATTGCATGCCGGCAAGCAAGCACCCATTCGCTCAGAGATCACGTGACTGTGTCAGCACGTCTAAGCCACCCGACGCACGTTTCGTCATAGGTGACGTCGTCTGACGACGTCACCTATGACGAAATGTGCGTCGGGTGGCTTAGACGTGCTGACGCAGTCATGTGATCTCTGAGCGAACGGGTGCTCACTTGGCGGCCAGCAGTAACGCTGTTTTTTACATCTGTTTGTGAGTATTTGTGTCTCTTTTTTAAGAATAAAGTTTGTTTACCAGTTTTACGCTATGGAAACCTTTTTATACTTATATTTTTTGAGTTGTCTGCGCATTTGAAAGCCTTCCGGGAGAAGCTCTAGTCATATTTGGTGGCAAATTTGTGACCCATCCGGCAGATTAAGTGGCATATACTGTGAGCCTGTACCTGCTTTTTTCTGGTAAGTGTGCATTTATACTGGTGATCAGCACATTGTTGGTGAAGGAGGATTGCACGGTGTACCGATATCTACTGAAGGAGTCACTCTTCTTATTCAACATACTTTTGAGTGGACGTTTGCACTTTTGGTTTTGGACACTCTTTTGGTTACTTTAGTGCTTCTCTTATTGTGTCTCGTTATTTTTTATGGAATCACTGTTATATTTTAGCACTATTTATTAATTTGATTATTTAAATATTTATTAATATAATTTTTTATTCCAATCACTGTCACAATTTAATTTATATGATTGATATATATTTATTTATTATTGTAATATTTAATTATTTTGATCCATATTCACTTATTATTCATTTATTATTTAGATATTAACATCATTGATCACTTTATTTTTATTTTTATTTAATTATTTATCAATTTGGATATTGTTCAGATATTTTTCCACCTTTATCATTTTTTTTTTGTTTTTTACCAGTGTATTTATGAGTTGTATATGATCTTTATTTATTTATTTGATTAGTATATATTTATTTATATAACTTTTTCATATACTCAGGGATTATATGGTAAAACATTGATCCTTCTAGTGATGTTTTGTACGTTGCAGTATTATTAGCCACCATATAAGTGATTTTTGGTTTTGCCCATTTAAGGACTCATTGTACCTACAGGAAGTCGTTCCCTGTTACTATGTATGTGAAAGACCATCTGGATAAAACATGTGTCCCTTATTATCACATGTTCAGGGACAACAAACTAGATTGTTAGTAAACGGCCAAGGTGTGTAAAAGGAAAAAATAGATAGTGGGAGGAAACTGGTCACAAGGTGTAAACATACAGAAGACACGTGGGCAAGCAGCGGCCACACATGACACATCCTGTTCTACAGGGTCAGATCCCAATAAAAATAACCTCTGTGATACTTTACATAAACCACCTTTGTGATTTATGTAACAATCCCCTGCATTATGTTATCGATATCGACCAGGTGCACTGAATCTAAAGTAAATTTTTTGGGATCATTCTCTGGCTTCTTATATATCTCAGTAAAACCAAATAACAGAGTGCCAAACATTCGACTTTCTTTATTGGAGAGCTGTGTAGTAAGGGTGCTGAAGTCGTACTTCATGCGTTGGGCATCGTTCACCGTGATCGATGTGGATTGATGGGGATTTAGGGTTGCCACCTCATTCCTTTAAATCCGAACACGTACAAATCAAGAGGAGAACGAAGATTCTCAGTCCAAGGACCATGGCTATGGAACGCCCTACCCACTGACATCCGCTTGGAAAGAAACCATCGGGCATTCAGGAAAAAACTCAAGACCCACCTCTTTTAAGAAGGAAGTCAACGCAGGTTGGATCAAGAGCCTTGAGGCGATTCAGTTCACATTTGCAGCGCTATACAAGTCATTCATTCATTCATTCATGAATTATACAGGTTCTGGGGCTAATTTAATGCAGATAAGGCACCAAGTGAGTTTCATTACCACCTTCATCAGCCACAGAACCTGTGTAATTAATGTGTGTCCGGGTTTAAAGGGATGAGGTGGCAACCCTACGTGGATTGGCATCTTTGGACAAGGTTCTTTTTTTTAATAAAAGACTTGCCAAAAACAGGTACCCTTTACTCATTCACATGGTGGGGAGGGATGCCTTTTTTGAAAAGAGGTTTCCAGATCCGATAAGCCCCCACCTACCCACAGACCCCCACAACCACTGGTCCAGTGTTGTGGGGAAAGGCCCTTGTTTTCATCAACATGGTACCCTCCTTCATGTTAAGAAGTGCTTGTTTCCCCCTGCCTCCATCTTCCCTCCATTCCTGTCCTGCATGGTGAGATCTGGGTATGGAGTTTCAGAGAGGATCCCACAATTTTTTTTTCTTGTTGCTCTTGTTTTTTTATGGGGCTTGGCAATCAGATACATCTCAGTGAGCTATAACAAGAAAGAACTGTACAGCAACATCTTTCTATGTTAAAGTAAAAAATACAAAACTATATAAAGGATATGATCACGGCTTCCCAAACAAAAAGACTCCTTATATAATGGTGGGGTAAGGATCTCCCTAATAAGTTAATATATCAACAGAAGAAGAACACACTCAAAATATTAAGGATTACTCTCTCTTTTTATTCTTGAAAAAGTGTCAATTATAATAATATATAGGATATTCACGGAAACCCCCTGTTGTCTTTTTAATTAGGGCTGAGGGAGAGAGGGGGATTCCATGAGAATCCTATATATTTTTCAAGATTAAAGACAGAGTAATCGTTCATATTTTGAGCGTGGTCTTTACTCTTGTTTACTTGGTCGATATGTTGTCTTATTTTTTTTTTTATTACAGACACTTATATACCACTTTAAATTTTATATATAGATATATATATATATATATATATATATATATATATATATATATATATATATATATATATATATATACACTATAGTGTCAAAGGTATTGGAACGCCTGCCTTTACACATATGAATATTAATGGCACCCCAGTCTTAATCCATAGGGTTCAATATTGAGTTGGCCCACCCTTTGCAGCTACAACATCTTCAACTCTTCTGGGAAGGCTGTCCACAAGGTTTAGGAGTGTGTCTATGGGAATGTTTGACCATTCTTCCAGAAGTGCATTTCTGAGGTCAGGCACTGATGTTGGACTAGCTCTGGCTCGCAGTCTCTGCTCTAATTCATACCAAAGGTGTTCTATCAGGTTGAGGTCAGGACTCTGTGCAGGCCAGTCAAATTTCTCCACCCCAAACTTGCTCATCCATGTCTTTCATGGACCTTACTTTGTGCACTGGTGCGCTGTCATGTTGGAACAGGAAGGGGCCATCCCCAAGCTGATGCCATAAAGTGGGGAGCATGAAATTGTCCAAATGTTTTATATATATATATATATATATATATACAGTGGATATAAAAAGTCTACACCCCCCTGTTAAAATGTAAGGTTTTTGTGTTGTAAAAAAAAATAGACAAAGATAGCTAATTTCACAACTTTCTCCACCTTTAAGGTAACCTATAAACTATACAACTCAGTTGAAAAACAAACGGAAATCTTATCGGAGGGGAAGTAAAAATAAAATAATGTGGGGTTACATAAATGTGCACGCTCTCATATAAATGGGGATGTAGCTGTGTTCAGAATGAAGCAATCACATTCAAACTCATGTTAAAACGAAGCCGGTACACACCTGCCATCATTTAAAGTGCCTCTGATTAACCCCCAAATAAAGTTCAGCTGATATAGTAGGTCTTTACGGACATTTTCTTAGTCACATCCTACAGTAAAAGTCATGCTCTGTGGAGATCTTCCTAAGCATCAGTGTTAAAAGGTTTCAGTCAGGAGAAGAGTACAAAATAATTTCCAAGGCATTAGATATACCATGGAACACAGTGAAGACATCATCAAGTGGAGAAAATATGGCACAACAGTGACATTACTAAGAACTGGACATCCCTCCAAACTTGATGAAAGGACGAGAAGAAAACTGGTTAGGGAGTCTGCCAAGAGGCCTACAGCAACATTAAAGGAGCTGCAGGAATATCTGGCAAGTACTGGCGGTGTGGTACATGTGACAACAATCTCCCGTATTCTTCATATGTCTGGGCTATGGGGTAGAGTGGCAAGACGGAAGCCTTTTCTTACGAAGAAAAACATCCAAGCCCGGCTAAATTTTGCAAAAATACATCTGTCTATGGGAATGTTTGACCATTCTTCCAGAAGCGCATTTGTGAGGTCAGGCACTGATATTGGACTAGCTCTGGCTCACAGTGTCTACTCTAATTTATACCAAAGATGTTTTATTGGGTTGAAGTCAGGACTCTTTGCAGGCCAGTCAAGTTCCTCCATACCATACTCGCTCATCCATGTCTTTATGGATCTTGCTTTGTGCACTGGTCCAAATCATTTGGTGGAGGGGGGTTATTATGTGGGGGTTGTTTTTCAGGGCTTGGTCTTGGCCCCTTAGTTCCAGTGAAGGGAACGCTTAAGGCGTCAGCATACCAAGACATTTTGGACAATTTCATGCTCCCAACTTTGTAAGAACAGTTTGGGGATGGCTAACAGCTAAAAATGGTACAATAACGCCTCACCTTCTGTCCAGGTGATTATGGTCATCAGGGCTAATACGAAAGGCAAAAATGTCTAGTGAAGACACAGATGACAGTGAAAACCTAGCAGTAGTTATAACTCTTCCCTACTCTATTAAATAAAAAATGTTGACATTAGATGTTTAAGTGACCCTATCGCTATACTAAATTTCCCAGAAAAGCAGTTGACCTAAGAGTGTAAAGCTGGCCATACATGGATAAGCAGGAACTGGATGAATTTCAATACATTTTCATGCCTATTTCCCAGCAGACTTCAGGGGACAATTACTCAGGAAAGATGGGTGACTCTACTTGAGTGTCGTTCATTATAGTTTTTCAAATTAGCCTCAAAGTTCCTAACTAGTTACCCCTTCTGCTCTCCACACCACTACACCACTACTCCACTACAATACTGGGGAATTGTCCCCTGAAGTCTACTAAGAAACCAACACTTTTGGCCCTGTGAGTGTCGATCTTCTGTGTCCCCCCCCCTACTCTCAATTGTTCCTTCTGCAGACCTCCAGATCACCATTGTGCCAGCAACAGGAATCTCTGAACACCGTGGAAGAGATAAGAGATCTAAATTCCCAAAATTGCCTGTTTCCCAGTAGATTTCAGAAGATGAATCCTCAGTTGGGGTGGCTGAATCTGCCTGGGTCTGGTTCGTAAAAAAACAATTGCAAATTAAGCTCAAAGTTCACAAACTGAAATGGAAGACAATGGGTTGTGGGATAAATCTTATTATTCAATCCTGGCCATTTGAAAGACTAATAACAAAGCTATTATCAAAAAGAAGAGAAAGAAAAGGAGCGCCCGCACTGAAAATCAAATATATTTATGTATTTTATTTAAAGTTGCAGCAGTAAAAAGAGGCCAACGCATTTCGGGGGGGGGGGGGGGGGGGCGAAGGAATCCCCCTTCATCAGGGCTGCTAGTAGAAATGGTTATGGAATGATTGGCACATGGATCGGACTGCTAGATGTCCACAACTCTGGCTGTGTGTTCAGAGGCAGCAATGCATTGGGTGCCAGGTACTCCTTTTCTTTCTTTTCTTCCACATTATACACAGAGTCTACCACAAGGCCATATACTGAGGTAGTAGCCCAATCCTAAACAGGGCTCACCATCACCTTTTTCTTAAACTGGACACAGATCTCCGGAAACCAATTCTTTCCATCTGCCCACACACTACCAACCTACAACACTGACTGATCAAGTCAGTCCAGCGTGATCTACACCACTTCTTCTAAATGATCAAAAATAGGCATGGGAGGCTGGGCATATACCAATTCCAAAATTAAAAGCAAAGTATAGCACTGTATTTCTCCCTACAGAAAATTGTCAATTGGCCCTAAAGGCACCAAAACCCAATGACGATATGGCTGGTGTGAGCCCACCCATTTATAATGGAGTGGCTAGGAAATCCATTCCTTCAGACAATTGGCTCGTGTTACTCGTATGACCAGGGGTAAATGTTACGTATTGCATCCATTCCTGTGGCGAACCTTCTAAATTTTTATGCAAAAGTTTGCAATTCATGGAATGAGCGCAAACCCATAGAAGAAGCAAACCCAAATTTCGTCCCTATTCCTCAGCAATGAGTTTCGCGCTGCAGTGGGCAGGTGAGGTAAGTATTTCCACTTTTCTTTTCAGATAATTGCTTTCCTGGGGAATTTTCATACAGTGATAGGGAAACTTTAATTAGTATAAGAAAAGAAATGGATATTTTAGTAACCCTGGTTGGACTTCTTCATGACATTGCGCACTGTTTATACAGATAGCAGCCAATCAATGGAAGAACAAGCAGAGTGTTTTGAGCGTGTACCGTAGTGACATAATTACCTTGTCACCGTCACACTCACAGCCAAAACAAACTGACCATCGATACGGTGTTAGTAAACTCTGATAGTAAACACTGAGAAACCAGTAAGAGGAAAAGCATTAAAATTAGCAGAAATCCCATGCTGGATAGGGCAACATGTGAACAAACAGGAAAATGTCACACCGGCTTTTTTTCAGGTCTATTAAATATTGTACTGATAAATACTCATATTGGCATTTAGCTAAAATATTGCTATAAAATTCTACAAATGAAGAAAGGACAGTAAGATAGCAGGCAGCAAAAAATTGTTGACTACAAATATAAAAAATAAATAAAAGTCCAGAAATGCAGCGCTAGTTTCCAATATAAAATGACATTCAAATCACACAAGAAAACAGTAAATGTCCATAAGAGTAGTATTATGCCGCGTACACACGGGCGGACTGTATGGCCTACTTAGTCCGTCGAAACACATTTCAGCGGACAGTCCGCTCGTGTGTGGGCTTCAGCTGACTTTTTCAGCGTGCAGTCTGGCGTACTAAGTATTTCAGATTTTTCGAAATTCTGTCGGTCGTACTTTGGTTTCAGCGGACAATCCGCTCGTCAGTAGGCTAGTTCGACGGACTAAGAATGGCGCATGCTCAGAAAGGATTTACACGGCGGAAGGGTGCATTGCTGTGTATTGGACTTCCTATTTCTAGTCCCGTCGTACATGCTGTACACGTCATCGAGCAAGCTTTCGACGGACTGTTTGTGCATCCGTGTGTGGTCAAGTCCGTTCATTCGAAAGTATGACGGACTGTCCGTTGGATTGTATGACGGACTAAGTAGGCCATACAGTCCGCCCGTGTGTACGCGGCTTTAGAAGGATGAATGAAAGGCCCCACACCAGCTTCAGTGCGTTAGGAACTATACACGGCACCACAGTGTTTCCAGAAAGTCTGTTTATCAGAAAGTTGATCAAAATAGGCATGTGTCATATGTAGAGTATCTCACAAAGGGGAGTACACCGCTCACATTTTTGTAAATATTTTATTATACCTTTTCACGTGACAACACTAAAGAAATGACACTTTGCTACAATATAAAGTAGTGAGTGTACAGCTTGTATAACAGTGTAAATTTTCAGTCCCCTCAAAATAACTCAACGCACAGCCATTAATGTCTAAACAGCTGGCAACAAAAGTGAGTACACCCCTAAGTGAAAATGTCCAAATTGGGCCCAATTAGCCATTTCCCTTTCCCATTTAAAAGATCTCAGGTGTGAATGGGGATCAGATGTGTTAAATTTGGTGTTATCGCTCTCACTCTCTCAAACTGGTCACTGTAGGTTCAACATGGCACCTCATGGTAAAGAACTTTCTAGGATCTGAAAAAAAGAATTGTTGCTCCACATAAAGATAGCCTAGGCTATAAGAAGATTGCCAAGACCATGAAACTGGGCTGCGGCATGGTGGACAAGACCATACAGTGGTTTAACAGGACAGGTTCTACTTAGAACAGGCCTCACCATGGTTGACCAAAGAAGTTGATTGCACATGCTCAGTGTCATATCCAGAGGTTGTCTTTGGGAAATAGACATATGAGTGCTGCCAGCATTGCTGTAGAGGTTGAAGGGGTGGAGAGTCAGCCTGTCAGTGCTCAGACCATACGCCGCACACTGCATCAAATTGGTCTGCATGGATGTCGTCCCAGAAGGAAGCCTTTTCTAAAGATGATGCACAAGAAAGCCCGCAAACAGTTTGCTGAAGACAAGCAGGACATAGACATACTGGAAACATGTCCTGCGGTCTGATGAGACCAAGATAAACTTAGTTCAGATGGTGTCAACCGTGTGTGGCAGCAACCAGGTGAGGAGTAGAAAGACAAGTGTGTCTTGTCTACAGTCAAGCATGATGGTGGAAGTGTCTTGGTCTGGAGCTGCATGAGTGCTGCCGACACTGGGGAGCTCCAGTTCATTGAGGGAACCATGAATGCCAACATGTACTGCGACATACTGAAGCAGAGCATGATCCTCTCCCTTCGGAGACTGGGCTGCAGGGCTTTATTCCAACATGATAACAACCCCAAACACACCTCCAAGATGACCATTGCCTTGCTAAAGAAGCTGAGGGTAAAGGTGATAGAATGGCCAAGCATGTCTCTAGACCTAAACCCTATTGAGCATCTGTGGGGCATCCTCCAATGGAAGGTGGAGGAGCACAAGGTCTCTAACATCCACCATACACTCCCCCATGACGACATCACGGAGGAGTGGAAGAGGACTCCAGTGACAACCTGTGAAGCTCTGGTGAACTCCATGCCCAAGAGAGTTAAGGTAGTGCTGGAAAATAATGGTGACCACACAAAATATTGACACTTTGGGCTCAATTTGGACATTTTCACTTAGGGGTGTACTCACTTTTGTTGCCAGCAGTTTAGACATTAATGGCTGTGTGTTGAGTTATTTTGAGGGGACAGAAAATTTACACTGTTATACAAGCTGAACACTCACTACTTTACATTGTAGCAAAGTGTCATTTCTTCAGTGTTGTCACATGAAAAAGATAGAATAAAATATTTACAAAAATGTGAGGGGTGTACTCACTTTTGTGAGATACGATATATTCCATGACTCAGCACCGATCATCCAGCAGGCAATCAACATTAAAGGACTATGCGTGTACATTCGAACAGGCAGCTCTAAGAATGATATGGATATACCAGCTTGTCAATGACTTAAGGCTCACCAAAATATCAAATAAAGCCGCGGCTAGTGGCGTGCTTGTGTCAAAAGTTGGGTCCCAGCTAACGCGTTTCCTCATCATTAGACATCATTAGAGGTGTACGCCTTCAGTCAAAAAATGAGGCTCTATCTGACTTGCGGCAGCTTCTATTGCACACTTTGAAAAGCTTACAGTATGCAGTGTCAGAATAAGCAATTTTAGTACACAAAAGGAGCCTTTACAACTGCGCAAAACTAAAGATTAAAGGTTGGCATTCAGCTTGGCAGAAAGTCAAAAAAATTACCACAGCAACCATTTTCCCAACTGTAATTTTTCCACAGTTGAGAATAATTATTATAATCATAAGTGATGCCACACTTCTAAAAACAATGTTAGTACTCCTTTAAGACCGCATAAAATACAATTTCCAAAAACATCAAATCAAATATATATCAAACAGTGACAATTCAGTGATAAATGAGTCCTTAAAATGTCCTTAAGTGTATAGCCGCGTACACACGGGCGGACTGTATGGCCTACTTAGTCCGTCGAAACACATTTCAGCGGACAGTCCGCTCGTGTGTGGGCTTCAGCTGACTTTTTCAGCGTGCAGTCTGGCGTACTAAGTATTTCAGATTTTTCGAAATACTGTCCGTCATACTTTGGTTTCAGCGGACAATCCGCTCGTCAGTATGCTAGTTCGACGGACTAAGAATGGCGCATGCTCAGAAAGGATTTACATGGCGGAAGGTTGCATTGCTGTGTATTCGACTTCCTATTTCTAGTCCCGTCGTACGTGCTGTACACGTCATCGCGCAAGCTTTCGACTGACTGTTTGTGCATCCGTGTGTGGTCAAGTCCGTTCATTCGAAAGTAGGACGGACTGTCCATCGGATTGTATGACGGACTAAGTAGGCCATACAATCCGCCCGTGTGTACGCGGCTTAAGGCTGCTTGCATGCACTTGCTCTTTCATTAATGAGAAAACATATATTCATATATTTAAAGTGTGTTTCCTTAATTAGTGTTCAGTTCACCACTATGTGCTCAAATCATCCACATGTAATTGTGATTATCCCCTTACCTAACGTGCCTTCACCTAGAGGATAAGACCAACCAATGGTCTACATGTGTACTTTTCCCTCTCTGAGGATCTGATGTGCAGTTTAATTTCCTTAATGGCAACCTTGAGGTTAAAATCCTCCTTTCCTTATGCTTATCTCCATTCACTTAAATCATAAAAGAGAAAGCTGGATATAGTGCTTATCCTTTTAAAAACAACCGTTCAATGCTAAGGTATAAAATACTTACTTTTTTGGTGCTATGAGTGCATCAAACTGTAAAAAATATACAATGCTCACAATATAGGTATGCAATTACCAGACAGTGTGTTACTGCAATGCTCTCTCGATGCGCGCTTCAGCACGATGACAGACTGGCCCCTTTCCTACGCATTACGCCACAAGGACATGTGGCTTCCTCAGGGGGATGTCAATAATGGTAAAGATAATAATGGGTCTTTCGCTAGCTCTGATGGGCAAAACCTTTCCTCTTGATTTCCAGTTGCTAGTAATGAAAACTTGAATGCGTAAGGAGGAGTGCCTGGCTGAAAAGTTCATCTTGCATTTTGAATCTTTTAAATGTTAAGAGCATCAAATACAGCCAGCGCGTTTTGGGGTGGGAGGCTTGCCCTTCTTCAGGGCTAGAGCAGTTAACATTAAGTGGTTCTAAAGGCTGATGGTTTTTCACCTTCATGCATTCTATGCATGAAGGTAAAAACCTTCTGTGTGCAGCCCCCCCCCAATACTTACCTGAGCTTCCTTTTGATCCAGTGATGTACACAAGAGTATTGGCTCTCCAGGGACTCTTCCTCCTCATTGGCTGAGACAGTAGCGGAAGTCATTGGCTCCAATTACTGTCAATCACAGCCAGTGAGCCAATGAGGAGAGAAATGGGGAGTGTCTGAATGGACACGCAGAGCAGTGGCTTGGAAGCCCACCTGCTTGGGTGCTCCCATTGCAAGCTGTTTGCTCTGGGGGGACTCAACAGCAGGGAGGGGCCAGGAGCGCTGGCGGGAGACCCGGGAAGAAGAGGATCGGACTGCTCTGTCCAAAACCATTGCATAGATCAAGTAAGTATGACATGTTGGTTATTTTTTCTTTTCTTGCCTTTAATATCACTTTAATAATATGACAATGGAATGCAGCAGTTGACCTGTGTTAAGGCTTGATGAAGACTAGTGTCTCCTAAAAGCACCAAGATTCAGACTGCTCTAACCCTGAAGAATAGGGAGGCTTTTCCCTCAAAAACATATTTTTTGTATTTGATACTGTTAACCATTTTCAAAAAGACTTTTAAGTGAAATGAACTTTTGTATCAGGTGCTCCTTTGTACACATTCAAGAATTTACCGTTTGTCAATCACACCTTTTTTTGGAATCAGTTAGGTAGCAGCCTAGGAACAGAAAAAGGTCCACCCTCACTATATATTTGGGCAAGTCTCTGTCCTTGTGATGCATTGTAAACTTGTCTCCCTAATTTTCCCTTAAAGCGGGATTCCACCCTAAAGTGGAACCTCCGCTGATCGGATCCCTCCCCCCCTCCGGTGTCACAATTGACACCTTTCAGGGGGGAGGGGGGTGGAGATACCTGTCAAAGACAGGTATTTTCACCCACTTCCGGGCATAGACTCCCGTGGGAGTCTACGCCATTTCCTGTCCTGCCGCGCTGTCTGCTGGGACACACACGGGTCCCAGTGACAGCGCGGAGATTTCCTATTGCGCGGCGCGGCTCGCGCATGCGCAGTAGGGAACCGGGAAGTGAAGCCGATTTGCTTCACTTCCTGATTCCCTCACCTAGAATGGTGACGGCAGCAGCCGAGAGCCGAGCGATCGACCGGCCTCGGCTGACGGCATCGCTGGAACCCGGGACAGGTGAGTGTCCATTTATTAAAAGTCAGCAGCTGTAGTATTTATAGCTGCTGGCTTTTAATATTTTTTTTTTTGGTGGAATACCTCTTTAATTGTTTGTCATTTCTGGTCACACATATATATATATATATATATATATATATATATATATATATATATATACAGTGCCTTGCGAAAGTATTCGGCCCCCTTGAACTTTTCAACCTTTTGCCACATTTCAGGCTTCAAACATAAAGATATAAAATTTTAATTTTTTGTGAAGAATCACCAACAAGTGGGACACAATTGTGAAGTGGAACGAAATCTATTGGATTTTTGAAACTTTTTTAACTAATAAAAAAATGAAAAGTGGGGTGTGCAAAATTATTCGGCCCCCTTGCGTTAATACTTTGTAGAGCCACCTTTTGCTGCGATTACAGCTGCAAGTCGCTTGGGGTATGTCTCTATCAGTTTTGCACATCGAGAGACTGAAATTCTTGCCCATTCTTCCTTGCAAAACAGCTCGAGCTCAGTGAGGTTGGATGGAGAGCGTTTGTGAACAGCAGTTTTCAGCTCTTTCCACAGATTCTCGATTGGATTCAGGTCTGGACTTTGACTTGGCCATTCTAACACCTGGATACGTTTATTTGTGAACCATTCCTTTGTAGATTTTGCTGTATGTTTGGGATCATTGTCTTGTTGGAAGATAAATCTCCGTCCCAGTTTCAGGTCTTTTGCAGACTCCAACAGGTTTTCATCCAGAATGGTCCTGTATTTGGCTGCATCCATCTTCCCCAAAATTTCAACCCTCTTCCCTGTCCCTGCTGAAGAAAAGCAGGCCCAAACCATGATGCTGCCACCACCATGTTTGACAGTGGGGATGGTGTGTTGAGGGTGATGAGCTGTGTTGCTTTTACGCCAAACATATCGTTTTGCATTGTGGGCAAAAAGTTCGATTTTGGTTTCATCTGACCAGAGAACCTTCTTCCACATGTTTGGTGTGTCTCCCAGGTGGCTTGTGGCAAACTTTAGACAAGACTTTTTATGGATATCTTTGAGAAATGGCTTTCTTCTTGCCACTCTTCCATAAAGGCCAGATTTGTGCAGTGTATGACTGATTGTTGTCCTATGGACAGACTCTCCCACCTCAGCTGTAGTTCTCTGCAGTTCATCCAGAGTGATCATGGGCCTCTTGGCTGCATCTCTGATCAGTCTTCTCCTTGTCTGAGCTGAAAGTTTAGAGGGACGGCCAGGTCTTGGTAGATTTGCAGTGGTCTGAATCTCCTTCCATTTCAAAATGATCGCTTGCACAGTGCTCCTTGGGATGTTTAAAGCTTGGGAAATCTTTTTGTAACCAAATCCGGCTTTAAACTTCTCCACAACAGTATTCCGGACCTGCCTGGTGTGTTCTTTGGTCTTCATGATGCTCTCTGCGCTTTCAACAGAGCCCTGAGACTATCACAGAGCAGGTGCATTTATACAGAGACTTGATTACACACAGGTGGATTCCATTTATCACCATCAGTCATTTAGGACAACATTGGATCATTCAGAGATCCTCGCTGAACTTCTGGAGTGAGTTTGCTGCACTGAAAGTAAAGGGGCCGAATAATTTTGCACGCACCACTTTTCAGTTTTTTATTTGCTAAAAAAGTTTAAAATATCCAATAGATTTCGTTCCACTTCACAATTGTGTCCCACTTGTTGGTGATTCTTCACAAAAAATTTAAATGTTATATCTTTATGAATTCTTGATATGCTGGAATTTGTAATGTTCTTATATTAAAATAAATTGTACTATATCCCCTTTTTTAATATAAAATTGGTTTTCCTTCTATGTGATCTATTTAACTTATGTGCACAGTAATAGTCCCCTTGCTCACATTCTCTTGACACCTCTGCTTGGAGACCAGAGGTCTCAAACATTTTGTCTATATACAATTGGGATGAGGATGCACATTGTAAGGTTATACTTTCGATTTATTCTGTGAGGCCGTTCTCTAATCTCACTATATATTCATCATGAATCTCCTTATGGTATACCCATCAGAACTTATGTTCACTCTTTTTGGTCCAGTGCTATTATAAACACTTCAGGCAATTATCATCAATGAAGACATCTGCCTTGTACTGAAAATGTACAGTAGTGTCACCAGTGTGCCTCCACTTTTTCCATTCTGGAATCCACAGGGTTACACACATTTGAAAACAATGCCTTTCACTGTCCATATTGTTGATCTTGTTCATCTTTCCATAAGAGAATCAAGGCCTTTCACCCTGAGCCGTTTGACGCAGGTTGTCTGCCTCCTGGCATTCCTGAGGGTAGGGTACAGGACATTCTACAGAAGGTGGAGATGTGATGGAGATCAGGTCCTTGGCCTCCAAAAGCTCCTGAAACATGCTGATGAATCTCTATTCTTTTTTTTTCTTTTATCAAGGGAACATAGAAAAGATTTCAAAGGACGGAGATCAGGATGATTCCTTTGCTCCGAGACCTGTTGCCAAAAACAGAAGGACTGTAAAGTAGAAGCAACTCATTACAGTCCTGCAGATGGTCTTTACCAATGACCTTCTACAGGAGTAGGATGAATTTATGAGTCTTTGAAAAGCTGTGGAATAGCTTTATTTTTTTTTCTTTTGTAGTTGGGCTTTGCTTTATTAAGTTGATGAGGATAAGAAAGGTCATGGAAAGCTATAAACGCCTTATAATTTGGCAAAGACAATATTTCAGGTAAAATAAGAATAGCACCTTCATATTTCATATGTGTTCTCACCAATTAAATTCTGCGAAGGAGAGACGGTGAGGGAATGTGGAGGGGGGGGCAACAAATTTTCAAGTTTAGTATCTGACTTATCTGATGTTACTTATTAGAAACTGCTGATTTGGAGCTCTGATCTGCCATTTACGAGCACAGGATTTTCTGCGTAATTAGAAGCGATGCGTACGTATAAGCAATGTTCATTACCGTAGCCTCTTGGTGCTGTATATAGCAGCTCTGGATTTATTTGGCTCGGTACAAATACATTTGATTTGTATTAATCATTTATGAGTAAAGAGATGAAGGACACATAATAAAGATATTTGCCATTGTGCTAAACCACATCCATTAAAGCTTGACTCAGTAAACTTTTATTTTTTTTTGACAGACAGAGTGGGGAAGAGGCAACATATTTGTCAAGTTCCTTAATGCGTTTGTGACCCCGTTGGGGAGATTCTCCTCATTTCCTGACACCAGTGCAACAAATGGGAAGGGAGGACAAAACTTCCCAGCTCTAGTAAAAATGAGGACACAGACAGCAAATAAAGTCTTGATAGAGACCTTAGCTTATAACTTGAATTTCAAGACCAAGTATGTTTTGGCAGAAGTTGGGCTTTAAAGTGATAGCTTTGAGTTTGCTGAGATCACATACTAGACGGTGGTGCCCAGCAGCAGTCTCAGTGCTTTTGGATGTCTACACCAGTGTTTCTCAACTCCAGTCCTCAAGGCGCCCCAACAGGTCATGTTTTCAGGTTTTCCATTATTTTGCACAGGTGATTTGATCAGTTTCACTGCCTTAGTAATTACCACAGCCGTCCCATCTGAGGGAAATCCTGAAAACCTCACCTGTTGGGGCGCCTTGAGGACTGGAGTTGAGAAACACTGGTCTACACAAAGGAGGCTTTTAGAGGTAAATCACACCCATAAACTACTTGCTGCACTACTTTTCTGTGACTTTGGTGCAACTTTGTTGCTGCAGACTGCAAAGTTAAATCACAAAAGTTACAAGGAAGTCGCATTCAAGCCGCATTACATTGGGGTGGCAGCAGTGTTAATAGAGCCTTAATGATAAAGGGTTACAGATTTCCGGTGTATCTGAACTCAACTAATATGTAATACAGATATGGATAATCCGACCGTGTGTGGGCTCCATCTGACTTTTTCAGTCGGAATGTCCGACCAACAAAGTTTGAGAGCTGGATATAACATTTTCCCGACAACGTGATCCGATCGGACTTTGTCCTATTGTTTGTAGAGAATTCCGATCGGACAAAGTGCCACGTATGCTCAGATCAAATTACGAGACCAAAGCTATTGGCTACTAGCCACAATGTAGTCCCGTCGTAACGGACAAACGCCATCACGTTCTGAATGATCGGATTTTCCCTTAGGAAGTTGCAATGTCAATTAGCAGACTCCGAGACTTCTACAGGTAGACAGCCATGCAGGGAAAGGCATCCAGCAAGATACCACATCTGCATGTGTAGGAGCGCTGTTTCCTATGGCAGCAGTCTTAGCCCTTGTACACACGAGAATCTGTCGGAATGAGTCTTATCGGACCGTGTCGTCAGATAATCCGACTGTGTGTGGTATGCATCGGACTGATTCCGTCCGAATCTCCGTCCGACCCAATTTTTCAACATGTTGGAAATATTTCCCGACCAACTGGGCCGGACAGACCTAATCCGATCATGTGTAGAGCATTTTCATCGGACCAAGTGCCACGCATGCTCAGATCAAATTCCTACATCAAAGCTATTGGCTACTAGCCTGAATGTAGTCCCATCGTAACGAAATTACGTCATCACGTTCTGAAAGATCGGATTTTTCGCCAACTTTGTCCGACCATGTGTATGCAACAGTTTCGGACACAATCCGTCGGACTAAATCCGACGGGCAAAATCTGACGGATTTGGTTGGCAAAATCTCCGACTGTGTGTACGTGGGCTTAGAACAGTTCCTAACACAAATTGTAACAAACTCCTTTACTTTTATACAGTCTCGAGACTCTCAGCCCACTGAGCTCCCAGTCTCTTTCACTAGACTTGCTGATTCACTGCCATTCTGCCACTGAGCTCTTCTAATCTTCTCACTTTAGTGTCTTCCCCAAGCGTCACCCCCCTTTCCCTTCTGGGTCCCTGGCTTGACACTCCAGAAACTCCTCAAGTGCCACCCCACTGGCTGGGTCCCTGGCTTGGCACTTGCTGAATTTTCCTGATTCACCTTCCCCAGTTGGTGAGAATACTGCTCCTGTACTCGCTTCAGCTACACACTGTGGTTCCTGGTAACAAGGTGGTTTGTCCCTTAGTGGTGACAGATTCCCCTCTACCTCTGACCATGACTGATTCTCCGGCCGGCAGAATCGTCACTTTTGGTTGGACTGCCAGCCACGATCCCAACCATACGCTGGTCTCTTGCTTTTGGATAGGCCCTCAGACAGTCAACAGCCAGATAGGCCCAAAATCTGACCTAGCAGCCCGGGCAGCACAACAAACGTCCACCCAGACAGCTGTCCAGGTGGCACAGAACCCAAATCACCTGACCCCACTCAAATAAATAGGCTCTTCCAGCAGGCCAAGGGACCCAAGAAAATTCTTGCCCATTGGCTGAGATACCCTATCCTTTGCTAATCTGTCCTTACAATGCCCTTGTCTTATCTAATGTCACCAGATACCAGGCCATCTAGTGACTGAAGAGAGAAGTGCAGTAATTCCAGCCTTTTGATTGATCCCTCCCAATTGGCCAAGGCAATAATACCTGGCACATAAATTTAGGAGCAGCCCTGCCTAGACATCAGGGTGCTACACTTTAATCAACTCTCCAATGCCAAATTATAGTTACTTTTCCTCTGCTCCCCCCACCACTCTGGTCAGCATAAGGAGCCTAATGGAATAACTGGGACTCTGCATGATAGTTCTGCATCAGTCACTACTGTTATACAGAGTCCTTGCCCCTGAATAAGATATAACTCCAGCGATTAATAGCTTACACAGGACTTTTCATTTGTTGCCAGTGTCTGAATAGAGTGATGCAAGAGTGAAAACAGGTACTGTACTGTATATGATGTCAAGGAGGCCACCCTTGTAGTTAGGTTGCTAGTAGCGTTGAGGCAAATTTAGTTTTTGGCTCCTCTGTAGCCAATGGAGTGAAGTTTGATTTGACTGTTCTGGGTTCTGGTGATTGCAGGTTCGACTGCTCCCCCCTTGTTTCCTGCAAGTTCTAGAATTTAGTGGGTTGGAAGAGGCAGACCCTCTACTTGCATATTCATACAGCCTTAGCCAATCCCTGGTAGGAAGAATGACCAGCAGGAGGCTGGGGTGTTTATAAATAAGCTGGGGCCTAGAAAAGCAGGATCCTTATCCTGTGTGGAGAAGACCCAGTCTGGAGTACTGTTTGCTCTTGCATTGGAGTCCCCTGAGCTGTAGTTCACTCATCACTAGCCATGATTAAGGCCTCAGGGCCAAAACGCCTTGGCTTTTTATGGCTGCTTGTCACCGCTACCAATAAAGGACTATACGTTTTAGCCAATTTTCACTGGCTCCAGCCTTTACTTTTGTTCAAGAGGGGTTTCACCTTGAAGAGACAGTCATTGTCAGGGACTGTCCTCCATTATATTTTGCACTAAATTTGGAGTATATCAAGGCTCACACTATACCCTACCCAAGTTCTTCAAGCAATAAATCTAAAAAGACAATTCCTGTCTGGTTCTTGTGTAGATGGACTGGGAAGCTACCATATACCTGTCTGCTTACCTAGAACTCGGAACAAACAGCAGGGCCCATCAGGAGTCTGTACATTATAATTATATAATGATTTTATACATTCTTAAATCCAGCAAGTAGGTAGCTCCTATTCATGTGCTTTTCAGTTTCTCTTTATTTTATGATGTCATTTGTTTACAGAGCTCAAAAGATTAAATTTATATACACACATAAATAGGAACAGCAACTCTTCCCCTTCTCTGCCTATGAATGCCTCAGAGACAGTTTCTAAAAATTACAACTGCCACCACTTTGGAAAATTCATAGAGCTCCTAGAATTTTATGTTATTGCAAATATAAAACATATTCAAATTATATATTTAAAATTAACATTTTTAAACATAAAAATCCATTAAAAAAAACTTAAATGCAAAAATAAATACAATTGATACAAAACGTATCCTTTAAGAATACTTCTCCAGTCTGTAACTATGGTTTTATTAGTCCAATACGACTGACTTCTGTGTGCTACATTATTACTAGGGATGGCCGAACTGTTCGCCCGGCGGTCGGTTCGTGGCAAATTTTGCGTGTTCGCGATTCGCCCGATCGGCGGACTATTGCCCCTGTTCGCCCGGCGGACATATGTGTTTACAGTGTGAAAGAACTTTGACCCATGATGGCACATCCATCATGGGGTACAGGACAGCCAATTGAGACATTTCAGCACATGGACAATTGGACATTCCCCCTACCTTGTAAATAGACCTGATCTGGCGGCCATTTTATATTCTGTCTTATGCCGGTTTAGGGATAGGAAGCTGTGTGGAGCAGGGAGAGACTGTAGTGACACAAATCGCTAGCTATTAGGTCCACAAAAGTCCTTTTAAGGACTGGTATAGGTGTAGTACAGTATATAGGGTTCAGTGCACTGCTGTGCTGGTGATTGCAGCAGCCTGTCTTTTGTCAGTGTAGGGGGGGACAGGACGCTGTGTGCAGCAGGGACAGTCAGTTTAATCACTAGCTAGCTATTACTATTAGGTCCACAAAGGTCCTTTTAAGGACTGGTATAGGTGTACAGTATATAGGGTTCTAGTGCACTGCTGTGCTGGTGATTGCTGAGTGCACTGCTGACTGATTCTGCAGCTGTCTTTTGTCAGTGTAGGGACAGGACGTTGTGTGGAGCAGGGACAGTCAGTTTAATCACTAGCTATTACTATTAGGTCCACAAAGGTCCTTTTAAGGACTGGTATAGGTGTACAGTATATAGGGTTGTACACATATAATATACTTTCTTCCAAATATAGAAAGAATATTATACTTGACTGCTGCCCAATTCTGCAGCTGTCTTTTATCAGTTTTGGGACTGAGGGACAGTCTGCAAATCACTAGCTACTAGGTCCACAAAGGTCCTTGTAAGGACTGGTATAGGTGTACAATATATAGGGTGCTGGTGCAGGGCTGTGCTGCAGATTACTGCCCTATTCTGCAGCAGTCCTTTATCTGTGTAGTGACTGAGGGACAGTCTGCAAATCACTAGCTACTAGGTTCACAAAGGTCCTTGTAAGGACTGGTATAGGTGTACAATATATAGGGTACTGGTGCACTGCTGCTGACTGCTGCCCTATTCTGCAGCAGTCCTTTATCAGTGTAGTGACTGAGGGACAGTCTGCAAATCACTAGCTACTAGGTCCACAAAGGTCCTTGTAAGGACTGGTATAGGTGTACAATATATAGGGTGCTGGTGCAGGGCTGTGCTGCAGATTACTGCCCTATTCTGCAGCAGTCCTTTATCAGTGTAGTGACTGAGGGACAGTCTGCAAATCACTAGCTACTAGGTCCACAAAGGTCCTTTTAAGGACTGGTATAGGTGTACTATTTGGTGTGCAGTATATAGGTGTGTAATACACGTATAAAATACTTGCACATATAGAAAGCATAGTATAGTGCGTTTCCACTGTGCAGCATTGTGACTGCTGAGCGGTTCTGCAGTGATACTACGAAGAGTGACAAACGCAATAAAAAAAAAGTATTATAACTGGTGTGATAGACCAGTGGCCCCCAAAAACAACAGATTGAAGTGGGGTGTTATATACCTTCTTCCACATACATACTGCACTTCTATAGAGACTTTTGTCACAGGGTCATTTTAAAAATGACAGGCAGAGGAAGAGGCAGGCCCAGGGGTGGTAGGGGTAGGGCAAGAGCAACAGGCTTGAGCCAAAGTGGCAATTTGCAGAAGGTGCATGTGATTACGTCAAAGGACGCACCAGACTTGGTTGAGTGGCTCACTCAGCCTTACTCTTCTGCATCTTCCTCATCCTCTCGATCTGTACCCTCTTCTTCACTCTCTGCTGTGTGCACCCCCAAAGACACTACCACCACCACCACCATATACCTTCCGCTTGAGTCACAGGAAATATTTTCTGATCCATATCAAGACATTTCCGATGCGCAGCCACTCTTGGCATTGGATCAGGAAGAGGAGGTAGCAGCAACCGCCACTCAACAGACTGACTGCTGGTGTCAGTGCTCTATATCACGGTGCTGGTGTCAGTGCACTCTATCACGGTGCTGGTGTCAGTGCTCTATATCACGGTGCTGGTGTCAGTGCACTCTATCACGGTGCTGGTGTCAGTGCTCTATATCACGGTGCTGGTGTCAGTGCACTCTATCATGGTGCTGGTGTCAGTGCTCTATATCACGGTGCTGGTGATCATCTCCTGCACCCTCTTCATAGCCTACCCTGACCTTTCCTCTCCTCCATTGCCTTCATGCGCTCCTGAGTCCTGAATTGTTAAAATTTCACAGATAAAAAAAGAATGCTTGTAGTTGTCGATCCCAGATTCACTTCATACATATGTTATGTCAGTGGTCATGTGGTGGGACTATGTGTGCACAGCTAGTAAGTATTTTGTGGCTGGAAATATGACCTGTAGGTTTTTAAAGTTTGCCTGCCATTGAAGTCAATGGGGCCTGCCGCAAACTTTGCGGTTCGCAAACTTTTGGCCACGTTCGCGAAACGTCCCGTCGGAAGTTCGTCCATCTCTAATTATTACCTACCCGACCTTTGCTCTGAAATAGAAAACTGTCAGTGCTTTGGCCCATAATGCAGATTGAAAGGTTCACATGCTCCAGGCCTTTTTATCTTTTCCATTTTCAGCCCTGAGATCTTCTGTAAAAGGGAAAACACATACCCTATTTTCCCATGCCTCTATTTATATGGACCATACTGATTCTGTCCTAATAGAACTGTTCAAATGTGACATGAAGTCTCATGATGCATTCATTTTAGGAGCAGGCAAATGTACAAATTCCCAAGAAAAAGTTAAGAGGCAAATCAAGATATAATGAAGTTGTTTGGAGGTGTCTGATCGCATCAAACCTCAACTAATGCAAATCTGCCTGTGGTTTACCTATGAGGAAGAAGGTTCAGATTCTCCAAACAGAGAAATTAAGGTGAATATGGAGGATTTGATGTTTGCAGCTCCAACATAATTTATGTAGAAATCTGTTGCCCAAATTGAGCATGAGGGATAAGGAGGGTTGGAATACTGAAGGTAAAAAACAAAAGAAAATGAGGCAGGCTTCAAAGGGGACATTTCAAAACTAACCAAACCATGGGTAGGGTAAGATTGAGGAGGACAGTGTTGTGGACTCGGGGTCCTCTGCTGCAGCCAATTTGTGCCTTTGAAGCCACATTAAATTGACGCAATTCATGCTGTACAGTATTTTTTTATTTTTTTTCTTGCTTTGTTAAATGTCCCACATGGCAATGCCAAGCTCCCCATGTTCTTTTTTGGCAATAGTCTGCCTAAAAGTTCAACATCCCAAAAAATAGTCCAACAAATTTGGGTTTGCTGAAACTTTTTAACCGTTTACTGAACCCTTGTCCATCTATCCATAGATAGGTCTTCTATCTATCTATCTATCTATCTATCTATCTATCTATCTATCTATCTATCTATCTATCTATCTATCTATCTATCTACAGTATATATCTATATATCTCTGTGCAGATGTCTGCTGGTATCTGGAGTTTTCTGGGGGAATTCATAAAGAGTGCCATGGACACTTGGCCTTCTGCACTGAAATTTTCAATACTTGCACAAGATTCGTGTACAGTACATGTCAGAGACTGGTACATGAAACCGTTGGACGTCAGCAATGAGGTTGATATATTCACACTGGGCACTCTTTCTTCAGTGCACTCCTTAATCGGCCACTGAGCCAATCACACAGCCAAGTGCATGGCCAAAGAGCTTTGTAGTTGAGTGGGCTGAGCCTGAGAGACTAGTTCCCCATTGGGTCTGCCTTGCTTTAGATTGATATCGCACAACAGTGTGTGGATCCATAGCAGGTATTCAATAGGCTTTAGAATTCTCCACTGCCATCTGCTCTTAATCAAAAGCAAGATGGGGAACTAATCTCTCAGTTCCCCACTAGGCTCTGAAACTGGTGCAAATGCTTGTCTGAGGCTCAGGTAGGTGAAAAAGACGCACTGCCTGAAAACTGTTGTAATGCATTACTTTATACCCCAGCCTGAGTTTATTTTAAATCACCACTATGCAAATATTATTTAACATTAAATTAGAACTTTAGACAAAACTTTTTTTCATTTTGGATAGAGTAAGGGAGGTTTAAAACCCCTGTCAGATGTTTTTTTTTTTCGCCATCTGTGTCCGATTGAGACATTTACCTTCACTTCCTGTCCCATACCCTAACAGGAAGTGAGAGGAAATACCTGAAAACTAAGGAAATTCCTTGGGGACCCCCATGTCACTAGAACTAGTGTCCCCATTGGAAGTTGTCCCCTCTATTACTTTTACTACCTTATACTTTATCCTTTACATATACTTTAACATCTGATTGTGCATCATGCAAAAAATCTCTTATTGTCCTGTAGGTCACATCCACAGAGTTAGTGATCATTCCATTCTATGAAACCTGCTGGCTTTTTAGGTCATTTACATTGTACAATTACTGAATAGTGTGTATGAAATGGTTTTGACAATATTATCAATTCTGCCATCAGTGAATTTTTACCAAAAAAGGAAATTCCACTCACTGAGTCGGATTTGGTTAGAAAAAACAATCTACTCTTTCTAATTAATTTAATCAGAGGGTTCTTTTTTTATAGGGCTGGGATTGTTATTTGTGTACTGATGCTTTACATTTTAAATTTAATATTTTATTATTGTCTGTTTTTTTCTTTATTTGAAGGAATCTTTTGTTGCCACAATGTTGGAAGGGGCTTCCATAATCCTTTGTGTACTGTTGCTTTACATTTTTATTTTACCTTTTTTCAGTGTCTGTTTCTTTCTTTATTTGAAGGAAACTGTTGCCACAAAGTTGAAAGAGACTTTTGTAATCCTCAGGAGCCTATTGTACCCTGAAAGTAACATAATGGCAACATTTTGCCAACATCTTGAGATTTTGGTTACATTTTTGAAAGATTTAATTTTCTCATTCATATTACTGATGTATAAAGCAAAGAAGGAAAAGGCAAAAGGAAATATTGACTTGTAAAAACTATAATGCATTTATACTCAGGTGTAGAGCAGTTGCGTTCCACAATGACAGTTGATTGGTCCCATTATTCTCGTGGTATTCCAGGATATCTCGGCTCTAAGCATCTCTCAGCTGAAGTTCCTGCTAAGTGGGTTTTACTGTACATTTCAAGCTGGTGATTTATAGCTTGTTGGGGATGTGATGCTTCTCATGACAAACTAATGCACAGTAATCTTGCAAGATCCTTCCCTGGAATTACATTATCACTTGGTTTAAAAGGCTTTTCCAGAGTCTATCTTATCATAGGAGAGAGCCTGGCATGCCTGGGAGAAGGTGGCAGGCAGAGAAAATAGTGAGACAAATGTGAGAGTATTGATGGTAAATTATGTGTAAGTATATAATACCTCTGCATTAGCCTTTTCTGTAGATGGCCTTTTTGCATTGTTAGGCTTAGGCCATGTTAGGAAATTGTAGTGGACTTCATTTTTACTGCCCCACCCCCAAGCTGCAAAGGCAGCTCTATGGGGATAGATATACAATGCCATGGCATCACAGCACAACTAAAATTAGCCCTCCTGTCACGTTTGGTGGACAGGACTGTCCATTGAGCGTGATCTAGTGAAGTGAATGGGGCTGCGACGCAAGCGCATGCAGTGTACATGGTTGCAACACAGTAGTGCAGGCTTTTAGGGGTTAAAACAGGCAGTGGGAAAGCAACACAATGCCTCCTTAATGCCTTTCAAACGTGTAAGTGAGCCTTAAATATTGATGAAGCAATGTTTCCCTGTTGTCTTAAAGTATGAGAATGAAAACACTAAAGCAGTGAACGTGATATTGACCACACTTTCAAGGGCGGTTAATTTTTCCCTTAAATTGAGACCACATGCACAAGGAAGATTCACCTGCAGTAAATATTTGGTGAATGTCTCATTCACAGCTTTATAAGTATGTCTCTAAATTTTTTATATAGCTTTAACATTAGGCCGCGTACACACGGGCGGATTGTCTGCCCAACTAAGTTCGTCAGACAATCCGACAGACAGTCCGTTCAACTTTTGAATGAACGGACTTGACCACACACGATGAACAGACAGTCCGCTGAAAACTTGTGCGAGGACGTGTACAGCACGTACGACGGGACTAGAAAAACGACGTCCAATACACTGCAATGCAAGCTTCGGCCATGTAAATCCTTTCTGAGCATGCGCCATACTTAGTCCGTCCAACTTGCCTACACACGAGCGGACTGTCCGCTGAAACCAAGTTTGGACGGACAAAACCAAGTTTGGACGGACAAAATTACGGAAATTCCGAAAGACTAAGTCCGTCAGACTGTCCGCTGAAAAAGTCCGCTGAAGCCCACACACGAGCGGATTGTCCGCTGAAACACGGTTCAGCGGACTAAGTTGGGCAGACAATCCGCCCGTGTGTACGCGGCCTAAGAGTGCAATTTCCTAATTTATCCTCAATATATTTAAATGAAAACCTTTTATTGAATTATCAGCTGATCCAAGCAGGCCCTCCCATGTTCAAGCACTTCCTGTTGTGTGGTGACAACACTCTGTCCCTGTCTACCAGTTGATCTCCTGCATTGCCACCCTTTCGCGCAAACTTCCATTTGATGCTACAAGTGGCCATTGGAACACACAAGAGATAAGCAGCACTAAGATGGAACAAAAGATTAAAAAACGTTTTTTTTTTCATTTTAAAACATTGGCAGTGGTTGCAGCACTACAGTCTGCTAAAGACACTGAAATGTACTATACAGCCGGCTGTGCGCCAGACCTGAAATGAGTATGAAAATATAGTGAGCCACATGCTGAGTATTGGTGGGTTGCATGTCAGGCACAAACACCCTATACAATTCAGTATATTCTGCAAATAAAACCAAATACAACTATTTGCAGATGCTTTAGATATACTGTACATTATCAGCACAAAGCGCGTTAACTAGCCTGTGAGCAACAACAGATTAATGGAGATTATCAGAATGTTAAGTAGGAAACCATTTCCATTTCCAGCAGTGGAAACCCCTGTGATAGAATCCAGACCTCTCCTACCGTTCCCTGTTTCCATAGTCCCCAGATTAAGATCCAGAGTACAGCCAACACCCAAGTTGGGGGACTTGGAGGGCCTGTCTGTTCCGTTCTAACCCTGTTCAAAATGTCATTGACATAAGAAACAGGAATCAGGGTACAAGTCTGTATACTGCTGAAACAAAGAACACATTTCCTTAAAGCTAAACTTTAAAGTTAAACCCTAAATTTAAACTTATTCTGATACATTATTCTTGTGATCCAGGTGCCCCAGCCAAGGTCTTTAACCACTACTAGAGCAGCAGAGCAATTTGATCAAGGACAAATCTTCAGCCTGCTCAGGTTTGGCTAAAGACAAAGCAGCCAGGACCCAAGAAAAAGCAGCAACTCTTGTATGAAGTTACTGTATCTACTCACTCTTCATGTAAGCCCATATGCACCGATGCAGGGATGATTGGCTCCTGGTATTGCACCACCAGGGAATAAAAAGATGCTTGCACTTTGTCAGGGCAAGTGGAGATCAAACTATTTAGGAATGAATGGAGATTGCAGCATAAAAGGAGCTCAACCTGACAACAAAGTAATTGAAGAAGAAGCTGTGTGAAGGCCTCACAGGGAAATTTCAGTAGAATGGAAACAGGGAAGTATTAGCCCCTGTACACACGGTCGGAGATTCCGACAACCAAATCCGTCAGATTTCATCTGACGGATTTTGTCCGACGAATTTTGTCCGAAACTGTTGCATACACACGATCGGACAAAGTTGTCGGAAAATCCGACGTGATTGCGTTATTTCGTTATGACGGGACTACGTTCACGCTAGTAGCCAATTGCTTTGGTGTAGGAATTTGATCTGAGCATGCGTGGCACTTTGTCCGATCGGAATTCTCTACACATGATCGGAGTATGTCCAATCGGAGCATTTTGTCGGAAAATTTTACCAACAAGTTGGAAAACTTGGTCCGTCGGAAACAGTCCGATGGATGGAGACCACACACAGTCGGAATATCCGACAAAACGGTCCGATCGGACACATTCCGTTGTATAAGGGCTAAGACTTTGGGGTCTGCAGACTAGCACCTTTTTATCCCCGCAAATATGTTAAAATTACAGGTGGTTCCAATATGTTCAAGCCTTTAAAGAGCCTGCTAACCTAAGTTGGCATTTCAGTTAAAGGAGAAGTATGGGGTTGGCTTTTTTCCCATAATCATACTTACCTAGGTGGATGCAGCATCTGTCCACTGGTGTCTCTGTACTGAGAACTGAGCCATCGAACACTGCTGATGGCTCAGTTCTCTTGGTTCCCCGGGAGGAGAGCTGCTGGCTGTCAATCAGCAGCTCTCCTGCTCTGCTCCCCCACGCTCACTGGAGCACTGAGCTGTGGAGGAGCGGGGAGAGGCCATCTCAGCCTCTCAGTGGCTTGCTGAGGGGCTGAAACAGGCATCAGTCCAGGCACCTGGTGGACCCAGACTTCTTAAGTCGGGATAATGCGGTGCCTGGACTGCTCTTGGTAACATCAGCAGAGAGCGGACTTCAGACCGCTCTCTGCTGAAAACGGGTCACAGGAGTGCAAAACTAATTGGACTCCTGTGACCCTTAAGAGAAGCGCAGCCAAGCGAGCCCAGGCTGGACTTCTTCTTTAAATTGCATATAAACTCTCAGATTTTTATTATATTTTGAGATCTCTAGTAGTAAGAGTTTCCAATCATGGCTCAGGGGGACTAAGTCCATTCCCAAAACTATATAAGGCTGCCTACACGGTGGCCCACCCATCTTAGAATATTGAGCCCTACTTCCATCCTTGGAGGGTTATCCCACACCCATTTGCATTTTACAATAAAAAATAAGTCCAATAAGTACAGTTGGACACCTAGACCTTGTCACTACCCTAATCCCCATTCATCCAAATGGTCCCACCATCCTAGGTACCCAAGATCAGAGATCTTACCACCATAGTCCCTGTGAGAAGAAAAACATCAAAATATGAGTTGACAGAACCTTTAAGAATTATACTTAAAAAAAAAATGAAAGCTCCCCTTACCAATGCTGAGTATACAGTGTTACACTTACCATAGACAAGCAAGTAATCAAGTACAGGATCTGATGCCTACTCTGGTAATGGAGGTGCTCCTGTTCTCTTCTCCTGTGGGCCTATTCTCTATAGACTGAACACAAGACTAGAGTGTCTGCAGCAGCTCCTGGACCAGATCTCCTGTCAATCAATGGTAGGTATATTCGGAATTGGGAGTTGGGTCTCCCAGAATTAACTATTTTGAAGAATGGTTACTCTTTTATGGACTGTTTAGAAATTATTATTTTAGGAATTGCTAAACAGACTGGAGAAAAATACACAAATGCTGTATATCAGTTCCCTTCTATCAGTAAAGTAAAATATTTAGATGTTCATAAATCCATGTAAACTTGATAGAACAAAGAAATAAAATAATCTACTATATAAATGGACTGTGAGTTCATAACCTTCTGTGGATATCAGCAAATTTCCACCTGGAAGATAACACCTTGTGCAACATCCAGCATTTCCATATCACAGGTGGAATTAACTACCTTTCACTTAGAGGTAAAGAGGTTAGAGAGAGGGCAAAAATAACTCGGAGGATTGTATACTTTTTACTCCCTTTGACACCCCAACTTTCTGAAAGGGAAAGAGACGTATTTTAGCACCAACATTTTTAGTTAGAAGATGCAGCTGTACCATACCCCCATTCCTTAGTAGGATAAAAAAAAAAAAAGATCACCAATTTGCACTAAAGACATATTTAATGTTTTTTATAGACATGTTTTTTTATAGAAAGGGAGGTACATATACATAGTATATTGGAGATACATTATGGATTCCAACCTTTTTACCCCTTGTGGGTGTAGCATATATCTAGTCCATTAAAGATGGATGTCGATGAGATGAGAAGAAAATAAGCAAATGGAATTTTTAGGATACTGCAATGATCTGTTCAAATAATGTTAAAATGATTGTGGTTTTATTAGGTACTAGAAATGAAAAACCTATAAAACACGCTGCACATATATTTCACAGTAAAACTTCCATTGCTGGCTCAACAGACTATGGCATGTTATTAATAATTTGTTCAGGTAATTGTGATATACAATATAATCATGCTATTATGCACATGAACATTACATAATTAAATATACTTTACTTTTGTTTGCATAAATATTAAATATGAAAGGAAAGCCTTTTTGATTGTGTGATTTCCATGTGAGTAATTGCATGATTATTTATTGCAGACAACTGCCTCCCTAATTTTCCTTCCTGAAGAAGTGGACTGGGATCCACAAAACATGTCAAAGTGCTTTGGGCCGTGGACCTTTAATACCCTTTTTCATCAGTTATTCATCAATAACTTGACTTTGTCTGTTGGGCCTGCAATGGAGGTCTTCATTTTGATTTACCATGTATTGTATAACATGTTTATGAGTTATTCATTTTATTCTTAATAAAACAACAATCATTTTACCAGTATTAAAACAACTAGATATTTTGCAGCAACTTAAAAGTCCCATAGCGATTGTTTATTTTTGTCTTAGTTTTAGGTTACAATTATACCGCGTACACACGACCAGACTTATGTCCGACAGACTTCCGAAGGAGTTCTGCCGGAGTTCTGCCGGAGTTCCGACAGAGTTCTGACGGACTTTTCGAATGAGCGGACTTGGCCACACACAATCACACCAAACTCCGACGGATTCGAACGTGATGACGTACGACTGGACTCGAATAAGGAAGTTCATAGCCAGTAGCCAATAGCTGCCCTAGCGTCGGTTTTAGTCCGTCGGAATAGCATACACACGAGCAAATTTTTCGGTAGGAACTGGGTCCGGCGGAGTTCCGTCGGAAAAATTTGAAGCATGTTCCATTTTCTAAAGTCTGTCAGACTTTTGCGAATCAAAAGTCCGTTGCAGCCCACACACGATCGAATAGTCTGACGGAATCATTCCGTCAGACTTTGGATGTTGAAAAGTCCGCTCGTGTGTACGGGGCTTTACAGTTTGCTCCCCCAAACCTGACACTAGGCCAGTAGTGACCTACACTGCTCTCCTCCACACTAGAGTCCACCACTCTGATCTACTCCCCTGCCTCCAATTACCTTCTATGTCTTTGGACACTGCTCTCCTTTTACTATTGTGCAATAATAGCCCGCTCCCCTCTATTCTTTCTAAACCCCTACATTGATCCTCTGTTTGGCCCCCAAACAACAGATCTCCTTTCTTCCCTTAAACACTGCTCACCTCCTGTTCTTGGTTGTCTGGCCTGTTGCTCATTTGCTTCTCTTTTTCCACCACTGCATACTGGCTCCCTGCTCCACCATCAAGCATAGGGCAACTGCTCTTTCCCCAATATTTAGCTCTACCCTTGAACATTGTTACAGAACCACTTGGCCCCCCTCCCCCTGACTAGGTGCCTTCTTCCGCCAAACCATGCTTCCTTCCTTCCTTCCAAACTGTTCTGAGCAGATTTAGAGCTAATACCAACCCTTTTTACCCCAAACATCGTACACAGAGGCATATCTAGTGAAAATGGTGCCTATGGCAAGCACTGAAACTGCACCCCTGTCAGGACATTTTAAGTGTACAGGGCCGTGTTTTCACTGCATGAGATGCACACAGATATACATCCACAGGCAGGCAGGCCAATTGAAATCAATTTGGATTCAGCAGCTGCATGAACACAGCCCTTGCTCTCACCTTGATATCCATTTGGGTGCAGGAACATGCCCCCGATCACAGACAGTGTGCATTCAAGGACATGCACCAGCACCCAAATGGATATCAAATGCCAAATGGATGTCAAATTGGGAACCATAAGCCTTCCTTACTCCATCCAACAACTCTAGTTCTACTTGAAGTACGAAGGAGACCTGCCTCTGCCCTGGAAAGGTGCCCTCCATGACAGGTACCTGAGCAGGGTTTGGAGATCTCAAACAGCAAAGTGCCAGTCTCCAGGTTCTGAATCTTGAAGCAAGTGAAGTCAATCCTGAACACATTCTCCTCAGATCTGCACATATAATCTGTTGATAGAAGACAAGTAATGTTCATGACACACAATGCCTAGCACAGGCCGGTGACAGGTCTCCTGCCAGTAACTCACTCTCTGTGACCTGGCTCAGGCTTAGGACATGCTCCTTTCTCAGCTCCTTCAGGCCTAACAATTTCTGTTCCGTGACCACGGCCACTCACCGGAGCTCCCCATCACCGTCCATATAAGCTGGGCAGTGTTGTCACTGTGATGTGTCCTGTCCTGCCACTCCGGGTGCTGGGATGTCAGACCCAGCTTTATTACCTCCCCCTCATTCCTCCAATCCCAGCCCAGCCTCCCTGCACACACAGCTCCTACAACTTTGCTCCAGCAGCCCTGAGCCAGGACGCAGACTGAGAGTCTCCACTGCTAATCTGTATGGAGCTCGGCACATGCAGCCACGCTCTCCTCCGGCTGTTCCTTGCCAGAAGCATGCTGCCTCACATCTCAGCACCTGAAGATGGTAGCAGGGCAGTGAATATCTCCGCTGGTCGAGACTAATTTAGTAGTGGGGTGGCATGATGTACATGCACCCCGAAAAAAAGAAAAAGTCTCTGCTTTACGCTCACCTCCTGGGCCCCTATGTTGACCTGATGGGGCCCAGGAAAATGTGATTGCATCCCCCCCATAAGCAAGTAGGAATGGGGAGGAGTTTAGAAAACTCTACTTTTTAAATTCAGTAAAGAACTGTAATGCTGGCGACCCTGCTCACGTCACCTCATGGGATGAGCTTGATATTCGGGTAGAAACATACGTTTGACTCGGACATTGGGTGTCTGCAGAACAGCGAACATTATGGGGCGTTCGTGGGAAATCCGAGCGCTGTGGAGCGCTCCATAATGCACTGCAAGATTGCATTGCTGTATGATGATTGGCCAAAGCATGCACCTGACCTGCATGCTTTGGCCAATCCCAGCACCCTCTGCTAAAAGATTCATAATTGGCCAAAGGCAGGGTGCCTTTGGTCAATCATTTCTCAGGGGGACTAAGTCCCCTCCCCACACTATATATGGCTAACACAGTGGCCCTGTGTAGTGTTGTTGGTGTGGACAGAGAGATAGCTTGATTTAGATTAAACAGGTAGGTTATTCAGTTAGTGCCAGTGTATTTGATATATATATATATATATATATATATATATATATATATATACATACATATATACTCTGCATCCAGTGTAGCCTATATCTCCAGTGCATTCTGTGGTGTACTGTTTCTACTACTTTTCTTGTGGTGTACACAGCGCACAATACATTGCAGCCATAATACAGTTGCTACTACTTTTCTGGTGGTGGACACAGTACACAATATAGTGCAGCTGTAGTACAGTTGCTACTACATTTCTGGTGGTGTACACAATACACAATATAGTGCAGCTGTAGTACAGTTGCTACTACACTTCTGGTGGTGTACACAGTACAAAATACAGTGCAGCCATAGTACAGTTGCTACTACACTTCTGGGGGTGTACACAGTACAAAATACAGTGCAGCCATTGTACAGTTTCTAATACAGTGCAGGCGGTGTACACAGTATCTAATACTGTGTGTGCAATTTCTACTACACTTCTGGTGGTGTACACAGTATCTAATACAGTGTAGTGTGGTGTTGCAAAACAAAATATACATCATGTCTGGAAGGCCACCAAGGAGAGGCAGACGCTCACGGGCCACTAAAAGAGGGCAAGCAGGCTCTGTGTCTACAGTCAACAGTGGTGGTCATGGACATGGTGCATTCATTGCAGGTGGCCATGGGGCATGCTTGTCCATTTTTTCTGCTGGCCATGTTATTGAGGCAGAACATGCAGCAGAGTTGGTGGAGCAGATAACAAAGTCGTCCTCATCCTCCTCATCCTCTGTCACCCAGGCTCAGAGTAGTTTGCCTTCCATTACAGCTGCCAAAGTGGCCTATTCCCCCTGCTCCTTGTCCACAATCACTCCTTCCATAGCCCTACCATCACGAACGGAGGAGTCCCCAGAACTATTCGACCACAGTGTCAGGTACATGCTGCTGGAGGATGCGCAGTGATTAGAAGGCTCCGATGTTGGTTCCCAGGTTGAGGGAGGGGGTGCCCAAGAAGGAGAAGAAACTGGCATGTTCCTCCCAGCTGCAACATACTGTCAAGTTTGCTCCAGTGACGAGGAGGGAGGGGATGATGAGGTCACTGACTCTACTTGAGCGCCTGATAGAAGAGAAGAGGAGGCACAACTCCAATGAGGCAGGATGTCCTCTAGGGGCCAGCTTAAGGGCAGCCACCCTATTGCATCACACAGAAGAGCTCTGCAGGAGCAGGGCGCTGCTGACTTCCCACTGACTTTGAGAAGTTCCTCGGTGTGGGCCTTTTTCGACACTTGTGCAGCAGATCACATCATTGCTGTTTACAACCTATGTCTGAAGCAGTTCGAGCATTGCCAGAACAGCAGCCGCTTGGGCACCACATGCTTGACCAGACATATGAAGACCTGCTATGCAGTCCGTTGGCAACTGCACTTGAAAGACCCACATCAAAGACAAAGGCAGACTTCTCCTTGCTCCTCATCTGGGATCTCCAACCCTACTATACCTCCAGTCCTCTCAAAAACCCACACCTGCAGAGGAATGAAGGTATAGCAATAGGTGTCCCAAGTACTTGCCCATGCAGCAAAAGGCCATCAATGAGTATCTGTGTGAGTATGGAACCAGGGCAGGGTCAGGGGAGGTTGGCTTCTTTTCGCCATGCCAGTGGCTACTGATTAAGGATGCATGCACTGTTATGTCACCATTTGAGGAGGCCACGAGGATGGTGAGCAGCGACCATGCATGCATCAGTGACATTGCCCCTTTTGTCTTCCTGTTGGAGCACACGCTCCCTGGAATAATGGACAGGACACTTGAGGCAGAACAGCGGGAGGAAAAGGAACACTTCCTTACCTCTCAAGGCCCCTTTTATCCAGATAGTATTCCTGCGGGCCTGCCAAATACACAGGAAGAAGAGGAGGAGGAGGAGGATTATGTCAGAATGGACCTGGAGGATAACACTCAGCAGCAGTCTTCAAGGAATGGTTTTCAGTCCCCAGAAACCCAAGGAGTTGTACATCACTAGGAGGAGGTTGTTACGGATCATGTGATCCTTAGTGACCCAGAGGACTCAGGATTGAATGCCTCTGAAAACTTACGCTGCATGGCCCCCCTGATTCATGTGAAAGGACCCTAGGATTTGTGGTATCAAGGAGAGGGATCATTACTGTCTGGCAACCCTTCTTGATCCAGGTTACAAGGATAAAGTTGCAGAACTCATCCTGCCTTCGCAGAGGGAGCAGAGGAGGAAAAATCTTCAGGAGACCTTGAAGAAAGGTTTGCACAATGCATTTCCAAACCATGGGAGGTTATGTCCCTCATGGACTCTATCCCCTTTAGGCTGGGGCCTTGGTCTGTCCTGACCTGGACAGCATGGTGCAGATGAGCACCTCTCACTGCTTCCTTCACACACTGACCACCTCAGGAGGGTGGGTCTCTGAGATCTAGCTCTGGCTCCAAGATGAATGCAGCACACATCTGCATCATTAGTGTTCCTGCCTCCTACAAAATCTGGCCTAGACCTCCATATTTAACAGTGGCACAAGCTTGCCCTGCCGCACCACCTACAATAGAGAAAAAATAAATAGTTACCTATAGCTGACCCCAGCCTTGGTAAGGATGAAATCCTACAAATAACTTTGAAATACTTAGCTTTACCTGTATCTTGGGGTGAGTAAATTCACCCTCTCCTAGGTGAGTACACCAGAATCCAATTTTTGCAGTAAGTATTTACTGCTTTTACTTTATGGCATCTACATACATAAGAGGACAGCTGATTGTAGTTGAGTTGGGCAATGTAGCGTAGAGAAGGAGGTCAATGGGAATACTCAGCTCAGTGACAGACAAGAGTCAATGCCAGAATACGAAGCAGATCCCCACTTATGACAGAAAATATGAAAAATACAAATACACAGTCAATCTGCAGCAATCACGTCCAGAAACAAGAGCCTAATTTGCATTATCTGGATAATTTCAGTGGCCAGTTACATGTCTCAGTTTGCAGACAATCCCAGACATGTTGTAGATATAATATAAATCTCACAGACAATATATTCCCAGTAGCTGTCCTACATTAACACTTTCATGACAATCCCATTAGGCTTATAACGGCTTATAACAGGTTTAGTCAGGAATTTTTTGGCGCTGGGATTTCGGTACTATGAACTTTCAGTATGCTATCTAGACTTGGGATTAACATGTTTTAGTCTTTAGATTAGATTTGTTTTAGGCTTGGTTTTTAGAGGTCAAAGCCCAGTTCAAGTAAATTTTTTTCTTTATTTTAAATATAGTAAAGAAGGATTAGAACTTCTGTCGGGTTTTTATTACTGACTCCTCATTGTCAAGATTTTCCCTCACTTCCTGTCTGCCAGGTTATCACGGGGACAGGAAATGGAGGAAGAATTCTTGGTAGCTGCAAGATGTTACTATAAGTCTTTTCACAGTTATCCTTACTCCTTCCTGAGCCACCGGAGTAGGATCACTTCTTCAGTACATCAACCTCTAAGGGTGGGCAGTACAGAGGAGTTCTGCCACCAATACACTCAACAATAGCAAAAACTAGAGAGATCTCGCTGGGAAGCTCATATAAGCATGAGCAAGCAGTGAGAGATGTAAATCTAATCACGACCCATCATTCATTTGAATTTCTCTGACAAATACCCAAGGGAAAGAGAGAACTATATTGTAGAGTTTTGTCCTATAGCATGGGGGAGCAATGTAAATGTGAAAAAAAATCTTTCTTATAATACACAAAAATCCATAATCACTTTGAGAAATATCATTCATTTGTTTATATATGTATGTATCTTTAGTTTTAGTTATTGTTTGGAAGGTTTAAGGCTGTAGGAGAGATAGGAGAGAATTAGGGTAGCATGATGGTGGGGTTTGAAGAGGGTTTTGATAAGATGACAATAGGGTTAGGACAGTGTTGGGGCGGGGTGACAGTAGGGTTAGGACTAGGGTGGGTGCATGGTTAGGTCAAGAGTTAGGGAAGGTTGGCAATAGAGCTGGAACTAGGCGTAGGGTTGAATGGCAGTAGGATTAGAAAGGTGACAGTAGGGTTAAGACTACTGTTAGGGTAGGGTTGAATTAGGGTTAGGACTATGGTTAAAGCAGGGTAGAGTAGCAGTTAGGTTAGGACTAACTAGCTAGGGTAGGGTGTTTGTAGGGTTAGGGCATGGTGGAAGTAGGGTTAGAATTGTTGAAGTGGTCTAGTGGTGTGGTTAAAACTAGGGTTAGGGTATGGTGGAAGTAGGGTTAGGATTGTGGAAGTGGTCAGGTGATGTGGATGGAGCAGATTTACAGTAGGGTGGTAGTGGAGTCTAATCTAAAGCCTACTATACATGTGCCAAATGTCAGGTGGCATCGTCCAGTTCAGTAGAAACTGGCTGAAATTTGGTCACTGTTAGGGATGAGCCGAACACCCCCCGGTTCGGTTCGCACCAGAACTTTCGAACGGACCCCACGTTCGTTACGAACGTTAGAACCCCATTGAAGTCTATGGGACTCGAACGTTCGAAATGGAAAGTGCTAATTTTAACGGCTAATATGCAAGATACTGTCCTAAAAAGGGTTTGGGGACCTGACTCCTGCCTCAGGGGACATGGGTCAATGCAAAAAAAAGTTTTAAAAACGCCCTTTTTGGCGGGAGCACTGATTTTAATGACGATTAAAGTGAAAAATTAAAAAAGTGAAATATTCCTTTAAATATGGTGCCTGGGGGGTGTCTGTAGTATGCCTGTGAAGTGCCACGTGTTTCCCGTGTTTAGAACAGTCCCTGCACAAAATGACATTAAACGGAAATAACACCATTTAAAACTGCTTGCGGTTTTAATGTTATATCTGGTTCCTGCAATATGGTTGAAAATCATTGAGAAAAATGGCATGGGTAGCCCTCCCTGCCCATTACCAGCCTATTTGGGTCTTGTACGCATATTAAGGGGAACCCTGTACCCATATTAAAAAAAGGAAATGCGTGTGGCCCCCAGGCCCTATATACTCAGAACAGCAGTATACAGGCGGTGCAAACAAGACAGGGACTGTGTAGGTTTGTTGTGTTAAGTTGAATCTGTTTGTAATTTTCAACTGGTAAATTTTTAAAGTGTAGCTCCAGTCAAAAAAACTATTTTTAAGCTTTTTGGAAAACATAGGGAAGGGTTATCACCCTTGTATAATTTGTTTTGTCGTTCATCTTTTTTCATCTCACTTGCTGCTGTCTGATGTTTGTAAGTTGGATGTTTGAAAGTAGGGGCCTGCCCTATATGCTCTGCAGAAATGGCGGAACAAGGTGTTGGTTTTGCCACAACATTGTAAGCCCTCAAAGTGACTCTTGGTGGGCGCTGGAGCGCCCTGCTGTGAACGATTATATCAAGAATTGTAATTACATGCCATTGTTGAACAGTGGTAGAAAAATTGACCTTTGGTGGTTGTGGTGCTGGTGCCACAACACTATAAGTCCTCACCGTTACTCTGGGTGGGCACAGGAAGGGGCCCTCCTGTGAAATATTATATCAAGAATTGTAATTACATGTCCCTGTTAAACAGGGGCAGAAAAATTTGGCCTTAGGCACTGCTGCTGGTGCCACCACACTGCAACCTCTTCCATATACTCTAGTTTTTTTGCTGGAATTAGCCCTGCTGCAAAGCATTGCATCAAAAATTGTACTTAAACGCCCCTGTTAAACAGGGGCAGAAAAATTGGGCCTTAGGCTGAGGTGAATATCGCGGTGTATACTGCGGTCAGGGCACGCAGACAATAACCAGAAAACAGCAGAGATAAAGGGGTATATACAGATGTATACTGTGCTGTGCTGGAGGCACACACAACTTCCAATAACTCCTGCAGATGGCAATTGGGCTCAAATAGAGAACAGCTATGTAGGTGGATTATAGCGGTATGTACTGGGTACAGAGCACGCAGACAGCACGCACTATCTCCTAACACTACTGACTGCAAGCTCTATTATTAAAGATGGATCACTAGCTATATAGGTGAGGTGAATATCACGGTGTATACTGCGGTCAGGGCACGCAGACAATAACCAGAAAACAGCAGAGATAAAGGGGTATATACAGATGTATGTATACTGTGCTGTGCTGGAGGCACACACAACTTCCAATAACTCCTGCAGATGGCAATTGGGCTCAAATAGAGAACAGCTATGTAGGTGGATTATAGCGGTATGTACTGGGTACAGAGCACGCAGACAGCACGCACTATCTCCTAACACTACTGACTGCAAGCTCTATTATTAAAGATAGATCACTAGCTATATAGGTGAGGTGAATATAGTGGTGTATACTGCGGTCAGGGCACAGACAATAACCACTACACAAGAGCAAGATAGGAAATCAGCCAAAAACGATCGGTGTGTAACTGTGTTGAAGGTACACAGAACACCCACTGCTTCAGATGCCAACACACTACACGAGGCCGCCTCAAAGGCGGCCTTATATAGTGTGGGGCGTGCACTACACAGCCTGAGCTATGATTGGCCACAGGCATCCTGCCTGTGGCCAATCATGGCTCTCCTCGCTGCTGGCGCTGCGATTGGCCAAGCATGCGGGGTCACAGTGCATGCTTGGCCAATCATGAGCCAGCAATGCACTGCGCCATCGCAGTGCATTGTGGGGCGTGCGCGCCACACGAATTTTGACGCGAACGGACCAAGAGTTCGGATTTCGCCGAACGGACGAACAGCCAATGTTCGAGTCGAACGTACGTTCGACTCGAACACGAAGCTCATCCCTAGTCACTGTGTACTGCAATCAATCCAACAGAAGCCAGCCAAACAGCCTGTTTTTGTTAAAGGTGCATGTCTGAGGAAAGGCCTGCTGATCAGCACCTGATCAGTGCTCTCAGCCGATGGCTGAGAGCTCTGACCAGAGTCTTCTGGCGGGGGGGGGGGGGGGGGAATCCCACTGTCAGAACACAATAGCACGGCAGGGGAGATCGCTGTATTAACATTGGAACGCGAGTAGCAATGGCTCCTCCGGAGCTGTCCATTTATTTTTTGTTCAGCCCACTGGGTTGAACAAAAAAATACTAGTAGTGTGTAACAGGCTTACGGTTAGGTAATGGGGAGGGTAGATTTAGATCTATGGTATAGTGATGGTAAGGACAAGGGTTAGGCTATGGTGGTGGTAGAGTTAAGGCTAGGATTAGGATAGTGGTAGGGTTTGGACAAGCATTAGAGTGGGGTGATGGTAGCATTAGGACTAGGGTTATGCTCGGGGGGTGGAAGGGTTAGGGTTAAGGTTAATGTTGGGTGACATGATAGGGTTGCAACTAGGGCTATGACTACAGACATTTATTTTCTTCTTTATTTTTCTTATTCACTTTATTTTAAATATTTTTAGCACAAAAAGGAGCTTCTAATTGTCTTACAATGTCTTGTCATTGGTGACTCTTGCGGGTGGTATTACAGTATCTTCATAAACATTCTGTAGTCTTCCTTTGAAGAACTCAATGAGGGCACGTTGCTTCGGCTTAGAATCCATTATTTTCCTACAGTGAACAAGAAGAAGAGTTACGATAGAGGAAGAGTTACCCTACCAACATGTGAAATTTGAACGACCTATGTAAGTTAATTAAAAAGTTGTGCCCAATTTTGTATTACTTTTGATACAACCCGTGTATTCGATTTTCCCTTTGCTTCCTGTATCTCTTTTAGAACTAAAACTCTGCAAATTTAGCTAGAGTCAAAGAACAAAGGTTTCTGTGTCTATTGATGGCACTTTACCGTAAAACAGGCAAAATATGAGCAGCACAAACTTTGGTCCAGCAGTGATGAAGATGTTTATTTAAATAAATTGAGAAAGGATTTGTGAAATTTGCCATGCAAAGATGTTGGAATCTGGCCTTGTAATTGTGTTGTGTTGAAAACCCAGAGAACACAGTGACACATTTACTGTTATGTCTGTATCATTGGCTACATATTATTTTGTATTGCCCTCTGTTTATGTGTATGGGAATCTCACATACTGAAACATAGAGCCATTCTCATTAATCAATAGGCAATTTTACATGAATTCTTTTTTTTTTAGACCTCGTGGGATAATAATAATTTTATTTGCTTTATGGTTCCTTTACAGCTCCCAGAGACTCCTCTCTGCCATATGTCCAACCTCAAGTTCCCTTATACAACAGAAGTAGCAAAATGGAGTATGTTGTAGGCCAGTGATGGTGAACCTTGGCACCCCAGATGTTTTGGAACTACATTTCCCAGGATGCTCATGCACTCTGCAGTGTAGCTGAGCATCATGGGAAATGTAGTTCCAAAACATCTGGGGTGCCAAGGTTCGCCATCTCTGTTGTAGGCACAAAGGCAGATTCTCTCAATTGGGGGCAACAATTACATGCAAATACAAATTAATGAATAAATGAACTACAACGTCCAAGAAGTTCAAATACTAGGGCAGGCTAGTGCAGGAGCTGTAGCTGGCTCTGGAAATCAGGAGAGCTAAAAACAAAGAGGAGAAGCGCCACTAATGCCCCGTACACACGAGCGGAAATTCCACCAGCAAAAGTCTGATGTGAGCCTTTGGTCAGAAATTCCGACCGTGTGTATGCTCCATCAGAATTTTGCTGGCAGAATTTCTGCCAGCAAAAGATTGAGAGCAGGTTCTCTATTTTTCTGATTGAAAAAGTTCAGATCGTCTGTAGAAATTCCAACGCGCAAAATTCCTATGCATGCTCAAAAACATTGAACTTCATTTTCTCGGCTCGTCGTAGTGTAGTACGCCACCGCGTTCTTGATGGTCGAAAGCTCAGAGAACTTTTGTGTGACCGTGTGTATGCAAGCCAAGCTTGAATTCCATCGGAAAAACTATCCAAGATTTTCCTAACTATCCAAGAAATTCCGCTCATGTGTAATGGGGCATAAGTGTAGTAGGACTAATACATTTAATTGAACCCCCTCTAAGGGGCTACTCACAAGATTTAAGTAAAACAAGCTCATTGTAGGTGGAGGTCCGGAACGCCAATGGAGGAATAATCCGTGCAGCTGGAGGGTGGACAGGGTTGCCAACCGTCAGTAAATTTACTGACAGTTCGTAAAAATCTGTGATTTTTTTTTTTACAACTGCCAGTAAATATGAGGGGCTTATAATTTCATGCTGTGTTGAATTTTTAAGTGTAAATCTAGCAAATTACATTGTTATAGGTATTGTCAGTGTTTCCATATCATGCTTATACAGTTACAATATTCACTGTGTTAGTTTTCAATAGGAGTTCTGTAATTTCTCAGGTTGCCAGAAAAAAATGTGCACCGCCAATACATTTTCCATGTTTTGTCAGTAAAAAATGCTGCAGGATATTGGCAACCATGCAGGTGGATCACTGTTAAAAAATAATAAAAATAAGACATCAAATTAATCATAAGTCTACAAAAAAAATCACATAAATTAATAAATAAAACGTACAATGACATATAATAAAGGTATGTATGCACCATATATACTATAAATACTGTATGTAGATGGAAAGTGAGGAAAGTGGCAATTGATAATAAGTACGTTGGTGGAGGGGCGGGAGGGGAGACAATTTTATTATTTTATAGGAGCATATAAATATAAAATAAAGGTGGAAAAATTAATATAATATACAGGGAATAATTATGGTAATTATGATACAATGTAAAATGAAGGTAGAATAATTCATATCTTACTGGTGATTATGATAAAATATAAAATTAACATAGAGTAACTTATATCATATACTGGGTAAAATGATGGTGACTATGGTAAAATTAAATGGTAATAACAATAATAACTAATAAATAATAAATCATTATATAAAAAGATTTTATTTATCGGATGAGGGATTTTTTGTATACGGATATGGTACAAATATTGTCAGAAGAAGAGGCGAAGAGAGGGGTGAAGCAAGGGGATGGATTTTAGTACTGGGTATCAATAAAATGTATTTTCTCTCTCTCTCTCTCTCTCTCTCTCTCTCTCTCTCTCTCTCTCTCTCTCTCTCTCTCTCTCTATATATATATATATATATATATATATATATATATATATATACAGTATATACCTGGTTGATAGTCTACTCAGTGAGTACTTTCTCCAAAGTGTGATAACCTAGAACCACTCCCGACAGAACAAGGTTTTTCCTGGCCCACCTCTCGTCAGCACACACAAAGATGTCCTGTGAGGATCTGAGGATGGGCCAGGAGAGGAAAATCACGGTAAGTATTTGATAACAATTTTCCGTTATACCTGTAACAGGAAACAATTGTTCTCCATGTGCTAAAATGTTTATTCTTCAGATGCTCTGCTTTTTATCCAGAATCCAGAAGCATTAGGGGTTTGGTAGTTTCAACCAATATATTTACATACAATTTGATATATATCTCAGGACATTTGCCAAAGTGAAATTTCCCATATTCATGAATCTAATTTGCTGGTCAGCAGCAGCACATTTGCCAGGCCAAGTAACAATTGCTGACCCTTGGCAACACCGATTTATTAATAGAGAACAAGACTTACGTGTGCTATTCCCAACTCCGCAAATGTCACACATATTGGCTGGACACCTTAATTTTTCTTATCTGTAGGCTGAAGTGGCAAATCTCTGCACTTTACAATGATTGTGCAATGATTCCCTATGGATCCCTGCTGTCCATAGTGCTGAAGATATGTACTTCATGCAAGTTCAATATTTGGAGGCAATGAGGGTTAGCCGTAACTCCTAAGCATCTTCGATAACCGGATGTCGTAGCCAAGCCGAGGCTCTTTCATGTGCCAAACTACAAGTAAATCCAAACTAGAGAAGCCGGTGGCACACCGTGGAACAAAGCTTTATTGTTCTGCAAAAGTTAAACAAAGTTTCATCTGGCACATTTCCCTTAATCATAGAAATGAGGAGGGGCAAGCTATTTGTACATCTAAGAAACGGACATATAGAGGTCCTTAACCACTTCAATACAGGACATTTATACACCCTTCCTTCTCAGACCAATTTTTAGCTTTCAGCGCTCTCACACTTTGAATGCCAATTACTCAGTTATGCAACACTGTACCCAAACAACATTTTTATAATTTTTTACATATAAATAGAGCTTTCTTTTGGTGGTATTTAAACACCACTTAGTTTTTTATTTTTTGCGACATAAGTGAAAAAATAGCGAAAATTTTGAAAAAAAAAACACTTTTTTTTATTTTCTATGATAAAATTTTGCAAATAAGTAATTTTTGTTCATAAATTTGGGCCAAAATTTATACGGCTACATCAATTTGGTAAAAATAACCCAAATTACTGGATATTATATAGTCTCTGTGAAAGTTATAGCGTCTACAAGCTATGGTGCAAATCATTGAAAATTGATCACACCTGATCACACCTGATGCACTGATGGCCTATCTCATTTATTGAGGCCCTGAAATGTCAGAAAAGTACAAATACCCCCCAAATGACCCCCTTTTGAAAAGTAGACAGTCCAATGTATTTAGCAAGAGGCATGGTGAATTTTTTGAAGTTGTACCTTTTTCCAACAATTATTGGGAATATTAAGAATTTTTATTTTTATTTTTTCACAAAATTGTCATAATAACAATTTATTTCTCACACACAGCATATGCATACTTCAAATTACACCCCAAAATACATTCTGCTACTCCTGAGTATGGTGATACCACGTGTGGGACTTTTACACAGCCTGGCCACACAGAGAAGTCCAACATGCAGGGAGCACCGTCAGGGGTTCTAGGAGCATAAAATTACACCTCTAATTTCCTAAACACCTATTACATTTGTGAAGACCCTGGAGCCCCAGGACAGTGGTATTACCCACAAAATTACCCAATTTTGGAAAGCAGACACCCCAATGTCTATTCTATGAGGCATAATGAGTCTTTTGAATGGTTCATTTTTTTCCAAAAGTCTTCAGAACATGTAGAAAGAAAATTAAAACGCATTTCTTTTTTTACACAAAGTGGTCAGTTTATAAGATATTTCTAACTCAAAGCATGCATATAGTAAAAATGACACCCCAAAATACATTCTGCTACTCCTACCGAGTATGGCGATACCCCATGTGTGTGACTTTTACACAGCCTGGCCACATACATAGGCCCAGCATGCAGGGAGCACCATCAGGTGTTCTAGGAGCATAAATTGCACCTCTAATTTCCTAATGACCTATCACACTTTTGAAGGCCCTGGAGCACCAGGACAGTGGAATTACCCACAAAACATTTTGGAAAGCAAACACCCCAACATCTATTTTATGAGGCATAATGAGTCTTTTGAAAGGTTCATTTTTTTACACAAGTGTTCAGAAAACGTGGAAAGAAAATGTATCTTTTTTTTTTACACAAAGTTGTCAATTTATAAGATATTTCTAACACATAGCATGTATATAGCAAAAAATTACACCCCAAAACACATTCTTCTACTCCTCCCAAGTATGGCGATACCACATGAGTGAGACTTTTACACAGCCAGTCCACATACAGAGGCCCAACATTGAAATAGTACCCTCAGGCGTTCAAGGAGCATAAATTACACATCTCATTTCATTCCTACCTATTACACTTTTGAAGGTCTAGGAGCACCAAGACAGTGGAATTACCCACAAAATGACCTCATTTTGGAAAGCAAACACCCCAACATATATTCTATGAGGCATGGACTGCAGGTAGGTACTCGGGTACTCTGATGGGCTGGTGACAGGTACTTGGGTACTCTGATTGGCTGGTGACAGGTACTCGGGCGCTATGATGGCCTGGTGACAGGTAATCTGATCTAATCTGCTACAGATAGGTATTCGGGTGCTCTGATGGGCTGGTGACTGGTACTCTGATGGGCTGGTGACAGGTACTCGGGTGCTATGATGGCCTGGTGACAGGTAATCTGATGTAATCTGCTACAGATAGGTATTCGGGTGCTCTGATGGGCTGGTGACTGGTACTCAGATGGGCTGTGACAGGTACTCAGGTACTCGTGTACTCAGATGGACTGTGACAGGTACTCGGGTACTCAGATGGACTGTGACTGGTACTCAGGTACTCAGATGGACTGTGACAGGTACTTGGGTACTCAGATGGACTGTGACAGGTACTCGGGTACTCGGATGAACTGTGACCAGTACTCGGGTACTCGGATGGACTGTGACAGGTACTCGGGTACTCAGATGGACTTTGACAGGTACTTAGGTACTTTGGTATTTAGATGAACTGTGACAGGTACTCAGATATACTGTGACAGGTACTCAGGTACTCAGATGGGCTGTGACAGGTACTCAGATATACAGTGACAGGTACTCAGATGGGCTGTGACAGGTACTCAGATATACTGTGACAGGTATTCAGGTAATCAGATGGGCTGTGACAGGTACTCAGGTACTCGGGTACTCAGATGGGCTGTGACAGGTACTCAGGTACTCGGGTACTCAGATGGGCTGTGACAGGTACTCAGGTACTCGGGTACTCAGATAGGCTGTGATAGGTACTCAGGTAATCATATGGGCTGTGACAGGTACTCAGGTACTCGGGTACTCAGATGGGTTGTGACAGGTACTCAGGTACTGAGGTACTCAGATGGGCTGAGACAGGTACTCAGGTACTCAGATGGGCTGTGACAGGTACTTGGGTACTCAGATGGGCTGTGACAGGTACTTGGGTATTCAGATGGACTGTGACAGGTACTCAGGTACTTTGATGGGTGGTGACAGGTACTCGGATGGGCTGCGATAGGTACTCAGGTACTTTGAGGGGTGGTGACAGGTACTCGGATGGGCTTTGACAGGTACTCAGATACTTGGGTACTCAGATGAGCTGGGACAGGTACTCAGGTACTTTGATGGGTGGTGACAGGTACTCGGATGGGCTGCGACAGGTACTTTGATGGGTGGTGACAGGTACTCTGATGGGGTGCGACAGGTACTCGGGTACTTGGATGGGCTGTGACAGGTACTCGTGTACTCAGATGGACTGTGACAGGTACTCAGGTACTTTGATTGGTGGTGACAGGTACTCGGATGGGCTGCGATAGGTACTCAGGTACTTTGATGGGCGGTGACAGGTACTTTGATGGGTGATGGCAGGTACTCTTTATTGGGGGGGGGGGGGGGGCAATCAGTGTGTTTTGGTGTGTACTGTAAGCGGTAACAATCTCCTTCTCACACACGATCGGTGTTTGCTTACATTCTGTGACCGGCTGTGATTGGACACAGCTGGTCACGTGGTAAAGAGACACTTTCATTGGCTCTTTACTGTGATCGGCGTTGGGCTGTGTCAGGGTGGCAAGCCGCATCCCCGATCACTGCTCTTTGCACGCCCTAGCGGCGTGCTCGAGCGCCGTTCACGAGGGCGATGCATGTGACCGGCTGTGATTGGACACAGCCGGTCACATGGTAAAGAGCCATTCATTATTGGCTCTTTACCCGGATCAGGGATGGGCTGTGTCTGAGGGACACACTTCATCCACGATCGCCGCTCTGAGGGCCCGCAGGGGCTCGCAGGAGCGGCAAGATACCGAGGACGTCATATGACGCCCGCCCAGGATGGGAGATCCCATCTGCAGACGTCATATAACTATGGCCTGGTATTGAAGTGGTTAAAAGCGGAACTTCAGACATTTTTTCTTCTTTCCATTTATTAAATCTTCTGCCCTTGTTGTTTTAACTTTGAATAATACAACTTTTTTTTTTCTACCAGTAAATACCTTATACAGCTCACTTCATTTTCTTGTCTATTAAAAAGCCTAGGCTTATGACATCATGCACGGAAAATGTGCGATCAGATCTTGTTGTCGGAAAATCCGACCGTGTGTGGGCTCCATCTGACTTTTTCCATCTGATTTTCTGACGCACAAAATTTGAGAGCAGGATCTAAAATTTTCCGAGAACAAAATTCGATTGCATAAATTCTGATCGTGTGTAGACAATTCCGACGGACAAAGTGACACGCATGCTCAGAATAAACTAAGAGATGAAAGCTATTGGCTACTGGCCGTTTATACTCCTGATGTACGTGTTTGACGTCACCTCAAACGATCAGAAATTCCGATAACTTTGCGCGGCCGTGTGTACGCAACACAAAATCGCACGGATTTTGTGGTCGGAATGTCCGACCGCGTGTACAGGTCATGACACTCACCTCCCCCAGACTGCCAATTCAGGTGTCCCTTTGCTCTTTCATCCAGAGCGGTTGTACTTTAATACATGAGGTGCTACTGGCCACATCAGCAAATGAAAACAGAGGGAAAAAAATAAAATGAAGGCAGCCACCACATCTAATGATTGGTAAGCTGCAAAATATTACATTTCTTGTTTTGGGTTTAATACCACTTTAACCACTTGCCGTGGTACATCCTTCATTGATGTACACTGATGAGGCTGCACTGATGGGCACTGATAGGCTGCACTGATGGGCACCGATAGGCTGCATTGATGGGCACTAATAAGGCAGCACTGATTGGCACTAATAGGCGGCACTGGTGGGCACTGATGAGGTGGCACTGGTTGGCACTGATAGGTGGCATTGGTGGACACTGAGAGGTGGCACTGATGGGTGGCACTGAACGCCATGGATGGGTTGCACTGAAGGGCACTAAAAGGTGGCACTGATAAGTGGCATGGATAGCTGGCAATGAGGGGCACTGATGGGTGGCAGTGATGGGCATTGATGGGTGGCAATGATGTGCACTGATCGGCACTGGTCAGCGACACTGATAGGCAGCACTGCTAGGTGACACTGATTGGCACCACTGGTGGGCATTGATAGGTGGCTCTCATGGGCATTGATAGGTGGCACTGATTGCTGGCACTTATGTACTGGTGGGCACTGTGGGCACTGATTGGTGGGCACTGATTCGTGGCACTGGCAGGCAGTAATTGTGGGCACATATGAGGTGGCTTTCGCCTCTTCATCTTCTGGACTGATGTCCCTTCAACAGAAGCCGGTGATCGACTTTTTTTTTTCTCACGTTGTCAGCTGATTACCAATCTTCTGTTTACATCAGGTGATCAGCTGTCATTGGCTGACAGCTGATCACATGCTAAGGGGTCGGGATCGACCTCTTACTCCAATCTGTGATCACCCGAGTCTCATTGACTCGGGTGATCACAGCGCGCAAAGGGGAGGACATCTATTGACAGCCTCCCGGCAAAGCAGGTCCGCGTTATAGCCATCATTCTGCTGTAGGGCAGATCTGAAGAGGTTAATAAAGGTGAAAAAAAAACTTCTCCCTATCCAATCACTGTTGTCACTCGAATGTAAAAAATAAAGATTAAAAATGGAAAAATATATAAATGGAAAAAGTAAATTATGAAAGGGGGGGGGGTGGGGACTGAAAAAAAAAAAAAAAAACTGAGTACTTGAAGGGTTTAAAACTTTTAAAACTTGCTTCATATTCCTCTAATAAGGCCTTGGTGGTCAGTAGGAGGAAGATCCTGCCTTCCCAGTACAGTAAGTCCCCGACGTGCGATTGAGTTCCCGTTCCAGGAGCTCGTTCATAAGTTCAGCTTGTTCGTAAATCCAGACAAATTGCCAACCGGCCACCAGAACGTAAATCAGAATCCTACAGGAGTTACCACCCTTCCATCGAGTGGTTGAGTGGACATCTCCTTCAACAAACTATATTCCAGTGGTTCCCTGTGTCCCTGTCCCCCCCCCTACCCCCCCCCCCCCCCCCCCCCATTTGAGCTATTCCTCTTTTTTAAATGCATCCTAGCTTTAACATCTTTTTTGTTAGCTTCAATGTAAATCATACATTTTGTACTATGCTTTTAAATGCATTCATCTTCTGTGACCACAAAGACAACTCGGCACTGACACCAGAGCTTAAAAGACGTTAAATGGTTTCACTTTGAGGTTCTTGACCTCTTTCTCTGGCTGCGGCCCAGATTATGTCAGTGAGTCAGGCTTGTGGCTCAAGATCCCGTCTCTAATTACTAATGGACTTCCTTTTAAATACTTTAGCGGTGTCTAGAAATTTCAAATCATATTCTTATAAAATAGTCACAGTACATGGTCAACAGACAACGGGGGTATTGAAAGGGCAACGGAATTCAGAATGGTTCTTTCCATTTTAGGATGGATGAGTAGTGTTGCCCCCTCGTCCCTTTAAACCCGAACACATATGAATTACACAGGTTCTGAGGCTAATTTAATACAGATAAGGCACCAAGTGAGTTTAATTACCACCTTAATCTCTTACAGAACCTGTGTAATTAATAGGTGATCGGGTTTGAAGGGATGAGGTGGCAACCCTACGGATGAGCTAGGGTTCTGTTACCCGTCTGATCTGTACTGCCGTCTAGGACCTTGATGGGAAGAGTTGCCCACACCAGCAATAACTAACCTAAAAGCAGAGCTGCACAGGTCTGTGAGTGTCCTGTATATTCCTATGGACAATGGGAGTAGTTCATATAAGTATCACCTGCCCTCTAGTGGATTTTCTATATGTAGCACGGGGCATAATAAAATACCTAAAGCATACACAATACAGCGCATGGCTGCAGTGCATGCACATTTCCCAACTTTTATTCCTTTATAGACCCTACAAGCACAGAAAAATACCTGTTGTAGGCTGACAACACAGTGCCTTCTCTGTACTGCAATCACAAGAAGTGGTGTCAGCCCTGCCCAGTTGGTTTTTGCTAACTATAAAGTCCCTGCTTCATTATTCATCTCCACAACATAGGGGACAATTGTTTTGTCATCCAAAACGAGAACTGGGAAGACTGATTAAAGTGATTGTAAGGGTTCGTTTTTTTCTTTTTTTTTTTTTTAAATAACAAACATATCATACTTACCTCCACTGTGCAGCTCGTTTTGCACAGAGTGGCCCCAAACCTCGTCTTCTGGGGTCCCCCGGCAGCTCTCGCGGCACCTCCGTACATCAGATAACCCCCTAGGAGAAGCGCTCTCCCGAGGGGGTTACCTTGCGGGAGTTGGTGTCCATAGCCGCCGAATGAATGACTGTGCCCCGCCCCCCAGCACCTGCATCATTGGATTTGATTGACAGCAGCGGGAGCCAATGACTGCAGTGCTATCAATCTATCCAATCAGGACACGAGACACTGGCCGGAGCTGGTGTGCTCGTTCCCGTTGCGCAGATTTCGGGGTCAGATAAGTATAACGGGGGCTCGGGGGTAGCTGCTGCATTAAAAATGTTTTTCACCTTAATCATACCTCCCAACTGTTTTAGATGGAAATGAGGGACACCTATCAGCAAAAGTATGCAGGCATAGGACACACCCCTTGTCACGCCCCCTTAAAGGAGAATTGTATAAAAAAAAAGATTGGTTAAACCCACAAGTGCTTTTTTTACCACTAATATTCCTTTTGGCTTTTGGAATTTACAAATGCAGCAATTTAGATATCAGATGAAAGGTTTAGTTCTGTAAAACACTTTTTGATAAATAAAAAGTGTATTTTATATACATCTGATTTGAAAAAAAAGCAATATTTTTTACTTTTTGCTATAATAAATATCCCCAAAAAATACATAATATTTTTTTTCTCAGTTTAGACCGATATGTATTCTACATATTTTTGGTTAAAAAAAAAACTGCAATAAGGCTATATTGATTGGTTTGTGCAAAAGTTATAGCGTCTACAAACTAGGGGATAGATTTATAGCATTTAAAAAAAAAAAAATTTGTATTAGTAATGGTGGCGATCTGCGATTTTTATCGTGACTGCGACATCATGGCGGACACATTGGACACTTTTGACACCACTGTCATTTATACAGCGAACAGTGCTATAAAAATGCACTGATTACTGTGTAAATGACAATGGCAGGGAAGGGGTTAAACACTAGGGGGCGATCAAGGGGTTAGGTGTGTCCTAGAGAGTGATTCTAACTGTGGCGGGGGGTGGGCTTCCACAATGATCACTGCTCCCATAGCTCCCAACTGTCCCTTATTTCGAGCAACGTCCCTCTGTCCCTCATTCCTCCACATTTGTCCCTCATTTTGGTCTGATCTATATAGATGTATATAAAATGCACATTTTATCTATTAAAAAGTGTTTTCCTTTCATCTGATTTCCAAATTGCTGCATTTGTAAATTCCAAAAGCCAATAAAAAGAAATAGTAGTGGTAAAAAAGCACTTGTGGGTTTAACCAATCTTGTTTTTTTTTTGTACAATTCTCCTTTAAGTGGGTGTGGCAAGGGGTGTGTCCTATGCCTGCATACTTTTGCTGATAGGTGTCCCTCATTCCCATGTCAAAAAGTTGACAGGGAGCAGTGATCTCTGCCATGTCACTAGGCAGAACGGGGAAATGCCTTGTTTACAAAGGCATCTCCCCATTCTTCCACTCAGCGACACAATCTCGGGACACCGCCGAACATCGAGTTCACGGGACACGCGGTCACGGAGCACGCGGCGGGCACGCGCACCCACAATGACGCAACTTAAAGGGGACGTACCTGTATGCCCATTTGCCTAGCTGTGCCATTGCGCCAACGTACATCGTCGTGCGCTGGTTGGCTAGTGGTTAAGGGGGTAAATCCTTCCAGGGCTGAAATAGCGCTTTTGCTTTGTGGTGCTCAGATTACAGTGTAACTCCACTTTAAGGATTCCTAGATTAACTACTTGTTTTCCAGGCTGACCAAGGCAAAATGAGTTTCCACCAAGGTCACAAAATATTTATCTTGAGAAAATATAATAATGATGAAGAAAAAAGAAAAAAAAAAGTCTTGACTTTGATGTAGTGCGTCTGCTTTCCAGAAGGCAAGGATCACAAAAACATTAAACACGGCACGAAAACAACTTTCGCCAAAAGCACTTTTGTACTGGAGATAAGGAAAAGCTTTTCATGGCGGCCGGGGGGGCTTCCAGCGCCATGCGGTTGTGGAGGAAGCTCGCTGTACTGGACGCACTGCGCTTCTCTCCGGGATTTTGTTTATATCCACAGAAAGGCGGACAGAGGAATCCGTCAGTGCAGGCACCGACCTACCTCCCCGGAGATTAAAAGGAACTGTGGCTGACATTTGCCAAGTTTGTCCGGACTCCGCTAAGGGCTCTGTATGGTTATCGTCAGGAGTTAAACCAGAGACAGGAATGAAGAGGAGGGTATTTTTAGAAAGCCTGTATTAATTTGCTGTATTAACTGCTCAAGACGTTCTATGGGTCAGCCACAGTTTAAGTTTTATATTAAATGGCGTATGAGCGTAACGCTGAATTTCCATCCACGTCTGCCCTGTTTCGTCCAAAGAATTAGCTATACTTAAAGTGACACTAAACAATATCCTTATCCTCCAAACATAATCCATACACATCCTCTACTTAATGGCCCTGTAATGAATTTGGGATCAATTCGCTAACGTTTACCGGCTGCGAAAACGTGGTCATGTGACTCATTTGCATAAATTACAGCATGCAGTAAATGAAATCCAATTCTTAAAAAAAAAAAAAAAAAACGATTATATAAATATCGTTTACCCACTTATATATATATAAATAAATATAAAATATATATAAAATTATATAAATATTGTTTAACCACTTGCCGACCACATATATACTGCGGCAAGGCGGCTTGGCTATGCAAACCGACATACCTGCATGCTGGTCTGTGCATTAGATAAAGTGGGCACACAATGTCCGCCGGCCCCCCCGTGATCACGGTACAGAGAGCCCACAATCGCAGCACAGGGAGCCCGCAATCGCAGTACAGAGAGCCCACGATCGCGGTACAGGGAACCGCAATCGTGGTACAGGGAGCCCGCTATCGAGGTACAGAGAGGCAGAATGGGGATCTGCCTATGTAAACAAGGTGGATCCCCGTTCTGACAGGGGACAGCAATGAGATCTGCTGTTACTAGTGATCAGGAAAGGCGACCTCTGTGTTGTCCCAGTAAATACCTCCCAACATTTTGAGATGGCAATGAGGGACACCCACTAACAATCAAATGTAGGCATAGGACACGCCCCCTGCCACACACCCTTAAAGGAGAATTAACAAAAAAAAAAAAGGTTAATTAAATCCACAAGGACTTTTTTTTTACTACTACTATTCCTTTATATTGGCTTTTAAAATGTACAAATGCTGCAATTTAGAAATTGGATGAAAGGTTTAGCACTGGGAAACACTTTTTAAAAGATAAAAAGTGCATTTTATATACAACTCTATAGATCAGACCAAAATGAGGGACAAATGAGGGAGAAAGAGGGACAGAGGGACATTGCTTCATATCAGGGACAGTCCCTCGAAATCAGGGACAGTTGACAGCTATGCCAGTAAGCCCATCCCCCCACACAGTTAGAACACACCCAGGGAACACAGTTAACCCTTTGATTGCCCTCTAATGTTAACCCCTTCCCTGCCAGTGTAATTTTTACATTGATCAGTGCTTTTTTTTTTAGCACTGTTCACTATAATAACGTCACTGGTCCCCAAAAAGTGTATCCCCTAGTTTGTAGACGCTATAACCTTTGTGCAAACCAATCAATATTACGATTTTTTTTACCAAAAATATGTAGAAGAATACATATTGGCCTAAACTGATGAAGAAATAAAAAAAAAAAATGTTTGGATATGTATTATATCATAAAGTAAAAAAATATTGTGTTTTTTTGTTTATAGCACAAAAAATAAAAACCGCAAATACCACCAAAAGAAATCTAAATTTTTGGGCAAAAAAGGACATACATTTTGTTTGGGTACAGCGTTGTACGACTGCACAATTGTCAGTTAAAGCAAAGCAGTGCTGTCTTGCAAAAAATGGTCATTAAAGGGGTAAATCCTTCTGGGGCTGAAGTGGTTAAAAAGCTCTTAAAGCAGAGTTCCACCAATTTTTTATACTTGATTTCACTTGCATGCCCATTGATCATGCTTTTACTAATGGAAATATATATATTTTTTTTCTGGCATGTAAATACCTTTAATTTAGGGTTTCTCCCGTGCTTTCAGCATTTCCCCCGCCTAGACGATGACATCACTAGGCGATTCACAAGGGCTCCTGGAATTGCAACGTCATGTATCCCTGGAGTCCTTGCGAATCACCTACTGGCGAAATCTTGCGTTATTTACAGACACTAAAGGTGGGGCGGGAACTTCCACCGACACCGACATTGCTATGGTAACCTGTCAGGAAGATGAAGAGCCGCGCAGCGACATAACTGCGCATGCGCCAAATCAGGAGGAAATCAGGGAAATGAAGACAGGAGGGCTTCAGATACCCACAGCTTAAATGGAACCTGCCTGCTTCCGAGATCAGAAGGTACAAAACAAATTTTAAAGAAAGTAAAATTGCAACACATAGGACGTTGCAAATTTTTATGTATATGTTTGAACAAATGCAGAGCAAATAAAAAAATAAAAAAACTCCGCTTTAAAGTGTTACTAAACCCACAACTGTAAAATCAGTCTGTATATGTAGTAAAGCATGCTTGTTATACTCACTGTGGAACCTCAGGCATTTATCCTCTGCATTGTGTAAAAAGGCTGTTTGATCCTGTCTTTGCTGATCCTCCCCTACTTCCACTGTCCCCTGATAATTTTCTGATAACACAGACTCTATGGCATCAGGCTGCACATGCTCAGTTTGGTGTGTATTGCTAGAGAGGTTTTTTTTTTTTTTCTTGGGAGAGTGCATGTGATCAGCACAGAGCCAATCAGCACTGTCCAGGCAGAGGGTCTGGGGTCTTGTAGTCTAATAGGACAGTCAGAAAACTCCTCCTACAAGCTTTAACCAGTGCTTGGCTGGACATTAATAGAAGTCACAAGACTGCTCTAGGTGCTGATGAGAAAAGGTATTTAGCAGTTTATATTTAATAAAAAATAATTGCATTTCCATGTTCTGTGTACTGTGGAGACCAGATAAAGTGAATGCAGGGTCCTGGGTTTTAGCAACACTTTAAGTCCAATTCACAAACTGGCCAGAGTGTAAAAAAAAATTCAATATTTACCACCAGGGTTTTGATAGTGGTGTCACATGTGGTATTTGTGAAAAAAACAGCATGGGGGTCAGGGGGAAGCCCACGCCGTTTTCTGACAAATAGCTGGTTGTGGTTGTGGGGGTCTGCTGGTAAAGGGCTTATCGGAATCTCACCCCAACCCAATGTGAATGAGTATGGGAGTATGAGTATACATTGTACTACCCATTCACCGAAAAAGTGTCAAAAAGTAATAAAAACACAGAGACGGTTTTTGACAATTCCTTTATTTAAAAAAAAAAAAACACAGTCCCAATGTAAATCCATCATCAATCACAATGCCCACGTACTGGCAGAACCTGAAAAACAAACAAAGGAACTTGACTGGCCTGTGTGCCAGAGTCTGGACCTCAACCCAACAGAACACCTTTGGGATAAATTAGAACAGAGACTGTGATCCAGGCCTACTCATCCAACATCAGTACCTGACCTCACAAATGCGCTTCTGGAAGAATGATCAAACATTCCCATAGACACACTCCTAACAGCCTTCCCAGAAGAGTTGAAGCTGGTATAGCTGCAAAGCGCGGGCCAACTCAATATTGAACCCTACGGGCTAAGACTGGGATGCCATTAAAGTGCATGTGCGTGTAAAGGCAGGTGTCCCAATACTTTTGGTAATATAGTGTAGGTGTGGTGGTCAAGTGTCTACAAACATTTGGTCAAATAGTGTATCTACCTATACTCTCAGGTGAATGTCACTCAAAGGTCTGATCATTTGGGTCTAAACAATCAGTCTCGTTCAGCTATGGCAGCTTTACAATACAAAAGCAGAATGTAAAACAAGAACCCCTGTGCAAAGAGGAAGGCCTCTGTATTCTGTATTCATTACAATGTAAAATGTCTGAGTGGGGTGTATCTTTAAGAAACAATATTTATAACACTGTTCAAGGCACATAGTTATCATTCCCCTCTACATTACACAGAGCTTGCATGATTGTTTTTATGAGGGCTGCCAGTGTGAATCTCCCAGCAAATACTTGACTAGATCATACTGTCAAGACCGCTAGGAAGCAAAAAGGATCCAGTAGTTGCATGATGATGTTCATAAACTCATAATATCATAAAAAGAGAAACCAGATAATGCACATTGACTGCATTATAGCTAAATTAGCCCTATAGCTTAAAGTGAATCTGCACCCATATCATGCAGACCAAAGTATTTACTGTATGTTCTGAACAAATCGAAATATTACTTAAAAGTGGTATTAAAGCCGAACTCCAGGCAAAAACAAATGTTTCCTGTGCAGTGCGGCACATCCCGGGGTTAACTGCTTGTTTTTTGCGAGGGGAAAGGAGAACAGAGATATACTTACCTAATTCTCCCATCCTCCCAGCACAAGATCAGTCCCTGCGGCTCCTGCCCACCCCACCACCCGTGGTCTAGTGGTCTTGAATAGGGGATGGTGCCTGACGTCATCACACCCAGAGCAGGCTCCATAGACCAGGAACAGCCCACCACTGGACCTTGGGGGAGCTCCACTTTCCGGAAGACCAAAGGATCGGGTGAATTAAAACTAAAAGAAGTTCTAAAGGTTCTTCAAGCTGAGGAAAGCTAGGAGCAGAATTTAGTGTCCCTTTAAATGTGTCCCATTAAATTTGAATTGTGGAACTTGTGGCTTCCTTGGATAGAATAGGCCAGAGGTAATATACTTTATACAGTTCCTGCCTAATCAGGCAAACAGACAGCATTAGCAATGATATCCTGCCTGTAGTACTTCAATGGGTAGTTAGTGTAGATAGGCCGCAACATTGATTGGGTTAAATTCTGCCCCTACCTTTCCTCAGCTTGAAGAACTTTTAGAACTTCCTGACGTCTTTTAAAGTAAAATCGCTAACTTTTTGCATTCATTAAAGGAGAACTCTGCTTGCTGTGTTTCCATATTTGGGGATTCTCATCTCCCATCAACAAGGGACTACACTTCTATTGTGCACCACTGTAAACAGCTATAACAAGCCATCAGAAGAGTTCCTTCTACATTGTATGATAGTTTCTATATGGGACATTTTGCTTACCAAAACCCTCAGCGAGTTATGCACTGGATCTGATAACTGGGAGCCCACAAGCAAGCTAGTCTAGCATTCCCTGTTCTCTTCCTTTTGCTCATTTGGGGAAAACTCTCTCAGTAGGAGGTCTACAGTGCCTTGAAAAAGTATTCACACCCCTTGAAATTTTCCACATTTTGTCATGTTACAACCAAAAATCGGAAATGTATTTTATTGGGATTTTCTGTGATAGACCAACACAAAGTGGCACATAATTGTGAAGTGGAAGGAAAATATTAAATGTTTTTTTTTTTTTTTTTACAAATAAATATGTGAAAAGTGTAGCGTGCATTTGTATACAGCCCCCCTGAGTCAATACTTTGTAGAACCATCTTTTATGGTTGAAAGGCCAGGCAAGGAGAGCATTATTCGGAGAAGCAGCCAAGGGGCCCGTGGTAACTCTGGAGGAGCTGCAGAGATCTACAGCTCAGGTAGGAGAATCTGTTCGCAGGACAACTATTAGTCGTGTTCTCCACAAATCTGGCCTTTATGGAAGAATGGCAATAAGAAAGCCATTGTTGATAGAAAGTCATAAGAAGTCCCGTTTGCAGTTTGTGAGAAGCCATGTGGGAGACACAACAAACATGTGGAAGAAGATGCTCTGGTCAGATGAGACCATTTTACTTTTTGGCCTAAAAGCAACACTCTATGTATGGTGGAAAACTAACACTGCACATCACCCTGAACACATCATCCCCACCGTGAATCATGGTGGCGGCAGAATCATGTTGTGGGGATGCTTTTCTTTAGCAGGGACAGGGAAGCTGGTCAGAGTTGATGGGAAGATGGATGGAGCCAAATACAGGGCAATCTGTATTAGAGTCTGCAAAAGACTTGAGACTGGGGCGGAGGTTCACCTTCCAATAGGACAACGACCCTAAACATACAGACACAGCTACAATGGAATGGTTTCGATTAAAGTATATTCATGTGTTAGAATGGCCCAATCAAAGTCCAGATCTAAATCCAATCGAGAATCTGTGCCACTTTGTGTTGATTTATCACATAAAATCCCAATAAAATACATTTACGTTTTTGGTTGTAACATGACAAAATGTGGAAAATTTCAAGGGGTACAAATAATTTTTCAAGGGGTTGTATGTTTTATTGCTTGCTTTGTTATCTGGGACTCTCTTTGTGTACAATCAGATCTTGATTTTGTGCTGATATTACTGCTTAACTAAATCTTACATAAACATTTTCTTCATCAAAACTGGTGTGTTTATCCCAGGTGATATCCCAGGTCAAATTTGGTTAGTTTTATGGTGGTGTCAGCAGGGGTTGTGCCTCACCCAGGGCTCAGAAGTTAACAGGGGTCTCATTATATTTAGAAGTTCCTAAGGGGGTAGGAAGAAAATTGACCTTTTTGGTACCCACCAGAACATCACACACAAAGCTTGTCATCATCGTTGGGTCATTAATGCTCCCACGTCCACCCCAGGGAGGCTCTGGGTCCTTTCTGTCAGTGTGCTTGGTGTGTCGGGCTGCTCTCCCCCTTGGGAAAGTCTTGGGGGCCACAATTATGCTCAGAAAATTGTGCTGCTGTGTTTCCAGAAGAAGTGGTGCGTAGCCGCAAAACATGTACAGAAGCTTGACTAAACATCCAATATCTCTCTGGCCACCTATGTTAATACTAAGAAGCTACAAAAACATAGCCATCGTAATATAAACAGAAGGACCAAGGGAGAATGGCCAACGGAATGTACACATCCGAACTCCAACAAAATGGCCACTGCCCCATTGACTTATATGTATTATAAAAGGACACTCTGTCAGCCGGCATCTTCTCCCCTGATGAAGTCATGTGAGCGTGACGTAACGTGCATGGTGGAAGCAGAGGCTGACACAGACCGGAAGTGACGTGGTAGGATGCTCGGGAATTTCAGTTTTGTTATCTATACGTGATTTTAACCTTTTAAATGTGAGTGTACTTTATAATAACCCAGTAAAGGGATGCACGTTTTTAATATACTATGCTATGGGAGCCTTGTATTCTCACTTCCTTTATTGAGAGCTATGCAGAATGGCAGCATGAATTCGTAAGTGGAAATGAAGGAGCCATACACATATACTGCATAATAAAGAGGAGTGATCTGGAGAGGGACCCCTGTGGACAGGAGGAGAGAGTGGTACCCATCCAAAGGAGGAAGGATACAAGGTGTAATAATAAACATAAGTGTTATTGATGTATACTTGAGGTGAGAGTTCTGGGATCCCAGAAACAGCACATGGTGTTCTATGTAAGCCTATATGATTTAACCCATTGGTGGAGGGTAAAGAAAGCAACACAGGAATTTTAATTAATTAATTTTGAAAATTCTGTGGATTATTTAATGAGAATATAGATCATTATCACAATTGATTACCATTTTTACACTTTGTTGATGAATTTATTTATAAGGGGCATCAATTTAATTTTTTAGTTATTTATCTTTATTTATTGCATTGGTATATGAAATAATAAGCATATGTATAATTAGCACAACCAATCGTTTGCACTTTATAGCAGCGCAGCACTATACCCTAGTAAGATTACTTGATCACCTCTGCATTTTTTATTTTTTGAGCTATAAACAAAAAAAGACCGACAATTTTGAAAAAAAACCCCAATATTTTTTAATTTCTGCTATAAAACATATCCAATTAAAAAAAATCTAATTTCGTCATAAATTTAAGCTAATATGTATTCTGCTATATGTTTTTGGTAAAAAAAAATCCCAATAAGTGCATAACGATTGGTTTACACAAATGTTATAGCGTCTACAAACTGTGATATATTTATTTCAGTTCCCTGTGTATTGCTGACGATCGTCAGGTGCCAGAAGACATCAAGTGCCAGGCACCCTCAGATTGGCTTGAGCTGTGAATTATAACAGCAGAAGCGGCCCACCATTGGCCTGCGCCCCCTGAAAGCGGAAGTCCGGAATCACGCATATATACGTGATTCCACGAACAGCTGCCGCCATTTAGCATTAACACTGCTATGGGGCGGGCGGCAATCGGTTAATATGTTTCTTTGTAATAAAGATATTGTATGTTTTAAAAAACATTTATAAAATTGTGTCCTCAAGGGTACAGAGAAAGTAAATTTTTTTCTATACATTTATTGGTACATCATTTTTATTTTTAATTATTATTTTCTCTTTGTTCCTGTTAAGACCTTGAACAAATTGAGGCTTGTGGGCCCTCCACATTCCTCCTCCACTGCCCCCTTCCATAGTCAGGGAAAATGGTAAGATAACGTCCTCTAATTTGTCTTTTTTAATTGCTCCAGCAAGAAGCAGAGCCGGGCAAGGCTGTTTTCTGTCCGCAGATCAGAGTTGGCGCCTTGCCCACACAGTGGACAGAGATGTCTAAGATGTAAAACTCACAGAAATATATCTTTAAAAGAAGAACTTGTATCTGTAAACTTACCCCATGACCTTTTTAGGAAAACAACTAAATATTCTGGGAATAATAAAGTCCCTGTTTAAGTCCCCATGCCTCTTCATGTTATGTTATATGAATCTATGATACTGTGTGTGCCCATTCCTCCAATTTAGCATGTCACAGCTGACCTGGCCTAAATTATACACAAAAGCAACATGTATTATATTGCAGCTTACCAATCCTTATATGTGATGGCTGCATTAAATTCTTTTTTTTTAGGCTTCCTTTCTCCTATCTTCATCTGGTGATCCAGCCAGTAAGTGTGCTGTTTTTTCACCAGAAATGTTCTCTTGCAGTTACAGGGATGCGACAAACCATTTAACACTGAGAGGGGTGCTTACAATGATCAGCTTTTATTTATTTATGTAAAACTTTTATCCTAAAAGGAAAGAAAAAATGTTTGCTGTAAATTGTATGTTGTAAATTATATGATGTTATAATAAAGTCTTAGCTGGAGTTCAACTTGAACTTCTTAGCATATACAAATCTGCTAGTATTTCTAAAGATGGCTACACACTATACAATTTTCTTGTATGACTTCCCTTTAGATTTACCAAAACCATATAATATGAGGACAAACATAAACACTTTCAAATTGTATGCAATCAGGCAGGCCCTTGCACTACATAGTTGAAGGTTGAGGATGGGAAAACGGTTCGGCCCGAGCATGAGTTTGGGCAGAACTTTGGCTGTTCGAAAGTTCTCTGAACAACCAAATTATAGGGTCATTTGACCATTTGTTCGGCCCGCTGAGCTACCACAATGCACTGTGCCACCTCACAGTCCATTGAAAGCCCTGATTGGCTGAAGCAATGAAAGCTTCGACCAATCAGAGCACTGTCAGAGCCATGATTGGACGCTGTGATGATGACTGTATCCAACCATGGCTCATTGCTCTTACACCCACCCCACCCTATAAAAGTATTCTTTCCATAGCGGCCATTTGTAGTGTGATAGTGGCATGGAGAGAGATAGAACAGAGCTCAGTCCAGTGCTACTAGACAGTTAGTGTGCTATACCGATTCTATTGTCAGTATAGAATATCAGTTTAGTGTGAATCTAGTGATAGTTCAGTGTGAGTGTAGTGCGACCATTCATCTTTGTATTAGTGTGCGTGTAGGGATAGTTCAGTCAGTGTGAGTGTAGTGACCATTTAACGCCGTATATTTTATTGCGTTACTGCAAGTTTAATGCCATATAGTTCTGTGCGTTACTGCAAGTTTAACGCCATATAGTTCTGTGCATCACTGCAAGTTTAACGCCATATATTTCATTGTGTTACTGCAAGTTTAATGCTGTATATTTCATTGCGTTACTGCAAGTTTAACACTGTATATTTCATTGTGTTACTGCAGGTTTAACGCCATATAGTTCTGTGCATTACTGCAAGTTTAACGCTGTATATTACATTGCGTTACTGCAAGTTTAACGCTGTATATTTCATTGCGTTACTTCAAGTTTAATGCTGTATATTTCATTGCGTTACTGCAAGTTTAACACCATATAGTTCTGTGTGTTACCACAAGTTTAACGCCATATAGTTCTGTGCGTTACTGCAAGTTTAACACCGTATATTTCATTGCGTTACTGTGACCGACATCCAAAGAACTATTTTTCCGTACCTGTTTGACAGCTGCATATCATTGCAATTTTTCACAGCAAGGCCAATTCTTGCATTCATCAAGAGTATCTCTATAGAGTTACGGTGTGAAGGCCTCACCGACACCCAAAGAACAATTTTGTCGCACCCGTTACAGAAGTAGAAATCCAAAGTCTGTGGAAGAGACCCAGAATTTTTCCAAAAAATCTCTAATCTTGTTCCACGTGCACTACATTGTGGCCTTATCATACAGACTGGCTCCCAAAGCCGTTACTGACATAAATAAAGAAAGCTTGCAGGGAAAATGTCATTTTTTGGGCTTTATAAATATAATTATTGCTGCAGCAGCGTCTATACACAGTACAGTTGTGCCACTTTACAGGTGGACTAAACGGACCCCCCAGGCACGATATTGAAAGGAATTTTTCATTTTTATACTTTCACTTTAAGCATCAATAAATCACTGCTCATTTAAAAAATGCATTTTTTTATTAAACTTTTTTTTATACATGTCCCCCAGGGCAGTACCGGGACCCCCATAACCATTGTGTGCCCAATTACTTGCATATAAGCTTTCAAAATGGTCACTTTTTATTTTTCGCATTTGGGTCCCATAGACTTCAATTGGGTTTGTTATTCGGTTCCGAACTTTCCAGATGTTTGAAAGTTCTGGTGCGAACCAAACAGGGGGTCATTCGGCCCATCCTTATTGAAGGTAAATCTAAAAGAAATAGAACAAAAAAAATTGTTGTGTAGCCAACTTAACACTTCCCCCCCTTCCCAGACTGACAATACTGCTGTCCAAATCTGCCCCCTGTGCTCATTTATCCAGACTATAGTACAGGTGTGTTACTGGCCAGATCACCAGTAGAAAACGGGGAAAAGGTGCCTAAAGAAAAAAACAATGCATGCATCCATCACATCTAATGATTGGTAAGCTGCAATATATTACATTTTTAAAGTGCTGCGCAACCTGTTAGCGCTATATAAATCCTGTATAATAATGTTTTGTTTTGGGTTTAATACAGCTTTAAAGTATTACTAAACCCACAACAGTAAAATCAGTCTTTATATGCAGTTAAGCATGCTTGTTATACTGACTGTGGAACCTAAGGGGTTACAGTAATCCTCCACATTGTGTAAAAAGGCTGGTTGATCCTGTCTTCTCTGATCATCCCCTTCTTCCACTGTGCCCAATCCAACCCAAACCAAAAATGACACCTTGATCCTTGAATTGGCACCTAGTTACTTGCTCTCTGTTAAAGTATTTATAGAGGGGCAATGACATTGCCATGTGACCAGTGTCTCCTCATTGGTCACTTGACTAAGCAGAAAACCTTATAAAGATTCCCATTTTACACAAAAATTGTGAATCTCTTTCATAAAGATTTCCCTGTGTAACGTCAGCTGTATTTTAACCCTTTCATGACTAAGCCTATTTTTGGCATTTGGTGTTTACAAGTTAAAATCCATATTTTTTGCTAGAAAATTACTTGGAACCCCCAAACATTATATATATATATTTTTTAGCAGAGACTCTAGAGAATAAAACGGCGATTGTTGCAATATTTTATGTCACACGGTATTTGCGCAGCGGTGTTTTAAACGCAACTTTTTGGGAAAAGGGACACTTTCATGAATAAAAAAAACAGTAAAATTAGCCCAATTTTTTTTGCAGAATGTGAAAGATAATGTTACGCTGAGTAAATAGATACCAAACATGTCACACTTTATAATCACACGCACTTGTGGATAGACGACAAAGTACGGTACCTAATAATCTCAATAGGCGATGCTTTAAAAATGTTTTACGGTTACCAGGTTAGCGTTACAGAGGAGGTCTAGTGCTATAATTATTGCTCTCGCTCTGACGATCGTGGCGATACCTCACATGTGTGATTTGAACACCGTTTACATATGCGGGCGCGATTTCCGTATGCGTTTTCTTTGCTTCACGAGCTCGCGGGGACGGCAGGCACTTTAAATTTTTTTTTCTTTTTTTATTTATTTTATTTATTTTAAAATGACTAAATTGTTTTTAAAAAAAAAAAATTATTTGATCACTTTTATTGCTGTCACAAGGAATGTAAACATCCCTTGTGACAGTAATAGGTGGTGACAGGTACTCTTTATGGAGGGATCGGGGTCTAAAAGACCCCCCACCCCTCCTTTACACTTTAATGTATTCAGATCGCCGAAAACGGCGATTCTGAATACCGTATATTTTTTTTAAACCGGCGCCATTGGCAGCCGAGTAAACGGGAAGTGACGTCATGACGTCGCTTCCGTGTTTACTATGAGGAGACTGGGACGAAGCCGATTACGGCTTCATTCCAGTTCCTCCCCAGCGGCCGGAGGCAGCGCAACCTGAATCGGTGCTCCCGATCGAACGGGAGCACCGGTAACAGTGGCGGGAGGCGGCGGGAGGGGGGGACGTCCCCTCCCGCTCCTCCAGCATAACAGCCGAGCGGCTTTTAGCCGCATCGGTTGTTATGGCTGGAAAGCCAATCGCCTGCTGAAGAAAACGGTACTGGGATGATGCCTGCAGGTGCGGGCATCATCCCGGTATACCTCCCAGAAGCCGAGTACGCACATCTGCGTACGCTCGGCGGGAAGGGGTTAAAGTAGCAGTACATATAACTTAAAAGAGAAGTATGAGCTATTGGAAAAAAAACCTTATATATTACTCACCTAGGTGGATGCAGCATCTGACCTCTGCCGGCTCAGCAGTGAGAACTAAGTGATCAAACCCTGCTGATTGCTCAGTTCTTCCCCCGTAGTAGAGAGCCCTGACTGTCAGTCACTGGCTCTTTTCTTTCCCCTCCAGTGCTCACTGAAGTGATGAGCTGTGGAGGGAGTGGGAGGGGCTGGCTCAGCCTCTCAGGTGCCAGTCCAGACTTCTGGGTGGATCCAGATCATATGGTCAGGATATTTTCAGAGCCAGGACCGGCTCTGTGACATCAGCTGAAAGCGAAATGTTCCATCAAGCAATAGTATTAAAGTGCTCCATCATGACATACAAGGAAATACAATCAGAAAGATCCACATAGTGTAAAATGATCTAATAGTTTTATTATAAAAAAGGAAGCTATCATGGAAACAAGAATGAGAATAAAAAATACAGGTCCCCGGATCCGATCCGACCAACTCGTGGCCTAGATGTGACCAACGCATTTCATCACAAATGATGTCATCGAGGGCATGGGATATATAGGCTCTAACTAAGTTCCAATCTACCCAAAATAAAAACGTTTTAAAATTTTTAAAAAATTTGGTTTTATTATTACATAAACTTAGCATTTTGACGTTATTATGGCCTTTTGAAAATGGCATTGTTTTAGGTCTATTGACCATTCAAGCTAACATTGCATTCGTTTTTGCAGCATACAATACTTTCCCTTTTTATAGGTTACCTGAGTTCAGTCCCAAACAAAAACCATAGAAAAACATATTTTTTTCAGTATAGAAGGGCTGAAGTCAGATCTCGGGATCACCAGTAAGCACTAATCCCTGCGTAGTAAGAAGCATTTGCTTAACTGTCTTAGCAGTGTATATTTATTACCCATCCTCTGTCTTTATAGGACAGTGGAGGTTTGTAGTTTTACAAGAAAAGATGTTAGAGTTTTAAAAACATTTCTATTAGAGTTATAGCGTAATTGTAGGCAAGAGCATTATTATTTTGTCATAATATAAAATAGCATTAATGTTAACAGTGGTTAGCACTTCTGGCTGAGAGCACTAGGGTCAATGGTTCAAATCCCAACCATAACACTACCTGCCTGGAGTTTGCATGTTCACCCTGTGCCTGTGTGGTTTCCTCCTACACGCCAAAGACATGCTGGTAGGATAATTGGCTCCTGTCTAAATTGGCCCTAGTATGTGTATGAATGTGAGTCAGGGACCTTAGATTGTAAACTCCTTGAGGGCAGGGAATGATGTGAATGTACAATATACATTCACCGGCCACTTTATTAGGTGCACCTGTTCAATTGGCTGGGGGCATGTGGCCTGGTATGGTTCATGAGGGGGGAGCTCGCTTTTCCCCTACCTTTTCTGACCTGCCAGGCTGCATGTTTGGATAAGGGTCTGGTATGGTTTTTGGGGGGAACCCAAGCCATTTGCTTTTTACATTTTGACATGGGGGTTCCCTCCCAAATCCATACCAGACCCGCTGACAGCTGATGACTCATCGGTTGTTAAGGACATGTCGGCCTCCTACTCCTTAACAACCAGGTTGCTTACTGGTTGTTAAGGATGCCGGCGGCTGCCGGTTCCTTAAATATCGCATGCTGGGACCACTACTTATTTACTGCATGCAATTTTTTATTTTTTTGTGTCAATTGATTTCACTCCTTTTTTTTTGCATTTTTGCTTTATGTGGTATTTGGGAATACACCTAAATACTGCATGTGATCTGGTTCTGTGAATGGAGCTTATTGTTTTAAGTCGTTGAAGGCCATGTTGAGGACTACCAGCTGCCATTGCATAGCTCCCAACTTTCTGCGATGAAAAAGATGCACACCATTTAGCAAAAGGTATGTTGACAAAGGACACACCCTGCTACATGGACAAAACAACATGTATCTCACCTTTCCATCCATCCACTATTAGGTCCTGTGCTGACCGAAATGGACAGATTTTAAAACCAATACTAGGCCATCCAGGGTCCCTACCCAAACTTCCAATCATTGTCACCTCAAGGCTTACTGCATGCCTTACATTTCTTACTTTCCAATGACTGGCTTACGATATGCACATTGTTCCCTAGTTTGTCCACTCCTTCTCTGGATCATTGGAGGGCTCTTCAGTTGTCTAAGTTCTTGCATTCTCTACCTTAACATGCACTTCCCTAGGAAACTGCACTCATTTGAGAAGCAATGTTTGGGAGAGGGCCCAACTCGAATATCCCTTTCCACCTCTTACAATATCTCTTGGAACATCATGCTCTGTCTTATCCCTCCTTCCTTGTTAACTGGGAGAGAGACTTTCGAGTAACTTCCTCTGACCCTCAAAAGGGTATCAGGAGACCTCTTACAAAATAGTCACTTGCTGGTACAGGACTCCATCAATCCTGGCCAAGTTGTTCCTTCAACAGTGATCACTACTGGAAATGTGGTTAGTCTAAGGGCACTCTCTTACATAATTTTTGTGAATTCCCTGAGCTGCACACTTTCTGGCAACCTGTGCTTCAACTTATTCACAAACTTACTGACATTTCCTTGCAGGATTACCCTGCTGTGATATTGCTTAAAGGGGTTGTAAACCTTCAGTTTTTTTTCACCTTAATGCTTCCTATGCATTAAGGTGAAAAAACATCTGATGGTTACAGGCCCCCCAGCCCCCCAGTTTACTTTCCTGAGTCCTCGAAAGTCCCACATCGAGAACGTGCTGGCTTCTCAGCTCTTCTCGGCCTGGTCTTCTCGGCTCTTCATTGGATAGATTGATAGCAGCGCAGCCATTGGCTCATGCTGTTGTCAATCAAATCCAATTGACGTGACCACCTGGGGTGGGCGGGACAGAGACATACACTCTGTGTCTATGGACACAGAGTGTATGAGATGGGAGCACGCCCACAAGGTCCTGGGGAGAGAGCTTCCCGAGGGGGTTATCTATTGCGAGGAGGAGCCGAGACAGCCGCCGTGGGACCCCAGAACAGCAGGGTCAGGGCCAATCTGTGCAAAATGAACTGCACAGTAGAGGTAAGTATAACATGTTTGTTATTTAAAAAAAACTTTAATTTCACTCCACTATCAAAGAAGTGGTATCACAAATCTCTACTTGTATGCCTAGCATGTGGAAACAACAAACTGCCTCAACAGTTGCACACTGGCTAGCAAGGGTGAATGATATCGAACAATTAGAGGACCCAACCTCGGCCCTTCAGGACAAAACTGAGAAACATAAGACCAGGAGGTTCTACTGAAATCTGCAATATGTTTAATCCACCCAGTTCTTTTGTTCCAGCTACCTATTGGGCCATGGTACTGAATTGTGTCTTTCTGGCTCCCCCCAGTGGTGACCCCCCCTTTTTTTTTTTCCTTGCCTCCTCTTCTTTTTGCTCTATTCTCTTTTTGTAATACATTAAAATCTCTTTTTGATGTGCATTGATTCAGACAGGTATAGGTATATTTGACTTTCGCACGTTTTGTGCTCTGAAGTTTTCTGGGCAAGGGTTTCAACCCTGTGGCCAATCTTAGAATCCCAGAGGCCTTTCTCTGCCCAAGTAACCAAGTCATCTAACCATGTTTGGATGGCCTGTTGATACCTCAGTATAAGGATTCTTGTTGATTAATTTGGTTTATGTATGTAATGCTGTACCCCTCTGTGGATAGTTTTGGAAATGTACCTTGTAGTGTTCTGGAACATACGTTAGACAAATGTATGGATATTTTTGTTATCTGTTGCGATCCTCTAAATAAAAAATAATACAAAATAATTGCTTAAACCCAGAAGAGCTGTTTTTGCCCACTACTTTTACTTTATATTGTTACAACAAATGCAATAATATAGAGGTGGTGTGCAAAATATGTTATAGTATATACCTTTGGTAGTTGAATAGTGTCATTTTTACAGAGGTCTATCATAGTTACAAACTGTCTTGGATTTCCTGGTACAATCCTGCATCTTGGCTCTCTGTCCCACTAATTTTGTGTCCCAAGCTATGTCCCAGGATCACAACATTAACCTTATTTGAGTTACTACAATATGTGCAGTAACTAAGAAAGGCATTCATTGAATGGGTTGGGGCCACAAGCGGGATGCCCCTGCCTATTTAAAGGTGGATCTGGACAGGACCAACCTGAAAAGTGGGTGTGATATGCCACCCCACATTTTTAGAGGTGACGTTGGAGGATGGTGGGCAGGCAGCCCCCACTTATTTAGAGCTGGATCAGGGTGAAACCAACCCATAAAGTGGACATCATTGGGACACACCTACCTGGAAAGTGGAAAAACAAAATTCAGATTGTCGGTGGGGTAACAGTGTCCCAGGATCATTGACCATAATATTAGTTAATATGGTCTATATGTCAGAAAGGAAAAAAGGACAACAAAAAAGGAAAAGGGGACAGAGGGACTAGGTTTGCGAAAGAGAAACAGTCTATTTTGGTAAATTTGTGACCCAAGAGAGGAAAGGTCTTAACAAAAGAGGCTTTAGTGTGCATTATCATGGTGGGTCTTGGTGCATTAGATGTAGATGTAAAACGTGTCCCATTACAGGTGTTTTAGTTAGGCTGTTAGGCAAATTTAGCACTTGAACTTCAGCTGTAATCACAGAAGCAGTAATTGTTTGGTGTAGTCTGTACAGGGTTTCACAGACTGGAAGTTTGATTGCTTCCCCTTGCCTTCAGAAGAAGCTTCTGGAGTTTAGGGTGTGAGAATTCAGATTTCCAGCCTAAATATTTAATAGGGCTTAGCTAATCCTTGGGGAGGTGTGCCCAGATGGTGACTGGGCTACTGTAAAATAGGCTGGAACCCTGGAAGAAGTTTCTTTTCTCCCCCTGTGGGGATGGATCCATGTGCTCATGGGAAGAGGGACTGTTTGCATTTGGACCTTCCTTCTTGGGCTGGAAGCTGGGCTACTCTACTAGAGGTTGTATCTCTTAACTGATCATTGTCAGGATCTGTGAGTAGAGCCAAGCACCTGTGTTGCAGTATCTGTTGGCCCCTCAGTTGCAAGAATAAAAAATCTACAGAAATCAAGGTTTCCAATGTTCAAACAAGTAAGTACTATCAGTTGAATTCACGTGAGAAGTGACGTAATGCGTAGGACACTGGAAGTGACGTTCGCACCCGAGCAGGACGCTCGTAGTCTGTTACTGTGTGATTTTTTTATCTGCAATGTTATCCCCTTTGATTTAACCCCGTAATGGATGGCGGTGAGGCTACAAGAGTTTGAAGTTCCCTCCCTGGTTTCCCTGTGTTTCCTCAAAGGCTATATATGCTGTATACCTTACAGCTGTAAGGTAATCACCTAGTGTGCTCAGTGAACACTTGGACATCACCTTTGCTGTGGAGATTGTTTTGTCACGGATTCACTTTAGTAGTACATAGCTTCACTTTAAAGTGACACTTTCACTTTGGATTCCATTTATGGACTATTATTTATTTTACTTTGAGTGACATCACCATTTGGTTTATTGATTTATTGCTTTTTTCTTTTGCTGTTTTATCAATTTATTTATTTCTTTATTTATTCATTTCTTTTCGTAGAGACATACTATGCACATTAGCACTTTATTGGTTTTTGACACAAATAGACCACTGTTTTACACTTTTGTTTGATTTAATATTAAGGATATATTCTTCTTTATTATTCGGATATTTATATATGCACTCACGTGTGGAAGCGCAACACCATCTTTCAATTATCACTTATTTGTATGAGAGTGTTTAGCTCATAAGGTGTGTGCAGCATCCATATAGACGTTATCTCTTCTTTTTTGCCTCATACACAGCGCAGGAGCTCATATATATATATTTACTATCAAAATGCCATATTGTTACAAATACAGTGCTGCTTTACACAGTGTTTTGATATTTCTTAATTATACTTTGACTGTAGCCAGGATGTTGGATGATATCACTTTGGCTATGTAACCATAGTGTAATCAGGCTGTGGTCAACACGTTTTTGAATATCCCGTGGTCTTTATATCATCTGACAAAATTTTTATGTTTTAAAATAAATAAATAAATAACATATAGCAGCCATAATTCCCGTGGTCATACATTAGATATTGCTGTTCTTCATTGTGCTGAGGGAATACAAAGAACATTAAGTCCCATGCCCTTGAAAACATTGTGTTTGTGTAAAGTTTAGTGTGAAATTCCTTTCTCCTGCCTCCACGTACGGCCTTGTACATCACGGGTGAGCGTTTCAAGAAGATGAAAACAAGGGGATGAGATGCTGAGGGGAAGAAAGACCCGGGAAATAGCTGAATAAAGAGATAAACCAGCGTGAAGGTCAGGAACACAGTTTGTTTAAAGAAAAATGTCAGTTTGCAACTGAGACAGCCTTGCAACAGCAACAAGAGTCCATGCTTGTGGTCCACCATTGTTAATTAATGTAGTAATTGGGCTGTTCAATGCTAGTAGTTACCATATATAAAAGCATTGCCAGTGGACAGTACAGAGTTTAAGACTGAACTCCAGCGTTATAAATTCAACCATGCAGTGCTCATCCTCCTGAACTGCAAGGAATAAATGCTTGTTTAGTCTAGGAGAATTGGAATAGTCACTTTTCGACATTCTCTGACACTGACAGCAGCGGTGGACATATTATATGTGCAGACACAAGGGATCTCAAATGCTAAAAGGCCCATTTACACTAGAGGTGGGTCAGATGAGGGATGGGACCACTTTCACTGTCCTGTACAAATGGATATTGCTGAACTCTATTTAGCTTTTAAGACCCAAATGCGGAGACTACAAACTGAAAATAGTCAGTCATAGCGGGAAAGGCATCACTATGTAGAACAGCTGCATAAACTCAAAATGGAGGTAAATGTTCATTCAAATATAGAACTGGGGGAAACAATCTTAGCAGCCCTTAGTGAGCTGCATGGATGGAAATAATTTTCTGGTTAATGTTTCTTTGCTATTTGCTTATTCATATTGCTATGAATAAGGTTCAGACGTGAGTTTCAGAGATTTGGCCTTCATGTTTGGAATATTATAGAGGATCTTGATATATTTTTAATATTTTCAAGGATAAGCCTCTGTTTTTTTTTCTATTATGATTAGTATTTATTTTATTTTTATTTTTGTTCTCTTATTTTTATTTTTAATTAAAAAAAAATATTAATAAAAAAATAATACATTTTTTAATTTTAATTATTTTTGTTATTTGTTTATTAATTCATGTTATTTTTGTTTTGTTTAGGTGGAAAAATTGTTAGGTTTAGTTCACTTGAAAGGGGGGTCAGTTGTTTGTTATACCCTCAATTAACAGCTGGATACATTTTGTGTAAGACAAGAGTTGGTAGAAAGCCATTTTAGCCACTGGAGTTATTGTAGTTTTTTTTTTCTTTGTTTTTATTTTTATTCAGGTGGAAAAAAGTTCCAAACTGTTTAGGCTTTGCCCACCTCAAAGGGGATTTAATGCATAGGTGGTACAGATAAATGCATTGTTTCTTTTAGTGTTTACATTTTTGAGAAGCAATATTCACATTCATTTTTTATTTTTTTTTGCTCTTACCATGGGGATCCATTTTAGAGTGGGTTCATTCTAAAGAAATCATGGTTGTTTTGATAATTTGTTCAGAGTTGCAGAAGCCAGGAATACTAAGCCAGGAATACTAAGTTCCTGGGTTTCAAGGAGTAAAGTAAGTAAACATAGCAAGTGAGTAGATATTGTGGATAAGAATTTGATTCTGCTCTTGTTTTTCATTTCCAGAGTCCTGGTGGAGCAGGATTGGAGATGTTTCTGGAACATAGATGAAAGATGTTCATCTGGTCGGCAGTTTTTCTGTGCCATACCACACCACAAATTTGTTCTCATAAACATTCAGGAGAGAAGGAACAAATGAAAAAATTCAGATTAATACTTGCAATATAAGGTATCTTTTTCTTATGGACAATTTAGTGCTAATGCTGCATCTGAAAGACTTTGCCCACGAGACTTGTGAAACATTTTCCCGGAGTCTCTCCTGTCATTTATGAATGCAAATGTACTATTAATACATATGCAATGGTTTGGAGGTTGAGGAAGGAGAGCAGCTATCCCTTCAGCACAAACCACCAATGTATGGTGTCTCTTCTACACCAACCATCAATGTAAGAGATAACTTCTACACTAGCCACCAATGTAAGGAGTCACCCCTACACTGATCACCAATGTAAGGTGTTCCTTCTACACTAACCAACACTGTAAGGGGTTACTTCTACAATGACCACCAATGTAAGGAGTCACCCCTACACTGACCACAAATTTAGGGTGTTCCTTCTACACTAACCACCAATGTAAGGTGTCACTTCTACACTAATCACCAGTGTAAGAAGTAACTTCTACACTAGCCACCAATGTAAGGAGTCACCCCTACACTGACCACCAATGTAAGGTGACCATACTGCACTAATCAATAAAGTAAGGGGTGAATTCTACACTGACCACAAATGGTCATTATTCTAAATGGTTTAATTGCTTTATTGATAAGTAAACCCTATTCTTTATTATTTTATTTAAAACTCTCTACAACCTACTGTTCACACTAATCTACCATGAGCTATTGGCCTAATAATTTTAGTAGGGGGAACCCCAAGACCTAATACTATTTAAGAGGTCCCTTCAGAGTAAAAGGGTAGAGAAAGACCTGTGGCTCACAGCAGGGGTCCGATGCATCCCTGTACACCATTTCAGGTGCCAATCAGGTACAAATTTTGGGCTGAATTTGCACATGAAACAGAGCCAAAGACGCACAGGACCCTATTCCAGTGCCCTCCACGGCCGCCCCGGAGCTGTGTGAAATTCTCCTGTCATGTGAATTGGATGGGGGGGGGACCCGCATCCAATTCCATCAGTGTGAACCTAGCCTTATCTAATTTCTATCTGCAGCTTCAAGATGTTAAAGATTAACCATCCTTTGAGTGAAAGTACGGTTATGCATTTGGCCTATACCCCAAACCTAAAGGAACCCCTTCTGTCTATGCCAGATGTACACACACCTAAATCGCACACCCACAGCTACAAATTTTTGCCCTGGTTGAAATCTTCTTTCCCCTGGCCACGTATGTGCAGCCAAATCCCACGGATGTTCACGGGGCCATCTTCTGACCATGTTCTGCATTAGGACATAGCCCCATCAAAGTTTATAGGTTCAGCTGCCTGGGCAGATCCAGAAGAAAGAAGTGGTGAAGGACAATTCCTTTATGTCAAAGTCAGTGAAATTTCTCTAAAAGTATAGTTATCCATCATTTCTGTTTTCAACTTTGGCTGGATTGAGCTTCTTTCAGCATCACTTTCCTCATTCCCTTTCTGTTATCTCCACAGTGGACACCTCATGTCTGGACCGCAGCCACACGGACTGCCATTCCTATTTGTTGACGTGTCCCCCGGATTGGTGACATCATATGTTTTCTGTGAAACAGACAGAACAATAACACTAACAAAACAAACAATAGCTAATGCAGACAGGAAATGTTCACTTACTGCCCACCATAAGTGTACCCGTTACATATACTCTGTCATTCCTCTCGAGTTAATAAAACAAACTCTGTGTGCTACATAGCTAATCTAATGAAAGTGAACATTATAAGGAATGAGCAAATCTGAGAGTTTTCATTTTCTCAAAATGTATCTGAAAATCAGGAGATTTTGGCAAGACTTCACCATTTTAGCTAAAAGAATTGGAGTCAATGCGAGGATTGGACTCTGCTGGACTCAGAACCTTTCATATAAAGCTGAAGCTGAACTATAGCTGTAATTACATTACTTACAGTGCTGTGAAAAAGTATTTGCCCCCTTCCAGATTTTTTTTTTTCTTTTGCATATTTTTCACACTTAAGTGATTCAAATCATCAAACAAATTTTAATATTACACAAAGATAGCCTTAGTAAATACAACATGCAGTTTTTAAATTATGATCTCATTTATTAAGGGGGAAAAAAGCTGTCAAAACCTTCCTGACTCTATGTAAAAAAGTAATCCCCCCTAAATCATGAATGAACTGTGATTAACCTTAATTTTTGAAGCTGAGGTAAATTTCACTTGCCAGGCCGGATTACTGCCAGGCCTGTTGAATGTAGAAATCACTTAAATAGAAGCTGTCTAACAGAGTTAATCACGCTAAAAAATCTAAAATAGCAACACATCATTTAAGAACAGATGAGAAACAAAGTAATTGACGTGTATCAGTCTGGAAAGGGCTACAAAGTTATTTCTAATGCTTTGGGGCTCCAGTGAACCATGGTGGGAGCCATTATCCACAAATGGAGAAACTTGGAACAGTGTTGAACCTTCCAAAGTGGTCTACCAAAATTACTCAAAGAGAACAACGACTCATCAAGGAGATCATAAAATAACCCAGAGCAACATCTAAAGATCTGCAGGCCTCACTTGCCTCAGTTAAAATAGAAGTCCACTAGACATGTGCATTCCTTTTCGTCCGAATGCATTTTCGTCCGAATTTCAGGTATTTTCGTTATCGTTTTGACAAACGTTAACGAAAGCACAGAGTCCAAAAAACGAAAGATCCGACATAAATAAATGCTTTATTTTTGTTTTAGTTTTGACACAGTTCGATACAGATAGGAGATTCGACGTGACTCTGACAATAACAACCTGTGTCTATTGAACTTGTATCATAACAGTCCATTCATTCACACATGGGCAACACGACTTCCAGCGCGATTTGGGAGGCAACTTGGACACGACTTGAGTGTGAATCACAGCGCGACTTACAACACGACTTTAATGTAAAAAAAAAAAAAAACGACATGGGTTCCCCTTCAAGAGCATAACAGGCCCTTCAGGTCTGGTATGGATATTAAGGGGAACCCTGCCCCCCAAAAAAATGGCGTGGGGGTCCCCCTCAAAATCCTTACCAGGCCCTTCAGGTCTGGCATGGATTGTAAGGGGAACCCCGTGCCAAAGAACAAAAATGGCATGGGGGTCCCCCTCAAAATCCATACCAGGCCCTTCAGGTCTGGCATGGATTTTAAGGGGAACCCCAGCCAAAAAAAAAAAAAATGGCGTGGGGGTCCCCCTCAAAATCCATACCAGACCCTTACCCGAGCACACAACCTGGCAGGCCACAGGAAAAGAGGGGGAGCGAGAGAGCGCCCCCCCTGAACCGTACCAGGCCACATGCCCTCAACATTGGGGGGACCCCAAAGCACTTTGTCCCCATGTTGATAAGGACAAGGGCCTCATCCCCACAACCCTGGCTGGTGGTTTTGGGGGTTTGCAAATGGGGGGGGGGGCTTATCGGAATCTGGAAGCCCCCTTTAACAAGGGGACCCACAGATCCCGGCCTCCCCCCCCTGTGTGAAATGGTAAGGGGGTACAAAAGTACCCCTACCATTTCACCAAAATAGTGACAAAAGTGTTAAAAATGACAGGAGACGGTCTTTGACAAGTCCTTTATTAAAGTCTTCTTCCTTTCGTCATCCTTCGGTTTCTTCATCTTCTTCCTCCATCTTCTTCTTCCTCCAATCCACTTCTTCTTGCTCCGGTGTTCTCGTCCGGCATCTTCCTCCACGGCGTCTGTTTTAAAAGTATTCGCTGGCCTTGCTGTCTGCCCTATAGCAGTTTTACTGCTACAGGGTGGCAGGTTGTGCTGGATCACGTATATATACACACACAGATGTGCTCATAAGTTTAAATACCCTGGCAGAATTTATGAGTTCTAGGCCATTTTTCAGAGAATGTGAATAACACAAAAACATTCCTTTCACTCATGGTTAGTGTTTTACTGAAGACATTTATTATAAATCAACTGTGTTTACTCTTTTTAAATCATAATGGCATTAAAGGTAACCATCCTCACTTGTGATCTGTTTGCTTGTAATTAATGTGTGTGTAAAAAGGTCAATGTGTTTCTGGACTCCTGACAGACCCTTGCATCTTTCATCCAGTGCTGCCTATGTGAATGAGTATGGGGTACAATGTACCCCTACCCATTCACCTGTGAAAAAAAAGTTAAAAAAAAACACAACACAGGGTTAAAATAGTTTATGGCACAGCTCCGGGGGTCTCCTTCCGTCTTGGGGGGTCTTCTCGCTGGACTCCTCCTATCTTCTGTTAGCTCTTTTACTAGCGGAGGAGCCCGGCATTCTTCTTCGCCGCCGTCGGTTCTTCTTGCAGGACCACCGCGCCTTCTTCTAGCTCTTTTACAAGCGGTGGCCCGGGCTTCTGTCGCCGCTGCCGCCACCGCCGTCTTCTGTTCTTCTGTTCTTCTCTTCTGGAGATGTTGCCTCGTCGCTGTCTCCGTTCACTATGACAGAACACGTGGCGTGCAGCGACTTATATAGGGACATCACCGGATGATGTCCCCACCCATTATGATGTCACAGTCCCAGAGGATGCTATAAACACAGTTGACTGACAATAAATGGCGTCAGTCAAACACCATGAGTGAAAGAAAAGTTGTTGTGTTATCATTCATAGTCTCTGAAAAATGATCAAGAAATCATAAATTCTGCCAGGGTATGTAAACTTATATATATATATATATATATATATATATATATAAAATGCCATAATTCCGGGTAGGGGGCATGCATCCACGCCTCCAGCGGCTCACTCCACACACAGCGAAAGCCAATCGGCGGGTGTCAGGTTCTGGATGTCCACCGGCACCTGCCGATCGATCAGCCAGAGACACAAAACTACAATCTTCCTATGTAACCAAGGCAGATCGCTGTTTTGATAGGGGGAAGGGATGGAATTTGTGTCTTTGCAAAGCAGGAAATAAATTCCATCTCTTCCCCCTAGTAAAAGCACCTTACAGTACACATAAACACTAAGTACACAGTTAACCCTTTGATCGCCCTAGATGTTATCCCTTTCTCAGCCAGTGTCATTAGTACAGTGACAGTGTATATTTTTAGCAATGATCACTATATTAGTGTCACTGGATCCCAAAAAGTGTCAATAAGTGTTTGAACGCCCACTGCAATAGTCAACAGAGGAAAACAGCTGGCAACTCCATAAACCTCAGATATTTTTTATTTTACCATACCAGTGAGTACAAAGACAGCGTCCGCTGCAATATCACAGTCCCACTATAAGTTGCTGATTGCCACCATTACTAGTAAAAAAATAAATACATAAAAATAAATAAAAAATATCCCATAATTTATAGACGCTATAACTTTTGTGCAAACCAATCAATATACGATTATTGGAATTATTTTACCACAATTATGTAGCATAATACATATTGGTCTAAATTGATGACTAAATTAGAATTTTCCATTTTTTTTATTGAATATGTTTTATAGCTGAATGTAATAAATATAGTTTTTTTGTTTTTTTGCTTTTCAAAATTGTCAGCCTTTTTTTGTTTATAGCGCAAAATATAAAAAAATGCAGAGTTGATTAAAGAGGAGGGCCGGTTTTGAGAATTTTTTTTTTAAAAGTCAGCAGCTGCAAACACTGTAGCTGCTGGCTTTTAATAAGTAGACTTACTTGTCCAGGGTGCCCGCGATGTCGCCCTTGCGGCTTCACTGCCCCTTTCCTACTGCGCATGCGCAAGTCACGCAGCGCTGTGTTCTGGGACACGCAGTTTCCAGAACACAGCGCGGCCCATTACCCAGAAGACGCCGCACGGAGGAGAGAAGAAAGAAGATCTCTGCGGAGGAGGAAGAGGCAGATTAGGATGATGTGCCTAGCAACAGGCATTTCTGGTAAGTAAAAAAAAAATTTTTTTTCATTTTTTTTAATGATTTTTTTCTAATTTGTAATGTATTTTCTTTTTTCAGGGTGGCCCTCCACTTTAAGTACCACCAAAAGAAATCTCTATTTGTGGGAAAAGAAAGACATACATTTTATTTGGATACAGTGCCGCAAGACTGCGCAATTGTCAGTTAAAGTAATGAGGTACCTTATTGCAAATAATGGCCTGGCCATGAAGGGTGGTAGATATTCCGGAGGTTAAGTGGTTAATTTGTTAGTCAAATCCATCTGAATCTGCCCCATCTAACACCACCCTCCCCCCATACTGACAATGCTGCTGTGAAAGGGTGGCTCCATTGCTCCTCTATCCAGAGTGGTAACACCCAAAGATAGGAAGTGTGTTACTGACCAGATTACCAGGTGAAAATAAAGGAAAAATCATTGAAGCAGCCCCAGCATTTGAGCACTGGTAAGCTACAATATATTACATGTTTGTTTTGGATTATAATACTTTATAAGTAAACTGGCATGGAATCCAAGAGGCCCATTAGGCTGGATTCACATCTATGCAGTTTTAGTGCTTTTTGCAGATTTGCACTGCAGTCCATTTAATATGTTTTCCTATGGAACACGTTCTGTAGAGCAAATCTGCAAAATGCACAAAAAATGCATAGGTGCGAATTCAGCCTTAGGCCTGATTCACACCCATGCAGGTTGCAGTTTGCATATTCCAGGTGCATTTTGAATTTTTCAATACATGCTGTTTATCCATTGAAGTCCACGGAACCAAAATCACAAAAAAGTCCCTGGCCCTTTTCATAAAATACATACATGTGAACTACGTCCATATGAAACCATGGTAAATGGACTGTAGGGTGTTTCTGCAAAACTGAAAATGTGCTAAAGAATGCATAAGTGTGAACCAGGCCTTACTCCGCATCTACTTTGGCTGATCTATAGTTAAAGCATTTGGAACCCCAACATTTCATATTCCTAAAATGTGCTTGTTGTACCACATACTTTTATGAGAAAGTATCCTGTTATTTTTGTATTGTTTCATTTGTGTGAAATCCCTGGTGCTCCTGCCAGTCCCTCTGCTTTCCTGTTAAAAACTGACCATCAGAACATAGCCTGGTCAGTTCTCTAGCTATGTTGTGAACAGCCATTCACTGGAAAGCTCAGTGTGCTGCTGCTTCTCCTCCCCCCAACTCTTATGCAGCTGAAAACAGAGGGAATGTGACCATTTATAAAAAAAGGTATTTATCATTTTTTTTAAATTTTTTTTTTTCATTAATTTTTTATATCCAAAAATATTTTGCCTCATTTCTATTATAAATTGAATGGGTTTACTTTACAAGGTGATCATTTACAATGACTTTAAGAAAGGTTCTGTAAAAGGCAGCATGTGTATGAACAATTGTTTCCTACGACAATATTACAGGATACACTGCGCTTTACAGAGGATGTATTAAAAAAAAAAAAATACACATTTCCTATTAAGTAGAAATAAACCCTTCATTCACACTTCAGTAAAAGTCTGAATGAATACATTCCTGACATGTAAGGATTTATGGCTACAGGGCATTTTTACAGCTGGTAAGTTGGGGGTCACAGCCCCAGCATTGAACGTACAGTATGTAATGGCAAGGGGTGGGTGTGATGGAGGAACTAATGCTAATGATATTTAAAAACAAAACAACAAAATCCTGCAAGCCTTAAAGAACCCCCTATCTATCTGCCACTAACAAGCTGCAAACGTTAAACACGTCTCAAACGTTCCTGCACATTAAAACCAAAATTGAATATACCCTGCGCTGGAATGGCTATGCACTGAATAATCTGTATCTTAATCTATAGATCCACAAGAATATAATAATCTGCATGAAATAGTAAACGTACAACTGGTGTAAAGTGCAAATGCAAAATATAGCAAAACAAATAATGTGCACAAAATCTGTAAACGCACAACTAAATATAAAGTGCACAAATGCCATTAAATCTCTGTGAGGTTATATGGACCCCTTAGGCCGCGTACACACGGGCGGATTGTCTGCCCAACTAAGTTCGTCAGACAATCCGACAGACAGTCCGTCCAAATTTTGAATGAACGGACTCGACCACACACGATGAACAGACAGTCCGTCGAAAGCTTGCGCGATGACGTGTACAGCACGTACGACGGGACTAGAAATACGACGTCCAATACACTGCAATGCAACCTTCGGCCGTGTAAATCCTTTCTGAGCATGCGCCATACTTAGTCCGTCCAACTTGCCTACTCACGAGCGGACTGTCCGCTGAAACCAAGTTTGGACGGACAAAATTACAGAAATTCCGAAAGACAAAGTCCGTCAGACTGTCCGCTGAAAAAGTCTGCTGAAGCCCACACACGAGCGGACTGTCCGCTGAAACACGGTTCAGCGGATTGTCCGTTGAAACACGGTTCAGCGGACAAAGTTGGGCAGACAATCCGCCCGTGTGTACGCGGCCTTAGAGTTACAAGGTGCCATGCACAATAATACACCAGGAAATAAAATATCAATAATAATATTAAATGGAAAAAAGTGCTAAATGCATACATATGTGATAGCAAACTTGTATAAAAAGGTGCAAGTGCATAAACCATACAAGTGTCTCTATATTATTAAAAAACAGTTCTTTATGGCAGCGTGTCTTGGGCTGTGATAAGAAACACAAAATGTTGATTGATGTGAGACTAGATGCAGGTGACGTGATCTCCAATTTTGGTTTTAATGATATTGGCTGCTGGGGATCTATTTTTGTAGGGGTAGGTCTGTTGCTGGTGGGGATCTATTGTTACTGGGGTGGGGGGGGGGGGGGTCTTATGTTTCTGAAGGATCAATTATTGCTGGGAGGGATCTACTTTTGCTGGAGGAGTCTACTAATGTTGGCTGCTAGAGGTTCTTTGATTTCTTTATTTTTTGGAAGATCAGAAGTAAAGTTGCAATGCAATAGAGATATCATCATTCAACAATACATTGTAGTATATATGATTTCTTTGGAATTTTTTTAACAGAAAATTTTAATTAGACAAATCAGCATTACATTGCAAAGAACAGTAAATCCGATAATACACAGTTGTAGAAAGGAAAAAACCACCCTCATCCAGTAATCACTCTTAAATTAATAATCCAGCAGTACAGATAACAGGAGTAACCATTACTCTATCATAAATGCAGGACGATTTCTTTGTAATTTAAATGGTATAAGATGTACTATATATATATATATATAGAAAACAACGTAGTGTTTAGGAGAAGAAATGGAGCCAGAATTGATATAATAATTGGATATACTAGTGTGGCTGCATATGATTTAACATCCAGGAAATGACTCATATGTAATTATGGTAAATTCCAATAAATCCATTTTTTATTAAAGATGTGTAAACTATCATATAAGATGTGATGGATTCTCTCCGACAATTTGAGCACTTCCATCCTAGACAAAACCTGGGACCATAGAAGGTTGTGTGATCTCCAATTAAATGCACTCATCCATTGACTAGAGCTGAATAATGAGTGGCCCGGCTATATTTGGTATAGTAGCATATAGAAGGCATATTTGTGGAGACATAACAATTTTTGGTTAAATGCCTGCTATATTGGCCCAAGATGTTTGCAGTTCTAAAAAATTTGCAAAAAAGGTACCATGTTCAGGACATCCCCTGAAACAATTAGGGGAGGCTGCAGGGTAGAAGGAGTGGATTTTGAAGGCATCATATACCATCTGGAAAATAGCTTAATTCTCTGAATGAAACTGCTCGGTTACATTTGCGAAGGTTATCTGTCATGGTAGTCCACATTTCAATGGTAAGGAGGCACTCTAATGCCACGTACACACAACCAGACTTTTTTGACCGCAAAGGTCCGACGGAACGAGTCCGTCGGACAATTCGATCGTGTGTGGGCTTCATCGGACCTTTGCTTGCCAAAAATCCGGCGGACTTTAGAAATAGGACGTTTTACATTTTCCCACCGGAACTCCGGACCGAGAAATCCATTCGTGTGTATGCTAGTCCGACGAACAAAAAACGACGCTAGGGCAGCTATTGGCTACTGGCTATGAAATCCCTTAATCTAGTCCGGTCGTACGTCATCACGTTAAAATCCGTCGGACTTTGGTGTGATTGTGTGTGTGTGGCCAAGTCCTTAATTCGGAAAGTCAGTCGGAACTCCGCCGAAAGTCCGCTGGGTAGACCGTCGGACCTAGTCC